>NC_140484.1:74848866-75576366 GCF_964271855.1 Acomys minous | reverse complement strand
TTACATGGTTAGCTCCTGGCTTGTACAAGCTGAGCTGGGGCGCCAGTGCAGGCAGCGTGAGCTGAGGGGTGCATCTCACTGGTGGTGCGCTGGCTTCGAACGTTTGAAGCTGTAGGTCCCACCCAGCACCAAGTTTCCAAAGCCCACCAGCTTTACCATACACAACCGTGCCACATTGTCTCTCCTGCCTCAGACACCCAGCGGCCATTTTCTGCACACACACTTGCTGGGTCAGGTGGTCAGGGCGAGTGTTGGAAAGGTTGGAAAAAGACAGTGGGACGATAATGGCGGGGGAGTTGGCTGTTACTGAGTGTGCAATTCTCTCCTGGTGGGGCCTCCTCATGCCTCTGCGCACATGCTGGCCACCTTTGGACCCTGAAGGGATGGGACACTATGGAGGGGGCCTGGAGTACGCTCAGCACGTGATGCAAGCAGTCCACACCTTTCCTGTCGCTGGCATTAAGCCCAGCAATCTTTGATCCCACGTGGCCCTTGCCCTGTTGTGATTAGGGAAAAAAAAGTTTACTCTTCTGGGCCACCTCCCACGCAGGCTTTATTGCTTTCTGGACACCTTTGGTGAATGTCTCCAGTCCTTTAAAAGTGCGGAGTCTAGCGGAACAGCCTGTGCCCTAGAGATAAGCGTGCGCAAGTGTGGCTCCTGGTAGCTCGGGCTTGCATCTTCTGGAGCTGATGTCTGGGGAGGTGAGTTTGTTGCCTGGGCAAGGGCACTGAGGATGTGTTCAAGGCTGGGGATAGGAGCTTCTGTTTGCGGGGGGGGGGGGGCCCTCTGCCACCCATGTTTCCCCTCCTTTTCCCTACGGCAGGCACCGATGTGTGAGATGGGCCCGGGTGAGGGCAAGGTGAAGGAGACCAACATGGCTGGCAGATGCCGTATGTCCTGGTATGAGAGATACATACAGCCGTGTGTGGTGGAACTTTTGGGCTCTGCCTTCTTCATCTTCATCGGGTGTCTATCGGTCATCGAGAACAGTCCGAACACTGGGCTCCTGCAGCCTGCGCTGGCTCATGGGCTGGCCTTGGGACTCATCATTGCGACCTTGGGGAACATCAGGTGAGACCAGATCCCCACATTTAGCCTAGCGCCAAAGCTCTTGGGCACCCGCTTGGGGTCTTACATATGTGGGGGTGGGGTCATCTACCTCTGCAGCCTCTGAGTTCTGTGGGCAAGCCACTCTCCAAGCCTACGAAACGGGAATAATACTGTTACTATATTTTAAAGTTATTTTTTCTGAGCCAACAACACACATCTATCGCTAACTGTGCGCCTCCTCTGTACTGAGCACTCTTTAGATAGCATCCTATCCTCGGGACAAACTTATGGAATAGGGTCTGTTATTTCCCCCTGTTCTATATTTGTGAAAGCAAAAGTCCACAGCATTGACATGAGGTATGTGCTAGAAGGTGGTGGAGCCAGGACTCAAGGTCAAGTTGTCTGGTTCCCCAGTGCCCAAAGCTGCAGGGGCCTGGGGAGAGGAGCTCGTGGGGTGCTCAGCACTCACTGCTATTGCTGTTACGCTTCGGAAGTGGATTAGAAAAAGCAAAGCAGTACAAAAGGCCCGGCCTGGGCCTTGTTTATCCACTGCAGTACACAGAAGATTGCAGGGGCTCCATCCTGGCAAGGGGATTTTTTTTTTGGTAGAGGCAAAAAGATGACCCTTCCTTCGCTTGGCTTTTATCTGGCTAGGAGCTCAGTGGGCTGGGTTGAGGGGAGGTGGGCCACTTCCTGGAAGAGCCAGCTGTAATGGTGGCAATCGATTTAATCTCATTCAAAACCAGCTCCGAGTGAGGACAGTGACATACTGTTCTCTGCAAAGAAAGAACGGGCCCTTCACTACGTCTCTGAATGTCCAAGGGAGGCTGTGAGTGGGACGGAGAGCATATGACCTTCTATCTAGGTACGCCTGAGTCCCAGCTTCCTGGCTGGGCGGCTGAGGTGAACCACTGAGCCCGTGTGCAACTGTGCGACGCCGAAGATGACAACAGCTGGGGTTTAGCAGGCAGAGTTGCATGCTGAACACACCCCAACATCTTGGTTCTGCAGTCTGCTTTGTGGGCTGCAGATACGGCACTCAGCCATATTTCTGGAGGGCTGGGGAGCAAGCTCTGAGGAGTCTGGGGAGAAATTCACTCTATTCTCCCTATGTGGTTGTCTTCAAGGCCACCTAGGGCCTGCCCCACCCATCCCCAGCTCCCCCTGTGCCTCTCACCCCACCACAGGGCTCTTCATGGAAAATGGGAGAGATTTGCTGCATTCCTGCTATGGCAGGGCCTGGGATGACTCCAGGCCCAGCTTTGGGGACAGGCTGGAGTACATATTCTCAAGGGATATCCCCGTGGTGAGCCTTGGATCATGGCCTCATGGTTTCCTTCTCCTCTTGGTTGTAGCGGCGGACACTTCAACCCTGCTGTTTCGCTGGCAGCCACGCTGATTGGAGGTCTCAACGCCGTGCTGCTGATTCCCTATTGGGCCTCCCAGATTTTTGGGGGGCTGATTGGAGCTGCCTTGGCTAAGGTGGGTGAACCCTGCTGGGATTGGGCTGGTGGCTTGCTACCGGTGGAGTCTTCCTCTCCTCCCCTTTAGCCCCCCCCACCCCCGACCATTTCCTTTGTGTTGATAGTGTATGCTTGAAATCTTTGATATCTTTCCATCAATCAAAAAAGCTAGTTTCAGGGACGAGGAGATGGCCCAGCAATTAAGAACACTGGCTGCTCCTCCAGAGGACCTGGGTTTGCCACCCAGCACTCACATGGCCGCTCACAACCATCTGTAACCCCGGTTCCAAAGATCCAACACCTTCTACAGGCCTCCACGTTCATGAGGAATGCATGTGGTGCACAGGCATACTCGAATGCAAAACCCCCGTACACACAAAAATAAATGAAGAAAACGTATTTTAAAGTGAGTTCTTCTTAGCTGCAGGGTCCCTATCCATAGCATTGGTGATAGAATCCAGGGCCTCGAACCTTCCAGAGAAGTTCTCTACCATATGGCTTTATCCCCAGGCGGGGCCAGAGCCTGTATAGCTCTATACAGAATTCCAGGGGCTCCTTCTCCCTCCCCCCTGCCCCTCCCCCTCCGGTTTCTGACGTCCACCAGTGTCTGCTCCCCTGAGGGTGACTCAGTTTCCACCTTCCACTGAGCTTCCTCTAGCCCTGCAGGCCCCACACTGCCTTCACAGTCTAGTCTTGCGCTCTGTGTTCTTTTTCTCAAAGAGGGTTTTCTAAGCGTTTGCCTAGGACGCATGGCCTGTTATCCTCAGTTTTCACGTCAGCAAAGCAAGGCTCAGGGAGGGCTTGAAGCTTCCACAGTCACATGTCAAAATGGAAAGAACTGGAATACGGAGGCAGACGTGTCCAGTTGCAGATGGGTTGGCTGGAGTGCAGGTCCGCACGGTAGGCCCCTGTGCCCAGCTCCCAGTTTCTCGCTGTCCTAGGCTGAGTGGCTTTTCTCCACAGGCAGTGAGTCCAGAGGAGAGGTTCTGGAATGCATCTGGGGCAGCCTTCGCAACGGTCCAGGATCAGGGGCAGGTGGCAGTAGCCCTGGGAGCAGAGATCATTCTGACGATGCTATTGGCGTTAGCGGTGTGTATGGGTGCCATCAATGGGAGGACGCAGGGCCCTCTGGCCCCGTTCTCCATTGGCTTCTCTGTCGTTGTGGATATCCTGGCAGGGTAAGTGTTCCTGAGGAGTGTGATGGCCATGCCCAGATGTGGGCTGAGGGCTGCAGTCTCAGTGGCCAACAGGGGTCAGGAAGGTGTGGCAAATGGAGATAGTGGGCTGGCCTTGGGCAGGCAAAAGGCAGAGGTGGGGTGTGTGGTATCGGGCAGTGCTAGGTGATTTTTGGCTGTGTTAGAATGTGGTGATCCCTCTATTCATCCATTTTTGGCTAAGTCAGAGATTTGGGTTTTAAAAAAAATAAATATTCCTAATTTCTGTAGTAGAAATAAAACATTCCCTCAGGGTGCTGCCTCTGTCTTACAAAAAAATTATCTCTACCCCCTGTCTCTTTTGAGCCTCTTGCTAGTTTTGGGAAGGCATTAAAAAGACAATGTGGGGTCAGGAATTTTCCCTCCATTGTGCAGGATCATAAAGGTGAAAAATGACTTGGGGCCAGTAAGAGTCTAAATTAAAATGACAAATCTGGGACAGTCACCCACATCTGCGGAAGTGTGTATGAGGCCAGTTCCAAAAGTTCAATTCCTTCCTTCATTTTGGATTACAGAACCAAACCTTTTTAGGGTTCAGGTTTCTTTGGGTTTGCTGGGGAAAGCAGTAGATCAGCAGTAGTGGTGCTTTGCTGCCTCCTAGTGGCACCTGATCACTCACACGTGTGCGCCACTCCCTGGGTTTGGCTTCTGCACGCAGAAGCTACTGAAAGCTGCAGGACCCAGTCTGAAAGCATGGGGTCGGGAGGCAGAACCCGGAGCTGGGGGTGTGTCCTGGGAACAAGCTCCCTCTGGTGAGCCTGAGGAGCATGCCCCCTTTGGTGTGCCTTGGAAATAGACCCCTTCTGAAGGACTAGGGCCCAGGATGGTAGCATGATGACCTCAGTGGACCAGGCACACCATAGTGACCATCACGATTTTGTCCTTTGTTCCTGGCTGCAGCCTATGGGATGGGCATTTCCATCTCTGGACATTGCAGAGAGAGGTTAGACAAAGGTTACAGAGTTGAACTGCTGGGCTGGACTTTGAATGGAGGTCAACTGGACTCCAAAGTGGGTGGCGTTCCTTGGACTTTGCTTTACAGACTTTGGAAAGGAATGTGTTCCATTTTTCCTCCTGTCACAACTAAGCAAGTGGCCTTTTTTTTTTCCTGGATGTTTGTTTTAGAAAAGTGTAGGGGGAGTGGCTGACGTGATGGTCATGTAGGAACCACCCTTTGTCTGCCTAGCACTAGGTCCCTTTACAGCCTCGGGGATCCACCCAGGAGCCCCTGGTATGGATGTTTAGAGAGGGTGTCTGGGTGGGGAGGGCTGTAGACCCGACTAAGGATGTGAATTTGAGGTAGGACCTTCTGAGACTCTTGTGATCTGTGTACCTATATGTCTGCAGTGGTGGGATCTCTGGAGCCTGCATGAACCCTGCTCGTGCCTTCGGACCTGCTGTGATGGCCGGCTACTGGGACTTTCATTGGATCTACTGGATAGGCCCCCTCCTGGCTGGCCTCTTTGTAGGACTGCTAATTAGGTAGGGGGGTCACAGGGACTCTACAGCTAGTAGAGTGGCACTCGCTTGGACTTGGAGGAGAAGGGGCATCTTCAGAGGGAACTAAGTTGGCTCCTTCTAGGGCCTTTGGCTCCGAGTGACAGAGAGCCATTTTACAAGGGCTTTTAGGATTGAGGTGGCACAGACTCCAGGTCGTACTCTAACATGTTTCTGGGGACTTGGGATACCTCATAGACTTTCCTTTCCTATGGGCAGGCTTCATGTTTAGATTGGCTTTAAAGATATTTTAATCTGATTTTTTTGTACAATTTATTTAGATCACATTCTTTCCCCTTGAGGCACTACTCTTTCTTCTTCTTCCTCTTCCTTCAGCTGTGTCTGGGAAGGCTGGCTCTGGGCTAGATGTGGAGCCTTCTCGTCCCATTGCCCACTGCAGTCCAGGTGCTTCAGGCTGTGCCCGGGGTCTGCTATAAAACACCACTAATGACTCTGTTGCTGATTTCTGAAAGGCCACCATAAGCATCATTCTGGAAAGGGTGTGTGTGTGTGTGTATCAGAAACTGCCCCTCACTGCCTGAGGGGGTTAAGCTCTGGAAGCCACTTGTCTAGAGAGTTCTAAACCTGGACATGCACAGTGGAAAGCTGGGTCTCTCTTCCTGGGGGACTGGAGATCTCACAGAGCAATTTGTTTTTAGGCTCTTGATCGGAGATGAGAAAACCCGCCTGATTCTGAAGGCAAGGTGAAGCCCTGCTGGTGGCATTCTTGCTGCCTGGTATCCTCAGCTGCCTGCCTTGACTCGAGGACAGGACAATTCCATCATTTCCTGCGAGACTGAGCTCAGAGGAGCCACTGCAGCAGCAGCTGACCTTGACCTGGCTTCTTGGGCAGGCAGACAGCTGCGGCTATGGCCTGAGCACACTCCTGGAACTTGGACTTCCTTTGTCCTCACTGACTGGGCTTGGGGAAATGTGTAGCCAGCCTAAAGACAGGTATAGACCACATAGAAAAAGAGCTTTTTGTGAGACGGGGCAGGTCACTGGAGAGACGAGCAAGTGGAGAATGGGGTGCTAATGCACACTGCTCATTTCCCCAGCCCTCTTTCTTTTTTTCTATGTTGGGTTTGGAACCCAAGGTCTCATGCATACTAGGTGAGCACTTTGCTACTGAGCCCCCTGCTCTCCTCACCCTCTTTCCTCTTGATTACTGTTACAGAAGGGCCTTCAGGAGCCTAGGGACTCCCTTGCCCACCCCCAGCTGTCAATCTAAGTTTATAATAAATGGCTAAGTGTGTCCTTCCATGTGTCTGTTGACTTGTCTTTCATTTAAGACATGGGGACTGATGGGGAGGAAATAAAAGTCTGGGTAGAGGTTGACCTGCACAGACTCTGGCTAACACTAGTAGAGGCTGCTTTCTTGATCCAATGTAGGTACTTAGAATATGGTCCCACTCATATTTTAGACTCGCTGTGGCACTCAACCTGGAGCACAGTGTTCACTTACTTATTTAGTCAGAAGATCCATCTGACAACTGAACATAGAGACCAGGGATTTGATGAACGGCCACTACTGTCTGGATACGGACCAATCCATTCACTGCTTTCCAACTAGGGATGGGAGTGGAACAAAGCTGCAGGAATTCCCCATGGAAGGAGAATAGCAGCAAGCAGCATAGACAAGTTCTGATGAGCAATGGCATGTAGATAAAAGATATACCTCAACACAAAATGCAACTTGCAGCAAGCCCTCAACCAAGATTAATCTAGATAGAGAGAAACTCAAGTGGAACATGGTTCCATTAAAATCAGCAACAAGACAAGGCGTCCATTCTCTCCATACCTATTAAATAGAGTATCTGAACTCTTTTTTAAAAAGATTCATTCATTTATTATGTATACAGCATTCTGCGAGCATGTGTGCCTGCAGGCCAGAAGAGGGCACCAGATCTCATTACAGATGGTTATGAGCCACCATGTGGCTGCTGGGAATTGAACTCAGGATCTTTGTAAGAAGAGCCAGTGTTCTTAAGCTCTGAGCCATCTCTCCAGCCCCTAGTACCTGAACTCATAGCTGGAGTAATAAGATAACTTAAGGAGATCATGAAACAAATGGAAAAGGAAAAAGCCAAAAACATCTTTATTTGTAGACTATATGATTTTGTACATAAAAGGCCCTAAAAGCTCTGCCAGGGAACTTTGGAAAAGTAGCAGGTTACAAAGTTAACAAACACCAGTAGCCTTCCTCTATACAAATCATGGAAACAGTGCTAATTTTTTTAAAAAAATAGCCTAAATTTTTCTCCTTGGGAGAAGTCTAACCAAGAAAGTAAAGTACTTGTATAATAAAAACTTTAAGAACTGAAGAAAAAATTGAAAAAGATATCAAAAGGTGGAAAGATCTCCTGTGCTCATCGATAAGTAGGATTAATACAGGGAAAATGACCATGCTACCAAGAGCAGTCCACTGACTCAATGCGATCCCCATCTAAATTCCAACACAATTTCTCACAGAAATTGGGAAAAAAAAAGTTTAAAGCTTTACGTGAAAAAAAAAAACTCAACCCCCCCAAAACAAAACCACCCCAAGAGAGCTAAAACAATCCAAAATGATAACCCCCCAAAAAACTGCCAGAAGTACTACTATTTCAGATTTCAAGTTGTACTACAGAGTTACAGTAATAAAAAAATAGCATGACATTGGCGTGAAAACAGACACGCTGCTCAATGGAATTGAACTGAAGACCCAGACATAGCCCACACGCCCATGAACGCCTGAATTCTGACGAAGAATCTAAAAGTACACACTGGAGAAAAGACAACTTCTTCAAACTAGCTGGCGGTATTTAACCCACACAGATACGCACTTAACAAATTGATGGCTGCATGCAGAAGAATCCACACAGAGCACACCTAGCACCCTGCACAAAACTCAACTCCAAATGGATCAAAGACCTTAACGTAACACCAGATACCCTGACTCTGACAGAAGACAAAGTGGGGGATCGGCTTAACTCACTGACACAGAGCATTTTGTGAACAGGACACTGATAGCACATACACCAAGAACAACAATTAATAAGTGGGACCTCATAAAACTATAAAGCCTCTGTATGGCAAAAGACACCATACTTTGGATAAAGTGGCAAGCTACAGAGTGGGAAAGATATTTACCAGTTACACATCCAATAGATGGTTAGTATCTAAAATAAATAAAGGGCTACACATTTTGGACATCAAGAAAACAAATAATCCACTTTAAAAAAATGAGGTGTAGCACTAAACAGAGTGTTCTCAACAGATGAAACACAAACGGCTAAAAAACACTTTAAGAACTGGCCAACATCCTTAGTCATCAGGAAAATGCAAATAAAAAAATACTTTTTGAGATTTCATCTTACACCAGCCAGAGTGGCTAAGATCAATAGAACAAATGACAGCTCATAGTGGCAAGGATGTGGAGAAAGGGAAACACTTACCCATTGCTGACAGGAGTGCAAACTCATACAATCACTAGGGCAGTTCTTAGGGAGCTGGGAATAGATACGTCTCAAGATCCAGCTTTACCACTCTTGGGCATAGATCCAAAGAACTATACACCCCACTACAGAGATACTTGCTCACTTATGTTTGTTGCTGCTCTACTCATAATAGCCAGAAATTGGAAACAGACTAAATGTTCATGAATGAATAATGAAAATGTTGTGCATTTACACATGGAATAGTACTCAGCTGTTAAAAAAATGAAATTATAGCCAGGCACGGTATCACACATATGTAATCCCAGCACTCAGAGAGGCAGAGGCAGGGGGATCTCTATGAGTTCAAGGCCAGCCTGGTCTACAAACTGAGTCCAGGACATCCAAGGCTACACAGAGAAACCCTGTCTCAGCAGCAGCAGCAGCAGCAGCAGCAGCAGCAGCAGCAGCAGCAACAGCAGCAACAACAACAAAAAGAAATTATGAAATTATCCATTAAATGGATGGAACTAGAAAAAAAATCATCCCAGGTGAGGTAACCTAGACTTTAAAAGACAAATATTATATGCTTTTCTTTACATGTGTGTGCTAATTTTTAACCCTTTGATATGTATGCTTCGATCCACATAACCACAGAGGTTAGGTGTCAGGTAAGGGACTAGAGGGAAGAGGAGGATCTTTCAAGGACGGGGAAACAGAATATACGGTTATGGAGGAGCAGGAGAAGGGTGGAGGGGGAGGATTAAATGGGGAGGGGGTAGAAGAGGTGGGTAAGGAAGAGGACACGGGGAGGGACAACTAACATTAAGGACCGTTTGAGGAGCATCTGGTAACCTACTGTTGTAGAAGTATATATGCGTATGCACATAAATCTCTGTATCTTTCTCTGTATATCTTCAAGTTTCCACAAATTTTGACTGGTCAACAGCATCTTCATGAAAAGGGCTAGAAATTAAGAGGGCTTCCGAGGCTGGCAGGGCTCCTGTCTACCTGGACCCTCAGAACATGACCTTATATGGAAATACAGTCAACTGAGGAAACTATCAAGATGAGATTATATTGGCATTGGGTGCTAAATACAAAGAGAGTCCTTGAGAGTGACGGAGAGTGACACAGATGGAATGCAGTTACTGAGCACACCACAGGACAGTCACAAGCCAGCAGCATGCAGAGACAGCAGATGTGGGAGGAGTCAGGAAGAAGTCTTTTCTCTGGAGCCTCTGAAGAGAACACATCCTTGTGGATACCTCAACTTTATGCCTCTTGGCTTCTGAACCGTGAGAGGATAAACTCGTCATTTTAAGTTACAAAGTTTGTGGACGTTTACTTAGCAGCCCCAGGAAACAAATGCAGGTGGGCACTCTTGCCCTCACCTTCCAGGCGCATTTAAGGGTACTGAAGCTACTCAAGGTCACAGTGTGTGGACAGACTGACTTGCTAAGATGAGCTACGTTTGACTGCAGAGTCTAGTTTCCGAGTAAGTGACAGTATGATGTCTTTTGTTTTGGCTCTTGTTCATTTGTCCTCTACTAAAATGGGGACAGAAAGACATGTATTTTAACTTCTGACTTTAAGTTTACAATTAAATCTCACAATCCAGTTTTCATTTCAATTTCTCAACTGTAGTCACTCAGGATGGATATGAATTCATCTTTTTAATTCCATATTATGTGGTTTAGTGTTTGCTCTATAGAAAGGTTCAGAATGTAATACTCTTAGACACTTGAAATCTCATATTAAATTGCCAGACCCACGTTAACCACAGACTCTGTAATAAAAAGGAAGGCCAGGTGACTGCTATACTGTGCTACACCTGAATATGACCTTTACCTTTTCTGTCACTTACTACAGAGACACATCTAGATATTGGCACTCTGTAGTGACTCAGCAATTAAAATTCTTGAAGTCTTTGGGTTGTATTGAAGTTTGTCATACAAAACAGCAGCTTATAAAAACCACGTGACAGAAACCCTTTATATGAAATCTGCTCTGTATTCGGTGGGTGGACTGAGCCATCTTACTGTTATTCCTATGGTTTCTGCATGTATAATTGAGAATGACTCAAAGGTCAATTAACATGATTGTTATGTTGAGAAGGGTTACATGGAAACCACAGACCTTTTCCTTTCCATTAAAACAGTAGCCAAAGGAACACTATCAAAGGTGTGGTTGCATACATCTGTAGTTTCAACACTAGGATGAGATGGAAGAATTAAGAGTTTGAGGCAAACTTGGGCTAGACAGACCTTGTATGCCACCCCTTCTCCCAATAAAAAAGAAAGTGCAATACTGTAAAGGATGACAGAATTTGCCACCTCCAAGGAAGGTATCCTTTTTGGTATAGATCAGTTTGGGTTAAAAGCATTTGGAAAATAGCCAGTGCACGAGGAGGTGTTCTTGCCCTTCTTCAGGAAGCAGGAGGTACTTATGTGAAACCAAGAACATGAGATGGGGGCTGGGGCTGAGAGAACTCTAAACATATCTTGCTAAAACCATGTGTGTCCCTTTGGCTCTCCCATCCTAGTGACAATGCATAATCACTTCTGTTTCTTCTACTTGGTAGACAAGCACTCAGGCTTTACTACTCTTTGGGGCCTTTATCTGGAAGGGCCGCCCACATACACACAAAGCATTGTATGCTATTCTCCTGGTGTCTGCTTTATGCTGATCTACTCCTCAGGCCAGCAGGAGACCCTACAAGAATAGTCTCCAGTTCCCACAATGGTAGCTGTAGGGAAAGAGCTAGGATTTCTTCCAGTTAGGCTGGCATGCAAATCTTAACAGAAGCACAAGTACTATGTGTGTCTAACATCAATTTTGCCCTGGAGGTAGAGAAAATCATCATTTGTGGTAACAGTATGGCAGTTCAGAGGACTGCTGTGGATTCACAACATGTCCCTTTCTGCTGGTGCTGGGGGGCACCTGTGAACTCACATGAAACTCAAGTTCTTTTTACTAGTTATGAGGACTGGCCTTGAGCTTTTTAAGCGTTAATTTTTCTAAAAAAAAAAAAACAAAACATTACTCAAATAATAGCGAACCAAAGGTAGCCATTTATTGTAGATATTTCACATACAAGTGTTCAAGAAAACATCTAGGTAAACAATACAAAATGAGGACAGACGTCCACTTTCACTTGGTCTTGGAATGCACTCAGGTGGAGGCAGAAGCTTTGGACCACACAAATCACTCAGTTTTTCCTTCCACTGGGGTTTTCCTAATCCATGCATCTTGTCTGTCACCAAGCACCAGAACTCATGAAAGACTTTCTTCACTCTTCCTATGCACATCTGGCTCTCAGGGTGATGGGGAGAGGGAGGGGCTTTCCAGTTACTGAACACAAGTGGTTTGTCCTTTCTCTTTACTGAACAAGCTGGGCTGGCATTACTGTCATCTCCCTAAAGTATGAGATGGACTCAATGTGGCCCAGAGGTGGCATTCAGTGGACAGCCAGGGCATGCGTCTGGCCTCATTACTTCTTCATGGCTTCATGAGCATGAGCACTGCTGCAGGTTTGGCAATGAAGTTAACTACTCAAAAGAGAGAAGTTGTGATTTATCAGATTGTACACAGGAAGTGGTGACAATACTAAACTTTTCTTTTGGTTTCTGGTCTAATACACATTCCTCAGTGGCAGGATGCTCTGACCTGTTTAATGTATGAGTCTTCTTCTTTACAAAAACATGTCTCTTTCCAGATGACTGAATTAGGTTGAATATTCAACAAAATCATCAGAGAAAATAGTGAGGTATTTGTGGAACTCAACGAAAGCTTAGGCAGGTAATACAAACACAGCATCTAAAATGTCTTGGATAGGATGCCAGAAAATAAATAATCTGTTTATACACATACCATTGTTCAAAAATAGGACTTGAGATGATCTCCAAAGAAATATGAGAGTATAATAAATAAGTGTAGGTAGTTGGTTGAGGTGTTCTGTTGTGTTGAGCTTTTCAGCAGCCAGAACAATGAGGGAGAAGCAGCAAGTTATAAAAATCACAGTGTTTGTAAAATTTAAAAACAAACCAGCCTGTTTTTTTCTCCTTGAAGTTCTTGGTATTTTGAGATCTACGGATCATTACAGAGACGTGGTAAAGATGTATTACTCAGAATGTGACCACTCACTCTAACTTTCCCACATCAGCTGACAAGAAACACGTAGACAAGCAGCTTGGCCTAGGGTGGCAGGAAGATCTGTTTGTTAAGAACCAAGATAAGGGCCGCTAGATTAACACACATCCTAACAGGCTGTTTATGATTAGGATTATAGGGGAACCCAAACCTCATCCCAGCCATATCTCAGACACAGCAAACAATCGCTTTGTTGTGGTGGAGACAGAACAGGCCCTGAATCTTTCCTGTTGCTGGGAGAGTGTGTCAAAGGGTGGTGCCCAAAGTGGTTTTCTATTTGCACCTTACAGAAGGTCTTCAGGGTGTGATTGTGATTCCTCCAGATGGGCTCACTGACCTTCCACATCACCATGGACTTTAGATATCTTTTGCTGTAACACTTCCTTACTGGAGTACAGTCACCATGTCCCCCATCATTTCTGTATCCTTCTATGTGGTTACAACATGGTCTAATACACAACATAAGTATTGATGAACAAGTCATCTACTTTCTGAATCATGCTTCCATGTAAGTATCAAACCTGTGTACATGTTTCTAAGTGGCAATTTATACTAATATGCATCTTTTCTAGAGCTGAAATTCCAGAACATTTACACAATTATAAGCACACGCCCACTGGCACCACACAATCTTACTGGTCTAGGCACAGTACCAACATGAAGCTGCATGTACCATTAGAAGTCTCTAATTTGGACAACAGACAGGAAATAAGCTACTGTTATAATTGTCAGCAATTATAACATTTCCAAAAAACATACATCACAAACAGTTACCAGCATTTACCTGAGTCACTTGCCTTCCAACAGGCTATATCCTATGTTGGTACTATAAAGCGCTTTTCTTTTTACAGTGTCTACCCTCTTTGATACTCTGCTGAACAGGTCTCAAAAGATTCAAATATACTCACATGAAAATATCATCTTTAGATGTTTTCAAACAAGAGAGCCCCTGACAGAAGGAGAACAGCCTAGGAACAGCCCTGACTACCTATCTCCTTCCACTACACTTGGGACTTCCTTCTCCCCAAAGCAAAGCTACACTTGGGTTACCTACAAATTAAAGGCATGAACACCACAGGCCTCATCTTCAAGTAACTGGTTTGGGAAGACCGAAGTCCTGAATTTCATCTGTAATCCTATGCAAGTTAACTATTTCCCCATCAGAAACCTTCTGACAACATATACCTGGTTAACACCACGGGATTATCAAAGACATTTTTTTTTCAGAAGAACAGGAAAATGGGGAAAATAAGGTGGTGCTCTAGAGTGGAAGTTTGTGAGCGGTTCTATTTTCGCTGAGTACATTTATAGAGCTGTGCAACTATTTAGGCCTCCATAATCAGCTTCATGACCCTACAGACAGGAACTGGAAGCTTCAAAACCAGAGACTAGTATGTGTAACAATCAACCCTGGAGAGTAGTCTGGACTGAGGTAGCTCTTTGATCTAAAGCAGGCCTAAAGAGTCCATTAAATACTTCAGGTCTCATCTCCTTCTTCCTTACAGACGTAAATGTTTAGAAACACTATTATATTACATTGAAATGTAGAGCTAGGCAATAGAAAATATTCCAACATACTGGTATGTCTTACTCTAGGTTAAGAGTCAGAGACGTGATGGGGTAGAACTAGACCTTGAGATCTGACTGTTTCTTAATGAGGCATCAGTAACATGTATCATCTCCCATTGAGTGGATCAAAGTAGGCCAGAAGAATCAGACAAGAGCACCCAGAATGATTAAGAGGTAAGTATAGATTTGTGATGAACAGTACAAGATCACTTGTCACTAGAGAAGCAGCAGCCACTGGAGTCAAGTCTTCGGGACAGAAAGGAAGATGAAAGGTGAGCAAGCACTTCTCTTGGTGAAAGACAAGGTATTAGCAATATGACTCCAGTAACAACACAAGAAATTAGACCCTAGTTATTTGGGTCAACTTCTTGGTACAGACTTCTAAAGGAGGTTGTAATGAGCTTTCACTCTCCTTCTGTACCCTCAACACCAAGATAGATCAAACTCCTAAAAGTTCTACCCAGCCATGAAAAACCATTGTCAAGTTGCTGCCAAGATCTCATATGGGTGATAGATAACACCATAAAAGCTTTTCACCATTTATATATTTGCAATGATCTCTCACCCATGTGCAAGAGTTTTGAAAATAGCTGGGCATTGATTGAATTATTAGCTTCTACATTCTACTGAGAAGTTTATTCTGAACTCAAAAAACCTTATTATATTATTTACTGAAATAGTCAGGACTCAAAGGAGAAGGGCAGACTGCACGTGCTAGACTATGAGGTGAGAATTGATGCAAAGTCTAGCTTATTTATAGTCTTGGGAACTGTAATTTATAGCTACAAAAAGATTGCTTCCAAGAGTGCGACTAGGATAAGATGGCTACAGGGCGCACGGAAAGAGCGCACTGTCAAAGGGCCTTCCAGAACTCCTCACTCTTGCCCTTCAGTGGGGTCTCTGGGGAGTACACAGAGGGAGCGTATGGCAGTAGCTTCTCTCTCAGGTGGACTTCCCGGTGTTTGGCGAGGAAAGAACTCTTACTGAAGTGTTTGCCACACTGGGCGCATGTGTAGGGCTTCTCTCCAGTGCGGACGCGCCGGTGTTCTCGAGATCTTGTGCAGTTACTGAAGCTCTTCTCACAGTCCCCACATCTGCAGGGATTCTGTGCAGTATGGGCCCTGCGGTGGGCACTGAAGTGAGAACTGTTGGTGAAGCTTTTCCCACACTCCTCACACTCATAGGGCTTCTCTCCAGTGTGCGTTCTCTGATGGATGGTAAGACTTGAGCTCTGACTGAAGCATTTGCCACACTCCCCACATCTGTATGGCTTCTCTCCAGTGTGGATTCTCTGGTGGGCCCCAAAATTTGAGGAGTCATTAAAGCTTTTCCCACAGTCAAGACATCTGAAAGGCTTTTCCCCAGTGTGGATCCTCTGGTGTCTGATTAGGCTCCTGCTCCTACCAAAGCACTTCCCACAGACACCACACTTATAAGGATTCTCCTTCGGGTGGGTCGTCCTGCACATGAGGCGGGCACTCCTTCCAAAGTTTTCTCCATATTTGAGAAGTCTGTATGGTCTCCTCCCCAAAAAAGGCCTCTGATGCACCACAGCCTTCCCTGTGTCTCTGGGTTGAGACATCAATTTTCCCTGTCTAATTCCTTGCAGGTTTTCCCATTGTCTTCCTGAGATGCATTCCCTTTTATAATATTTACTGGGGTTGGTATTCTGGGAAACAAATCTTTTAGACTTTTCTATTAAAGCTCTATGGGGCTCTGTGCCCTTAAATATTACCTGTGTTGGGTCCTCCTTAATACTACTTCCAATGTCAAAATCTGGAAAAGGAAAAGACAATAAAATTTCACAAAATTTCAATATTAACAGAAACAATCAAGCAGGCCTACACTGCTGGGGGCCTCTGCTGCTTATGGCCACACACTGTGACCTGATGAGCCGTTGTGCTTCACCGGCTTTCAGGTTAATGAAAGGCCCGATGGCATTCCTGCAGTGTGGGCCTCTAATGATTTTGAACTGAATGGTAGACCAATCTATCAGTCTCCATCTGTACACTGATTATCTTAGCAACAACTTGGTTTACCTCCTTGAAGTTGTAGTTTATTCTGTTTTTCTTCCTCCACATCTATGCTAAAATATTTCACAATACTTCACTTAAATAAACTCTAACGGACAACTCCAAACTCCTCCAGACACGTCTAAATTCTTCAAAGCCTAGTCAGGTTTTTAGCCTAGAGTACTATTTTTCTCATATACTCTTGTAGCTTGTTTTTCTGGTTACCTCACGAACCACAATGATACAAACATGCCTTTTTACTGTTTTCTACAACTTTTTCCTAGCTAGAATGTTTCTACTCTTTCATTGCGCCCCATTCACTATAACACACATCTTGGATTCTGCTTCTCTGTGGAATTTCATGGGAAGCATGACATAGTGAAAAGGCAGAAACTTTGGAATGATATAGTTTGAGTTCTAGCAACATCCTGGTCACTTGTTAACTGACTTTATTATCAACTTTTAGTTATGGAAAATTCACACATACAGAAGAATAAACAGTGTAACATGTATAAAGAACTCCCATGAACTACTTACTTACCTTAAACAGTGATCTACTTCTGACTAATCCAGTTACATTCTATTTTCCCACACTCCTTGCTCTCTACCCAGGCTACTTTGATGCAAACTTTAAAAGAAACCTTATTGCCATCCACAAATACTTCAAAAGCTGGGGATCTTAGGCTTAATCTAGGTTTGATTCCCAAGTTCTTGTTCCTAAGCATGTACTATACCATCTTGTTGCTATTTGTGGGTGTCAACATGACTTCCCTTCCACACATGGGTGGGAGAGAAGGGCAGCCAACAGTCAGTTCTTTAGACTCTATTTTCAACTAGTACCCCCTTTGAGGTTTTCCTTGTTAGAGCTAACATTGTTCTGTGATTTAGAGGAAGTCACAGCCTATTAGTTGTCTCAAACAGTAACTGATAATCTGATTACATTTTGGAGGTCACCTAAAAGTAGTATTCACAGGGACTCTTTTTTACAGTTATTAAAAAGGATGTCAGGACTGGAGAGTTGGCTCAGCAGTAAGGACAGGAGTTGCTTTTCCAGAAGACTTGGGTTTATAGCTTTCAACCATCTGGAACTCCAGTTCCAGAGATCTGATGCCCTCTTCTGGCTTCTATGGGAACCAGACATGTACATGTTACACGTCCATACATGTGACAAATGCCCACACACAGAAAATTAAACAAATGACTTTTAAAAAGCTATATTGGACTTACTCTTTATGAATTCTCACATAAATATTACCAGACACCATATGTATGAAGGCCTTGCTCTGCTGTATCTGGACATTAGCTCCTCTTACTGGGCCTCTACAACCAATTCAGGCAAACCAGAAATCAGTGTGAAATGCCTCACATTCTGACATATCCTGCGGCTATAGAAAGGCATAGCCCCCATCTTTGAGGAACTCACTGCTGTCTTGGAGGTTGGTCCTAGGACATAAAAGTGTTTGGTGCCATAAGACAAAGTACGGGAGTTGAAAGAATTTGGATACACAGGTCTATAGAGCCAAATACGTTCAAGGTGTGTGGTTAGGGGGTGGATCATGGGCTATGGTGTAGATATGAGAGAACTTAAGGGGCACACAGAACACCGCGAGGAGTTTTGCTTTAAAGTAAGCCTAGAGGAAAATACTAGCACATACTCCTTAAAGGATAGGATGAGCCCAGATTAAGGATGGCTTAATCAAAATATGGGTGAGAAGGTGGACATGATGGTACATGCTTGCAATCCCAGAGCTCAAGAGGTATGAGCATCATCAGTTCCAGGTTGGCCAGGGCTACAGCTGGAGCCTCGTAATGCCCCCAAAAAGCATAGGTGGGGAAATTTGGTTTTGAGACTTTTACAGTCTAGGCAAGAACCAGAGAAGACAGAACTAGAGTAATGTCTATGACAAAGGAGCGGCATGTAGAAGTGACAGTCTACGTAGCAAACTATGCCATCTCCCTGGATGTAAGTGCTGAGCTAAGGAGGCATTAAAATGCTATTGTAAGGACACCTGTGTGGTTTTGGCTATGTGTAAGGCTTGAGCTAGTAGTTAGCTGCCAGTGAACACACCCAGTGGGCAGTGGGAAGCAGGCTCCTGGAGCTCAGGACCAGAATAAAGCCTCTCATCTAGTCCCTGCTTAGCCTTTTTCTCATGCACATTACACACAGTGCTAAGATGTTTCTGATTTGAGCTTACTGGCTTTCCTCCTCCTTTAAGGTTTTTATTGTAGAATCTCACATTCTTCTCTATAGTATTTCCAGAAATGTAACACTGCCTGACCCACCAAGACAGAAACCAAGGCTAAAGTCTCAACGTCTGAGCCCACAGAATGTGAGCAGCCGAGCTCCTCCTTGGAAGGGGAGAACCTTGAGAACAGGACTCATTTTACTTAGTTTTATTTCCCTGTTCCTCTAACAGCAAACAGCACCAAGTCAACAGATGTGCACAAGCCATGTGCCAGCTGTGCTGATTTTTCAGAAGTCACACTTTCTCCTCACTTTGACTGAGAGCTCCATGACCCTTACCTGTCGGGCTCTGCGGTAGGCTTATCGGTGCCTGGAACTCCAGCTCTTCTATAACTTCCTCCTCACTCATTCTCTCACTGTCAGAATCTTCTAACACTGCTTCCTGTGAGGTCTCCTCAGCTTCCCAGGTTGTAGGCTCTTGGGGTTCGACCTCAGAATGTCCCCTTTCTTGCCTTGAGCGTGATGGGATCTCTTCTGAGGTGTCGGTGGGAAGGGCAGATGTGCGGCAGTTCACTAGGGCATCCATCTCCTTGTAAAACGCACAGGACTCCAGTACATGGCCGTTCTTCACTTTTCGGTAACTCTTCTGAAGGCTTTTGAACTTGGTTCGGCATTGCTCTGGGGTCCGGAGAAAGCCACACTCTCGAAGTTGCTCAGCCACGACTCCATACAGTTTGCTCTTTCGATGACAGGCTTGCAGTGCTTCATAAAACCGGGTCTCACGAAGGATATCCAGGAAAGTCTTGGTCTCCTCATAGCCCCAGTGCACACCTGCCATTCAGGGATGAAGTTTAGTTATTGAGAAAAGGAGCGCAGAGCTTCGCTATTACACACACTAGAGGAGTGCTGTGAAACAGTGTCTTCTGGACATGGCACGCTAGTGTACTCATGAACTCACAGCAGGTGTGGCTACTTGCAGAAGACCTACACCCCCCAGCCAAAGTTCTAGCATATATGTGCGTGTGCGCGTGCATGCATGTACACGTGCACACCCTCCTAACACTTGACAGCTTCAGGAGGAGGGAGAATTGTTCTTTTTTGAGGGTATTCCCACTGGTAGGTTACCCATGTTTCAGAGGATGGCCCCACATCCACATGTACAACACTAATTGGATTTGGTGGGTTAGTAAGTAAGAGAACAAATAAAAGACATGAAGATAGGATGGGGGCTGGTTGGAAGAAGTAGGAGGGAAGTGATGATATTTAATTGTATATATGCACGAACTTCTCAAGGATAAAAAAATTAGTCTCCCACACTGCCACTGCTATGGAGACTGAAGGACTTAGCTACCTACAAGTGTCTTTTCCAAGTAGAAAGAACAGTCTGAAAGTTCCTATCAGTTCTTTTTACCAGTTTTCTTTGAAAATGAGAGCTATGTCCAAGGCGCTCCGAGCCTGGAAACTACAATTTTTTAATTTTTGCAAAGAATGTGGCTGCTTTTGCCCTTGTCCTAAGCATCTGCCTGAGGCTAATTGAAGGCTTTTGGACTATTTGTTGGCAGAGGAGATTTCAGGACAGCCTAATACTGATTGTATCATGTGGCTATTAGTGACCACTCTCATGTGGGACTATGATGAAAAAGGGAAACAGCAGGGCAAAAAGAAATTCAAAATTTTACTATTTGAGAAGAAAAAGAACACCAGGAAATTTAATGTTGGAAGCCAAGTCTTGTGTTCAAAGAGATGAGAATTTTAAAGACAGGCCTGATGTAAAATAGAAAAAAAAAAAAAAAGAGTAGCGGCCTCAGGACAACGCCCCATTCATTTGAGCTCCCAACTTGTAAAGAGGAACCGCCTAGGAATCTTCTGCTCCTGAAACAAAGAAAGTCTTATACAACAAATGAAAGCAACAAATCTGAGCTTATGTAAATAGAATTCAAGGAGAAGGCCAGACTCCCAAAAGCTTGCAGCTGTACTTGGCAACTTTACATACATGATTCTGGCTTTAGAGTCATGAAGGACGTAGGGGTAATGGTGTTGTGGAATCTTACTCCCAGGTAAGGAAAGCCAGCGGAGACCGGCATGTGGCAGGAGAGTCCTGGTGTGGAGGTGCAGCATGAAGCTGTCAAAGTGAAGCCTGGATTGTGTTGGAGACTCCAGGATGTTAGAGGCACCAAAGCCATGGGATGTCTGCCCGGGAGAGCTGCGTGCAGGGAGTAAAACCAGCCCAGCAGAGAGAAGTGCGTTACAGTTAGCAAGCCCTGACTCTATGTACGCATTATCATCTGCGTGCCTGCGGGCCAGAAGCCAGAAGGTGGTGTTGGATTCACTGGAACTGGAGTTACAGATGGTTCTGAGCTGCCATGTGGGTGCTAGGAACTGAACCTAGGTCTTCTGTAAGAGCAGTCAGTGCTCTTAATCACTGAGTAATCTCTCTGCCTTGACCCCCAAATATTTAAAAACCATGCTAACTTCTAATCTGAAGAAAAGCCTGCAGGCTCCTCAGAGCTGCACTCACCCAAACGCCCTTTTAGTTGTGAGCATCACCTGGAAATCAGCGTGGACTGTTGACAGCTCTCCCTAGGACTAGTCTAATCTACCACTTTCCCCACAAGACTGCACTTCTATCTTCACCCCAAGGGAAAAAATCCCAAACCCAGACAGTATAACTCTTACCACTTAGGTTCTGAAACAAGACAGGGGCGGTACGAATTTCAGACTTGCGAATAAACTCAACGCCCGCTTCATCACCATCAGAGTCTTCAGCACCTTCCTCCTCCTCCTCCACCAAACTGACCTGTTCTTTAGCGCTGGCACCAGTCCTCTTTAGTCTCGGGAGGGAGATCACGGCCTGTGGCTTATCAGTAGATGAGGTGTGGGCTGTGGGGTTTAACAAGGCATCCATGTCCTCAAAGAAGGCACAGGGTTCGAGCACGTGACCGTTTCTTACTTTTCGATAACTTTTCTGAAGACTTTTGAACTTGGTCCGGCACTGCTCTGGTGTTCGGAGGAAGCCACACTCTCGCAACCACTCAGCCACAGCACCATACACCTGGCTGTTTCGGGGACAAGCTTGGAGTGTTTCATAAAAGCGAGATTCCTTAAGAATTGCAAGGAAAGTCTTGGTTTCCTCGTAGCTCCAGTGCACACCTGCAATTTTTTCATCTTCCAACCCCCACTGTTGCTGCTCTCGCCACACTTTCCCCACATTCTTTGCTGGGATCGGAACGGCACGCACTGGTTTCTCTTTGATGTAGCTGCTTCGCAGGACCCTGTTCCTCTTATCTGAGGAATGTAGACCTACAGGCCACGGTTCTGTTTTCTGTTCCAACTGGGCTGTCTTGTTAGGTGTAGCCACAGCGCCTCCTACAGTAAGAGAAACAGTTCACGGTAGGCACAGCTGCTATTACTAATACCCCAGTCTCCTGGTGAAACACATTCTTCTGGACTGTTTGTTTACACCAAAGCTGTCATCACCCAGGACCATGCACTCTGTAGTTATTTACATGATGCCTTTTGCATAGAAATCTAGAAATGACATCATCTTGCTCCATCTATGTACTGCTTCTATTTAGCTAGTTCTTTCAGGAATGCCCTCAAGGGTTGCAACTATTTCTTTACTTTTGACTGTTTCTTTTGGATGATACTGTATCATCCAAAAGATACTGTAGCTCTTGCTAGCCTGGAACTCACAATGATGGCATCAAACTCCTAAAAATTCTTCTGCCCTAGTCTCCCACGTGTTATGATGCAGTCCTGAGCCACCACAGCTAATGTACTATTTGTTTCCTTTACTTATATGTATGTACCCCAACATCCTTCTTAGTCTCAATGTATATACATTTACACATTTACGCGCACACACACACACACACACACACACACACACACACACACACTGGTACACCTCAAGCTATTAGAGAAGTAAAGAATTTTTATTAAACTACATTAATCACTCAGTATGGTATTTCCATAAAATGGAAGAATAGACAAAATATAAATCCACTCATTTATGGTCAACTAATCTCTGACAAAAGTGCTAGGAAAACTGAGTATCTACATGCAAAAGTGAGACTGGACTATTACCTTATACCGCTCACAAAAATTAACTTGAAATATATTAAATACCTACACATAGGGCTGGGGAGGGTGTTCAATTGACAAAGCGCTTGCTACATAAGGACAAGGACCTGAATTTGTCCCCCAACGTCCATGAGTAGGGCAGGCATAGAGACATGGGCTTGTGATCCCAGCAAAAGGATCTCCAGGTCCAGTGAGAGACCACGTCTCCAAAATACAGTGGAAGACAATCGAGGAAGACACCAGACATTGACCACTGGCCTCTTTGCATATATACAGGAACTAAACATGGGGCCTGAAACCATAAATTTCTAGAAGAAAGCACAGGGAAAAAGGTAAATGATACTAGTCTTGGATTTTTTTTTGACATAACAACAAAAGAAGAGTAAACAAAAGCTTTAGCACAGCAAGGAAAATAACCAAAAAAGTGAAGAAATATCCTGCAGTATTTACAACCATATATATTGTAAGAGGTTAAAATCTTAAATGTACAAGGAATCATACAATTCATAGAAAAATCTGATAAAAATGGGCAAAAAATGTGATGTGCAAATGGCCAATAGGCTCATGAAAAGGGACTTGGCATCAGTAACTAGCAGGGAAAACAAATCAAAACCATTTTGAGTCATGACCTCATGTCTGTTAGGATGGTTAGCATCGAGAAGATGCAATATAATAGGTGCTGGTGAGAATGTGTGAAAGGGAACGCCATGCACTGCTGGTCGGAGTGTGGAAAAGAGTAGGGAGGTGATTTAAAAACATTAAAAAACACAACTGCCACATGTCCTAGCTCTCCCATTTCTGAATATACGTGTAAAGGAAACCAAATCACTGTGGAGGACCAGCTCTCTGAGACTCACTGGAACATCATTTACAGTATCTGAGGTGTGGAACCCCCCAAAATATTTATCAACAGACAAATAAAGAATATCTGAAACGGCTCAATGGTTAAGAGTACTGTTTGCTCTTCCAGAGGACCTGGGTTTGATTCCGAGCCCCCACATCGTGGCTCCCAACTGCCCATAATCACAGCTCTAGGGGACGTGATGCCCTCATACATTTACGCAACACACTCATAGACATGACATAAATGGAGCTAAAGGATATGTGAAATATGGAAACATTTATCTATAAGATGAAGCATAGAAAAGGGAACCAGAGAGAGAAGGAAATCCTAATGTTTTAGATAACTTGGGCCTGGAGGGCATCATATCTAATGAAATAAGCCAGATGGTGAATGATGAACATCATGCCATCTTAGCTCTTGTGGAATCTTTAAAAATCCTCTGTGTATAGAGGACCACAACAGTGGTTTCCAGAGGGTTTGAAGTGGACAATAGGACCAGATATAAAGAATATATTTCAGTAATAAGCAGAGTAAGTTCTAGGGATCTAATGATACCTATATCTTAGAATAATGTACTTCAGACCTATCAGTGGTTAGGAGATTTTAAGTGTCCTTCCTGTTAACTATGTGAACAATGGATGTGTTAACTGTGGCCATTACTGCATAACGTATATAATATAGTAAAATTTCACATTTTAATTACATTCAATTTTATTTGCCAATAAAACAATAAGAGTTCTGGAAAATATGGCAGAAAAAATAATTATTCAAACAAAGACTTCGGTGTAGACATATCAAATAAACAATGTGAAATTGTTTTGCTTAAAGAGGTTAAGAGTATGCATACCATGTGTGTGCAGTGCCTTCAGAGGCCAGAAGAGGGTGCTGGGATCTCCTGGAACTGGAGTTACATATAGTTGTCAACTACCCTGTGAGTGCTAGGAAATAAACTATCACTGTCTCTAAGAGCAGCCAGTGTATTACCAATGAGCCATCTCTCCAGTCCCAAACGGAAAGGTTTAAGGTTTCTTTGTATAGCCCTGGCCGCTCTGGAACTTGCTGTGTTTATCAGGTTAGAGTTGAACTCAGAGATCCACCTACATCGGCCTCTCAAGTGCAGGAATTGAAGGTGTGTACCACCACCACCACCACCACAGAAAATCTAAATGTATGTACGGCTAGTAGTAACTCACCAGACATTACAGGATTAGAGTATCTATAATGTTTGTTTTATATCCATTTGTTATAAATTGGTAACAGTTACATTTGTGCCTACAGCTTGTATGTTTGTAAGCCAGAGGACAACCCTAGGTGTTATTACTTAGGCACTGGCCAACTTTGGTATGTGTGTAGAGGCGCACTTGTATGCATATGTGTGTAGAGGCCAGAGGCTAACCTCAAGTGGCATTCCTCAGGCACTGTTCTCCTTTTTTCTTTTCTTTTCTTTTTTTTTTTTTTAGGCAGAGTCTCAATGTGCAGCCCTGGGTGGCCTAGAACTTAGCCCAGAGATCTGGCTACTTCTGCCTCCTGAGTGCTGGGTCTTAGGGAAGATGCCTCTGTAGGTGCCTTTTATTTTATTTTATATTTTGACAGAAGTTCTCTCACTAACTTGTAACTCATGCAGTCAGCTAGGCTGGCTTGCCCTTGAGCCTTAGGGATCCACTTGTCTCTGTTTTCCTGCCAGGACCAGGGTTATAAGAAGGTGCTACTACATCTTTGCATCTCTCAATGCTGGGTAGGCTACAGTGACTGGTCAGTGAGCTCTTGAGATCTGTCTGTCTCTGCCTCCCCATCCTGGGCTTGCAAGCACATGCTACCACCCCTGGCTTTCTAAAATGTGGACTTTAAATGCCAAACTTGTGTCTTCATGCTTGCAAGCACTTTAATGAGTGAGCTGTGTCCCCAGCCCTGGCCTATAATATTGTCATTAGTCTTCGACTTCTGAATAAAAACGCATGCATGGATAGATAGCATTATCTCTCCAATTAAAGCAGATGGAGACAGTCCTCTGAAAACGTGCCTGTAGGGTGAACTATAGTGGTCACATGTGCCTATGCACTTGTCTACTTAGATAATTCGTAATATGCTATTGAGGTTACTGAATTTAAATGACTTTTTATTCAATATTTAAGATTTCTACCCATCCAACAAGTACTTAACAGGTGCTCATCCACTTGTTAGGCAGCTCTGTGTTAGGTGCTGAGGTCATTATTGCTAAATAAAACCAAATTGTAGAAAGTCCTGGTGACTTCACGTTCCTCAAGGCTAGTGGAACGGCATTCATATTTAACTTAGGTTCAATGTTCCAATTACAAATGTAACACTCTTATTGAGGAGGGTACATGAATAAGGAAAGGGAACAGACACATGACTATACTAGACAATTCATGGAGATTCGTGTGGGACCCTGCTGAAAGGTCACAGTCTGGCAGTTCTGGATAACCTCTGAGCTATCCAGATACCCTTTGGCAGTGTGGTCCCCTCTGTGCCTGATCTGGGGGACCCTAGATTCCCTAAGGAGTGTCACATAGCCCTCAGGGAAGATTCTCTCCTGGTAAGAAACCTGTTGAGCAAGCACCTGGGGATTCCTGGAGATGCCCACCCCATGCTAGTAAGATCTCTCGGTTTTCAACCAATGGCCTTTTAACTGTACCTGAAGGTTCTCCTCACCCATAGGATAATTAAGTATTGCTTTCCCCTCTTATCTGTTTTGTTACATGTAGATTAGGTATAGTATCCCTAGCACCCAGCCCCCAGCGAATCAAACACATTCACCTGCAGACCCCTCCCACTGCCCAAGGTTTATACTGTCCCTGACTCATGAATAAAGGTTGGTTGGCTTGCTCTCTTACTCCACTCGTCCACTACAACCGTCTGAGCCCCATCATTTATTCTGGGGAACAATTGTAGATAGATGCCTGGGGCAGCAATGGCAGAACTGCCTTGCCAGCTGCTGAAGCCGGTTCCATCGAGGAAAGCTTGGCGCTGCACGCAAGCGAAGACACTTACCAGGCCTGTGCCTCACACAATCTGCCTTCAGGGCCTGCCTGGCCTACATCCCACCACACCTTCCTTCCAGCTGGTTTCGGGTGTCGTCTACTGTGCTCAGAATGGTATATGGGGCTATAACACTTTTGGCTTCATCATGGGCTTTTAGAATCCCCGAGTTTCACTGCCATCTGATACCAGCAACTTCATTTTAAAAAAGCTAACTCTAACACCCAGTGGATAGTTCATTTTCACCTTCCCAGGTGTGACAGGGAGCACGGGCCTCTCCCCAAGCGCTCTAAGCTGCTCCTGAGAAAGCAATTGGACCTTTGATCTTGAGGGCCCTGTCCCAGCCAGAAGCAAGCAGTACCTGGATCTGCCTGCTAGATATGGAACCCAGGCCACTGCCAGATGCAGGATAACACATCTGTTAAGCCTTCCTAAAGCTGTAACTCTTTAATACAGTTCCTCATGTAGTGGAGACTCCAACGATAAAATTACTTTGTCTTTCTTTCTTTCTTTCTTTTTTTTTTGAGACAGGGTCTCTCTGTGTAGCTTTGGCTGTGTTGGACTCACTTTATAGACCAGGCTGGCCTCAAACTCACAGCAATCGGCCTCCCTCTGCCTCCCAAGTGCTGGGATTAAAGGCGTGCGCCACCACACCCAGCTTCATAAAATTACCCTCATTGCTACTCCATAACTGTAATTTTGCTACTGTTATGAATTGTAATGTAAATATTTTTGGAGATAAGAGGTTTGCCAAATGGGTCATGAACACAGGTTGAGAACTACTGTTCTAAGCAATAACATTAACAACTATTTCCTATTAACATATAGGAAGTCTGCCAGTTTATTATCTGTGAAGGAAAGAATGCTTACCCAGGGGATCCATGCTCCCTGCACTTCCCTTCCTGATTTCCTGGTAGAGATCTTTGTAAGCAGGAACCCGATGCACACTCTTTTTGTAGGAGAAGCTTCTCACTGTGTGGACACCTTTCCCTGGTTCCTGAAACAACACTAACACCAGTGACCACCAAGACAACTGGAAAGGTCTTCAAAGGATGATCAGCCGTGGACGAAGCTGAGAAGGGCCCTAAAGAAGAACTGAGTTAAGGAAGCGTGTAGCATGTGTCGAGTTAAACGGAAGATAGAGTAAAGAATTAGGATGAGACAACACAAGAGAGCTGACCCAGCAGGGAGCTGCATTACTGAGAAGACTGAGTCCAACATCCTCTGGAAAAGAAATAATAAAGAAAAAAGTGTCTTGGAAGAAGTATAAACAATGTGGGCAAGTGAAAGCAGGGAAAGTAACTGTGACTGAATTCCCTAGAAGGCAGGCAGTGAGGACAATAGCGATTCACCTGGGAGTAAATTACCTGGGTTGTCACCTCCTGATCTACTGTGTTCCACTCATCACTAGGGACAGGAACCCAGAGAGAAGAGCAAGCTGGAAAACAAAAAGAAGAAACAATTGTTGTATATAGTATGCTCAACTTTGGTCCTTTAAATCATGCTGCTTCTTTCAAGAAACGAGGGCGTATTGGAAGCTGCAGAGAGGAACGATACGCATTTCAGTGAGCTCAGAGCAGTGCCCGAACGCTTCGGGAACAGTCAGTGAAGTGCAGGAGGCCGGGGCACTGCAGAGTGAGGTTGTGGCACTTGGAGACTCATCATTTCTGAATTTTCCAAGAGAAACGCGCTGGTTAGTTTATATGTAACCTTGGTATAAGCTAGAGTCACTTGAAAGAGGTAATCTATACTGAGAATACGCCCTCCCACTACTCTCCAGCTAGACTAGCTGGAGACCACGAGCCTGGGGGGTATTTTCTTGATTGATGATTAATCTGGGAAGGCGCAGCCCACTGTTGACAGTGTTACCCCCGTGCAGGTGGACACAGATGCTATGAAAGGAGGCTGAGCGAGCCATGAAGAGCCCCACGGCCTGTACCAGCTCCTGCCTCCAACTTCCTGTCCTGTTTGTTTAAGTTCCTGTCCTGTCCTGTTTGAGCTCCTGCCCTGTTTGAGTTGCTACTCTGTCTGAGCTCCTGCCCTGGCTTTCTCTGATGTAGAAGTGGAAGTGAAACAAACCCTTTCCTTCCTGAGGTACTACTCCTGGTCATGGTGTCCATCACAACAAGGGAAACCCTGAAAGCCGGGGTTTCTGTGAAATCTTGAATCTTAAGCCTGAGCCAGAAAGAGCAAAAACAAAAACAGGAACCAAATCTCCAAATCCCTAAAAAAAAAAATTATTTTTAAGTAAAATATAACAAGTCCCATTTAGTGTACAAGTTACCAGTTTGTCATCCCTAGCACAGGTTACCAGTTTAAGAACCAAGAATTTAATTCTCAGTAAGTCCTGCCAACACAGCAAACAGTATAGCAATGGGCATAACTAGCATTTAAATAATAGGCCCCTCAGTGTAGGAGAAAAGTGAACTTTGTATATAGCAATGTCAGTGGTCTACCTCTCCTCAGAGTTCACTAGGGAAACGTGCAAGCGTAACTTATTTGTGAACAGATCTCAGAAGCGTGAGCTTATGCTTCCTATAGAAGTAAGCAAATTCAAAAAAGCTAAAAAGTAGCATGTAACATTTATATAATTCCTGACTGTGTCATGGTTCTTCTTGCTATAGGTAGTTTACTGTGTGTATGTGAAATAGTATAAATGTATAAATAAATGGTAAAAAAACCCCAAAAAACCTAAAAAGTAAACAAATTCATTAAAAACCATTTTATCTGTGTATTCTGAGTGTGTGTGCTTGTGCCATGGTCTGTATATGGATGTTGGAGGATGGCTTTCAGGAGTTGGCTCTCTTGTCCTACCATGTGGGTCCTAGGGATTGAAATCTCTAGTCATCAGGGTGGGCAGGACTCGTTTTTATGAGTCATCTTATCAGCCCTAGATAATTTTCTTGGAAACATCATAGTACATCATAGTCTCTGAAAAGCATATGGCTGAAATCCCATTTCTTCAGAGTTAATCATCTTTCTGAGAAATCTAAGCCTCAAATTTCTGCTCTCTTCCTCAGTCTTCAACAGATTAAAAAAAAAACACCAACTTTTTATTATCATGGATGGCAATGATGACAAAACATTTTAAACTGGTATTTGCTGTCACACTAAGTTTATCAGCTAAAATTATTAGAGCCATCTAACAAACATGATAAAGGGAGCTTTGATGCTAAGGAACACACCGAATAATTTAGAATTCACTGATACTTGCAGTACTTTCTTTTATTTGGGATTGCAGACAGCAGTGACAGAACAGCCACTGTGAATCTTTTCTGTCAATGAAAGCTTTTTATAGTCAGAATTGGAATTTAAAAATAATTTTGACATTATGGGAGAAATTAAACTAACATTTATTGAATGCTATTGTTACACTGCCCCACTAAGTCTATACTAACAACTTTGGCATTTTCTTTTACAGATGAGAAAATAGAAAGTCTGAGAAATAAGCTGCCAAAAGCCACAACAACAAAAGACTGGGAGAGCTGGGCTATGAACTCAAGTCCGCTGCCTCTTCCAGTGCAAGATCTCAGCCTGCAGGCACTAACACTTCCTGTCATGCTGCTTCCCAGATCCAGGTGGGGCAGGTGCGGTGTGGCAGGTGTGATGGGGTGTGACTGGCAGGTGTGAGGGTGTGATAAGGTGTGACAGGTGTGACAGGGTGTGACAGGGCCCTTCCACAGCGGGCTGCTGGCCTGGGATGAAGCCGCTCTTCAGGAGCCGGGAAGGAGACTGGACTGGGAAGGGCAGGACAGCGCGGCTCTGGGTGCTGCGTCACCAACTGATCCTCCTCATGTGGCATTCTGGGATGCCTTCTCTTGTGGGTCAAAGTTTGGAATAAACATGTCTTGTTTCCATTTCTCAGCAGTGTTTCAGGGTGTGTGTGGTCAGCCGGGAGTACATATACACATGGGCAGGACTAAAGACACAAACTGATGTTGAACGGAGATTTAAAAGTACCTGAACAAGATTTAAAGTGGCCCCGGACAATCTAAGCTTCCCCAACTCCCATCGCTATGATCCTGTTTTATTCTGGTAGCCCTCATCTGTGACTCTTGAAACAGATGAAAATTCACTTTCCAAAAATTCAATTTATTTTTCAAAAGGATACTGAAAGGACCTATGCTGAGCATCACAGTGTTAGGGCACACCGTGACTCTCGATGGTCCCTGAACTGAGTGTACCGTGAGTCCTTACCATTCTTAGGCGATGGCCTAAGCTCTCTTTTTTGGTTCAGCTGTTCCTGGTGTCCTGAGTGGGGGCTTTCAGCTTCCTCCAGAGCAACGACCCTGCACTGGGTCTCCAGTTGCTCTGGCTCAAAGTCAGCTACTTCCCACACAGTTCCAAGTGGGGCTTGCTTCTCTGAGTGTTGGGGACTACTGACCTGCAAAAGAGTCAACATCGTAATTGAAAGGTGGAGGAAAAGAACCGCAAATGAGGGCAAACTTCTCCAACAAGGACATTAGAGGGCAGAAAACCTGAGGAGGAACGATGCCTCCTTCGTGCACTGGTGGGGACTCACAGTACTTTGGGAATATGGGGAAAGGAGAGTACTCTTTATTTCTGTATTTTCTGAAGGGTCATTACTACAAAGTCCTCTTACCTACCAGGTGCACAGAGAACCAATGAGAACACTAGTGAAACGAAAACTTCTAAAGTCAATGCCTGAGCACATCCTGTGCAAGGTGAAACTGCGAACCTGGCAAACGCCGCAGGATTTCATGAGGTTAAAAAAGGGTGTTGAAAATAACTATACTAGCATGCAAGGGCACCATGCATGCAGGACACCAAAATACGAGGATCTGGCAGTTAAGCTGGATGAGTGGCAAGGACCACGGCACTAAGAGTGCTTCATAAGATAGGGGCTGGAATATTAAAGAATCAGAGATGGTTCTGGAATATCCCATGACATGTCCCCTTCTTACCAAAGACAAAACCCTGTGAGACAAACTATTTACTACTGTGTATAAAGTTTTGATAGAAACATTACACCAAGGATTAGAACAAACAGATCATAATTTTAGTTTAATTTTCCCCTCCGTTGAATATGAAATTCAAATCTTTTAGAGGGATTCAGCTTATGGCTTTTAAAAAAATTTACTTATTTAAATTATTATGTATACAGTGCTCTGCTTACATGTACACCTGGCAGGCCAGAAGAGGGCATGAGATCACATTACAGATGGTTATGAGCCACCATGTGGTTTCTGGGAATTGAACTCAGGACCCCTGGAAGAGGCAGTGCTCTTAACCTCTGAGTCATCTCTCCAGCTTATGGCTTTTTTATCCCCCATTTATTTCTATAATGAGCTCTTCTTCCAGCAATTGTAGCCCTGCTCACCTGCCTTTCCCACCTCCTTCTCTTTAAAATCCTCACTCACCGGCTTTCGCAGTCTTCTGGTCTCTTTCTCTAAATGAGCTACTAGGGCCACAGCCTCTTCTCCACTTTCCGGACACTGCTTCTGTGCCCAGGCCTGGATCTTCTCGGGCAGAATGGTGAGAAACTGTTCAATGACCAGCTGCTCGAGGATCTGCTCCTTGGACCGCATCTCTGGCTTCAGCCACCGGCAGCAGAGTTCCCAGAGTTTACTGAAAGCTTCGTGGGGTCCCGTCACGTCCTCATAGCAGAACTGCCTGAAGCATTTACGAAAGGACTCGCATTCACTACTCTCTGATCCTTTCAGAATGGGCTCCGATGCCCACTCAGAGTCCTTTTCCACTTTCATTATGAAGCACTCCTCAACTTCCACGTCGATCTGAGGGTTCAGGGCTGTAGCCATGACCCAACAGGGCCAACAGGTCTAGCGCCAAGGCAGGGCCCAGAGACGCTTCCGAGTGCCCCCTACTTAATGTCCTTGGAAATGTGGGACGCTAGGAAAATAAATGACAACACGTCCGCTGACAACAAGGAGCTCCAGGCTGACTAGTCAAATTTGTACTAGGCTCATGAAAAGGTGAACGTGAACCCAGTCCAAAGGTCTGCAAACCCCGCCTCCTATCTAATCAAGATGCGCCCCCTCCCATGAGGTCCTTTAGGGTGCAAGGTCGGAAAGAAAACCAGGCGCTGGGCTGGAAGGGAACCCAGGGGACTGACGACGGCATGGGCAGAGGCGCCGGCAGGGAAGGGGGTGTGTCCGTGCAGCCCCGGGAGGCACCGCCGGCCCAGGGGTGCTGGTCCGGGTCCCAGGCCGCTGCAGGTGTCCAGCACGGGTGGCAGTGCAGGAGTGTCCCGGACCAGGGGCTGTGCTTTCCCGGGCTCTCAGCAGCGCCTGCAGCACTCGGCGCTCCTCCGCACGGGGCGGCCAGCGTGAGGAAGAAGAAGCGGCGGGAAGAAGGGAGGCCTCGCGGGGGACAGCGAACATCTCCTCCGCTCCGCTGGCGGAGAGCGCGGGGGGCGCTGGGAGCCGCGGCCACGCATGCGCCGCCCGCGACCCGGGGTTGCGCGGGGTGGGGGCGTGCGAAGCATCCTCGCGGGCGAAGGGGGGTGGGGGGAGGCTGCGTGGAGGAGTCTCGCGAGAGCACGCGCCACCGTGACTTGTCGCCTAGGGACTTTAGGGAAAGAGGGTGCGAGGGATGCTCTCAGGGCGGAGGGACACGCTGAGATCAGATCCCATTCCTCCCGAGAGCATGAAGCAAGGCACAAAATGGCAGTGAGCGCGTCCTGCCTCAGGCCGGTTCGATGCTGCTGGCAGCCGAAGTCATTTCTTTAGTAGAAGGGGTGCGAGGGTGTGTGTGTTGGGGTTGGGGGAGGTGATGGAGGGACTCCTTTGTCTGGCGGAGGGATTACAACCAGGTGTGCATCGAGTGCTCCAGCCTGGGATTCTTGCTTGGAGCCAGGACTCCTGCAGAAGGACATGAGGTTGGCTCTGTCCCAATGTATGGTCAGGGGAAATCTTCTTTTCCTTTTGGGGGAATCTCTCAATTGCCCAAGGCTCTGGGAAGGTCTGAGTGGGCAAGCATATTCAAAAAGGCTGTCCAGGATCTTGTAGGACCAGGCCTAGATTCCCCTTACTCCTACCCCATGGCTGCAAAACTTCATCGCTAAATGTCCCAGAACCCGCCGTTTCATGAACACCCGTCGTCGTTTAAGTGCCTACGTTGTGACAGTGTATTCATTAGTGGGCAAAGCAGATTGTATTCTCAGAGGTAGGGAAGCTTGTTAGAAAACAGGCCAATAATTTATTTCTCAAAGTTTGTTTTTTGTCATGATTTGACTAATTCTAGCATCACAGACACATAGAACATCGTATGTATAAAAGGCATAACTTGAAGGTTGGTCAGGGGTAATCCGTGAGTACATCTAGTGTCTGCCAGGGGGTCGATGGAAACAGCACACAGCTTGTCTTAATTTCATTTAAAAACAGTATTTGCTGAGTACTGTTTTCGTACCAGACATGGCGATAGGTAGTAAGCAAGGCCAGAATCCCCTGCCATTAATAAACCACAAATAATGTGTCTAATTATTGTGAACCCTTCCAAGGAAAGAAACACATTCGAGATTTGTTCTAGGGAAGAGGTCTGAGAAAATTTCTTGGAAGAAGCATTATTGGGGAGAAGATCCAAAGGACAGAGTAAGTATGGGTTGAGCAAAGCCTAGCCTTCACAAAAATCCCATAAAGAGGATAGGGTTACCTCCATTTTAGAGTTTTGGTCACTGAGATCTCGGTAGGCTGGAGGAGGTGGGGAGAAACTGAGGCCCAGGTTCAGACTCAGACAAGAATACAGTCTTTTATCTTCATGACTCCTTTGTTGGCATTAAACTCAAGGTCACAAAGTTGAAAGCTTGCTGGATTTAGGGAGATTTCTTAACTTGAAATGAGAGAAGTAGAGTATAAACCAAGAGGGAGCTGGGTGTGGTGGCACATGCTTGTAACCCCAGAATATAGGGGGTAGTTGTGGAGGCAGCAGGATCAAGAGTTCAAGCCTATTTTTTACTACAAAGCCAGCATGGGCGCCTGTTTTGTAAATTTGCTAAGTCTTATGTTTACTTGGGCATCAATGTGTCTTGGGAGCAGAGGAGCGCGTTTGTCAACAGAGAAGTGAAGTGAATCCACAGTAAGGTCAAGAAGTGTAAGTTGGAGACACTGGAGAGTGGTTGTTTTCTTAGGACCTCATTGGGGAATGGTCGGGACTGAGTGGGAAGTTATGTTTCCCCTCTTAGTGGCAGCCCTGAGATCTAGCCTCCTGCTGCTAGACTGGAAAAATGGGTCAAGATTGACCAGAGCAGGTTAATTAAAGGAAGTTGGCTAGCAGTGCGGTAATCACACTTTTGAATAACCGGGAAACACATCCATGGTCCACACTAGGATGTTAGCTTAATGAAATCTGAAGTAGGGTCTAAATCTTTTTTTTTTTTTTTGAGATAGTCTCACTGTGTTGCCCAGCTGGCCTTGGCTTGTGATCTTTCTGGAGTGCTGGATTACCAGCCTGTGTAATGATGTCTACTTGGGAGTGCTCCTCCATTCTGTCTCTGGATTAGTGTAGGACCTTGTCAAGAGGGGTACATGGAAAATCTCCACTTGCGCTTGGTTTAGAAATTGCTCTCCTAAGATCTTGCTTTAGAAGAAAATCATCATCCTTGGATGTCTACACTTCTTACCCTGTCACCTAGGCAGAGTAACACAAACTATCAAGTCTGCCTTGAGCAGTTGCAGCCTGTCTTCTTTGCAGTCCTACCTGGAGGAGAAGACATCTGGACTCACTTTCATCATCTCTTAGGGGTGTGGACTGTTAAACACTGTGCTCTTTCAGAAGTATATACCTATGCCTTAGTGGGAAAGCTCAAACATAAGAAGTAGATTTAGTCCATGTTCCTGTCTTCCAGCTTTGACTGTTAGCAGCTCATGGCAAATGTATCTACCCTATACCTCTACCCAGTCCTCTGATCTAGGAGTATTTTGAAGCAAACCCTGAGCGTTCTGTTTTCTGTGCAGGCATCAGAATGTATTGGCAAAAGCCAGGGGCTCTGATTTGAAAGAACTCCAGTAACAGCATAAGGCCACTCCAGGTGCATCGACAGTTCTCTTGAAAGAAGGCTTGTAAAGGACAACAAATGTCCCCATTTTTCTAATTAAGTATTATGTTTACTTGAGCATGAGTGTTTGTGTCTTGAGAGGAGCACACATAAGCGAATACACATACAGGTCAATAAATGCAAGTGGGAGACACTGGACAGTGGTTATTTTCTTAGGACCTTAATCTCCTGAGTAGAGCAGAGACATCCTTCTCTGTGACTCCAAGAAGAGCATTTAGGCCATTGCTTCTGTGGTACCCCATCTCACCACGGCGGGAATTTTCTAAGCAACCCTACATGGTTTTCCGCGAGGCTTCCCTGTCCATGGTGCTGACCAGCCGCCCTTTGGCCAGCAGCCTGTGTATTTCTTTGGTTAATATGATTTAATGTAGGGCTACTGTAAAAGTGATCATTAAATGTACATTATACAGCTGCAAGAAGTGCTGTATATACCAGCGCCAAGTAAAAAACTAGCCCTGCATTCCAAGCTGGAAAATGCCCCAGTAGTACTGGTTAGCTTTCATTTCTTTTATGCCCTCCTAAGAGAAATAGGCAGACTGAGATGAATACCACATGCATATTTGTGTTTCTGTTTCAGACATGTATTTTCAAGTATTATTTTTTAAAAAAGGCAACTCATTATTCATTTCACAAATTAAAAATTGCCTTTTCGAAGGCGCTGTGGCGCATATCCATAATCCCAGCACTCAGGAGGCAGAGGCAGGCGAATCTCTGTGAGTTTGAGGCCAGCCTGGTCTACAAAGCAAGTTGAGGAAGCTAAGGCGACACAGAGAAACCCTGTCTAAAAAAACCCCAAAATATTTTGCCTTCTCACTGGGTAATAACACTAGTTGTCGGAATCATGCAAACTCTCTTAGTTCTTAGACTGTTGAGCATTTCAGTGGTAAGAGATGCTTAACTTTGCCCCTCCACACTAACAGAGACAGACAAGGCCTTGAGTTTAGGGCCTTTGTGTGCCAGTCAGCTTTTCTACCACTGACTTATACTATCAGCCCTCAGCTGTTTCTTGAAATGCTCGTGTAGTTCTCAAAATAATTTTTTTTCTGTGGGCTGGAGCTATGGCTCTGTGGTTAAGAGCACTGGCTTCTCTTCCAGAGGACTCAGGTTCAATTCCCAGAACCCACACAGTGCTGTACAACCATCTTTAATTCCACTTCTGGAGGATCCATCACCCTCTTCTGGCTTTCTTGGGACACAAGGCCTGCATGTGGCACACAGGCATACATGTAGGCAAAGCACTTGTGCACATAAAATAAGCACAAATTTAACAAAATTTAATGCATATGTTTGTTCATGAGGCATCATGCTAGGCACTATTGGGACAGATAAGTAATATGACCAAAACATTTTACTCAAAGTATTAACAGAATTAATATAAAAATGGAGAAAGTTAGAATTTCCATTTATTAGAATAAATGTGGCTGAGGTATGTGTGAAGGACTGGGATGTTACAGAGTAACAACCTGTATAGGTGTCTCAGGCTCGTCCCCCCTTGTGTGTATGTGCATATGTGTTTGTGTGTACGGAGTCTGGAAGTCAACCTTGAATTTTGTGCCTTAGGAGATGTTCATCTTCCTTCTGGGGGACCAGGAGCTCACCGATGATGCTAGCCTGGCTGGACAGCAGCCTCCAGGCATCTTTCTGTCTCTGCCTTTGTAGTGGCGTGATTACATGCATGTGCCAGCATGCCCAGTTTTTCATTAGTTAAAAATTTATTTTATTGTTTGATAGCTTCATACATGTATATAACGTGTTTTGACCAAATTCACCCCCACTTTCTTTCCCTTCCTATTCCTTTCCACCCATCATTTCCCAATTTCATGTGCTTTCTCTTTTAATTTTTATATTTATTTAATTTTAGTTGTATGTATAGGAGTGTTTTATCTGAGTGTACGTATATGATGTACCGCATGTGTGCCTGGTACCTGAGGAGGTCAGAAGAGGTCAGATTCCCTGGGACTGGAATTATGGACAGTTGTGAGCTGCCGTGTGGGTGTTAGGAGCTGAACCTGGGTTCACTGAAAGAGAAACAAGTGTGTTATTTACTGTGGGGGTAAATTTCCAGCCCCTGTGCTCGCTAGTGCTCTCTCTCTCTCTCTCTCTCTCTCTCTCTCTCTCTCTCTCTCTCTCTTTCTCTCTCTTAGAAAAAGGAAAAACTTCTCTGATGAGGGTTGAGAGATGCAGTAATCTGTGAATAAGAAAAAAGAATTTAAGGGAAACTTTATCACTATGTCCGTTTAGCATAATAATAACATTAGGCTTCCCCCAGGACCTATCACCTGGCCAGTCACATGGGTTTGGTCCAGTTAGCAGGACTAGGCATGAGTTCCATCTTATGGAACAGACTTTAAAGTGAACCAGAAAGAGTTTGGTTACTTCCCTAACACGCATGCCACTATTGCACTAGTGGGTATATCTTGCCAGGCCAGTTGTTATTGTGGTTTGTAGGGTGAGTGTTCATACAAATGCCAGTACTGTGGAAGCTGCAAGTGTGAGCAAAGATGCATCTTCTATATTGGTACCAGCTTTTTTTCTCCATGTCTTGTGACTCAAGTATATCATGTGTTCAGCAGTATGGTCTTGGCAAGTTCTGCAGGGCAACTGTAGCCTGCATATAATAGACTTTCCAACACTATTCTACTGTGTGGCCCCTGTTCCCATAGAACTTTGTTTATACCCCTGGGAGGAATGCACCTGTCTACCCCAGGAATGGCACTGATAAGATGTCCTCCCCACCCCCAGCACGCAGCAATATAACATAGAGCACTCAAGGGTATTATGCAGATAACTCCCATTTGGCCTGGAGACCCTTTGTATCCCGAGCATATTTGTTGAGGATGATGAGAAATGTTTGTTTATCAGTGTTTTTCTGTCCCTGCCTTGAACTCTGAGCTATCTTGAAATAAAAGCTTCAGAGAAACCCAGTAAAGTGCTCTTGAGTACTGTCCTCTGGAGTTTCCGGATGCGGTTTCTAAGCAATGGTCACTGGGCTGTGACAGGCGACCTGTGTCAGTATCTCAGCTTTTTACGTGGATTCCGGGGCTGGAACTTAGGTCCTCACGCTTGCACAACAAACACGTTGCTGAAACAGCCACCTCAGGACGCGTAAATGGTTTTAGAGAGACCGTTGAAGGGTGTTTAATGAGAGGGTGAAAGGAAAGGCATAGAGCAGCGGTAACTGGGCACGAGTGCTGCTGAAAGGCAATGGTAAGAAGCGGAATACTGTGAGAACTTAGTATAGTCAAAGGGAGAGGTAGAAGATGAAGTTGTACACATAGTTTTGGGGAATTTGAATTTTATTCTAGGTTGTCTGGACCATGATGAAACCATGGGGAATATGCCTTTGTTTCCTGTAGAGCCCTCTGGGTAAGAGTTGCCATGGAGCTATACACCAAGAGTGTGCTTGGAATATATAGTTGTTTTGTTTTGTTTTGTTTTGTTTTGTTTGAGACAGTGTCTCTCTGTGTAGCCTTCGCTTTCCTGGACTTACTTTGTAGACCAGGCTGGCCTCTAACTCACAGCGATCCACCTGCCTCTGCCTCCCGAGTGCTGGGATTAAAGGTGTGCGCCATCACACCTAGCTTGGAATATAGAGGGTTTCAAGTAAGATATTTTCTAGACCCTCTTAATTTCTTATCCATCAATTCATTATCCATATTGAAGTTAAGCTAATTATGTATCAGGCAAAATATGGAGTACAGAAGACACAGTGGTGAGAGAGGCTGGGTTCTTGCCCTCAAGGGATTTATAGTCCCAGAGGAGACCAAAGGAGGAGGAAGCAATAGTCAAGCCAACACAAGAACAGGAAAATTTCAAGCTGTTGTACATGCTAAGAAGAAAAGAAATATGGCAGTGGGGCACATAGGAACTGGATGTGGCCAATGATTGGTATTCTGATCAGTCGGAGGTGTCTCTGAAGTTTGATATTTGACCTAGAGTCAGGAGTATGGTAAGAAACCATATAAATGCAGACTTTGTGGAAGAACGTTCCTGGAAATGAAACAAGTGCTACAGGAAACATTGTGAACCCTTGCACAAAATAAAAGAACATTATGGCTGCAGAATAAAGAACAAGAAGAAAGTAGGACAGGAGTAAATTACCAGGCAGGCAATAGACAGGCCAGGTGGGAAGGTCCTGCAAGCCATGCCAGTGGGTATATAGTGGTACTGCAAGTGAGTTTTATTGCATTTTAACACATAATATTTTTTGTTCTAAGTCATCCTCTCCCTGAGTATCTGCCCCCCCATTTTCCCAGGGGATGATCAAAGAAATAATTCTAGGATGGCAAGCCTAATTTAGTGGGTTATGTACATGGATGACCCAAAGGCAGAGTGTCACAATAAACCTATATCAGCATGGGCAAGGACTCATGAAAGGTGCATCTCTGGATCTCCCTGACCAATTTGTAGGCAGCACCACTGTAGAGCCCCCTTTCCAGAAAATGCTGAGTTCTTATATAACCTTGGGGTGGGGCATCTTATGAGTCTTGTAATTTTCTCAGTTTCCAGAGTCTAATAGCTTTCTGAGCTTCCCAAGTCTTGTGAGCCTTTCTCCATTCTCTTGGAGAGAATGCTTCAATGAAAAGAAAACAGTTATACAATATTCGTTCATTCTCCCTCTCAGCATACCGACACAGTGGCTCACTGAGTAGCACAGGTTGGTATGGATCTTACTATGTAGCCCCCGTTGGGCTGGAAACTATTGCCTCAGATTTCTAGTGCTGAAATTATAGGCATGTATCACCACATCCAGATTTCAGAAAGAGAAAATGACAAATGATTATTGTGGCAAGATATTCTTGGGTTTGAGTCTGTGGACTCCCCACTTTGTACCACTGGCCCAAGATTGACATAACCTTTTTGCAGGGCTAACTAGCACCCCTCTTTTTCTTTCCTTTCCTTTCCTTCCCTTCTTTTCTTTCTTTCTTTCAGTCATTCTTTCAAGACAGGGTTACAACAGAGCCCTAGCTGTCCTGGACTCGATTGTAGACCAGGCTGCCTCTGCCGCCTGAGTGCTGAGATTGAAGGTATGTGCCACCACACCCAGCTAGGCTTCTTTTTCTTAGTCATTTAGCACATTGGTTCATATGTGAGATTGATTATCAGATCGAGGCTTCATATCTCAACGTTGGCATCCCCAAGCTTCCATTTTATGGGAAGTTAGGCAGAGCCAGTCTGTCTTGTTTGGCTTGAGGGTCAGAGGTCCAGCAGTGTATGTGGCTGATTGCATGCCTGTGTCTGGAGTTTGGGTAGGTCTCCATGAAAATACGCTAAGATTATTTCCCAAAGTGTGATCCACACCAGCTCAGTGTGCTTGCTGAGAAGGTAAGCTTACTGTTTAATCTGTTGGCTGGCCTACTGGCTTGCCACAGGGAGAGTCTGCCTGAGAATGAGGCCACACAGAGCACAGCGGAGGCAGAGAGTCATGAGCCCTTTGATCCATATGTATCTGAAATTAGAACCCTGGTCTTTTTGTTTTGTTTCATTGAGTTAGCAAGTCCCCCTGTTTTGCTTAAGGCAATTTGGAAAATTTCTGCCACTTGCAGTTCTGATGAATATGTTAAGCAACCTTTTCAGGCTGTCTTCAGTGACTAAGATAAGGAGGTGTTAGCATAGGTTCATCTATGGTCCTCACAGGTAGGCAAGGAAAGGGCTAGGGCTGGGCACAAAGTTTCACTGGAAGCAAAAGCTGAATTACTTCTCTAACATTTGTAGGAATAGCTGCACTTTGGTTTCCAGGAAACCCCAGTACCTGTAGTCCAAGACATCTTGGAGATACTGTTTCCCTGCTGTGCAATGTCAGAATTAGTGAACTGCCAGGTGGACTTGAGCTGTTCGTTGTTTTGTTTTCCTTGCCAGTTTGCTAATGCAGTTTTCTGAGCAAACGCTGCTTATAATTTAAATCTGCCACAGTCAACACACACACACACACACACACACACACACACACACACACACACACACACACACACACACACCTCTGATCCTCTGATTAATCTTGCGTAAAGCATCATGTTCACAGGAAACCGGCAGGTGGCAATTAGCATCTTGGAATTTGTTGGGAAACACAACTGGAGCAGCCACTTAGGGTGGGAATATGCCAAGAATCAGCAAAGTGACAAGCCCCTTGCTGGGCATATAGTAGTTGGTGGGGGGTGCTTGGTTTGGATTGCAGATGACTTGTGTGTCTTCTTTTCTTTCCAACACTCGGGAGACAATCTATGGTGGAAACGTGAGATTGTTGCCTGCTGTTAGAACAACCTTTACAAAGTTCTTGGGCCTTTGTCTGGACACAGGAAGCAGTGGGACCAGCGCACCAGTCCTTAAACTTCTGAATGATTTTCATACCAACTGCAAAACAGCTGCTGCCTTGAGCATCTTATAGCCATGCTGGCTGCTGGCAACCCCTTCCCTTTTAGGCCCCAGTGATTGAAATGTCACAGCCTCAGCTTTGCTCTCATGCTAACTTCAGAGTCTATATTGACTGGCCAATGCTTTTGCTGTCTGATTAATCCATATGCTAATCCATAAGTATGTGCAGTAGCATCCTTAGAGTGGTTCATGGTGTTCCATCATAGCCGTGGCAACCCGAACCAGGACGATATATGACAGGGAAACTGTACCCATAAAATCTCAAGCATTTGGTAGCCCAGAAAGACCTGTACAGTGACAACACTGATTGATATGCCAGTATTGATGGGGAAAATGTTACAAGGTCCAACCCCTAGATGAAGAGCTACAGGCAGTTAATGACTTCTGAGAGCTCTTAAGAAAAATCAGTCTTTTCCAGAGATGAGTCTCCTGACAATCCACCTCCAAGTGGTCAGCCCTCTACATGTATGCATATTTCAGCACTAAATGGACATAGAAGGCTATACTTATACATACACATATGTACACACACACACACACACACACACACACACACACACACACACACACACTAATAATTAAGGAAGAAGAGGTCATGAATTTGGGAGAGAGACAGTGGGCATGGGGAAAGAGTTAGAGGGGTAAAAATGACATAAACACAGTACTCATGTATACAATTATTTTTAAAAATGTGGCTTAGTGTCTTTTGTCTTTTGGTTTATGACTCACTTCAAATTTTCAAGGTATGTGCTGGGACAGAGACAGAGGTTCTCCTTTTTCCCTTCTCAGTCTTGCTGTAGCTCAGGATGGCCTCAAAGCCATGCACTTCCTGCCTCAGCTTTTCAAGTACTGGATGTGTGGCATGTGCGACCGAACTTGGTGAGGTAGAGGTTCTTTGAGATTTTTTTCTATAGGATATTCAATCTTTACAGCATCATTTGTTAAAATGTCTTCTCCTTCTGCTTTGCACTGCACTGACTTGACACCTTCGTTGAGAATAGATGAATCAAACAGTGTGCAGGGTTGACTCCTATCCCCATTCTGCTCTCTTGATCTATTTGCCCATCCTTGGAGTCTGTCATTCAGCTGGAGATTATCAATACCCTTTGTTGACTCTTTCTATATATCCTAATTTCCTTAAACAAGAGCAATCTTTTTCAGCAGCACCAAGGGAGGAGGAAAGCAAACAAGGCAGCGAGCTGTCTGACGGCTAGGAAGATGATTCCCAAGGCACCTGAGGAATCTGCCTGCTCTCCTGTGTGCTGCGGTTCCCTTGCACTGACCAGAGGCCACAGTTACACAATAAAGCCACAGGCATTAAATCACCTTTGCCACCAAAGTCATGTCCACGCCAGTGAAAGGCAAAATAGAGCCATAGTGGTCAATAATTTCCCAGGCTTCTACTTCAGTCCAGTGCCTTGAATTTATTCCCAAGTCTTTTGCCTGTTCTCACAGTCCACTGTTTAGAGTCTCAATTACTCCAGCCCTGCCAGGGAAGGGCTGGTGAGACCACACACTACCGGGGAAGGGCGGGTGAGACCACACACTGCGGGGAAGGGCTGGTGAGACTACACACTGCGGGGAAGGGCTGGTGAGACCACACACTGGTGGGAAAGGGCTGGTGAGACCACACACTGGTGGGGAAGGGCTGGTGAGACCACACACTGGTGGGGAAGGGCTGGTGAGACCACACACTGGTGGGGAAGGGCGGGTGAGACTACACACTGGTGGGGAAGGGCTGGTGAGACCACACACTGGTGGGGAAGGGCGGGTGAGACCACACACTGGTGGGGAAGGGCGGGTGAGACTACACACTGGTGGGGAAGGGCTGGTGAGACCACACACTGGTGGGGAAGGGCGGGTGAAACCACACACTGGTGGGGAAGGGCTGGTGAGACCACACACTGGTGGGAAAGGGCTGGTGAGACCACACACTGGTGGGGAAGGGCGGGTGAGACCACACACTGCGGGGAAGGGCTGGTGAGACCACACACTGGTGGGGAAAGGCTGGTGAGACCACACACTGGTGGGGAAGGGCTGGTGAGACCACACACTGGTGGGGAAGGGCTGGTGAGACCACACACTGGTGGGAAAGGGCTGGTGAGACCACACACTGGTGGGAAAGGGCTGGTGAGACCACACACTGGTGAGGAAGGGCTGGTGAGACCACACACTGGTGGGAAAGGGCGGGTGAGACCACACACTGGTGGGAAAGGGCTGGTGAGACCACACACTGGTGGGGAAGGGCTGGTGAGACCACACACTGGTGGGGAAGGGCTGGTGAGACCACACACTGGTGGGAAAGGGCGGGTGAGACCACACACTGGTGGGGAAGGGCTGGTGAGACCACACACTGGTGGGGAAGGGCTGGTGAGACCACACACTGGTGGGGAAGGGCTGGTGAGACCACACACTGGTGGGGAAGGGCTGGTGAGACCACACACTGGTGGGGAAAGACTGGTGAGACCACACACTGGTGGGGAAGGGCTGGTGAGAGCACACACTGGTGGGGAAGGGCTGGTGAGACCACACACTGGTGGGGAAGGGCTGGTGAGACCACACACTGGTGGGGAAGGGCGGGTGAGACCACACACTGGTGGGGAAGGGGGGGTGAGACCACACACTGGTGGGGAAGGGCTGGTGAGACCACACACTGGTGGGGAAGGGCGGGTGAGACCACACACTGGTGGGGAAGGGGGGGTGAGACCACACACTGGTGGGGAAGGGCTGGTGAGACCACACACTGGTGGGGAAGGGCTGGTGAGACCACACACTGGTGGGGAAAGACTGGTGAGACCATGAACTGCTCTTCCTCTTTTGATCCTTTCCTTTCTCAAGACCTTCTGTATTAGTCTGCCAGGACTACCATAAGAGATGACTGGTTTACACAGCAGGAGGCTGAAGTCCAGGATCAAGGTGTTGAAGGTTAGAAGCAAGGCTAGTGTTAGCAGGCTTGACTTCTGATGAGGCCACTATGGTTGAATTGCGGGTGACCAATCATAGTTTAGACCTTTCGTATTTTTCAAAGGCCCATAGGTTGAAACTTTGATTGGCAATCTGCAGTAGTATTGGGAGAGGGTGAAGCCTCAGGAAAGTGTGGCCTCGTAGGCAGAAGTTAGGTCACTGGCTGTGTGCCCTCGAAGAAGGTACTGATATTCTGGCTTCTCTCCCTCTCTGCTCTATCATATGGAGACAAGACGCTCTGATGCACAGGGATACCCCCTCCATGCTTTCTGCCTCACTCACTACATTCTACAGCAAGCATCCCCAGTGACCACGAGACTGTCATCAAATACCCCTTTCTTCCTTTACGGTGAATACCTCAGGCATTTCATCACTATAGAAAGTTTGCTAACATGTCTTCTTTCTGTAAATACCTCTGTCCAAATTTTGTATTCTTAGGAGACCAGTTGTACCAGGTGGGGGGGGGGCCAACCTTAATGACCCTAGCTATTTTATTTTACCTCTTCAAAGACCTTATCTGCAACCTCAGGCACATTCTGATGCTTAGAACATTAACGGGAGAATTTTAAGGGTGCTGTTAAGCCAGCAGTATCCTCTAATGGAGCGGTCACAGCTTTACTCTCTGTGGCAGCCAGCTGGAGGTCTGCTATGGTTTTGGCTCAGTGCACCCTGACATCCTAGAACATTCAGCCTTCTTTTTTATTTTCTTCTTCCCATGTCATTTTCTCCCAAAGTCCTCCTTAAATTCACAACTAAATTTTATTGCTGTTATCATGAACATACACAATATGTCTAAACCATTTACCAAATCCTTTATAAATCTGTTTCTCATCCTCAGTATATTAGGCAGTTTGGCTTTTAAGAACTCTGTATTTTTTGGCCATTATAGCATCTGTTTTCTTGTACGTTCCGCACTTCCTTGTTTCAGCCCGCCCCTTCTTCATCCCCCTGCATACTGTTGCCTTGATTGCTTCTCTTTGGCTCATTTTTTTTCCTGTATTGGGCTTTGGAAGCTATAGATCCTATTCTATTCCTCAGTGGTTGCTCTAATATTTTAACACATTAAAAAATCATTACTAAATTAGAACACAAATATGAAAAAGCCAAGCAATATAGAAAGGCAGGGCCACCCTCGCCTGCTTCACTCCCCGGAACAACCACTTTTTAGCCATTTCTCTTTCGGATGGTTCTGACAGCTTTTCCCACAACTTACATAAACAATATTTCTAAACCTTTGCTTAGCAATGTCTTATGTACACCCCGTCTTTGAAGATGTTCGATGTTGAAGTCCCAGAATGGTCTTCCTGAAATCCCTTCCCCCAGACTCAGCTGGCCAGCTTGCCTGAGCTGTTCCTCATCTTCACTCTTGCACATTAACTAAGGCTGGAAATGCCCATTTCTTGTTCTGTCATCTGTAGGCAAAATCTCTTGGTATGAATATTTTTAAATGTGGAAATTTGGAAATTAATATTCCTACATTTTTTCTTTATGTTCCTGTTTCATCTTGGCTCCTGACTTATACACATTGCAAGGTTTATAACACTTACATTTTTAATAGGTTTAAAATAGAAATTGAATATGAATACACACTATGTAAAATATTATGTTAATACAAATGCCTTTCATTGCAAAGTTAAGTAATATGATTATGTCTGTAGAAAATTAAATTTAATCTATGTTGATAACCCTCATGCCTGATGGTAAATGTTTCAGGAAATCCATTTGAAGAGGTTATCCTCCCCCAGAATTCATCAGTTGGCCAAAACCACCCACGCTGTGGCTGGTTACGTGCTTGGAGTCTGGCTTTTTTTTTGTAGAGTTTTTTTTCCTTTACTGTTTGGTACTCGATTTTCATATTACCTTTCTTTTCTTCTCAACCCCAGAAACATGTCTCTGTGATTTAATTTGCTTGGAGTTAGCCCGATGTATGTTGTCTTTAATTAACATGCATTGATTGTACATACTAGTAAGATGTGGAGTGATACTTCATACCCATAGCACGCGTCTGTAATTACCACCTCTCTCTGCTCTAAGAAGACATAGCCTAAGTTTTTTTATTTAATTAATTTATTCAGATTACATCTCAGTTGTTATCCCCTCACTTGTAACCTCCCATTCCTTTGTCCCTCCCTTCCTCCCTCTTTCACCCTATTCCCCTCCCCTAGGTCTGTGACAGAAGGGGACCTCCTTCCCCACCATATGGTCACAGCCTATCAAGTCTCATCTTGGTAGCCTGCTTATCCTTTCTCTGAGTGCCCGCCAGGCCTCCCCACCAAGGTAAGTGGTCAAATATGGGGCAACAGAGTACATGTCAAGAGTCAGTCCCCACTCTCCACACAACTGTGGAGAATATCCTGTCCATTGGCTAGATCTGAGTAGGAGTTCAATGTTTACTGCATGTATTGTCCTTGGTTGGTGCAGTAGTTTGAGCAGATCTCCCCTGGGTCCAGATCCGCCCAGCCCATCATGATGTTTTTCTTGGACCCTCTGGATCCTTCTGTTTCCCCATTCTCCTATACTTTTCTCACCCAGAGTCCCAATAGGAGGTCCCCACATCTATCCCAATCTCCTGGTAAGTGAAGACTTTCATGAGACATCTCTTTTGGGATGGTCTCCAATTATGAGTGAGTATATACAATATGAGTCTTTTGGGGTTTGGGTTAACACACTCAGTATGATCCTTTCTAGTTCCATACATTTCCCCACAAATTTCGGGATTTCCTTGTTTTTAATAGCTGAGTAGTATTCCATAGTGTAAATGTACCACAGTTTCTTTATCCATTCTTTGACTGAGGGACACTTAGGTTGTTTCCAGGTTCTGGCTATTACGAATAAGGCTGATATGAATATGTTAAGCATATGTCCTTGTTGTGTGGTGGAGCATCTTCTGGGTATATTCCAAGGAGTGGAATAGCTGGGTCTTGAGGAAGCCCTATTCCCAGTTTTCTGAGAAAGTGCCAGATAGATTTCCAAAGTGGTTGTAGAAGTTTGCACTCCCACCAGCAACGAAGGAGTGTTCCTCTTTCTCCACATCCTCGCCAGCATGTGCTGTCACTTGAATTTTTTGATCTTAGCCATTCTGATGGGTGTAAGATGGAATCTCAGAGTCGTTTTGATTTGCATTTCTTTGATGACTAAAGACGCTGAGCATTTCTTTAAGTGTTTCTCAGCCATTCGATATTCCTCTGTTGAGAATTCTCTTGTTTAATTCTGAGCCCCATTTCTTAATTGGGTATAGTCTAGGTTTTTATGGTGCCCCCCCACCCCAGTGCTGTGGAATACCAGGACTCAGTCCTCAGTCCTTCCAGCCCTGTCTTGCCCAATCTCCCCTTTTGACTTTCCCTCTTTTTCTAACTTTTAGTAATCATTATTCTACCTTCAGGTTGATATTTTTTTCCACATGTGATAGAAGATGTATGACATTTGTATTTCAGTGTCTGGCTTTTTTCATGTGACTTAGTGTTCTCTAGTTCCATCCATTTTACTATATATAAATCTCATGATTCCTTTATTTTCTATGGGCAAATAGTACTAACTTGAAGTATGTATTTTCCTTATCTAGTTATCTAGATGATTCCGTATCTTAATATTATAAATAGTGTCACAATAAACATAGAAGTGCCATGATTTCTAATTACTCTTTGTTGAATGGGGATATTTCTGTAATTAAAGATGCTTGACCCGAACCCATGACTTTTGTATTCTTAGTGTTGGGGGTGCAGGCCAGTCCTAGTGCACGTCAATCAGACATGCTCTTACTTAATTGATAGCCACAGTCCTCCAATGACTCTTAAAAGTTATGCTTAAAGTGCTTTTCTATATTTCTTATTTTGGTGTACTCCGTTATCTACATCTTAATATCCTAGATATAAGATAAGTGCCTCTAGATACACTGAACAGGTGTGCCTGGCCTCCTTTTCTCATTTCCTCTGTGACCTCTCTCTCTCTCTCTCTCTCTCTCTCTCTCTCTCTCTCTCTCTCCCCCTCTCTCCATTAGAAAGGATAGATGGAGGCCTGTTTCTGAGTTCTTGTAAGTCTGAAAAGAAATAGAGTTATGTTTTATAATCATTTGGTATTTCTTAATTTATATTTGTTTATCTTGGGTGAACCCTTCCCCACGGTTTCCTTCATTGCTTTCTTTGCCCCTCTGTAACTTCTGTTCCCGTCTTCTGGAGCTCCTGACAGGCATATGGATAACTCTATATTTATCTTCTGTTCTTCTGAACTTTGCCTCTGTTGTTCTGTTTTTGTTGATTGCTTTGCTTTTAGTTTTCTGCATTGCTGGGACTTGAACACAGGGCTTTATGCATGCTGGGCTTGTGAGAGCATTTCCCAGAGAGACAACACCACCTCAGGTAGTGGCAGCCATGGCAGAACAAAGTACTAGGTCCCCAAAGACTAGCTCGAGTAATCAATAAGTTTATTGGTCTTGCTTATGGAGCAGGCATGAGAGGTGACTTTCAGGGATGTGGATAATCCCAAAGCAGTGACAGCACTAAAGTCTCACCCCAGCATGGAGAATGACTCCCAAGTAGCTGCATCAGAGTACACCTTCAGCTAACCTTCCCTCTCCCTAAGACCACAAGGCAGGTTATAGTCCAGTGACCCTCTCTACCCCCTCCTATAGGGGAGCATCAACTGTCAACAGGCTCAAACTTGAGGGTCCCTGGCAAGCAGTCACAGACACTCTGATGAAGACGATGGCACTCTCACACTGGGCACGCAGTTTACTAGACACGTCATGTCTTGTCTTTCCCCTCCCCACTCTGACTCAGGGTTTTGGAGCAATGACTCAGCAGTTAAGAACTGTAGCTGCTCTTGCAAAAGATCAGTGCTCACAGGAGGCTGCTTACAACTGTCCGTAACTCCAGCTCCTGGAGATCTGACGCCCTCTGCTGGCCCCAATAGCCACCACATGCAAGTGATGTACATACGGACAAGCAGGCACATGTGCACATAAAAGTGTCTTGTGTCGTGCTTTCCCTGATATGACTGAATTTTCAATTTTACTTCTTCAATCGTTTAGTATTTTTAGTATGTGTGCACCTGTGTGTGCATGTATATCGTCATGACTATTCTTTTTTCCTCCCTACATTTGTTCTGGGGATCGAACTCAGGTCCTTGTGTTTGCAAGACAAACACTTTACCAACTGACTTACTTCCTTAGCCTTAATTTTTCTTTTTGTAAGTTTAAAAAAAAGCATCACTAAATATCTGAGGAAATGACATTATTAAAATGTAGCTAACAGAGTATACCAAAATCATAAGAACATAGGAAATATAGAAAAATACATTAAGCAAGACTTTTCTTTTAAAGAGTCACTGGAGGATGGCGACTATTAAGTAAAAGAACACTTGATTGACACGCACTAGGACTAGCTTGCACTCCCAACACTAAAAACACAAATAATCCTGGGAGAGCAAACAAAACATTTCATAGGCTGGTGTAAAAAGAACCATCGTTGACCCTAGTGAATCTGTTGAGGGTGTTTCCAGAAGGGACTAGCAAGGGAGACTGTGGGTAGCAGCATTCTGTTACCCAAGAGCCTAATGGAGTAAAAGGAGAAAGCCAACCGAGTGCTGCCCTTTCCTTCCTCTCTTCTCTGACCTATCATAGTGTGAGCTTGTCCACCATGTCCCCATGCTGTGACAGACAGCCTGTGAAACTGTGAGGTAAAATGAATCTTTTCCTACTCAAGTCATTTCTGTTGTTTATTCTTCTACAGCGACACGTGTCAGCATCCTCAGAACAGTGAGTGGACCTTCACCTCTTAGTGTCTACCATCCCCCAGCAGGAGGAGCCAGGACTTTCTGGGGAGATAGATGGCTCCTGGGGTGGGGGTGGGGGTGGAGATGCAGTATGAGTTTGAAATGTCTTGAGCTCGGAAGAAAGGAAGTTTTCAAGTGATGGGGATCTGTCAAAAGGACTCAGGAGTCATTTTAACACCCCCAGGCAAATCTGGAACAGCATAGCACTAAAACAAATGATAGCATTGGTTTATAATTTAGAGACTAAAGTAACCCACAGATTCACCTAGATTTAAGTAAGTGTACTGATAAAATAAACAAACGGGAGAAAGGAAGCATTTTGCTAACAGTAGACTCCTCAATTAGTAAATCCAGAAGCCACCAAGGAATTAGAAAATCAACACTTGGCAGTCACCATAGTAACAATTGTTTCAGGCAAGAATCTTAAATGAATGTTAGAGTCAGTAAGTAAATATATAATAAACAGAGCATTTACATGATCTCAGAGCACCTCCCAGGAGGAAACACAGAAGCTTTACAGTGGGAAGCTGGCCAGCATCATGTTAGCCTGCAACCACGCCTCTGCCTTTTTTGTGCTCTGAGTTGAGCAAGCACAGAGAGCTGTGTTTTATTCACTCTGCGAGGCGGTGATCTGAGCAGCGCCAGGCGCAGAGCAGGTGCTCAGCGTGTGCTCTGGACTGGCCTCATGTCCACAAGCTTAACTTGACTGTGTTATTTGCGCACTTTGCTTTCTTATGCTGATCAGCCCGATAAACAACTGTTTACTCCCTCTGTGTCCTGTCTAGAGTTTCTTTTTACTTTTTGTCAGCATTTTGAGGATATGCTGCTTAGTATGTACACGTTCGTTATTGTCAGAGCTTTGTGGAGGTTATACCCTAGTCATTATGATTACAGTATCTTCTTGCTTAGTATATTTCCTCTTTCTTCTTTTTCTTATTTCTCCTCCATTTCTCCCCACCAACCCTGTCTGCAGTTCTGGGAAGTGAACCCAGAGCCTCATACATGCCAGATAAAAACTTTACCACTAAGCTCTAAGGGACTTGCTATTTCTTCACATGTCCTGAAAAGGAAAACTCCCTTCTCTAAGTATGGACGTCATTATCTGTGGAGGGCGTGGCCCTCATGGTGAACCTTGCTGAGAAGTGTCATGGTTTGCATATGGACCCCACAGAAAGCTGTGGTTAATGTCCCCAGCTGTGGCACCTCTAAGAGCCCTAATGTCAGGGAGCGAAGTCACTGTGAGTGTGCCCTTAAGGGCACATGCTTGGTCTTTCCTTTCCCTCCTCTGCTTCATAGCCTCCATAAGGTCAACAGACCAGCTCTGCTGTGAGTTCCTGCCAGACGTCCCGCCTCTCCACAGGCCTTAAAGTTCAAGGCCAAGTGACTGTAGACCAAATCCCCTAAGTCCATAAGCCAAAATGAACCTTTAGGGGGATTTCCTCTGGTGTTTTGTCACAGTGATGGGATGTGGACTGAGACGGAAAGCAAAGGAATTTTACAGTATTCCAACATGACTACTCCTTCAAAAGTCTTCTTCAAGGTGCCTCTTTCAACTCCAGGGTGCTCGGCTCTAGCCACCTCCTCTCCCCATTTAACTAATGAGGTCTTCTTTCCCTCTCTAGGATTTTTGGATTTTAGTTGTGAATGTAAACATAAATATAGCTCCCAGATTCAACAGGAGCCAGTTCATAAGGAGAAAGACAATTTATTCTCGGGTTTAGTGACCTTGGCCTGTAAGCACCTGCACTTGGGAGGTGGAGGCAGGAAACCTGCCACAAGTTCAAGGCCAGCCTGGGCTATATCAAGTAAAGGGTCCTTCTGTGCCTTCTTATTCAGAGTGGGGATGGGGCTGAAGGAAAGAAGGGTTCCCTGTCCGCTGGAGGCTTGTTAGTGTAAAGCTGCAAGACAGGCTGTGGTCCCTGGTTCACGGAGATGAAGGGATTTGCCACAAGCGATGTTCACACCATGTGAAAGTCACTATTAGGACACCGTCCCAATCAGGCTTTCACAGCTCATAATAGCACTGTGTTTCATCTGCCTTTGGTTTCCCAAACTTACCTGGGAGCTCTGTCTTCCATGTTGCGCCACCTCATGACAGCTGAGGGCTAGTGGGGCATGGGAGCATTGAGGCAGGGGGAGCTCAAAGATGAGAGTTGATGCTCACGCATGGTGTCTATCAGAGTCCACCCCCTCTTCTAGCCTGCACTACTGTTTCCAAAGGCAGGGCGGCACAGTGCTTCTCGGGCGTGGGTCACTGTCAGCTGGTTATGTAGGTTCTATGGTCTGTTCTCAAGGCAGATGCTCACGTCCATCCAGGCCTGCCCTGTAACTGCCCATGCGTAGCCTGTGCTGGCTGGCTCAGAAGCGTTCTTCCAAGTGATTCCCCTTGGGTCTCAGGAGCGTGCTCCCAGCATAGAGCAGAGTTAATTTCTCTTTCTCTTTTCTTTCTTTCTTTCTTTCTTTCTTTCTTTCTTTCTTTCTTTTTGGTTTTTCGAGACAGGGTCTCTCTGTGTAGTCTTGGCTGTCCTGGACTCGCTTTGTAGACCAGCCTGGCCTCAAACTCATAGCGATCCGCTTGCCTCTGCCTCCCGAGTGCTGGGGTTAAAGGTGTGTGCACCACACCCGGTTTCATCATGCATTCCTGCTCTAACAATTTCACGCAAGCCATTGGTGCAGGATGTTTCTGCTGTCTGAATAGTGCAGAGGATGGAAGGGGAGACACCCAGGAGGGAAGCAGGAATCAAAATTAAGAACAGGACCCAGTGCATGCAGAGTGACATCTGCCCACAGTGTAGGATCCCCCTGCATTTCCCCTCCCCACTGCTGATGTGCAGCCTTGCACCCCAAACCAAGGATTCCCTTATGGGCTGTGTGGAGACTCAGGGTGGCAGGAGAAACTATGAGGACCCATTGACTGACTCATGCTAAATTATGGCTTTCAATTCTGGGTTTGCCTTTTTAAAACTGTGGAGCCAGCCATCTATTCTTTTTGTGGTTTATTTGCACTTGAACAGAGATTGGAAGTTTCTGACTTCTACTGTGAGGCAAAGTGCAGGCTCTGTAGCATCCCTCAGCCTCTGTTTTTCTCTCTGCAAAATGGGCCTGTGATGTCCACACAGCTCCCCCTGCAGGTGGTTGTGGAGAAGCCAATGAGCAATAGGTAACTATTTGCTTTTGTTGTTGTTGTTGTTGTTGTTGTTGTTGTTGAGACCCAGTCTTCTGTAACCAAGGCTGGCCTCAAACTTGCAGTCTGTCTGCCCCAGCTTTTCATGTGCTGGGATTACAGGGACGCATCACCACACCATGAGAGTTTAAAGCAGAAACCTATGTTTTGTCTTTTCTGGAATGTTTTCTACTTGGAACACACAGTATGCATACTTTCTTCTTAGACTCCAGGCAAAACTATAGCTGTGTGTATGTGTGTGTGTGTGTGTGTGTGTGTGTGTGTGTGTGTGTGTGCGTGCATGTATGTGTGTGTATAAGTGCTTACGTATGAGTATGAGCATGCTTGTGCAGGTCAGAAACTGGTGGTGTTGTGATTTGAAGGAGAACTGTCTCCACAGGCTCAGGCATTTTTGAATACTTGATCCCCCAGTTGTTAGAGATGCTTGGGGAGGCCAAGCAAGGTGTGGCTTTGGTGAAGGAAGTGTGTCACTGGGGGCACGACATAAGAGAGTTTGCTCTCTTTGCTTCAAGCTTGTGGTTCAAGATGTGAGCTCTCAGCTTCCTACCGTGCAGCCATGCCTGCAGCCTTGGCTTCCCACTTCTACTCCAGTGCCAACTGCACGGAGATGACCTATGCAGAGACACACAGATTTAGACAAACATTCTTACCTAAGTTACCTTGGGATGGTGTTTCATCCTAGCAACTGAAAACAACCAGTACAAGTGTATTTCAAGCCACTCTCCATTTTTTTTTTTTGGGGTCAAGGCCACATGCAGCCCAAGCTGGCCTCAAACTCCTTATGTAGTGGAAGCTGGCCTTGAACTCCTGATCCTTTTGCTTCCATCTCCCAAGTGCCAGGATCATGCGAATGTACCACCATGCCTATCTTATTTTTATGAGGGAGGTGTGTCACTGAACTTGGAGGCCACTGATGGACAAATTCTAGCTGGCCAGCAAGCCCCAGGAATCCTCCTGTCTCTACCGCCCCTGAGCTGGGATTACAAGTACACACTGTGTTGTTTGGATTTTTACATGAGTACTAGTGATCTGAAACCATGCCTCTGGAGTGAGCACTTTCTGACAGAGCTATTGTCTCAGCCTTCTGGAGAGTTCTTGGGGGGAAAAAGATGTGGGAGGCACAAGTATGTCGGACTAAGTGGGTGGGACATAGAAGTTTTTGTGGGAGTGGAGCTATTCTATATGGTACTGAATTGGTGACTACAACACTCTACATTTGTCCAAGCTAGGACCTAAACCCTAGCTATGTGGTGATTGATGGCCTGTGGAAAAGATTAAGCTTTGTCGCAGGTGGAAGCAGTCTTGGCGGGCTTTACCCTTGGGGCACACCATGAATACCTTGTGAGAGACTGTTTGGAGCCTTCCTGGGCTTGGAATTCAGGAAGCCTACCTAGGAACCCCACCGTGGCTATTGTTTTCCTAATTGACCCTCGAAGGGAGAAGGGACCGCCCTTTACATATGACTGGGAAGGTGGGGGAGAGAAGAACAAGAGGTAGAAGGAGAGAAGGAAAAGGCGCGGAGAGAGAGGAAGGGACTGGACCAGCTCGTGGGACAGAGACACCTAAGGACCCGTCCTGCCGAAGGATTCCAGGAGGTTTATTCTTCTATCCTTTTAACCTTTTTTTCCTTCTTGTGTGTGTTAGTTGGGTTGTATAATAAAGTTTAATTGTTAATAAACTGAGCCAACAATGGCCCATACCTTTAATCTCAGCACTCAGGAGGCAGAGGCAAGTGTACCTCTGAGTTCAAGGCCAGTCTGGTCTACATAGTTAGTTCCAGAGAAACCCTATCTCAAAAAACTAAAGGATGAACCTTAACACAAACTATAGACTCTGAGCTAACAGCGAGTCAGTGAGAGCTACCTGCTTACCCTGGTGGGACGTGCGAATAATGCCCAAGGCTAGGAATGTGTGGGGACAGGGCGTGGGTCACTTACTTTTCTAGAGCTGTGATAAAAATAGCTGACAAAGCCGCACACAGAGGGGTTTGTTCTGGCTCACAGCTCTAGGGCTCAGTATATCCTGGTGGGGAGGCATTGTGTGTGAGGAAGTGTGAGGAAGCAAGGAGACAGATGCCAGGGCTCTGTTTTGCATCCTCTGTGACCCCTGCTCATGGGATGATGCCACCACATTCAGAATGGGCCCTCTCTCCGGCTTAACCACAGGCCTGCCCAAGTTTGTGTCTGCTATGTGACTCTAAACCCAACCATGACAGCACTGAAGATTATCATAGGGGAGGGTTATAAGAAATGTCGGTAACTTCCCAATTTTCATGGGAGCCTTAACCGTACAAAGCCTTAGGGCTGGGATTGTAGCTCAGCGGTAGAGCACTTGCTTATGTATGTAGACGGCCCTGGTTCAACTCCCAGCACCACAAAGTCTTTACAAATTAAAAAAGGTAATGTACAAGTGGCAATGAATGCGTGACGGCTTGGAGCACGCTTTCTTTCAGTGTTTTGTGTTCGCAAGCCTTCCTTAGACGCTGACGCTAAGATACCTTAGCACCTAGAGACTGTGAGCGCTAATCCAAAAGTGAACAGCAGAGGGCAGCCTGTGCCCAAAAATGGCAGCACTTTCTCCTAGCTCCAGCGCCGCTGCTGCCAGGGATATTCACTGATACCACAATCAGCGAGAGCAGCTCAGGGCTGCTGCTTGCTTGGAGTCTGTGGATTTAAAATTACCTTCTTGGAAGAATGTACAGCAACAGAAAAACAAGATTATAACTCGACACAAACCTATAAAAGACTCCATGTGGGCCCCTGTTCCTCACGCAACCTGGCTTCACTTTTGCCTCTGACATTTGTCTTGTTTTCTCTGCTGCCTTCAGGGTCGGGGGTGGGGGTGGGGGTGTGGGGGTGGGGGGGCGTGGCTCTTCCTACCCCCGAGGTCTCCTCACACTGGAAGCCATGAGGCTCATTCCGTTACCTGTTTGGGATCTTAAGTCACAGACCTTAAGTCTGAACTCATGGTTGTTTGTTTTTTAATTCACCCCTTTCAACCCCCCATATCTTCATTTGGAAGGATGGCGGGGCAGGGAACTATGCGGTGCTATTGTTTTTCTCAGGAGTCTTTACCTTCTTGCTCAGATAAGCGCCGGCACTTTATAACTGAAGAGAGAAGGTGCCAAGGCCAGAATATAAACTTCTTAAAAAGCCAGAACCATTTCCCAGCACATTTCTGCATTCCGTATCATCAATGCCTAGGACAAGCCTCGTGGTGTGCTGTGAGGACTTTAAAATTATTTTTTGACTGAAACCACATCACAGCTCTACTTAGGAAAGACATGGACTCTGTAAGGAAGAATATGGTGGAACAAACTGACCTCTTTAATGAATTCTGGAGTCTAGGATTTGGGGGCATTTGTGATGTAGACCAGGATATACTGGTCTCAATGAAGTTGCTTATCCCTCTATAGTTAGCTGCCAGGCAGGCTGAGTCACTTTAATTTTCCTCCATGGGGCTCTTGTCCTTGGGTAGGCAGGCTCAGAATTGTTTACATAGTGGCCTCAGGCTCCCAAACATGGCAAGAGAGGTCATTCCTGGCATTCAAGAGCTGTTGAAGTGGCTGATGTCCATATTGGCCATCACCCGTTGTGGCCTAAGCTGGTCCTGTGACTACCGTAAATCCTGGAGGAGAAGAGCTGCTCAGTCCCATGCAAAGCAGGTGTGTGCAGGAGAAGGATTTCAGGTCCTTTTGTTTGCAATGCGCCACAGTAAATAAGATTCCATTGCTTATAAGAATGGAATAAAATTCTTCCATTAGCACATTAAGGCGCTCTATTAGTCAGTTTGCATCATTACAGAGAAAAGGAAGGGGTTTATTGAGCAGTTTGGAATCAAGGTAGAGCAGGTCCCCATTCATTCAGACTCTAGTGAGGGGTTTGCTGAAGATGAGAGGTGTTCTATGAACGAGGGGCTTGCAGTGGATGCATAACCCATGACCAAACATATGAGGGAGAAATGTCTCATTACAGGACAGGAGGCCCAGCAAAGAGAGAGGAGCCAGGCTTGATCCCGTTATATCAACCCGTTTACGAGCGCTTAGGGGCTGGCACCTCACTGAATAGACGACTTTCCACAAACTCTCAGCTTTACCACTACCACTACTACTACTATTATTATTTTTTGGTTTTTCGAGACAAGGTTTCTCTGTGTACCCTTGGCTGTCCTGAACTCGCTTTTGTAGACCAAGCTGGCCTCAAACTCACAGCGATCCGCCTGCCTCTGCCTCACAAGTGCTGGGATTAAAGGCGTGTGCCACCACTACCCGGCCATTATTATTATTTTTAATGCAGGATCTCACTGTGTAGGCACGGTTAGCCTGGAACTCCCGATGCTCCTGCCTTAGCTTTTCTAGTCCTGGAATTACAGTGTATGGACCACCATAACTGGATTTGAGTCTTACATCTTAAAAATCCCACTGTATCTTCTAATCCTTCCAACATGGCAAGTAAACTTCCATGGGCCCTTGGAGGTGACCCAAACCATGGCCAAATCATGCACTATGCCATTTCTTCACTATAGCATGAACTGTGTTTTACCACATGCAAAACACACTCACCGGTCAGACAAGGAAAAACAGTCTTTTATTCAAAAAGCATTCTTAAGGTTGCGTAATTGACAACAGGCAGAAGTTGACCTCAGTGTACCTTTCCATGCTCTCCCGCTGTTGGTAGGACATCAGCCCCTGCCTTTGACTTGGGGCTGGTCCTGTAACTTGCTTTGGCTGAATGGTATATTAGCAGGTGAAATGCAAGCAGGGACTTGAAATAGGCTTGCAGGCTGTTGCTGGCTTTCTCAGGGACCTCTGGCCCCATCACAAGAATGTGGCAACACAAGGGTACCTGTGGAGAGATATTTGGAGCAGAGCAGAAGCAACTTAGCTGTCCAGCAGAGGCCAGTCCACATGTGCAGAAGCCAACAGAGATCCAGGCATGTGGGCGAGTCGCTGAGAGTCAGCAGAGCTGCCTGCCTGACCCTTGGCTGACCTTAGGAATGTGCACTGATTGCTGTCATCTCACTCATCTCCTAGGAGGTCAGTGGTCTCCACAGAGGATCTGTAATCTCCCAGGAGGATTTAAGGCCTCCCACAAGTCTAGTTATGGACCTAGCTATGGAGGAGCAATGTAACAGTGGCTGCGCTCAATGGGCTTGGGCCCTCTGCTGGGCCATCCTTCACAGAACTGCTGATCCCTGGTAACACCCGCTCTGGTGGCACGCAGGATCCTTTAGGAATGTCACCATTCTTGTCAGTAAACTGGCCCCAGTCAGACCCTGACATCTGCTAGAGGGTCAGGAATGGCTGAAAATGAAGCTGGCTGCTGCTGCCCAGAGCCTGCCTGTGGTGATGGATGGGAGGCCTAGAGGAAGGAGATGTTTATGCTTCCTAAGGCAGGGCATTTCCTCCCAGGGCACAGGGTGAGTGGAGACAGGGCCAGAACAAATCGCTTTACATTTTCTCCTTCTTTATGTTTTCTTTATAGAAATAACTCTATTTTTTGAGATACGATAGGCCTAGGAAACTGTATCAAGGTTATATTCTCTGACAAATTCTCCCTTTAATTTTAATTTTTAAAAATGGAACACTGAACCCTCAGAGCAACTCAGAGATGAAAAACATTGACCCAGTCCGCATAAAAATGCTCATAAATAGGAAATTTTACTTAAAATGTCAGGGGGTTGATTATGTCTGTGAAATCCACTTAAGACTCTAGATCAGGTCTAGAGAGAGGGAGAGAGTTAAAGAGAGAGGGAGGGACTTGGAACACAGCGGTGTTTTGAAGGTTGAAGGTGTTTGTCCGGTGTGCTTTGAGTATGTCCTCCAAGGGGTACACTGTGTGCTAAAGGCTTGCTCCCCCATTGGATATTAGGGAGTATGGATGCCCTAAGAGGTAAAAGCCTAGCAGGAGGTGGCTGGGCCTTCGGGTATGCTGTGGTAGTACCAGAAAATTGGCTAATTGAGTAGGGGAAATGGGAAAACAGTGGTGAGGAGTGAGTCAGAAAGAAATGGAAGAAGTTTAGAAATGAGCCTGTAGAGGACTTTCAGCCATGACCCTTCTTCTCTGGAACCAGCTCGTTTCTCAGCCCCTGGTGCCATCCTTGGTACCTCGTGCTGCAGACCTGCTCTTCCCGTTGTGTCTGTGGCTGGAGCCTTCTTCATGAGGGTGCACACTAATTGGGGTTGTTCACTATAACTGCAGAACGCTATTATACAGGAAAAACTGACTACATTTGAAGTGTCCACTCCTGGGTGACAGTCATTTAAATGCCCCTCCCTTTCCTGTTATTTATGGAAAGTATCTTTGTGTATGTTTTTTTGTATGCAAGAGAAGCTTCTGTGTGGTCTTTCTTTAAAAGCAGCGTTACTGAGTTATAAGCCTTTGGCATTTCTAGAAAGTGTCACCAACTCTTTGAGAGCGCCATATCACTTACATCCCATGCGCAGTGTTTCCTGACTCATGTCTTGTGCACATAAGAATCCAGAGGCTGATTTCTGGTTTGATGCTGGTCTTCCACTTTCAGAGTCTGATTTAGTCAATTTAGCGGGAGAACTTGGGCAGCAATCCTTTAAAGAAGTTCTTTAGAGGGCTGGAGAGATGGCTCAGAGGTTAAGAGCACCGGCAGCTCTTCCAAAGGTCCCGAGGTTCCTGAGTTCAATTCCCAGCAACCGCATGGTGGGTCACAACCATCTGCAATGAGATCCAATGCCTTCTTGTGGCGGGCAGGTGCACATGCGGGCAGAATACTGTATAAATAATAAATAAATCTTAAGAGAAAAAGAAATTCTTTAGAGCTAGATATGGTGGTGCATGCCCTCAGTGACAGAACTCAGGAAAATCTCTGTGGGTTTGAAGGCAGCTTGGTCTATATAGCAAGTCCAGGCCAGATAGAGGTGCAGAGTGGTACTCTGTCAAAAAAAATTCTTTAGATAAATTATTGAGTAGCAGGAAGTGTCCTCCTCGTCGTCCTTGTTCTTGCTGCCATTGTTGTTGTCGTCATCGTCCTCCTCCTCCATGTCATCCTCCTTCTCCTCCTCCATGTCATCCTCCTCCTCCTCCTCCTCCATGTCATCCTCCCCCCCATGTCATCCTTCTTTCTTCTTTACCTCTGTGGTAGTTATCTCAATTAGCAATGTGGGCTGAAAGGATGCTTGAGAGCACATCTCCAGGAACGAGAAAGAGCTTTTCCAGAGACAGTAGTCTCAACCCCTCCATGCATGATAACATGATGGAGAGGTGCAGAAGGTAGCAAGTGGGGCAGACGTAGAAGAAGCAGATGACTGTGTGAGGTCTTTGAAGGGATCCTAATCTCTTTCTCTTTCTCTCTGCATTCCAGCTACCGTGGTGTGAACAGCTGACCTCTGTCACATGCACCCACTGCCATGATATGATGTTATTCCTCAGCGCATGAGGCCAGCCAACCGTGGACTGACCTCTCTGAAGCCATGAGCCAAAATAAATATTTCTTCATGTAAGTCAGTTTTGGTTACAATGGTATGGACACTGGACACTACAGCTTCTATCTCAGACCTCCTTTTTGAGATTCAAAGAATCTAGCTGGCACTTTTGCTTGCTTATCTCTGGGGCTTTTTATCTCAACACCGAGACACTGATTTCCCAGCTCCTCTCTGCCAAGCTATTTCTCTTAAAAATGTTCATGTTACCCACCAGCATTTTCCTCATTCCAGCTTCTTAGGTCAAAGACCTTGGAGTATCCATTCTCTTAGAAAATGCTCGTATTTTATTTGTATGACTATTTGCACACATGTACATATGTGCACCATATGCATGCAGTGCCCACAGAGGCCAGAAGAGGGCATCAGATCCCTTGGAACTGAAGTTATAGGTAATTGTGAGTTGCCACGTGGGTTCTGGGAATTGAACTCAGGTACTCTGCGAGAGCAGCCAGTGCTCTTACCCGCTGAGCCATCTCTCCAGCCCCTTATCTGTTTTCTCAGTCTATCACTACACCTTGCTGACCTTGCTTCCAGATTCATCTGTGCCTTTTCCTTTTCCTGTCACAGCTTTAGCTACAGTTGCATTCATCATCCTTTCTTCTGGATTATTTATTGTAGTGCTCTCTGGTAAACTTCCCTTGCCTTAATCTTTCCTTTTGTTCAAAGCATTTTGTGAGTGATCTTTAAAAAAAAAGGCATATAATTTCTTTTTCTTTCAGTTGTTCCCTAATCATAAAATACTTCATTATGTCTCTCATGTCCCAGGGATTTTTGTCTCATTCTTTCTCTATGAACTCACTCTCTGTCCATTCCTTTACCTTACTTATGTAGCTTCAAATGTGCCAGCCTCCTTTTCCCACCATTCCTTTATCAAAGCCCTTGCTGTGGTTTTTACTTTGATCAGTCCTACTCTGGTGTTGATAAGCCTCCTGCTCTGTGTCTCAGCATGCCAAAAGTCATCTTCCCGGAGCGTCTTGTCTAAAGCCATTTCTTCATCGTCTTCACTAGAAAATGTTATTCTGATTTTGTCTCTTTGGTTTTTTGGAATTATTCAACTTTCCTTTTCAACAAATGAGACTATGAATTTGATGGGAATAAAGACCAAGAATGCCAAATGTAGCAAAACAACCAACCTCAAGCCAGGGACTGAAACCGAACCAAACCAACTAACCAACCAACTGACCAACCAACCAACTAACCAACCAACCAACCAACCAACCAACCAACCAACCATAACAAAAAAAAACCCCAAAGCAACAACAACAACAACAACAACAACAACAACAACAACAACAAGGCATACAATTAAATCCGAATTTCAGATAGACAGTGAATAAGAATTTGGTCTAAGTATGTTTCAAGAATGGCATAGGACATACTTTTGCAAGCTAATGTATTTGTGAAGTTCAAATTTAACCTATAATTCTTTACTTTATCTTGTAACCTCATCTCTAGTAATTGCTAAAATACCCGACTCACAGTGAGGACTTTAACGATCATCAGTCCAGTATGGAGTAAGTGAGTCCAGGGGAAAGCGATGGCTTGGGAAAGGACCCTTTGCTGCCCCGTCTCCTGCACCGGTTGAGTTACCCCCTGACACTCATCCCTGACACCCACCCTCCCTGGTACACAGCAACCACTGACATCCATGCCATTTCTAAAATTTGATGCTTTTGAGAATGTTACTTAAGTGGAATTATAAAACATGCATCCTTTTGAGAGTAGCTTTTTCTTTTGTCAGTGCAATGCCCTTGAGAGCTGTTTAAATTGTATCAATAGTTTATTGATTTTTATTGTTGAGTGGTATTCTAGGGCGTGGATGTAGCATTGCTTGTTTAAGTTAATGACCTTACTGAGGGACATTCGTTTTGTTTCTGGTTTGGGGCTATTATCATAAAGTTGTTATGAATAATTGTGTATAGGTTTCATGCTGGTCTGCATTTTAACTTTTTAGAAGTAAATTCCCAGGAGTACAATTTCAGAGTCATTTAGCAGGTACATATTTTATTTTAAAATTTTTTATTTATTTTTCTTTCTTATTTACTGTATATGTGCATTTTTCACCTGTGTGGGTGCATGTATATGTACAGGTGTGTGTGTGTGTGCATGTGGAGGCTGAGGACCAACCTTTGGTGGCATCCCTCAGGAGTGATCCATTTTTGAGACAAGGTCTTTCTCAGGGACCTGAGTCAGTGAAGCTGCCTGGCCAGAGCGCCCTAGGAACCCTGCTTTCTGCCTTTCCAGTCCGGCCTTCTCATCTGGATTTTTATGTGGGGTCTGGGCTTTGAATTACGGTCCCCATGCTTATACCGCAGGCTGTTTGATGATTGGACTATCTCTTCAGTCCTCTGTATTTTATTTTTCAGGAAAAAAGAGTGCATTTTCACAGAGTGATTATGCCATTTTACATTACAAAACATATAAGAAACTGGCTCTTGCAGGTCCTTGCCAGCATTTGGTGCTGCCTGATGGTCTGGACTCGCCCTCTCAAACTGTAAACCCCACAAACTCTTAGTTCTATAAGCTGCATTGGTCATAGTGCTTGGTCACAGCAATTGAAAAGTAACTAAGACAAGTAGTTTTTTAAAAGGCATGTAATTATCTTCCTTCTATTTATTTTTTGCATGTTGTATAAAGAGAAGCAGTTGGAAGAATTTTATAATATGGACAGATATTGAAATTGAACACGCAGCACTTTTGAATCCTTAATATTCATAGTGAATTAAGTTATTATTGCCAAATACCACTAAATATTTCAAGGCATTATAAAGTCTATTATATATACAACTAGTGAAAAGATACCAATATTTGCATTTTTATAACAACTACAATTACTGCTAGTAAGATTATTTTCAGTAATATAGAGTCAAATATTCTTGATTTGTTTTTTTAATGCTTGGTTTTTCTAGTAAAAATCAGTTTAAAAAGATAGAAGGAAATATAAGCCATTTTGTTAGATCTTAACTCCCAATAATTCCCTTTTTTCTTCCTCAAAAGTACATTGCCAGTGCTCCTTCCCACAGGGCTACGTGCACTTGTATCATTCTGTTTTTACATTAATAATAGAGGTTGTCTGTGTATTATGAAATTACTTTCTTCCTTTGCCAGACCTGAACATCTGTGGACATAGATAGTACATGGTGATGCAATGTGCTCTTGATGTACCGGCTTCAGGTATTATCTATGACATCCTGAAACAAGCGTGGAGAGCGCTGCAATTCAGTGCTACTTACCTTCTACTTTCCAACACGGTGCGATAACTCCTTACGGCCCCAGCCAGAGGCGTGCTGTCATTATGTTTATTCCCCTGAAATATTTAGCTCTTCCCACAGAACTTCTAATGATCTTGATTTATTTATTTATTTATTTATTTATTTATTTATTTATTTATTTTTGTATTTGTGCTGCTTGACTTTCTCAATGACACAAAGCATTCACTGTAATCTGAGCCCCACTCTCCCAACCAGGGAACATCTGGTCTTATATTGTTTTCTGTTACACTACTGCCAAGAGGGAAACAAGGCAATTAATCCTTTGCTAGTTCGCATCCAGCCCAGTACCACTCCTACCTGCACTCCTCATTTGCCTATGCTTTCCTTTCCCTTGCTTTCCCCTTTCTCTTCTTTGAATGATTTTGGTCACTTTACTTCCTTCTCCTAACTGTGCTCTTTCTCAGTCATCCATTTGGCCTTCTTAACAGTCCATTCAAAGTAGTACCACTATTACTCTGTCAACTTTTGGCTCATTATAAATTAGCATTTTGAAGTGTTCTCATTTACATGGGGCACCCCAAAGATAACTTGATCCATAGCCCAAAGGGCACTCGTATGTAATGCATATATGATTGAGGCAAACTCTTGCAGGGAATAGCAAGCTCAGGGCAGCTGATTATAATGAAAGGCTTAAGTAAGGCACAAATGCTTCAGGCATGACAAAAAACACAGACAGAAAGAATACATGGTTGATGCCAGCAAGGAAAAAAACCTGTCCACGAGCAGACAAACCTTTCCTAGAGCTATGCTAGTCAAAGCACGGGCTTTAGGAAAGCTGGTTCTGTGTTTTAAGAGGCAGTAGCCCACTCTGTTGACAAGTCATAAGTCAGGAAGCAAGCTTAATAAAGAATGCATTGAAAAGCATCATTTTGACACAAGGCTATAAAGCAGGCACCAAGAGAATAGGACCTAGGGAGGTTTGTGAACATATTATTGGCTGATAGCAGATGTTGAACTTGGAAGTCTACATAGTTCAGATTTATGAAGCAATGTTTAGGCATCAAGGCCTTGGGTCTACTCCAAAGTCCTGTGTGTAATCTAAATGAATCCACTTGGATCAATTGTGTGCCCCTTGGCTTATACTGTGCATTCTTAGCTCATTAATTCCTGTTGAGCAAGGCTTGAATTACCTAGAAAGATTGACTGGCACCCTATCCACACCTGGGTGTAGCACTGCTAGATACTAAAACAGATCAGGAGTGGTGGTGCATGCCTTTGATCCCAGCACTTGGGGAGGTAGAGGCAGGAGGCTAGCCTGGTCTACAAAGTGAGCCCAGGACAGGCAAGGCTACATGGAGAAACCATGTCTCAAAAAAACAAAAACAAAAACAAAAACAAAAAACAAAAAACCTCAACCTCTTGCATCCCCTAATAAAAAAGAAAGAAAGAAAGATACTAAAAAGTTGAGTTGGGGACCCAGAATTACACGTTGTTTTATGTAGCACGTGTGGGTTTTCTATTTACCTCCTCTTGCGACGTAGTCAAGACTTTCTGGCTCTACTTGTGACATTTCTACTCTCATCTTGGGCCCTTGCTGGGATCCCTGCAGCTCCAGTGCGAATTCTTGCCTTAGTCTGCTTTGTGAAATCGGCTGGATGCTCGGCGGTTGGCTGATCTGGACCCGACTCCAGTTCATCCTCATCCCTGCCACATGAAGCGGTTCAGCAGGGCCTCTAGTTCCGCCCCCTCACGTGCACTCTAACACTTGCTTTCCTCTTAGCAATGGAACCTAAGGGTGGGAGACTCTTGTCCTGGAACTCTCCAGTGAGCGTCAGAAAAGACTTTTGATAGAAACACCCTCGTAGTTCAGAGCTGGAGTTTCTTTCCATATGCACCTCGCTTTAGTCTTCTCACACAACTGTAACAAAATACTGTGGACTAAGCCATTTCTAAAGCACAGGAAGTCGTGGATGATGGAAAGTCCTAGGTCAAGCAAGAAACCTAGGTCAAGGTATCAGTTTGTGATGAGACCACTTGTCTGCTTCCTTCCGGGGCTCATGATGCTGTCCTCACACAGTGAAGGTGGAAGGACAACACAGACTAACTGTCCGTCTCAGGACTAATCATATCCACGAGCGGGGAGCTCGCATTCTCTCGTCTCCAAAGCCTCCTCCTCCCCACACTTTAATGCTGTTGCACTGACAATTGCGTTTTGGAGGATATGCAAACATTCAGACGGCAGCACACGTCAGCACACGTCAGCCTTTCAGAATTGCCGAGCTTAATTTTCCTTGATTCCTTTCCCGTCATTCTGCAGAGACCACAGTGACATCAAACAAGGGCGCAGGCTGCACACGGAGCCAGTTTGTTCAGTACTGTAGCAGGAGAGAGTGAGTGGAGCCCAGGGGTCTGAGCTCTAATAACTCATAAGTGGAGCCGGTCTCCAGCTAACACCTATGTTTTCTGCACTTCCTGTGTAACCTTCTTTGATTTTCTGAGCACCACAGCCTCACACCTTACTCCAACAGGCCCTTTACTGAGACGGGAGCGACTAAATGTAACCAGATTCCCATAATGACACAAATTCAAAGTTTATCTCTCTTCTAAGAGACCTCAGCCACTCTTCTCCCTTAATGAGAGCTCAGAAAGCAAACGCTGTCTTCTGTCTCTTGGAACCCAGGGGAAGCGGGGATAATCTCTGCAGCCTCTCTCGGTTTTAGTTGCCTACTTTACTCACTGATTTTAGAAGTGGCTTAGCGGAACAATCACATGACAGACCCCTGCCAGCTTTAACTTTACTGTGGGCAACATTTGTAACTTGTGATCATCTTGGTACCGTTTTTTAAAAAGTAGATTTGGAGACAGCCTTGTCTAGCTCAAATCAGTTGACGTTGGCAACCATGCCACTTGGGCTACGTAGGTGTGTGACATTAAAACCCCGTCCACAGATCATGGTTGCGGCACCATTTTCTGACCACGTATTCTGAGCAGAGCCACGAAGCTTAATTACGCATGTACAGACCACAGATCATGTCACCCCCAGTCACCTTTCCCCCATGCCTCAGCCCATATTGATTCTTTGTGCTGCCAACATTCCTGTTCTCTGGGAGGCACGTGTGTGGCTTGCCCACTGCCTGTGGCTGGTTCTCCACAAAGGAGCCTTCTTTGCAAAATGTACTGCATCACCAGTTAGCCTATCATATGGAGAAAAAAAAATGAGCCTGGTTTAGTAACACCAGGGAAGGATTTCTTCAACCTGATTCTTGTGAGACATCTGCTATTCTTGCAGGCCGAACATCTGTTCTTCATTTTAATAGCATAATCCTTATTTTCCTGGGGGGGAAATCACTCTTTTCTTCCATAATAAGACTGGTTATTATTGTTAGGTAGCTATGTGATCTCTATGTGGCTACTAGGGATCCCATCCCGTCTGTTTAGGATGACATCGAGCCTCTTCCAACCAGTCATGGTTACTCCTGCTATGGGGACAACTGGAAAAAGGCATGCTCTTATGTTATTATGTGTACAGCGTTCTGTCTACCCACCAGAGGCAGAAGAAGGCACCAGATCTCATTATAGATGGTTATGAGCTACCATGTGGTTGCTGGGAATTGTACTCAGGATCTTTGGAAGATCAGCCAGTGCTCTTAACCTCTGAGCCTTTCTCCAGCCTGAGTGGCCTTTCACATGTATTAGAACTGAGATTGTTGGAAGACATGTTGCTTGATGAAGCACATGGCTGAGGAAAGCTAATCCAAGAGGTGAGGACTCTGAAGTTGAATCTAGCTCCCATCAGATGAGTCTTAGATTTAGTTGTGTCTGAAGCTGCTTAGCGTATAGGTAGGGGAGGCCTTGACACCGCCCTTTGTAAATTAAGTTAGAGCTTTTGCCAGAAGCTGGAGTATCTCAAGTCTCATGACCAGTTGTTTCATTTAAATACCCCTCTCTGAATTCTGGACTGTGTGTATTCACCAAGCTTTGTAGCACACTGTCAAGCATTTGCTCAAAGTTCAGTTGGGCCATTCGCCTATTCTTGCCTCCAAGGATCCTTCCATCTTAGCATCTCAACAATACTATGCCTGTGACACAAGCTCTCAGCATTGACAACGCACTAGGGAATTAGAAACACACTGTACCCATGTTTCTGAAACACTTGGTTTTTCACGTGTAAGAATTCGTAATGCATAGTTGGAATGCTGAAAAAAATGTGGGCTGATATGGAGGGTTATTATCCTACAACATGAGCAGTTCTCAGCCTTTGATGAGTTTACACATTTCAAGAGAAAAAGAGTATTATATGGGAAGTGACTAGGTTTCTAGGTAAGCCCACAAGACCAAATTACACATCCCATGGGTAAATAACAGTGCTAACCTAGTTCTTCTTCAGCGTCAGTTACCCCACTGGATTTCCAGGGTGTCTCATTACTGTGAAAAAACATTATGCCCAAGGTGAATTATAAAAGAAAACATTTAACTTGGAGCGTGTGGTTGCAGAGGGTTAGAGACCATGGCCGTCATGGCAGGAAGCATGGCAGCAGACATGGTGCTGGCCAGTAGCCAAGAACTTAAGTCCTGGAACACAACCACGAGGCACAGAGAGAGCTATCTGCGAATGGTGTGACTCTTTATAACGCCCAGGCCCCCTCCCTACAACACACCTTTTGTAATATGGCCACACTTCCTAATCTTTCCTAAGCAGTTGCACCAACTGGGAACTAAGCATTCAACTAAATGAGTCTGTGAGGGCCGTTCTCGTTCACACGACTGCACAGGGCAACCCGTTCTAAGTCCAACCTGAACAGGGAAGGAGAGGGAAGAAGAAGGAGGGAAGGAGAGTGAGGAAGGGGATGATGGGGAGAGGGCAAATGTTTCCCATCCACACCCCTGTCAGAATACGTCTTCTGCCTTCCACCTTTGACTTCAGGATGCCACAGCAAGCCTTGCATTACAATTCTAGGACCTAGGGGCTGAGGAGATGGCTTAGCCAATGAAGTGTTACATAAAGACCTAATCTCAATGCCCAGCATCCTCATAAAAAACCTGGGATGACAGTATAAGCCTCTAATCCCAGCACTGGGGAGTAGAGGGAGGAGACCCGTGTGGTTTGCTGAATAGCCAGTCTAGCCAAATCAGTGAGAGACCTTGTCTCAAAAATAAGGCGGAATACACTTTAGTTGCAGGACGTAGGGAAGTCAAGCTGTAAGTGAGCTCAAAGCTTCCTTCCAGCTAGCAAGCTTCCATGACAGTGGAAGGTGTTATACAGGCTGACAGAAGGGAAGCAGCATCAGTGGTTGCAGAGAACTGTGGTCCTGGAAAGCTAGGATACTGACTTGTTAGGCCCTCTCATGCCCTCTGTTACAATAGTGGCATGGTTCAGGGAAAACAAACCATTTGTTGATTGGATTTAAGGCTCAATTCACAATAGATAACTCAGGCTCAGTATTGTAAATCTAGTAGACACACCATGGGTAAAAATAAGTCCTATGTCAAACTGTTATCGTTCAGATGTATTGACAACTTCCTTCAATGTATTTATGTTCATATCCACAGATTAGTGATAGTCTCAGCCTTGGTCAGAGGAAGGCATCTATTTATTTGTTTGCTTGTTTGATAGTATTATTTATCTTTAGGCAGGGTCTTTCTATGTCACATGGCTAGACTGGAACCCTATACATAGACCAGTCTGGCCTTGGCCCCACAGATATTCACCTATTTCTGCTTCCAGAGAGCTGAGATTAAAAGCTGTGCCACCATGCTTGGCTTAGAAACTGCTTTTTGCAGTGGGCAGTTAATTCAGTGACTCATAACTGGGCAACGTGCTGAGAATACGTGACTCGTGAGTTCTCAGCCTTAAACTGAGCACATACGCTAACCTCCCCCATGACTCACAGAACACCGTGGAAGAGGGGGAGGAAAGAATGTAAAAGCTGAAGGATGGGAGGAGGATTATAGAACAATGTCTTCTAGACATGACATGGCCACTTTACTCATGAACTCACAGCAGCCCTGGTTACCTGAATAAGTCTGGGCCCTTCACCAGTCCATCATGGATTGGAGATGGGTTTGAGTGGCACTGTTGCTCCCTGAGGATCCCATTGTCAGTTAGTGTGTACCAAGGAAAGAGGACCCATTTTCTTCAGTGGTATAGTAGCTGTTAGCTGCCCATCCAGTAACTAGTCACCACCCATGCTCATATGAAGAAGCCTCATTAAACTCTATGGATCATACATGCACACATACATGCAACATTAAAGTGGGAAGAGAACCTGTTGGGAATAAGAGGCTCAGTGGGAGCGGGAAAAGGGTGAGGTAGAGTTATAGAGGTGTAATGTGATCAAAATGTATTAGAAAATTGTCAAAGATTTTAAAAAAATCATTAAAAATATCTTGGAGAATGATTGAGGAAGATACCAAAGTTAATCTCTAGCCTCTGTGTATACTGGTACACACATGTAAGTCCCATCACGTATTTCAAGACTTTCAACTTTAGCACTGTCTTCTGCGCAATGATACCATTCACGAGTCCTCCACGGAACATTAGACCTTTGTCCACATCTATACATGCATGTGAAAATCAACATACAAAAGAATATTTATGCCCCTTTCCTTCAAACTGCCATTCACATTGTGTGTTTGCCAGCACGTTGACCCACTTGTTCAGGACAGAAACCAAAGAGCAAGTGAAGGCGTCCACATCTGCTTTAGACACTTGCTTATGCCAGCCACTTACCACGTTCTGCAGATTCTCACTTCAGATGCCAGACCCAGTGGCTTTGCAGTCAAAACCCGATGATGACAGTTTCCACCTCATCTGTACGTCAGCCTTCACCTGTGAAGTAGACTTTCTGCCCTTCTGAGGCATCCTCAACCTCAACTCCAGACTCCAGCTAGACAGCTTACCCCAGAGCATGAAATGTGATCAGACCATGCCCTGATCAGATATTTGTGGCTCTTCCCAGATTCACTCTGAGGTTTCATCACCTTATCCTAAAATACGCGCGCTCGCGTGCGCGCGCGCGCGCGCACACACACACACACACACACACACACACACACACACACATACACGCACATACACGCACGCACACGCACGCACACACATGCACACACATGCACACACACACACACATGCACACACACTTTTTCTTGCAATCTGTCTCATGGCAACTTCTTTTTTGCTTTAAAATTTTCATGAGCAGATTCACTCATCCAGCATTTATCAAGCAGTAGGAAGTATTCTTTCTCGACACTGGGAGAGTAATAGTAAATAGAAGCAAAACTTCTGACCTCATGGACCTTCATGCTACCTGGGGAAACTGTCTGGATCAGAAAGCAGCACAAGCAAAGTACTGAAATAAACTCAGAAACGAGCGAGGAATAAGGAAAGAGGGTGATGCAATTGAAAAGATGTAAATGGAATATTTTATTAAGGGGATGCTATTTGAACCCAGATTGGCTGAGACGATGGAGCAATCTGTGTGGATAGAAAAGGGGGGAAACAGAGGCAAAGGTGCTAAGATGATACTATCAAAGACTAGCAGTCTGGAGTTGCTGGTGCAGATTCAGGAGCAAAAAGAAAATGGGTCAAGAAAAGATACACGGGGCTTGGCAAACAGTGCAGTGACTGGTTTTGCCCTCAGCAAGATGGAAAACGATTGGATTGTTCTTAGCGTAAGTGACACACTTTGCTTTGAAAATGAGCTAGCCATTCCCTGGAGTGTGCTGTATATAACTCCTTCTGCGTTCTCCCCTTCATCCACACCGGTCTTCTCTCCCCGACAGCCCCTCCTTACTTCCTCATCTCCTCAAGTACTGCAAAGAGCACCCTCTCCAGTCTCCATGCAGTCACTGTAAGGGTTTGCGGGGTACGTGAAGGTGATGGAGGCAGGGGGAGAACATGCCCCTCTTGATAGCTCACAGTTGTCAAGTGTGCATCGTCTGCCAGGCATTTCATTAAGTGCTTCCGGTGGGTTATGCTGTTCAGTCCTAAACAACACTGTGATCCCGGTTCTATACAAATTTACCTCACAGAGGTAAAGACTGATCACAGGGACGTGGGGGAGCGTCTAAGATTACAGAGCTGGCTTAGTGGCAAGAGGTGAGCCAGGCAGGCAGAGCCCAGGGGCTTGAAGCTGAATGTGAGGGAACGAGTAATTGCCCACGTGTCAGGGGATGTAGGTTATCACTGTAGTCCTTTTTTTTTTTTTTTTGCCAGCCTTGGAGCTTGGGAAAGTAACTAAGTGTTGTGTACTCAGTTAGTTTGCCAATATGAAGAATGAGGTTACGATCATGTGTAAACATTAAATGTTATTTGGTTCAGCTTTTAAGTCTAGCACTGTGACAGCCATCTGATCCTAGCTATCCCACCTTTGTATTTTGAAATAGGTACAGGAACATGGACTATGCTCTCTGTCTCTTTCCCTCCCTCCCTCCTACCCTCTCCCTCCCTCCCCCACCCTCTTCCTCCCTCCCTCCTTCCTTCCCTTTCTCTGTCTCAACACACACACGCACACGCACACGCACGCACACGCACACGTTTCACATGCACGTGCACTTGTGTGTAGAGGCTGGAAGTCAACATCAGGTGTCTTCGTCAGTTTTTCTCCACTTTAGTTTTTTGAGATAGGTTCTCAGACTGAAGGTGAAGCTCACAAATTTGGCTAGGCTGTGTCCTGGTTGTTATTTTTTCAACCCAACACAAGACTTTATCTGGGAAGAAGAATCACACTTGAGAAAATGCCTCCGTCAGACTGCCTGTAGGGAGTCTGTAGGGCATTTTTCCCTTAATGACTGATGTGTGAGAGCCAAGCCAATTGTGAGCAGTATGACCCCGAGGTGGGTGGTTCTGGAGTGTATAAGGAAGTAGGTTGGACAGCCAGGTAGGGTAAGCCAGTAAGCAGGATTCTTCCCGGAAATCTGCTTCAGTTCCTGCCTCAAGTTCTTCCTGTGACTTCATTTTTATGATGAACTATAAACTGAGAAATGAAATTAAGGCCTTCCCTTCCCAAGTTAGCCATAGTATTTATCACAACAATAGAAACTCTAACTAAGACTGTCTGCTTGGCCACTGAACCCAAGGGATCCTCCTGTCTCCGCCTTCCCAGCACTGGGATCATAGGGGTGTGCTTCTGTGCCCCGCTTTATTATTATGAAAACTGAACTTGGGCCCTTGTGCTTTTGTGGCAAACCTGGTACCAACCAATCTAACTCCCAGCTTTCCACCTCCTAGCGGTTTATTTTATTCTATTTTTCTGACAGAATCTCACCATGACAGAATCTCAGACCCCCAAACTCTGGGATGACTGTGCCACCATGCTTAGCTTCTGGGCATTTCTAAGTCGGCTTGGTTTTTAGAACTCCAGTTTGGAGGAACTGTCACTTTAGCAGAAAGAAGCCTAGAGGTTCTGAAGGGATCGTTGGGATCGCACAAAAAAGTAGAAATGTGGTCTTAGAGAAACACGAAGGAGAAGAGGAGCCTGCATGGCCCTGCGGTTATTGAGTGCGCTCAAACTCAAGTGTCCGAATAAGGGCAAGTTTAAGGCTGGGATTCAGGAAGTTACCTGAGCACAGAGCAAAACTGCCTTATACTTGCCCAGCAGCATCAGGTGAAGATAGGTGGTGCCTTGTGCACTCTTGGTTTGTCCTTCGAGTGAGGACTTCCGTAGGGACAAAAATCTCAGCTTCCTTTGGTGACAGGTGAAAGAGACCCATGTTCCATTAGAGCAAACCAATGAAAAAAAGGAAGATCTACTAGAAAGGGCACTGGGGCTTTTTTCATATAAGGCAAGAAAAATGTCAACCAGCACTCAAGAATGTTGGAAGCAGAGTCCACCTCGTCATCGGGAGCCCAGAGAAACAAATTATTACCCACAACTCTCAAGTTGTTCCTAGCCTCCAGCTTCCTGTACTTTCCAGCATCTGTCCTGAGTGTCACAACTCAACCAGAGAGGAGGTGGTGCCCCCAGTCACAGTTCTAGTCCACTGGAAGGTCATTTAGGAGGGTCACATGCCATTGCCAGGTATGCAGCAAAAAAAAAAAACCTTAAACATAATAATTCATAGTTAACTGACCATGGATATAAACACTGACAGAAATCCTCAATCACGTTCCTTAATATAGTTGAGCATACATCTTTGGGTTGGGTTAGTACTTAATTTCCTTCTAATTGTGCTGCTGGGACTCGAGAGAATGTTGATTCTCAAAATATTCAGGAATTTATGCCCAAATCAGGTACAGATCTCACGGTTTGAACTTCAGAACATGTCTAAGTTAAGTCCTCACTGGAGAACGCCTTCAAGTTCCACAAGAAGTCTCAGTGGCTGGCTTTCATGTGTCGCTGAGAAGGGGTGCTTTCCTTTTCAGTGTCTTTATTAGTGTGAATTCTTGTGGCATCCAGCTCTGATGCGTTCTCTGAGCCTTGTCTCTTAAATAGATAACACTTCAGCTCTCGCAAGTTAAGCTTTCCCTCCCGTCCCCTCCCCTCCCTTTTCCTTCCCTCCTTTTCTCTTTTCTTCCCTCCTTTCCTTTGCCCCTGTTCCGTTCCTCTCTCCCTCCTTTCTTTTCCTCCTTTTCTCTCCTTCTCCCCTTCCTTCTCTCTCCCCTTTACTTCCTCCTCCTTTTCTGCTCACACTTCATCCTTCCTTCTCCTGTTTTCCTTTTTTTTTTTTTTTTTTTTTGAGACAGGGTTTCTCTGTGTAGCCTTGGTTGTCCTGGACTTGCTTTGCAGACCAGATTGGCCTTGAACTCACAGAAGCCCTGCCTCGGCCTCCCAAAGTGTGGGCTTACAGGGGTGCACCACTGTGCCCAGCTACCGGCTCTCCTTCTTGATACTGGATTCCATGCAGGTTGGCCAAGACCCACTCTGTTATCCCGACTGGCTTTGGACTCATACTCTTCCAGCTCCCCACTCCCATGCTGGAATTACAGCTGGGCATCACCTCACCTGGCTCAAGACACCTTTTTGAACAACATGAAGAAGGTACAAGGCCGATTCTCATAAGCGCCCCTTTCGATAGCCCCACTGAATGCACCCAGCAAGTACATGTTTATGTTTATGCTGGTCACTGGAGTGGGCCGACTCTGCAGCCAGTTGCTTTACTACCTTGCTGCTGTGATAATAGATGTTCTTAAAAACATACTCCCATTTTCTTGGCTTTCTAGAGGACACATTTAAAATACTCGGCAAGCTGGTGCAGACACTCCTTGACTTACAATGTGTTATTTTCCCGTAAACTTACTATATGTTAAAAATAGTACAAGTCATCTGTGCATTTAGTCCTCTTAATCTACCACACACCATAGCCTGTCAACACAGTACATAGCACAGTTGGTGCCCTTGTGATTTTGTGGCTGATTGGGAAAAGATCAAGATTGATTGGACGTACAGTTGCTGCTGACTGTATAGTGACTATGCTCAATCTTAAGGTTGAAGAATTCTAAGTCGAAAGACAGTAAATCAAGGACTGTCTGCACAGGGACTTCCCCAAGAGTGGTACTTGGGAAGTTCAAAATGAATTGAGGAATCTCTGTAGGTCCCTCAAGCTTTTTAAAATATCATATATCAAAACTTGTTCTTATACTTTTCAAGCGTGTTTTTGCTGCCTGCATAGTTATACATCAGGCGGAAAGGCAGAGTATGTGCTTAGCTTTCACTGATAACTTGGACTGGCTATTCTATACTGTGTTATCACTTCCTGTCCAGACTCAGACATCCAAGGCAGTTCTGGTGGAAGCCATGTTGAGGTCAGAGGGGCACCAACTTCTCATGTGTTGACGCAGCAGGGCAGCCTTCTAGCTCACATCTGTGGCTTGCCTAAGAGAAATCGTTGAGGAGTTTCTTTACTTTCCTTGTTCAAAGAGGAAGGTTGTTGAGGAAGTTGGCTTCTTGCCAAGTCCTCTAAAAATGTCTGTTTACTGAGCTTCATGAAGAGATGTCAATGATTGACTAATGATGCTCGAGTTCTTGACTCCAGTCTGTAGGGATGCCTCTTTCATTTGCCACCTGAAAAGCTGCAATTACCAAAATTGCTTATAATGCCTGTCCTTTAGGAGTTCACATTAGGGATCCCTTCAGGAGAACTCGTCGATGCGTTCATGCATGCACGCATTCATTCATTTCTCTCCCGATGGCCTTTTAAGTGAGCACTCTTCAACCCATGCACCAGGCGCCTGCCTACTAAAAGAGACAAGTAATAGATTTTGATGTTCAAGATGACCTGAAATGGACTCAGTGGTGTTCTGGGAAATATTTGACAATTAGCTTACTGAAGAAAAAAAAAACTCTTATTGTAGTGTTTGCCACTTTCTCTAGTATAAATACCCCCAACATGTCCGACTTGAAACTAACACTATTGTGTCACTGAAGGTCTGCATGGTGGCTCTCATTAGTCATAGGAGCCAGTTCTAACACACCAAATGTCATGTCTGACTTCAGTCACAGGCCGACCATCTGGAACTCTCAGAAGAGGCTACATTCATATCTAAGCAGCGGCCTAGAACTATGAAGTGTATTGATTCTGGTCTGCATCTAGGGCACGCTTATGTTTGAATTCCATCCCCTCCCCTCCCATTGCATTACCCCAGACATGTTCAATATCCTGTAGCTCCTGCCTTCTCTAGGACAGAAATCCTCATTGGGTTAGCCTCTGCTTAAATAGACTTGTATTTGTGAAGTTCTTAGAAAACTGTCAATCACAGAGCTCTGTGGTGTACAAATGTTTGTTGAATAAAGAAGACTGACTCTACAAATATTTACTGAGTACCTAGGTTGGCCCAAGTCCATGTAGCAGGTATTGTCAGTATGACAGAGTCAAACGGTGATTTTCCTCTTAGGAATTTACAGTGTAGGTGGGGGCATGGTGGCATACACAGAGGTAGAAGGATTGTGACTTCAAGGCCAACTTGGGCAGTACTTTATCCATTCTCTGATTGAGGAACATGTAGGTTGTTTCCAGTTTCTGTCTATTACAAATAAAGCTGCTATGAACATAGTTGAGCCAATGTCCTTGATGTATGGTGGAGCATCTTTTGAATATATACCCAGGAGTTGTATAGATGGGTCTTGGGGTACAGCTATGCCCAATTTCCTGGTAAAGCATCAGATTGATTTCCAAAGTGGTTTTGTACTCCCATCAGCAATGGAGGAGTGTTCCCCTTTCTCCACATCCTTACCAGCATGTGCTGTCACTTGACTTTTTTTTTATCTTAGCCATCCTGACAGGTGTAAGATGGAGTCTTAGAGTTGTTTTGATTTGCATTTCCATGATGACTAAAGACATTGGACTTTTCTTTAAGTGCTTCTAGGCTATTTGAGATTTCAATGTTGTGAATTGTCTATTTAGCTCTATACCCTATTTTTTAATTCGATGTTGTTTTTGGCATTTAATTTTTGAGTTCTTTATATATTTTGGATATTAGCCCTCTGCCAGAGGTAGGATTCATGAAGATCTTTTCCCAATCTGTAGATTGACATATTTTTTGCCTTACAGAAGCTTTTCAGTTTCATAAGGTCCCATTTATTAATTGCTGATCTTAGAGCCTGAGCTGTTGGTGTTCTGTTCAGGAAGTTGTTTCCTGTACCAATGAATTAAAGCCTCTTCCCCACTTTTCTTCTAATAGATTTAGTGCATTCGGTTTAATGTTGAAGTCTTTGATCCACTTGGACTTGAGTTTTGTGCAGGATGATAAATATGTGTCTATTTGCATTTTTCTACAGACATCCAGTTAGACCAGCAATGTTTGTTGAAGATCCTTTCTTTTTTCCATTATATGGATTTGGCTCCTTTGTCAAAAATCAAGTGTCTGTAGGTATGTGGGTTTATTTCTGGGTCTTTGATTGACTCCATTGGTCAACCAGTCCATTTCTATGCCAGTATCATGCAGTTTTTTTATTACTATTGCTCTGTAGTATAGCTTGAAGTCAGGCATGGAGACACCTCCAGAAGTTCTTTCATTGTATAGGATTGTTTTTAGCTATTCTGTGTTTTTTTGTTTTTCTGTATGAAATTTAGAATTTTTTTCAAGGTCTGTAAAAAATGTTTTGGTATTTTGATGAGGATTGCATTGAATCTGTAGATTGCTTTTGGTAAGATGACTATTTTTTACTATGTTAATACTACCAATCCATGAGCATGGGAGATCTTTTCATTTTATGATGTCTTAGATGCCACCACCTACCAACAGAAGTTCCTGGGGCCCAAGCCTTGAACACAGGGCCTCTTGGGGACACTGAGCATCCAGACAGTAGAACGAAGGTAGAGGTTGTCCAGAGCAGTGAGAAGCTTACAGTGAGACAGAGAAGATTACTGGATGGATAAGGATGTAACCCAAGCAGATCCATCTGGGAAGGAGCGTTGCTTACAATACTAGTCTCTAGGGTTGAGGGCCTCTGGAACTGTATTTTAAAAATATATTTAATTAATTTATTCATATTACATCTCAATTGTTATCCCATCTCTTGTATACGTTCAATTCCTCCCTCCCTCCCATTTTCCCCTTAATCCCCTCCCCTATGACTGTGACTGAGGGGGACCTCTTCCCCCTGTATATGCTCATAGGGTATCAAGTCTCTTCTTGGTGGCCTGCTATCCATCCTCTGAGTGCCGCCAGGCCACCCCATCCAGGGGACGTGGTAAAATATGGGGCACCAGAGTTTGTGTGAAAGTCAGTCCCCACTCTACATTCAGCTGTGGAGAATGTTCTGTCCATTGGCTAGATCTGGGTAGTGGTTCAAAGTTTCCTGCATGCATTGTCCTTGGCTGGTGCCATAGTTTGAGCAGGACCCCTGGGCCCAGATCTGCCCATCATAATGTTCTACTTGTAGGTTTCTAGAACCCTTTGGATCCTTCGATTTCCCCATTATCCCATGCTTCTCTCATCTAGCTAGAGTCCCAATAGGAAGTATTCCCCTCTGTCCCACTTTCCTGGTAAGTGAAGACTTTCATGCGACATGCCCCTTGGGCTAGTGAGTATATACCATTTGAGTCTTTCTGCTTCTGGGTTAACTCACTCATTATGATCATTTCTAGTTCAATCCATTTGTCCACAAATTTTGGGAATTCCTTGTTTTTAAAAGTTGAGTAGTATTCCGTAGTGTAAGTGTACCACAGTTTCTTTATCCATTCTTCTACCGAGAGACATTTAGGCTGTTTCCAGATTCTGGCTATTATGAATAAGGCTGCTATGAATATGGTTGAGCAAATGTTCTTGTGTGCTCGAGCATCTTCTGGGTATATTCCAAGGACTGGAATAGTTGGGTCTTGAGGAAGCCTTATTTCAAGTTTTCTGTGATCGCGCCAGATAGATTTCCAAAGTGGCTGTACTAGTTTGCATTCCCACCAGCAATGAAGGAGTGTTCCTCTCTCTCCACATCCTCGCCAGCATGTGATGTCACTTGAGTTTTTGATCTTAGCCATTCTTATGGGTGTAAGATGGAATCTCAGAGGTGTCTTGATTTGCATTTCCCTGATGATTAAAGATGTTGAACATTTCTTTAAGTGTTTCTCAGCCATTCAGTATTCCTCTATTGAGAATTCTCTGTTTAGTTCTGAGCCCCATTTCTCAATTGGGTTATTTGGTTTGGTGGTGTTTAATTTTTTGAATTCTCTATATATTTTGGATATTAGACCTTTGTCAGTTGTAGGGTTGGTGAAGATCTTTTTCTAGTCTATAGGCTGTCACTTTGTTCTGTTGACAGTGTCTCCTGCCTTACAGAAGCTTCTCAGCCTCATGAGGTCCCATTTATTAATTGTTGACCTTAAGTCCTGGGCTGTTGGTGTTCTGTTCAGGAAGTTGTCTCCTGTGCCAATGTATTCCAGGCTTTTTACCACTTTTTCTTCTAACCTGTTTAGTGTCTCTGGTTTTATGTTGAGGTCTTTGAGCCACTTGGACTTGAGTTTTGTGCATGGTGACAAAGATGGGTCTAATTGCACTTTTACATGTAGACATCCAGTTAGACCAGCACCATTTGTTGAAGATGCTATCCTTTTTCCATTGAATAGATTTGGCTTCTTTGTCAAAAATCAAGTGACCATATGTGTGTGGGTTCATTTCTGGGTCTTCAATTTGATTCCACTGATCAACCAGCCTATTCTTGTGCCAGTACCATGCTGTTTTAATTACTGTTTCTTTATAGTACAGCTTGAGATCAGGTATGGAGATTCCCCCAGAGGATCTTTTATTGTACAAGATTGTTTTAGCTATTCTGGGTTTTTTGTTTTTTTTTATATGAAGTTGAGAATTGAACTTTCATTGTCCTTAAAAAATTGTGTAGGTATTTTGATGGGGATTGCATTGAATCTGTAGATTGTTTTTGGTAAGATGGCCATTTTTACTATGTTAATTCTCCCGATCCATGAGCAAGGAAGATCCTTCCATCTTCTCATGTCATCTTCAATCTCTTTCTTCAGAGTTTTGAAAAATTTTTCAAACAAGTCCTTTACTTGCTTGGTTAAAGTAATTCCTAAATATTTTATATTGCTTGTGGCTAATGTGAAGGATGTAGTTTTCCTAATTTCTTCCTCTGCATGCTTGTCATGTGTATATAGGAAGGCTACTGACCAATTTGCTGAAGGTGTTTATCAGCTGTAGGAGTTCTCTGGTGGAATTTTTGGGGCCACTTATGTACACCAGCATATCATCTGCAAATAGGGATAATTTGACTTCCTCCTTTCCTATTTGGATCCCCTTGATCTCCTTTTGTTGTCTTATTGCTCTCGCTAGAACTTCCAGTACTATATTGAAGAGATATGGAGAGTATTTCACCATTTAATTTGATTTTGGCTATTGGCTTGCTGTATGTAGCCTTTATTATGTTGGGTTAAGTGCTTCGTATCCCTGAACTCTCCAAAACTTTAAACGTGAATGGGTGTTGGATTTTATCGCATGCTTTCTCTGCATCTAAGGAGATGATCATGTGGTTTTTTATTTTCAGTTTGTTTATATGGTGGATTACATTGATGGATTTCCATATATTAAGCCATCCCTGCATGATTGGAATGAAGCCTACCTGGTCATGGTGAATGGTATCTTTGATGTGTTTTTGTATCCATTTTGCGAGTATTTTATTGAGTATTTTTGCATCAATGTTCATAAGAGAATGTTTTTTTTTTAAGATGAGGGATCTCACTATGTAGCTGTAGTTGGCCTAGAACTCAGTTATGTAGACCAAGCTGGCCTTGAACTCATAGAGATCGACCTGCCTCTGTTTCCCAAGTGCTAGATTAAAGACATGCATCATCACCAGTACCTTCAGGGTCTACTTTTAAGATCCTCCTTGTGAGTCTCTGTCTGTGTTGTCTGTAGTTTGGGAACTCAGCTGAGGTGTTAGCTGCAGCCAGCTGGGCTGTAGAGACAATTATGCAGCTGTTTTATTTTCCTAGTGAGTATTCAAGTCAATCTTGAACAAAATCCCTAGGCATCATGGTGATTTTCCAAGTCATTATTAGTCACTCAGATTTTCAGTCACCTCCAGCTATAGAGAAGTCTCATTTTAGCAAATGCGTATGAAGTTCAGATTTCAGTTAAAAGTCTTTGAAAGGGAGGTGATATGCTTTGGCCTAGCAGCTCCCTGTGGAAAGGGAACTTATATTTTTGCTTTCTGTTGCTGTGATAAACACCATGACTGATAGCAGCTTGGTGAGTAGAGGGTTTATTTGGTTTCCATGTACTGATCATAGTCCGTCATTGAGAGATGTCAAGGCAGGAACTCAAGCATGGCAGGAACCTGGAGATAGGAACTAAATCAGAGACCATGCAAGAATGGTACTTTTTTGCCTTGCTCCCATGGCCTGATCAGCTCTCTTTCTTTGTTTCTTTCTTCATTCCTCCCTTCCTGTTAATAAATTTTATTTATTCTTCTTTCATACACTACATCTCTACTGCAGTTTCCCCTCCTTCCACTCTTTTCAGCTGCCCTCCCACCATCATCTCCTCCTGATCCACTCCCCCTCTGTTTCTCTTCATAAAAGAGCAGGCCTTCCAGGGATATCAACCAAACAAGGCATAATAAGATACAACAAGGCTAGGCACAAACCCTCACACCAAGGCTGTACAAGGCAACCCAGCGGGAGGAGAAGGGTCTCAAAAGCAAGTAAAAGAGTCAGAGACACAAGGTGCCACACCACCCCCAAACTACAGCCATAACAGATGTGCAGAGGACCTAGATCAGACCTATACAGGCCCTGTGATCATCTCTGCTTTATTCCTTATACAACATAGGTACACCAGCCCAGGGCTTGTACTACTTGTAATGAGTTGTGCCCTCCCACATCAATAATCAATCAAGAAAATGCTACACAGATTTGCCCCCTACGCCAATCTGATGGAGGTGTCTCCTCAACTAGGGTTCCCTCTTCCCAGATGACTCAAGCTTGTGTCAAGTTGACAAGAAAAAAAAACTACTAAGCAGGACAGAAGCTTGGGGGCTCACTTCTCCATTTCTTAATTCAGGTTTCTCTTCTTGTTTAATTCATCAGCTGCCTCCAAACTTTCCAGAGCTTCCAGATGATGGAGAGAACGGGAAGGTAGAAGAATCTGGAAAGAAAATTAGTTCAATTGTCCAACATCTGTATTGCACTTACGTTTGTCTCATTGCTTAACTGTCCGTTGGGCATTTAACTGTAGGAAAGATTTGTTTCAGCTTACAAAACCTCAGGTTCTTCTTACTGTCAACCTCATTTTGGTTTCAGAATAAATATCTACACAAACATCTCTTAGTGTGTTAACCTCACTCATTCCAGACTTTGGGATTGGTCCTGAGTTCTTTGGTGCTAGTCCTTCTGTTTGTTTGACCTCCTACTTTTCTTTGATGCTGTTTTCCTCAACAATTTGATTGTCTAGACTGGTCAGTGCCGTTCCCTTAGTACAATCACTGTGCTCCAGCCATGAGTGCAGACTTTGATTACAGGAGACTTAGTTTGGCGAACATGCTAGACAGCTAAGTTTCCTGTAAGAATGCAGAAAGTGCTTGGCTTTTGGAAATTTGGACTCAAATTGTTCTAATGAATGCTGTGTAATGAATAATTCCAAAACTTAGTCATTAAACAATAATCACTTATTGTTCTGTGACATGAAGAGTCAGCACTGCTTTGTTGTGGGTGGGTTCAGGTCTCTTTCCCTGTCACTCAGTCTGGGCCAGCAGCTAACCAGAGTGAGTTTGTCTGTCATATGGTATAAATTCAGGAGGCTAAACCGAACAAAGGAAGTGCACCTACAGCCTCTGCTTGACTCATGCTTGCTTATATTCCATTGGTGAAAGGTAACCAGGCTATGTCCAACATGGATGAGAAAAAGGCATGTGATTCTTTTACATGGAGGAAGTGAAGGTGAGTCAGCAATCTTATCAACCACAGCTGGTCATCTGAACTGAGTCCAGTGGGCTTTTGTGCCACAGAAGAGAAGGAGAGTAATGGTGTAGAAGGCTGAAGAGGAATAAAAGGAGTGTATTCCTAGAGCCTCCATGGTCTTGCTAAAGATGTTGGGTCCCATCTAAGTGCCATGCGAGGGCAATGGAAGCATTTAAACATGGACACTTGTGTGTCAGTTTACTTACATAAGACGTTGTGTAAAGGGTAGATGGTAGAAGAAAAAAAGACACAGAGCAGTTAAGGCTGTGGTTTGGTTTGGACAGGTGGTAGCAGAAGAGAGAGCTGTCCAGGGGTTCAAGGTGTGTTTTCATCATGGGTTTCTTTGTCCCAGAGTTGGATGTGAGGCTGAGAAGGATCGAAGGATGTCTTTGGATCCCTGACACCTAGGTGAGTTTTCGTGGAAGGATCCGGTAAAGGGACTGATTTGAAGAAGTGGATTAAAAGTTCTATTTGGGCATTCTTAACTCCACATGCATATGAGACAATACTCATAAATATCTCTAGATAAGCCTAACAGGAAACTTGCAGGGTCTATATGAATGAAACTATAAACCTCTATTGAGGCCCATAAAAGGAGATTTGAATCAATGGGGTGTCAAACTTTGCACTTGGGCGAGAAGACTCCAGGCTGTAAAGACGTCAGCTCTCACTAAATAAATCTATACATTCAATGTGGTTTCAACTCAAACCTCAATACTGTTTTGTTCTTAAGACTTGGAGCAATTACTAGGAATGTTCCCTGGGATAAGAATAATGAGCGCTAACCTGCATCATATATTATGGCGTGTTATAAAACAGTGAGATTTATAGCAGCGGCAGCTGGAGGGATAGACTGATAGATCAATGGCATGGAACAAAGTGTAGACGTCCACCCAAGGACAGATGAGGATTTAGTATCTTACGAAGAGAGCGCAGGGAAGGGGGATAAGAGGCCGATTATCTGGTAAGTGGTTTAAGGACCATTTGGAGGAGCATTTGTGCATCATTTGTGGAGTGTTGCCTCTTCCTTCATGTCAGCTGTATACTGCTCTGTAGTTTCATCCTAGAATAGTTCAATAAGTTATATTCATATTAAGGGGCTAGGAAGTTGGCTCAGTGGATAAAGACACTTGCTGCCAAGTTTGATGACCTGAATTTTATCCCTAAAGCCCACATGATGGAAATAGAGAACTGACCCCTATGAGTTCTACTATGACCTTTACAGACATGCTTGTGCACAGTTTCATACACATGCACACACACACCACACACACACACTATATACAGACTTACAAACGAGTAGACAGACTTTTAAGTGCTATATTCATATTTATATAATTTTAGGGTTTTCTGTCTTTGTTACAAACAATAACTTTAGAAGATGTTCAAGGGCTGGAAAGATGGCTTAGTGGTTAAGAAAGACCACTGGCTGCTCTTCTAGAGGATTCGTATTTGCTTCTACACGGTGGCTCACAACCGTCTACAACTTCAGTTGCAGAGGATAGTGTGCCCTCTGCTCTGTCTGTGGCTACTGCATATCACAGTGTGTGGACACACATGCAATCGAAACACCCGTACACATACAATGATAATAAAAGAAAAGAAAGTGTTTACATAGCATCCATAGGTAAATATGTGAACTATTCTCTAGGATAGATCCTGAAGAACGGGTTTGCTTAGAAAGCATATACTTAAAAATATTTCTACATTTTCCTATGAAATTCTAAATCATTCCACAGCATCAACGAACAAGGGAAGAAACAAAAATAAAGCCTAAATAAAGATCAAGCTAAGAAAAAAAACCCAGAAATAAACAAAACATAAGAACCTCCAGATCAATAAAAGCCAAAGTTGGAATTTTGATAAAATGTCAAAACATAGAAATGGTTTGTTGGTATGGTCAAGGTGAAGGGAGATACATCTGGGATACAGAGGCAATTTAAAAGAACTGGAGACTGACGTGCAGAGCATGTCATCTACAGTGCGAAGGTAAGACAGACACTGCCTGTGATGGAAAGCATCCATGAACGCGTGCGCATGCTGAGGGTGGAGGAGACGCTTTGTAAACCCTGGCTTCTATTCAGCCTTGACTTGCATTATTGCTTTCTAAACTAGACTCTCCTGTGTGAGAAGCACCTTTAAACTACAATGCACCTTTGAGGTGTTGAGATCCGCAGTGGAGACTGTGATCAGCTGCTTCACGTTGCTCTTGTGAAGCACGGCCTCTCTAATTGGAATATCAGGAGAGAGGAACTCACATGCTCTAAAATGCTAGTCTCTCTCTGTCCTTTAAAGAAATACGTAAAAAATTTAACGGAGCATATATAGTTGAAAATCCACATATAACAAATGTATGGATGATGTGATTCAACTATATAACTTTATACCAATCCATTTGAAAACCTTAGATGAAATGGACAAAAACGTCAAGGAAAATATAAATTTCCAAAATTGGCCCAAGGAAAACCAATAGAAAACACTCATAAAAAATAGAGGTGGCAGTTAAAGGACCATCTACCAATCTGCCCTCCTTTCTGTCCTCCAGAGCACAGGCGTTTAGTAGTTATAGGCAGGTTCTGTCTGATCCTAGGAAAGAGCCCATTCATCTTATATTTTAGAGCAAGGAAAAATGTAGAGACTACCACTTTTATTTTATAAGGCCAGTTTATTTCTGATACCAAGGCAAGAAAATAAAATTACAGGATAACACAGGAGGAAACAATTTGATAAAATACTAAGTAATTGTATCTAGTGGGGGCATTAAAAGCATAATATGTCTTGATCAAGTGGGATTTATGTGAGTGATTCAAGCTTGGGAGTCAGTGTGGACTACCTATGAAAATCAACTTCTTTACATACTGACGGGAGATTACCGCTGCCTGTGACGCTTACAGAGTGAGACCCCGACTCAAAAGAAAGCAGCCCGAAAAGCATCTACCATAAAAAAATACAACCAATATTACACAACAAATGAAGCATCTTAGAAACATTGCCTTAAGTAGCGAGCAGCATTTGGCCACCAGCTTTGACTACCTGTGCTTGAAATTCCTGTGGCTGCCTGGCCAGCACTGTGGGATGAAACACTGGGCAGGAGTATAGCCCTTTCAGAGCAGTGTAAGTGGGGACAATGGTCTCCGTGTCTGCCTTGCTGTCTTCCCGCTTCCCGCTCTGGTGCCTCTTCTGTAACTCAGTAAACACGAAGGCGCTTCACAGGGTGACACGTGTTATGCGAGTCCAGCAGCTGGTTTTAACCGGGTCTTTCCTGGTGAGCCTTGGGTTTGGTTCATTTCTTGGCTACACACAAAGCATCTTTGCCCATGTTCCAGGGTATGTTTCTGGATCTGGAACTGCTTGCTAGATTGAAAAGAGCCCAGTTGTCCTTCAACAGATTGTGGTTTGATTTGAACTCCAAACCACAGAATACACCCTGGCAATGGAAGGCAAATGCTGTCCATACATATACGACTTGGATGTGGCTAGGAAGTTATGTCCAAAAAATATACGTAACACAAGGTAATATTTAAATTGTATTTTTTGTTTTCTTCCTTCCCAGATATTTTTTTGAATATAATTGACAGATAACATTCTCTCTCTGTCTCTCTGTCTCTGTCTCTGTCTTTGTCTCTGTCTCTCTGTCTCTCAAGGTATATAGTGTGGTGTCTTAATATGTATATATTGTGAGATGATTATGGGTTGTAGCCAATTAATTTGTTTATCAGTTTTCATAGGGACCTTTTATGGGGGCAGTGCATATTCAAGACTCACTTCTCTAGGTAATCCATGGTATAGATGCGTGTATATTAACTGCACATTAGTTCACTAGCACGCAGACCTGAAACTTTATGCCCTCTCATCAGAATCTCCTGTCCCCACCCCAGGCCTTGTCAGCCACCATTCTGCTCCTGTCTGTGAGCCTACCCTGCTTAGATCCCAAACATGAGGTCACGCAGCATTCCTTTTTGTGCTGGCTTATTGAATTTAGTATAGTGTTCAGGTGTATTCATATTGCACACTACAAAACACCTGTCTTTTAAAAAGGCAGACTAACACACTCCATCATGTGTTTATGTATATCTGGGCATATGAATATCTCAGTCTGTCCATTACATTTTCATCATCCATCCTTCCACCCACCCCTGGACCCTTAGAAAACTGCTGCAGTGAACTCTGTAGGGTAATTATCTCCGAGATGCTCGTTTTTTGTCTTTTGGACATGTACTTAGAAATAGTGTTCTAGTTCAAGTTCTAGTTCACATGGTAACTCTCTCTAAAGTTTTGAGGAGCCTCTCTGACATTTTGTATGAAGGCTTCATTAATTTATGCTCCTCCCAGAAGTGGGCAACAGTTTGTTCACACCCTCACCAGCATTTATTATTGCCTGTCTTTTTCTGGGTCACTCATTCAAACTGGTGTGCAGAGGTCACCTTGGGGTTGAGAGTCGTTGCCATCAACTTCAGCAGCTTCGGCCAGTCTTCCCACCCAGATATTCTGGGCAGAATGGCCAATGAAGTCTGCAGGTGGGCTTTCCTGGTGCCTGCTGGGGTAGGCATGTTGTTTGGAGCTTAGCAGACAGCCAGTAGCACTGAGACCTGCAGGGGTTGGCTTTGTGATTTGGGTCTGTGGGAGCTGACCTGGAGTTTGCATCTCTCGTAGCATGACTGGACTCTGGGATGCTACCTCCTCATGCACTGAGCCCCTGCATGGATTTAATAAATAAGTCATCATTACTTTTGCATTTCTAAAAAAAATCTTCTCATGACTTACTCTTTTATGTTTCATTGAACTTGACTTACTAATATTTTATTTGGAAATTTTGAATCTATTTTAAGCCATGAAAATAACCACTGACTTTTACTTTATTTTGCTTTAGTCTTAGGGCTTTGTACAGAAGAAAAGTTTGTGATCTTGGGATAAATCTGGGGCTAAATCTGAAGGACACTTTTTTTTTGTTTTTTGTTTTCTGTTTTTGGTTTTGCAAGACAGACTTTCTCTGTGTAGTCTTGGCTGTCCTGGACTCACTTTGTAGACTAGGCTGGCCTCGAACTCACAGCAACCTACCTGCCTCTGCCTCCTGAGTGCTGGGATTAAAGGAGTTCTCCACCACCGCCCGACTTGAAGGACACTTTTAAAAGGTGTGTGCATGATGTGTACATATAAGTGTGAACATGTACATATGATCATACGTATGAATATGTATGTACAGGATTTCCACGTGTACATTCTGTGAAGAATCGTTCCAAGTGGCCACAGAGTTTAGAGAACTGGGTCACAGAGCCCAGAAGAAGGGAGTCTACATCCGGGAGGCACATAGTGCACTAGTGATTCAAAACTCAGCAGTTTAAGACAACGTACATTGATTCTCCTAGCTTCTGTGGTTCCAAGTGTTGACATAGCTTAGACAGGTCTTTTGCTTAGTGTCTCACAAGGTTGCAGTAGAGATGTATACAATGGTTTGGTGCAGGTGAGTGTATGTGTGTGTATGTGTGTGTGTGCATGTACAGGTGCTTGTGCAGATGCTGGGCAGAGGAGAACACAGAGTGTCTTGCTTTATTCTCTTAATACAGGATTTCTCATTCTGCCAGGTAAATAGAAATCCAGCTCAACACCAAATATTTATCCACAAAAACTTATTTATAAAGTATAAGGAAAAAACCCAAAATGTTTTAGTTTGCTTTCTGATGCTGTGATAAAACACTGACTAAGGCCAAGTTGGAGAGGGAGGGGTTAATTTTCTCTTAAAGGTTACCATATAGTCATCAAGGAAAGCCAGAGCAGGAATCAGAGTGCAGGAACTGAGGCAGAGACCATGGCCGAAGGCTGCTTCCTGGTTGCTCCCTTGGCTTGCTCAGCTAGTTTCTCTATACATCCCAGGCCTGCCTGGCTGGGAATGGTGCTGCTCACAACTGCCTGGGCCCTCCTCTATTTACCATTAATAAAACACCCCACACTTTCCTGTAGACCAGTCTGATGGAGGTAATTTCTCCACTGATGGTCCCTCTTTCCAATTAAGTTGATAACCACAATTAGCCATCATACAAACTCTTGCCAAAACAAAAACAACAAACAACCCAAAACAAAACAAAACAAAACAGCAACAACAAAAACCGAACAAAAAACAAACAAACAAACAACAACAACAACAACAACAAAACCCAAAACAAAAGAGAAACGCCCAAGTTACAGAATGCAAAAATTACCAACTGGAAATTGAGTTCAAGAGGGAAGGAAAAGGATGTCAGTCTCAGTGGTACTCAGTGATCAAAGATGCCATCAGAACTCTAAAAACCTGCCAAGTTAAATGGAACTCCAGAGGCCCTACGATGTTGGAGTATCATCACAGAACATAAGTCACCCAGCGAGAGGGATGAGGGGCTGAAAGCTGAGTTAGAAAACTTGGCACAGAGATCTCCTCCAGAGTGTAGACAGCACGATGGAGAAATGTCAAACAGAATTCATGGGCTAGAATCCGGGAGCATGGACTGTTGTGTGGTTCTAGTTAAACTCAGTGGGTTGCAAAATCAAACAAAAACCATGAACACAGGAAAGGACCTGTGGGGAGGAGGAGGATGAGATGGTCATCAGAATGTATCATACTTGCCAAAGAAGAACTTACCATTAAGAGAAAATACCGTCACTCCTACAGAAATTAGAAAAAGAATATTAAAAATCAAGAAAACATAATAATGGCAATATGAATTGTGGTGGGAAATCAAACAAAAATATTAGTACTTAGAGTAGATATAAATGAGTTAAATGCTTGCTTAAAAATGTGGAGCTTGTAGCCACAGTTTACCGAGTAACCGTGATTCAAACACTATGGCGGCCACTTTGAATGGATAATTTTATGTAGAGTCAACAATAAGCCTTGCAAGCTGCTACTTCAGTTTCATAAGAAAGACACGAAGCTGAAGGCTGGGAGGGACTGAGCCACTGTCTCAAGGTGCAGAAGTCAGGCTCAAGCAGGCTTTTCAGCGCTCGGGGCCCTGCTCGTAACCACTCCATTAAACAGTCACTCAGCTTTGTTGGAAAACAATTTGCATGCTATGTGTAAGATGTAAAGGCAAAGCAACATGTAAGCCTGAAAATAAGGCATTGGAAAAAGACCCACCAGGTGAATCATAAGAACTGAAAAGACAGGGCAGTTGTTAATACCTGTGTCCTGGACTGTGGCCCGTGTTGTTGTGTAATTCTGTGTTAATGTATGTTCATTGTGGCAAGAGGGGTATGTATGTACGCATGTAGGTTATTCAAGTCGCTGTTAATGCTGTTCTAGTTATGCCATTTAAACAGGTAAGGAGTGAACATCATCCCTGGTCAATACAAAGTTATCATTAAGCTGAGAGTCCATAGGTGCTCAGGAGTGTAATGCAAATCAAGAGAGGAAAGGGAGAGGCTGTGAACTATGCTGCTGAATACAAAACTAAGCCCTCAGAGTGGAAATCAGATGGGGGATGCTTTTCAATAGAGGTGTCACCAAGTACCTTCTCTCATCATACGTTGACAACTTCCCCTTTCTGTGGGAGTGATGAGGGTGGGGGACCAGGAGGCAGTGTTGAAGACTGACAGTGTCAGTCACATGCCTCCTGTTCAAAGCACCGAGATGTTTTCATCCAGAAAGGAAAAAAAAAAAAAAAAAAAAAAAAAAGAATCCTCAACTTTTCTTATTTCATCCAAGCTGGGTTGTCTGTCCCTTTGTGGTTGCTATGACAACAGCAGCTCTCCTCCTCCTTCATTTGGATCTATTTCCAAACGGAGAACAATGAATGCAAAAGATCAGAAAATGGGAAAGGCAAGTAGGCATTAAAGGCATTAGAATTATTTACCCTGGAGAGGAGAATGCTAAGAGGTGGCAATTATATTGTTCTGGGCTATTAAAGGTTACTACTACAGAAACAGCTCCTGCTCGGGCCCAAGATAACATCAGATTTATGGTAACTGTAGGAAAATAGCTTTAGGGAGAAAAAGTCCCTGATGCAAAGTTCTATGGGTCTCTTTGCTTTTGTTGGGGGTACAGTCTGAAATTAGGTATTCTGCACAAGTTATTTCCCCCTAAAAGTCCTAGCCAGTGAGACAGTTGTAACACACACACACACATACACACACACACACACACACACACAGAGAGAGAGAGAGAGAGAGAGAGAGAGAGAGAGAGAGAGAGAGAGAGAGAGAGAGAGAGCGCACACATACAGGCACACTTATTTTTGCCAAATACCTGAGTAGTTTTTGTGTGTGTATGTGTGTGTGTGTGTGTGTATGTGTGTGTGCTTTATGTGCCTCAGTATATACATGGGTGTACATGTTTTATAGGGTAAAGGAAACCTTGGGAACCATTGCCTGTAACATTTTTTTTGAGGTAGGATATCTTTATGACATATGAGGCTTGCCAGTCAGGTTAGGCTGGCTGGGCAGTGAGTACAGGCAGCCTCCTGTCTCTGTCTTTCCAGTGCTAAGGTTATGCTTTTGTGACAACCACCTTGTCTGCAGAGCTATGTCCACAGCACTCAAATGGTTTATGATCTCAGTCTCTGCAGAGACCCTATAAGGGGACGTTATTATTATTATCCCATTTTACAGATGAAAGCACTGAGGGCCAGAGAGCTTAGTGACTTGCCCAAAGTCAGAGTCTAGTGAAAGGCAGAGCTTGGGACTTGAGTCCAACAAGCCTGTATGTTAAACAAACAAACAAACAAACAAACAGCAACTTCTATCTTGCTTCCTATTACACTGGGGTCTCAAAAGGGATCCTAGATAGCCTGACCGACATGAGTTCTAATCTTATCCATTCACCAAATCATTATTTAACGTTCATTCATTCATTCATTCATTCATTCATTCATTCACTTTATTGAGCACCAACTCAGCTTAACAGAGAACAGCACTATGACTGTGCTTATGTCTGACTAAGGGGAGGCAAACAGATTCAAGCAGTTGATTGAGATTTTTGGGTGAACCACAGAATGAACCACAAGCCGTAGGACAACATGAAAATTACATAGCCTGTCTATGCTTATAAAATGGCAGGGTAAGGGCCAGGGTAAGCCTCTCAGAGCTCGTAAGTGCCAAGTGATGGGTTTATTCAGGGGCTGCTATCTTGTGCGGTAACAATTAGGAGTCTAGCAGTAGGAGGTATTTATTAACTACCTACTGTATGTAGCCAGACATGGAGGAAGCAGAAGGAGCAGGGCAGCAGAGAAGGTAAGCTTGAAGTGAGCCTGGAAGGGATGGGGCTGGAATCCAGAAGCTGCTGTAGTCAGTCTGGGCTGTGACCTTAACTGGACTTCGAGAACCCCAGAAGACTGTAGTGCTGGCTTATGCACTGCTGGAGGTGGGTGGGGGCTTCGAACTAATGAATGGGCCAAATTCTTTGACTGAGTCATACATGGTGGCATACTGGAAGGCAGTGAAGGGAAGGAGGTGGGGCCTTTGGAGGAAGCAGTGCAGTGGAAGGGTGTTCTTGGGGCTGTGTCTTGCCTTGGATTCTTCCTGTGTCTCCTTACACTTCTTCCTGTCAGGCAAGATGTGAGGCAAAACATCGCCACGCCCTCCCACCATGATGATACTCTGCCCACGCCCATGGAACCGAGACACCACAGGTTGAACTCTCTGAAGCCATGAACCAAAACAAATACTTCTTCCTTAAAGTTAATTCAGCACATGGTCACTGCAGTGGGAATAACATGTAATACAAAGACCCAGGTAGTGTCATGGGTAGAGGCTGGGGTGGCATCAGAGGAGTTTAGAATTTGGGGCCGGGCAGCATCACACTTAGCGCCTGCTTCTGGCATCCCATGGGTCCAGGTCATGGATGCTGCTAAGCATCTTACAATGCATAGAATGCTCCACCACACAGGGTGATCTATCTTGAAGTGTCCAGGTACCAGGTTGAGAAACCCTGAGTTCTCCATACAGGACTAGAGCTTATAGGCCAAGGAAAGGAGGCTGAGCTTTACCCAGCAGGAGGATCTGTCGGTGGTTTGAAGCAGAGCGGTGTCTTCACAGGTTTGCCGCTTCTGGAGACAAGCGCCTGCTGGGTGGGAAATGGACTGCGCTGCATCAAGAGTGAGAGGCAGGGAGGTTGATGGCAGGATTTAAGTCCCCCCCTTCTTTTGTGGTAGTGGGGATCGGACCCTGTGCAGATGTGAGGAAATCACTCTAATGCTCATTTTCATTTTGCATTTTAGTTGGAGACAGAATCTCAGTAAATTCTTCGGTGGCCTTGAACTTGCAGTCTCTCTACCTTAGCTTCAGGGTAGCTAAAGCGATGGTCCTGTCCATCAGGCCTGGCTGTTTGCAGCACAGGTAGACCTGGTGGGTGGAGATGGTGGCTCAGGGTAAGGGGAGCAGTGGTGGAGTTGAGCACAGTTGATAGGACATGGGGGAGCAGCTTATTGAGTCTCAGGGAAGGAAGGGATGTGGGACTCGGGTGACAGACAAGAGTGACTGTCAGATTCCTACGGCAATAGCTTGGCAGGGGGAAGTCAGAGCCATTAACCTAACGGTAATGGGCAAGCCAAGAGCTCTCTCCTTAATGGTAAGATCTGACAAAGTCCTTAGCATCTCAAAAGGTGATGTCATGTAGGTTGTCAACTGTGTAATTACGTAAGTGACCCTTGTGGGACCTTTATCTCCTTCTCTAGGACATGAGCAATGGCCCTCAGAATCCCATGATCCTAGTGTTGATAAGAATTTCTTTGTCAGCTTTACACAAGCCAGGCAATCTGTGAAGAAGGAACCTCAGTTGGGAAAGCGTCTTGGTCACCTTGGTCTTTATGCAGATCTGTAGGGCATTTTCTTGATTATGAGTGATGTGGGGCGGGGGTCAGCCCACTCTGGGCTGTGCTATGCCTGGGCAGGCGGTTTCTGCTTTAGTTCTGCCTGCGGGCCTTAAATTCTGGCCCTGACTTTTCATGATGGACTACAAGACCTAAGATGAAATCAACCCTTTCCTCTCCAAGCTGATTTTGGTCATGGTGTTTATCACAGGAAGAGCAGCTATCTGGGATGCCTGAGGAGGCAGGATTTGATGGGCTCTGTCTGACCCACTCAGCTCCAAGAAGCATCTACATTCATTACCTTTTCCCCTGAAAACAGTGTATAAAAGGGGAGAAAGACAAGAATTGAGGTAATGAGTCCTGTTTTGTAGAAACAAGGTTATTCTGCATAAGAACTGACATTCCCAAGGGGCCAGTGTGAGTTGTGAGCTGAGAGATAGCCAGCCTGGGACACTCTAAGAAGTAGGTCTGGGATCACCAGCAGCAGAGGGCGGTGGGAGAGTCAAAATTGCATCACTCAACTAAAAGGGCCGTTTCAGCCCTTAGGAAGAAGACGGAACCTGGTGAACGTCCAGCTCAAGAGCCCCGTTAACCTCTTTCTCGCTGGCATGAGGCTCTTCTCCATATCTCCTCTCAAACTCACTACAGCTTTGTGTTTGTGACAAAGTTTGGAAAGATGGAACAGACACATGTCTTGTTTAAACTTCTGAGCTGTGTCCTTGCTGTGTATCCACAGGCTCAAGAAGGGTTACCTGGAGCCAAGTTTGCTGAGACTTCTATTTTCTTTGCACAAGTGAGATGCAGGAGGGAGAAAAGAGAGAGAGAGAGAGAGAGAGAGAGTGAAATTCTTTGTTTTTATTTTTTAGGGGATGGGCAGTCAGGAAGGCACTCTTCTCTGCTTGTGTGAGGGAGAGGACAGAAGGCCCATGGAAATAACCAGCTGAACTTCTGGTAATTAAAGGGAGGCAGTCAAGTCTCCCAGAGGACCAGGGCTCATTGGAGAAGCAGAGAGCAATCTTTCCTTGCAGCCACTTACTGGAGGGAAAGTGAAACGAACCTTGTCTTGATGAAGTGTCTTGAAGCTAGTGAAACAGGCCAGAGAGGGCACTGCCTCCACATCTTACTGATTTTATTGTATTGAACCATAAAGCAAAACTCAGAGTGAATCTTAGTTGGCCAGGCATGGCTGTACATGCCCATAATCGCAGCACTTGGAGACAGAGGCAGAAGGATATCAAGTTAGAGGTCAGCCTGGGCTATAATGGTGAGACCTGACTTCCTTCCTTCCTTCCTTCCTTCCTTCCTTCCTTCCTTCCTTCCTTCCTCCTCCTCCTTCTTAAAAAATTGAACATAGATATTTCCCCCATACAATACATTTTGATTTTGGTTTCCTCTCCCTTTACTTCTTCCAGCTCCTCTCCTCCTCCCCTCCCATCTGGATCCACACCCTTTCTGTTTATCATCAGAAAAAAAAAACAGGCATCTAAGGAATAATAAAACAAAATAAAACAAAAATAAATAGGTTGGAATAGGACAAAACAAACAGAAGCAAAAGAGCCAAAGGAAAAGCCCAAGAAACACATAGATGCAGAGATACACATCCTTGCGCACTCAAGAAGCCCTAAAAACACAAAACTGGGTAGTGTGGGTGAGTGGAAGACACCCGGAGGCCTGCCTGCTGTCACACATAGTGTAGCCTTTCCTGCAGCCTCAGTCCATGGTGAAGTCCCGGCCCATCCTGTTGCTGAGGGCCGTGTCTGGGTCTGTGGCCATGCAGCAGCAGGGGTCTGCATTGTTATTATCACCAAAGGCCAAGCGGATGTCCCTGGTCTGCACATCTGCCTGGGACCATGTTGCTGTCCAAGGGCTATACAGAGCTGGCCCTGCCCCTCTCTGGCTGCAGCATTCTGGAGAGTGGGCCTTGCCTAGGCAGCACAGAGCTGACCCTGGTGGCAGAGTTTGGATGAGCAGGCCCTGCCCCTCATCTGCTGTAAGGTGGTGAACTTGGGAGAGATGCCCTCCCTCATCTTGTCCTTTACCACCTCCCGCAGGTGGGAGACCTAGGCCTGGGGTCATGAGAGAGGAAGAGCTATTCCTATCCATCATCAGCTGTAGCACTTGTGATAGCATCTTTCCTGGGCAGCACAGTAGAGTTGGCTTTGGTGGTGTGGGTGCTAGTGAGCTGGCCCTGAGGGCAAATGACCAAGGGAGCTGGCCCCTGCCCCTTGCCTGCTCTAGCATTGGGTGAACTAACTGGGGTAGTTCTGGAGAGCTCATTTGGTGGTGTAGGTGCTGGAGAGCTGGAGGGCTCACTGGCTCAGCTACAACATAGATCCGAGGTTTTAAGTTGGCTCACCCCAACTCCTCCCTTATCTGTGAACTGCTGGAGCGTGGGAAGGGGCCGGACCTGCAGATGCAAATCTTCAGGATCTCCATGACACAGGGCAACAACAAGAGCTCCAAGAGCAGTCCCCTTGAGGATCCAGTATTGATAGTGTAGCAGAAGCCAGAGGCCTTGGACCAGACCAATGACTCACTGCAGTGAACAAATTGCATTTGCAAGTAAAGATGTGTGGACAAAAAAGTAGACTGTGTGACACACTGTGACACACTACGATTCCACGACAAGATTTATTTTTAGTTTTCCTTTGTTTTTGTTCACTTTTTTAAAAATTAAAAAAAAGTTAAAATTTTGTTGTTTAGTTTCTTTGGGAAAGGGAGATTGCCAGGGTGGAGGGTAGACATGAGGAGACCGGGAGATGAGGGGGTGTAGGATGTGAAAGTCACAAAGAATCAATTAAAAGTTAAAAGACCCACCCAGAACTGCCAGCCGTAGGATACACACTAAAGATCTATAAGGAAAAAAAAACTACCCTGTTACATCACTATGTGGCAAAGAAAGAACCTCCAAGGGTACTGCTGAGTTTGTTTTGTGTTGTTTTCTACTGCTGGGCATGAGGGGGAACCCTTTAGCATGGTTTGTTTCCCCAGTGAGACTCTCCTGGAGAGATCCAAGTCCCCATCTTCAAGTGGTTATCAATTGGAGATAGCTTCCGGGTTAGGGATGGAGGTGTTTGCGTCCATTCCTCTCAGCTTTAGGACCCCATCAGGCGCAGACCCTGTATATGCTGCCTCAGTCTCCGTGAGCTCCTGTGTGTGTTGGCCTTGTGGTTAGAAGGTCTTGTTTCCATGGTGTCCTCTGTCCTCTCTGGTTATTATTCTCTTCGTGCCCTGAGTCCTGAGGAGAGGGAGGGATTTGATGGAGACACCTCATTCAGCACAGACTGTTCCAGGTTCTCTCACTCTGCCCACTGCCAGGCTGTGGGTCTCTGTATGTGCTCCCATCTTCTGAATAGGGAAGCTTCTCTGATGATGGCAGAGCAAGGCATAGAGCTGTGAGTATAGTAGGATGTTGTTAGAACTCATTTTATTGCTACATGTCTTTAGCAGAACAGGAGTATTTGGCTTCCCGCTAGGTCCCTGTCCTATGTAGTCTCAGGTTCTTGGCTACCCAAGCAGCATGGGTGTGGGTTCCATCTCATGGAAAGGATCCAAATTCAAATTAGATCTTGGTTGGTTACTCCAAACCCTGTCTTTTGTAGGAAAAAAAATCAAGCAGTATAATGGGAAAGGAAAAAAAAAAAGGAGATTAACGTTGACAAATATTTTCTCATATACTAGTTGTTTTCGTCATTGTTCTATTGTTCTGACTAGATACCACAATCAAGGCTTCAAGGCAATTCTTTTTTTAAAAAAAGATTTATTTATTTATTATTATCTATACAGTGCTCTGCCTGCATGTACACCTGCAGAAGAGGACACCAGGTCTCATTATAGATGGTTGTTAGCACCATGTGTTTGTTGGGAATTGAACTCTGGAAGAGCAGTCAGTGCTCTTAACCTCTGAGCCATCTCTCCAGCCCCCACCAAGGCAAATTTTACAAGAGAAAATATTTAACTGTGGGCTTTTTTACAGTTGTCATCATGGTGGGGAGCATAGAGGCATGCAGGTTGGTGTTGGAGCAGGGGCTGAGAGCTACATCCCGATTCATTGGCAGAGAGGGTGGGGTGGGGAGGGGGGAACTGGGTCTGGAGTGTGGACTTTTGAAACCTCAAAGCCCACCCACAGTGACACACTTCCTCCAGCAAGGCCACGCCTTCTAATCCTTCTCAAATAGTTCCACTTCCTGAAGACTAATTATTCAAATATATTCTTTTTCAAACCACCACACCAGTATTATTGATATGAATGCAGCAGTGAAATTGGAGTTAGAGGCACCTGTGTCTAGAGTTTCTGTCACAAGTGCCTAGCCTGGTGTGGTGGCAGAGAAGTAACCGTAGGCATTTGTAAGTGAATGAGTGTGTCTTTGTTCCCGAGAAAGGCTTTTTTCTTTTATAAGAACAGATGACCGTTTGCAAACCCTGGCTGCACCATAGTGGCAATGCCATAGACTTAGCAGTGTCAGTTCCATCTCCAGGAATTCTAAGAGTGATCTCTGTGGGGCCTGGCATACATCCATTACACTCAGGTAATTTAAGCTGCAGCTGGGAGATATTTTTAATGAGATTGGACTTGTAGTTTACTTACTTATACCAAGGATTCATCCCCTCCGCCCCGGTGTGTTTGTGTGGGTGACGAATACTTATGCCTGGCACTATTCTTAGAGATATTGACTTCATTTATCTGGTTATAGCCTAGGGATCATAAATTTTCAAAGTCTCCTATGTCAGGTTTCCATCACTGTGAGAAAACATGCAAGAAAATCAACTTAAAAGAGAAAAGATTGATCTTGTCTGTGGGCTCAGAAGTTTTAGTTCATGACCACTTGATTGCATTGCTTCTGGGACTGTGGGAAAAGCAGAACATCAAGGTAGGGGCATGCTGTGGAGCAAAGACACTCATCTCATGCTGGCCAGGAGGCAGACGAAGAGAGGGAAGGGAGAGAGAGAGAGAGAGAGAGAGAGAGAGAGAGAGAGAGAGAGAGAGAGAGAGAGAGAGAATATGATCCTGTGCACAGGTCTGCTTCCATAGACACACTTCCTCCAATGAAGCGTCACCCCTCAAAGGCTATAGCATGTTCAAACTGTTAAGTTAATACTTGCCACAGCCTCATGATATGCTATGGGTTAATTCATTGGTGGAATTATAGCCCTTACGATTCAGTTACCTGCCAAAAATACCTCCTCTGATCACTGTTGCAATGGGGTCCAGGCCTTTTGGGGACACATTTTAGATTCTCATCGTAATACCCCCAAATGGTTCTACTATGAAGCCATAGCTGAAAACCACTGATGTGGAAGATGAGACAAATGGGCAGTTCCAATATTTTCAGGTAATTGTAGGACAAGAGTAATTTCTGGAAATGAATTATTTATTTGTTACCTGAGCGAACATTTATGTAGTGTTACTATTTGCTTAGCAAGCATAGTGTTTAAAGACATGACTTTTTTTTTCAAATTTATTTTCAAAATTTCAAAAAAATTCTCTGAGACAGAAATTACTAATCTCCTCACTCTAGACTCAAGGAAACTGAGGCACAGGGGGATTAACTGACACAGGAGACACAGCTGTTTCAGGGAAGCGTCTGGGAAAGCACGGTGGATGAGCTGAAATCCAAAGTTTGCACATAAACGATGCCAGTGAACGGATGGAGGAGGAGAGGAGAGGAAGCAGGGCGCCCGTGCACGGCCCAGAGTGTGACATCTCTATAAGCAGCGCAGGAGAGGCTGACTGCGCTGTACACGGGCTGTGTCCTTGGCAACCTCAGCGAGAGCCAGTTTTAGTGGAGAATTGGGAAGAAATCATTTAAGGAGTGAATGAAAAGGAATGAAATAGGAGTCTGGTGTGGGCTGGCTCTGGGGGGAACCTTTTGGAAGAAGAGAAGAAAGACGTGAGGGCAATGAAGAGTGATGGTGCGGAGGGCAAGACTGGCTTACAGTGACAGGTGCTGTGACAGCATGGAGGCTTAGGCAGAGTGGGAGTAAGGGCGGGCCCTGGTGAAGGGACTCCAGGCACAGCCAGGGTGGGCAGCTGGGGCTTCTGAGGTGGACGTGGCGTGTGTAATGTGGAAGCAGCTGTTCGGGGACAAGACTTTCCTTTTCCGGGAAAAATATTATAGAAGTGAAAAATGCTGTAGCTAAGTAGGTAGAAGGGGGCAGTGGATGAAGTTCTTGATGATGTATTCCCCCTCCCCCCCCAGATATGATAACTTTGTTTTTAAGAAATAGACACTGTAAGCTTGCTCAAGAGAGCTGATCAGCTACGACTGTGGATAGACAGGGTAATCCTGGGACAGAAGTAGGGAGACAATCAGAAGGGGAAAGAGCAAGGGTTTGAACTTTGAACTTTCAGGCTCAGCATCTGACACCCTACCGACTGAGCTATCAGGAAGTAGTTAAAGAGAGAAAACGTGGTAAGAGAGGGAGCTTGGGGAGAAATGAGGGCTGATATCAGACTTGGGGAGGAGGGGGAAGGGCAGGAGGACAGAGAAGAAACCTCCGGCAGGGGCTTCTCTGTGACCAGCTGGAGACCTACATTAGCGTGGGCTCCAGGGAGGATATGAGGGTGGCTCCAGCTGAATAGCAGGGGTCATGGAGATCATAGAGGACACCCTCTAAGTAGACATAACTCCTAGTGGAAGGAGGGGGACACCAACCCACCCACAAAAACTTTGACCCAGAACTTACCGTGCCTACAAGATGTGCAGGGACAAAAAAAAAACAAAAACAAAAACAAAAAAAAAACAAAAAAAAACAACAAAACAAAACAAAACAAAACAGAGATTGAGGAAATGTCCAACAAATGCCTGGCCCAACCTGAGACTCACCCCATGGGAGAGAGCCAACCCCTGACACTATTAACGATACTCTGCTATACCTGCAGACAGGAACCTCGCATAGGTGTCCTCTGAGTGGCTCCACCCAGCAGATGATGGAAACAGATGCAGAGACCCGCAGCCAAACATTGGGTAGAGCACACGGAGTCTTATAGAAGAGTGGAGGAGGGGAGTATAGAAAGACTCAGAGGGGACAGGAACTCCACAAGAAGACCAACAGAGCAAAGTAAGCAGGTTCCAGGGAGCCTGTGGGGACTGAATCTCTAACCAAGGACTATGAGTGGGCTGGACCTAGGCCCCCTATGGGCAGATTGGTCCTCATGTGGGTCTCCTAGTAAGAGGAATGGGGGCTAACACTGATATGGACTCTGTTGCCTGCTTTTTGATCACTTTCCCCTCGTGGGGCTACCTCACCCGGCCACAGAGGAAGAGTATGCGCTCAGTGCTGATGTGACTTGGTATATAGAGGTGAGCGGGTGGGTGGGGCTCCCCTTCTCTGAGGAGGAGGAGAGGGAGGAATAGAGAAACAGGGAAGGAGGGACTTAGAGGAGAGGATGGAGGGGGCTATGACCAGGATGTAAAGTGAATAATTAATAATAATAATAATAAAAAAAGATTGTGGACAGAAATCCAAGTACTGGTGCTTAGTGCGATAGCTATCTTCTACCCTGTTACTGAGACTCTAAAGATTGGAAGCTCAGAGACAGCATCAGTACTTGAGGAAATAGCAACGAATTTAAATTCTTTAGTTGTTTTGTTCAGCGTGTGGCTCTTGCCTTCACGCCTACGTGATGCTTGCTGAACCTTAGACATCACGTGTGAAGTAGAGGGCAGGAAGGGGCGCATTCCTTCCCTTTTCTTTCCTTCCCCTCCTCCCCTTTCACTCTCTCCTTCTTCTTTTCCCTTTTCCTCTTTGTCACCATCAGAACTCCCCCATCCCTACCCAGTGAGCTCACACCTGCCTACCACTTAAGAATTTCAACCTCTTTTCTTAACATAATATTTTTATTGGTTACTTGGGAATTTCACATCATATACCCCGATCGTACTCACTTCCTAGTCCTCCCATATCACCCTCCTGTCCTTGTGACACCCTGCCCCATGCTGGCCTCTCCCCTCAAAAGAAGAAAACCACACTTCAGCATCTTTATCACAGTTTTTGAGAGTTTTCTTTGATGGCTTCCTTCTTAGGCTGTTACTTTTTGGGGAGAGGGTTAGGGTGGGGGCAGACATTGTCACAGAAGTCCCCTATGTCCCTCTTTCTCAATTGTGTGTCATCTATAGTACTGTAAAAGGAGCTTCCTTGCCCTTAACAGTTAGCGAGGGAGACAGAGCCTTGGCTTCTATATGCTTTATGGCAACAGCAAGAACCATGGACATGCAAATCGTCTGCAGCATCAACACACACCAAAGACCTCTGCCTGGCCTTCAGTGGCAGCACACTGTAGCCCTTGGTGACAGCTTAGGCCAAGGACATCAACGTGGCTGCTGGAGCATCATGGGTCACAAAAACCAACATGGCCTCAGGTGGCACCACTGCTCACAATGGTCCCCTTGACATTCTCAGGGCTTTAAGCATTAACATGGGCCACAGATATCAACATGGCCCCCAGCCATCAGTACCACGGACCCAGACATGGCCCTTGATGGCAGCACAGACCACAGACTTTAACATGGATCTAGGTGGCCACACAGGCCACTCACATCAAGATGGCCCTCAGCAGCAGCATGGCCCACAGATATCAATATGGCCTCAGTCAGTGGCGCAGACCGTGGACAACCTCATGGCCCTCAGTGGAAGCATGACCCTGGACATCCACATGGCCCTCAGTGGAAGCACGACCCTGGACATCCACATGGCCCTTGGCCTTCACTGTGGCCTGGGGTAGCAGTATGGATCATGGATGCCTGTATGGCCTCTAGGGAAAGCGTGGACCATCTAGTCCAATCCAGGAAACCACCTCCCATCCTGAACATCCTGTAGATCAGAGCCAGGGTGATGGTGTGGCTGGGCAGCCCGCTGGGGAGGGGGTGAGTTTGTGCAAGTTGCAGGCTGCTGCATACTAACCACCCTGCTGGTATCGGCATGTTCCTCCATCCACCAGAGCCCCTTCTAAAACCCGTCACAGCTGCTGCATTTATCGTTCTGCCTATGCTCACCCACTGATCAGCGCCTCTATCTTTCCTACCTTTCCATCACTTATTTTTTTTGTCACACTGGCACTGGAAGCTTCAGTTTATCTATCTACCTATCTATCTATCTATCTATCTATCTATCTATCCATCCATCCATCCATCTGTCGCACAGTCTATTTCCTTTTGCTCAAACAGCTTCACATGCAAATGTTTATTGCAATGAGTCAGGGGTCCATTCAGGGCCTCTGGTCTCTGGCATACCATCGATACCATTGCCGAGGCTCCTCTTGGCTCTCCCGCTCTTGCCCAGAGTCATGGTGATTCTGTGGCTTTAGGTCTATAGGACTCATCCCTTCACACGCTCCAGCAGCTCACAGGTGGAGTGGGTGTTGGGGCCGACTGACCCAAAGCCCTGGATCTGTGGCCGGATGGTAGCACCGTCTTTCTCTCTCTCTCTCTCTCTCTTAAACAAAGATTGTCTTTAATCCTGGCTGGCTGGCTTAGAACTCTATGTGACCAAGGAAGACCTTGAACCTCTGGTCCTCCTCCTTTCCCCATCCTCTGAGTGCTGGGGTTGCACATGTGCATCATCAAGCCCAGGTTATGTGGTGCTGGGGGCTGGATCCTGCATCAAGCATGCTAGAACAACACTCTCCCAACTGTGCCCCATCCCAGCGTGGCTGACAAGCGGCTTACAGGTGTCAGGCTTTTCTAAGGCTGTAGTAGCAAATGAGTTAATATCTAGTTTAGTTTCATGCGCTCATCAGATGGGAAGGACAGACACAGGGATACATAAAGTTTAAAAAAAAAGATATTTTTATTTTGTTTGTATGTGCATTTTGCCTACATATATATTTCTGCACCAGGTGTGTGCTTAGGGCCCAGGGAGGCCAGAAGAGGGTGTTGGGTCCCCTGGAACTACAGTAACACATGGTTGTGAGAGACATGGGGGTTCTGGGAATCAAACCCAGGTCCGTTGCCATAGTAGTCAATGCTCCTAACCATCGAGCCATCTCTCCAGCACAAGAGAAATGTGGAAGCCGTCAGAGGCTCTGAAAGGAAACACAATGTTTCCTCTTTTTCTGTCTGTTCTCCTTATGTTTTCTGTTTGCACTGTTCTGCTCCTTGATTTCTATTTGCCCAAAGATTACCCATTTTCAAGGTCTTAACTCATCAGGTGATTCATTTGAAAAAGACCACAATCCTGGAGCCACAGGGAATTCCAGAGGCTTCCAGAGACCACGAGATGCTGGGTCCAGGGTCAACTGATACAGTATCTATCCAGGTCATCACTGGCATGTGAGGTCACCGGGAGTCCTCAGTGGGACGCTGTCCGTCTATGCTGGGGTGCGCATGCGCGGCATCAGCTGTACCGCCACACGCCTCACAAGTCTGGTTGTCCACTCTTCTCCCAGCCCTACTGTGTTTTGGTTGAAGTGAAGCCTTTATATTCTGCCTTATCTTGTGTGCTCATGTTTTTCTCTTACTTTCCTATAAGCTCCTGGGGGCAGACACTATGGCTGGTTCATTTTTTTTTTATCCTTCCGTGGCTTAGCAGAGGTGCCGTCACAGACAATCTATTTACTCAATAAATGTTTACGGAATTGAATTGTGGGGGATACCATCGCTCCCCGGGGCACTATTAAACCAGGCCTATTCTTCTTCTTTAACACCATCCCCAAATATTGTCAACACATTGTCATTGATTCAGAGAACCTGTTTCCAGAATTTTATCTATTAAAATTAAGAAATTTGATCAGAGCAATAAATATACACGGTGACAAGTCTCAGAGCATCGAAGCGCTCACTGACTGGAAGCTGCAGCCTTCGCTCCCCCTGCAGCCTGCTCTCTAGAGGAGGCACCTTTTAAGCCATTTCTGTTTTCACTCATTCTGGGATTTTTGCCACCCAAAGCCTCCGTCGTGTGCTTACATCTATTTTTTTCTTTTATCTACTTCAAGCAGTTTTTATTTCTTGCTTTCCATGAAAGGTGCATGAGCCCCCTTCCTCCCCTCCTAATACTCGGCGCATTTTAAGGTTATCTTTAACTTCCAGCAGCAGGGCCCATGCCCGGGTTCTGCTCTCCCACTTCTCATCTCATCGGCACTGTTTTCCTCACTCCCAGAAGTGAGGGCAGGCCTTTCTTCTCATTTTTCCTTCTGCCTCTGTGGGCCGCTCTCTCTCCCCGATGCTCTCATTTTCCTATCACATCTACGGCAGCCACGTAGCATTCTTTAAACACAGTCACACTGTTTTCACAGACAGAGTGGCACAAAGAGTTGAACACAAACTGGTGCTTTTGTTAGTTAGTTCATTCATTCATTCACAGAACAAGTATCATTCACTTGTAGAACAAAGGTTCACCTGGGATTATGTTTCCTTTTCTAGAGATCTAAAGCCACACCCCTCATATCGTAGGCTCTAGGCTTCAGAGATAAAAAAAAAAAAAAAAAAAAGAAAAACTCTTTAGCTGGGCATAGTCTCACTCTTTTAATCTTAGAACCTGGGAGTCTGAAGCAGGAGAATTACAGTGAGTTCTAGGGTAGCCTGGGCTACCTAGTGAGTTACAGGTCAGCCTGGGCTACAGAATGAGACATTGTCTTTAGACAACAATAAAAAATAAATTTGTGTGCATGCACATGCGCGCGCGCACACACACACACACACACACACACGCACACACACACACAGAGGTTCTTGCATCAGTGGCTTAAATCATAGAATATTTTATTTGGTGTTAGGCCTTGAGCCCAGGATCTCACTCATGCTAGGCATGTTCTTAGCTGAGGAGCTGCACCACAGCCTTCTTTTGGTTTTATAGCTCATTTAAAACCTGGACTTTATTTTTTTATGTTAAATATATTTTGTACATATACCTTTATATTATTATACATATATGCAATAAACTACCTACAGCAAGGGGAACCACAAAACAGTCAGGAATTATATAAATGTTACATTCATAATGTTTTGCCTATTTGTATTTGGCAGCCTTGAAGAAGCATCTTTCATATCTTGGTGGGTCTAAAATTCTGAATGTAAATCAATATCTATCATATCTCATCATTATCAACTTAAAACATCTATCTAGACCTAAAAACATCTTAACTCCTAAACAACTAAGCTTAATTTTAAAACTAAACTATCTTCAACTCCATCAGAGACCTGAGAAGGAATAAAATTAATTACCTGAGTAAACAGGAAACGCATGTGAGCAGCTTCCCAAATGAGAACACAACAGAGACGTTTGCTGCCTGAACAGTCACCCAGACCTCTCTGGAACGTTGGAGCATCATCTTCAGCCTTCTGGCCCAATATGTCTGACAGGAACTATTAAAGACTTGCTTACCCTGTCTTGGCAGAGTTTGGCCATCTACTCTCCCTTCAATCAAGCTTGCCTATTTTTAAGCAGAATTCTGACTGTGATAGAAATGAGGACATTTTGCCTGGTGGCTGGTTTGCCACATTTGAAGCCATCTCCATAGGGAGGTTCTTTGATGCTCATCATCTTCTTTGAGGTAAGCTGGATGTTGCCAGGAGTTAACCTGTTTCATTGTCAATGAATCTTTAACATAATAAAAGCATCTTTAAATGCCATATTCTGTATGTCTCTGAGGTTTTTCAAGAACTTATCTAGCTATTTTACCTTATATATCTATAGAATCATATCTATCTGTTAAACCTAGGATGTATGTGTGTATATATTCATATTCTTTGGATAAAAATAGACTAGTAATTGACATAACCATGATTTGATCAACTAACAATTAACTTGTATAGCCTACTTATTCTAAACAGCCTGCAATAGCACTTTTGACTATTAGAAGTAAACCTTGTATTATAATTGAGCTGTATGGATACAATATCACATATTAGAGTAAAAAATATATATAATGTGTGTGAAGAATAAGCTTATATTTGAATTATATACCAATGTATCTACAACTAAACTTATTTTGCATTTATATATAAAATTCTATACCAATGAATGAAAAATAACCTTGTGAGTAACAATTAAGGCATTAAGTTGAGGAGTAGATTCACCAATCTACTTTTTGTCCTATCATCCACATATATTTCTATATTCTCCCTTCTTTCTCTTCAACCCCTATCTCCAAACCCAAGAATGAAAGATCAAAGAAAAAAGATACATCTTTGGGTCCAACCTTGTTTTCTCTCTAAATAAGACCAACAATAACTTATAACTAACTCCCAATGAAAATAAACATCTATCGCCCAAGATAGCAACCAAAAACCTACCCAACCTTCTTAAGGGAAATGGGGTGTTATTCTCTTAAAACCTGGACTTTCTAATCGCTTCTCTACTTGCCCAATACAAGGCTCCTTTATGCTACCTCAAGTCTTCCCAATCTCTTGATGAAACTATTTCTGGGAACAATTCTCTGCTGTCTTCAGTCTTATAGGGAATACTGAGGAGATGGGAGTGGGGGAAAGTGGGGTACTCTAGCTTGTCAATGTTTTTCATTCTTCTCAATACCAGGACTTTGCAGCCACCAGGCAAGCATTTACCACGTTCTTAGCCCTCTTTTCCAATTTGGAATTGCTTTTTAATATTATATATATTAAGTGAGATTATGATCGGAAATTATCGTCGATTCTGAGTACTTCATATGCTAGGCCAGATAACTAGTCAGCTTCTCATTGGCTTGTCTGACAGTTAAACTTGCTATTCTTGTGTGTCTGTTACACGAATATATGCTATGAGCATTGGCAGTCCCTCACAGGCTCCTGGATTGCGGGTTTGGTTGCCAGGTGATGGGCTTGCAGGATGTGACTGGATTCCCAGGCCTAGTCGGATCACTCCCTTGATGCATTGCAGTCTGATGGTTGTATTGGGAGGTGCTGACAAGTGAGAGGAGGAGCTTAGTGGAGGATGTAGGTCGCCGGGGAGAAGATGTACCATGCCCTCTCCTCCTTCTTCTTTCTCTGCTTCTTTCCTGCGTTGAGATGAACAGCCCCTGCCACCTCCTATAGTCATGATGCTCTGCCTCACCTCACACCCAAAGTGGTGGGGCAGGTGCCGGGTTGAAACCTCTGAAAACATGAGGTCAAATGAGCTTTCCCCCTTCTAAGCAAGTCCTTGCAAGTACTTGTCACAATGCTGAAAAATGCACACAGTGATATAAGAAGTCCAAACCCTCTTACAGGAAAAAGTGGCCAACAAGTATAATCCTGGGTCTCTTCCTAAAGAAAAGCTTATATATGAGTTACATTAATTTTATTAAGCTTTTAAAAAGAAAATAAAAACACCACAGGAGAAACCACCTCACTGGGAGTGTGAGGATGCTGTAAGGGTCCAGACCATATGCTTCCTGCCGTCTTGATGTTGCTTGGACTGCAGCACAGTCTGTATCAGACTGAAGGCCAGGTCTCCTCAGTGCCTGAGGGTAGAGGGAGAGCCTCGGGCAAGCGTGGACAAACCTTTGTTTAACTTCTAAAAACCACAGTTCCTACCACAATTTCTCTTCTATCTCTCATGTCAAGGAAAAGGCTTCACATGCAGAGAAAAAAAAAACACCCAAACTGCAAACTTTTTTTGTATCTCAAATGGAGTAGGGATGTCACTGAATTTATAGGATTGTGTCCCCATAGTAAGTGGCACAGCATCCTCCAAGATTGGGCCAAATGCCACCAAAAACTCGGAATGACTCTCTTAATATTATGTATCTGACCTTGGGTAGTCACTGCAACAAAGAAGAGGCTCCGCACTCAGATTGTACATGTTTAGTCCACAGGCTCATTCCAAGTCATGCTGCTAAAGAGAAAAAAAGGACACTGGGCATTAGAAAAGCATCCATTTTCATCGGATCTTATATTTGTTCTTTTATCTAGACACCCAAGATGTTGATGCTTCAGCTTTAAGGTTCCCAACTCTGAATCCTTTGCACAATGTGTAGAAGTAAAATATTTTGAAGGCTGACAGTTCTCTACACGTTGACTTGTCCTTACCGCCCATTGTATTACCTTCCTGCTGAGAGGCTCTGACTTTTGAGAGGCACAGGCTTTTGTAGCTGAGGGCAAGTGTGTTGTGAACACCTTCAGGTTTGGTTATGCTGAATGGTTTTCAGTCACTTATGGGTACAGATAAATTATCATGAGACATAAGGGAAATGACTTCCACATTTGCTTCCATGACAACGTCTACAGTGATATGACATAACAGAGCAGGGGACGTGTCCTTCACTACCCAGCACCAGAACATGGGAGTAGGTGAGATGGAGAGTTTATAATGTGCCAGCCCAAAGCTGTTTCTGGAAGTCTTCAAAGCACTGTAGCTTGCATATTGTTGGAATGTAACAGGGTTTCTGGCTTACAAACACCTCGAAAAGGCACTTGACATTACCAATATTAAATTATAAAGCCTCAATAAACAATCAAATAAATTAGGGTAAATGAAATGACTTAGTTGGTAGAAGCTTTTCTGAAAGCCTGATAAACTGAGTTCAGTTCTCAGGACCCACATGATAGAAAGGAGAGAACAGACTTCCACAAGTTGTGTTCAGACCTCTAAACTCCACAAGTGTACTGTGGGCACTAACATGCACACACACACACACACACACACACACACACACACACACACACACTCTGTGTGAATAAATGTAGAAACAGTGTGTTTGTGTTTCTATGTGTGTGGTATGTGTATCTGATAGTGGATGTGTGTGTGTGCATATGTTTACCCATGCCTTTGAGTGCCAAAAGTCAGAATCAGGTGTCTTCCTCAATTGTTTTCCATCTTGTTCTTTGAGATAGGGTCTCTCACTGAACCTGGAGGCACAATTTGATTACACTGGCCATCCAGTGTGTTCTAGGGATCTGTATATCTGTCTTTTTCCAGTGTTGGGATTATATACAGACACACACAGACACATAGACACACAGACACAGACACAGACACACACACACACACACACACACACACACACACTGCTTAGCTTACACATGGATATAGAGGATCTTAATTAACTCAGGCCTTCAGAAAGCATATTACTGACTGAACCATCTCTCTAGCATCAAAAAAATGAACTTTATTCAATTATTATAAAAGAAAATATGAATAATCTCTATCTATTGCTTCATAAGAGGCAATCAAAGCATATGCAGATAAAACAAACAGATAAAGAAATAGAAATATTATAATTTTTCTGGATTTTGTGGTTGATGGGATTAGACAATTTTTCAAAATATGTAATATTTTATGATAAACTTATTTATTATTTTTATTATAGGAAGAACATGAGCCCTTCCTCCTGAAAGAACTGCAAATGTCCACTATGACACTGTAATTATACATACACAGAGGTCATGAATTGCTTGTGTTGCTGAAATTTTCTATCTATTCAGTGAGTTGGATGTCAAGAACTTCTAGAGCTTGAGTTTGAAATCTTGGTCTCAAATTGCACTATTGGGAGGAAATGGGAATCTTTAAAAGGTGGAGCCTAACAGGAAGTCCCCAGTTAATAAGGTGTCTTCTTAAAGGACATTGTGGGAGTCCAGTCAAGTGCTCTTGACTGCTGAGCCATATCTTCAGCACCAGCATTGTTTTGTTTGTTTGTTTGCTTTTGGTTTATTTATTTATTTATTTTTATTTTCCCGAGACAGAGTTTCTTTGTGTAGTCCTTGCTGTCCTGGAACTAGCTCTGTAGACCAGGATGGTCTTGAACTCACAGAGATCCACCTGCCTCTACTTTCCAAGTCCTGGGATTAAAGGTGTGCGGCACTACTTCCCAGCTCCCAGCATTGTTTTTAAAGCTGAGTAATTCCAAGGCTTACATGCACAGAACATTGCCTTTATCCATTTGCCTGTAGATGAACATTGATGCTATTTCTATACCTTAAATCCTCTGAAAGGTGTTGTAATGAACACGGAGTAAGTTCAGCTCTGGGAAGAGGGTGGAGCTGTTGATGCAGAAGAAAACCTGTGGCCTTGTGCAGTAGTAGTGCTTACAGTTTCCTTAAGGACCTCTGTGATGTTGGCCAGTGTGCGTTCCCGCTAATGTGCAAGGGCTCCTTTCACCTGAGCTCCAACCAACATTCGCGATATGTCTTAACCTGTAATAGAGATCCAATTAACCTTCTTAATGCACTCTTGGTATACGTGGGTACTTAAAACAAATATTATCATCAACTCTATAGATCTTTCAATCTATATTGGGAGGAGGGAAAAAAAGGAGGACGAGGAGGAGGAGGAGAGAGAACAAGACGTGGAGAGATGAAGCAGACAAATGAGATAATTGCAAGTTACGGCAACTGCTGTAAAGATAGTTAATAACCATGAACCCGAAATTAAAAATAACCACAGAGAAATAAAGTGAAAAAGATAAATTAAAAAAAAAAAAAAAAAGAGGATAACTTGAGGAGATGGAAAGGGCGCCATCTTAGAGTGGCTTGGTGATACTGAAGAGGAACCCGAAGCTGAGATTCAAAGAATGAGACGTCAGTCATGGGACCAGTGGAGAAGGCCTTTTCTGGAGAGTGAATAGGTTTCATGAAGACCTGGGGTGGGACAGGACTTCATGGGTCTGAGGAGCCGAGTGGTGGCCTGATTGGCGAGTCAGTGCTGATCTAGGGATGTGTCAGAGGGGGACAGACCCTAGGAAGGAATTGGCTGCTCCTCTGAGTGTCCCTAAAAGCTCTTGTGAAAATGTACCTGACATTGTGACAGTTTTCAGAGCTGGGGTGGGAAAGTTACGAGAATGTTTCTGGATTATTGCTCACACTCCCAGAGTTCTTAGCCTTTGGGGCTATCAGAAGCAGACCTTTCTGTTCATAAATTACAGACTGTGGGATGAAGGAGAGAAACCTGTCCTTTAGGATCCCAAGTGTGGGATCGTACGGTCTAGTAAGAGAACAGGTAATGTTAATTCACTAGAAGAGCAACCACCTCGTGCAGGAGCTTAATTGCTACCAGATGAAAAAGATCCTGTGAACAGACTCTGGGAGGAGCTATGTAAATGAGCCCAGACCTGGTGGCTGGGCGGATTGAAGACTTGGGATAGATTTAGCTGTTCATCGCTGCCCTTCAAGATGCTCCTAGAGAAAACTGCTTAAGGGAAAGCTTCAGAGCTCCGGCTCTTGCTGAGGCTCTGGGGTCTGGTTACTCCCGGTTCCAGTGGAAGAAATCCTGCGGTTCCTGACTGGAGAATCGTTCCTTGGGACTGATATCCTTAAGTTTTTGTTGTTGTGTCAATTAATCCTCATTTCCTACTGTTTTGGTTAATCGGATTATAATTGATGTAGGCTCGGTCAATAAGATGTTAATAAAATATTTTGGTTAAGAAAATTGTAACTACAGTGGGATTATGCTATAGTAGCAGAAAATGGGTCAGGACACACAGTAAGGAATTCAAAGTCTCAAGTCGGCAGAGACTAGATAACCTATGTTTTGAGAAGAGTCTCCCTCCTGCTGTGTGAGGAAAAGGTGCCTGGGTTGCATTTCCCCCTGTGCAAGTCCCTAAGGACCTTCAACAGGCATCATCACTCATGTACCTGCCATGGGAATGGGAGCACATGGCTTGTTCCCTGGAAGCAACCAGTTTAGAAGGGCAGAGTGAGAGGAGAAGGGCACACCGGGCAGTGATTTTCCACCCTGGTAGCACATTCAGGATTTTATTATTACACTTATTTATATTTCTATTTATTTTATTTATTTAATTTACTTATTGTATGCGTGTGCGTGCACACATGTTCTGCTGTGCGTATAGGGAGATCAGGGGACAGTTGTTGAAGTCACTTCTCTCATTTCACCATGTGGTATCCAAGGATTGAACTCAGGGCATAAAGCTTGGCAGCAGATGCCTTTGTTCACCGGGTGAGTAATAGCCCTGGTCTTGGGTCACACATTTTATTCCGTGGTGGAGGTGCCCAGCTGTGTCTGTCACTTATATTCAGTAACCCTGAACAGTAGCCAGGACTCAGTGCGTGGTGTCTGTCAAGAACATCCATTTAATGTTGGAGTACTAGGAAGGAGAGAATGAGACTAAGAAGAGTGATAACCAGAGACAGTCACGGGGTGGCTGGGTGGCTGGGTGGGTGGGTGAGGGGGTGAGGGGGTGAGGGTATGAGGGTGGGAAAAGAGGGTCGAGGAGGAGGTGAATGTGAGCCAAATGCAATGATGCACACCATGGCGACATCACAGTGAAACCTATTATTTTACCTACCAACTAGAAAAACGAACATCTGTTTTGAGATGTTGTCATCATTCCCTAGGAAAGAGAAGATGGCCACTTCCCCTAGGAGAGTGACAGAGGTAGAAGGAAGAGGCGATGGGGGTGGGGCGTTGAATTGGAGTAGACAGGTTTAACTGGAAGTTTCCAGGAATACAGGAGCAGAGCATGAAGAATCCGGACTTGCCCCCAGGTTTCTGGAGAGACACTACAGGAACTCTGCACAAACGCTACACAAACTCTTGCACGTCTCAGAATCAAGCAGGAAATTTGGTAAAATGTTCTGTTGGGGCCCCTACCCAAGGTGTCGGTGGCACCTGCTCACTGTAGTCCCAGAAATCTCCCAGGTGCTGCTCTTGTTCCAGAGATAGCTTGCTACTGTAAAAGTCACCAAGCTACTGCTTGGAATCCTAGAGGACTCCACAAACTCCTGGTTAGGCCACAGGCAGATGGGTTAAATCAGTCTCTGAGGTGGGGTCCAGGTAGCTGCACCGGAACGTTATTTCATATCTTCCAATGTCTGGTGAATCCTCATATTCTGAGTTGATTGGTCTGGAGCAGGGTCTGGACACCAATGTATTAAAAAATTTCAGAGAGTTTTTTTTTTCCAATCACATGTCAATAGTTTTGAGAGCCACGAGATGAGATACCACATGCCAAGATGAGTACAAGTATTTCTAGGGGGCTTCAGAGCTGACTTACTTCTGAGGGGTTTGCTGGCACACTGCTTTGGCACATGAGGCCTTTATAACATAGAGACCTTTGTTGTTCCACAAGTGCAGTGACACGAAGCTTCCAAGGATCCAGTTATCTCTCCAAACTACCGTCTTGTATATGCAGGCGATGGGAAAGGGCAGGATCTGTATCTATAGCTATTTCTATATCTCTCTACAGTATGCATTTATATATTTAAATTATATTATATAGTAACAATTATATATATATATATATATATATATATATATATATATATATATATATATATATATATACACATCAGCATCAGCAGAGCCTAACACAATGTCTAGCCAGATATATATATGCACATATATATGCACATACACACATATATATATATTTAATCAAATAAATTACATTAGTTTATGAAAACACTAGAAGTGTAGAACTTTACAATTCTAAACAATTGGCCCGTCCTACTCCTCTGTGTACCTGTGCACCTGTGTACCACAACAGTGATGAGAATGGCAGGATAACCCTAAGGGTGCAGTATGGCATGCATCCCTTGGACCAACAGCTCTTTAATTGGACTTAAGACCCACTCAACAAGAGGGAAATCATGCCCTGTACTGGGAGTCTAGCCAGCTACCCTGGCCTAGTGAAGTCATGGATCTTGGAGGTAAAGTTACAACCACCTCTTATTAAACTAGCACAATCTCAACAGCACAATTTCTAACAATACTCTAAACATCTGTCCTTGTACCCACAGAGAAGTGTGGCCTTCACCCTTCATCAAGGAAAGGTTTCTTTGCATCAGATGGAGACCATTCTAGAAAACCACAGCTGCATCAAACAGAGTTGTGGAGCCCAGGCCCAGTGGATCTATCTAGAAAACAACTCCTATACCCAGGGCTCGGGGAACATTAAAGAGGAGGGATGGATCAGGCTACACCAATATAGTGTCATCAACATGGGTGCTTAAGCATGAGCTGAACAAGGACAGGAACAGTAGACATGCCAGAGTGGACAGAGGAAAGCCCATGAGGTCTTAACCCTATACAAAGAACTACAAGTAGCTAGGGATTGCTGAGAGCGGGAGAAATAGTCTTCCTCAGGAAGAGCACCCTGGTTCGCTGTCCAGTACTAATGGTTAGCCCTGACAGCATACACACAAGGCACGCTCTACAGACTGGACCCATTCTGTGACATGCTCATGTTTTGTCTCCCCAGCTTCTGACCCTTAAGATGTTGTAGGGAAGTCTCCTTAGAAAAAGAATGTTCTGGTAGCATTTCAGTGGAAGAGGCTGGGTTCCACATGTCCTTTTTTAAAAAAAATTATTTTATTAATTTATTCATATTACATCTCAATGGTTATCCCATCCCTTGTATCCTCCCATTCCTCCCTCCCTCCTATTTTCCCCTTACTCCCTTCCCCCATGACTGTGACTGAGGAGGACCTCCTCCCCCTGTATATGCTCATAGGGTATCAAGTCTCTTCTTGGTAGCCTGCTGTCCTTCCTCTGAGTGCCACCAGGTCTCCCCATCCAGGAGATGTGGTCAAATATGAGGCACCAGAGTACTTGTGAAAGTCAGACCCGACTCTCCACTCAACTTCCACATGTCCTTTTATTCATCATCAAAACTTTCTAATGGCATAGCCATGAATTTACAGCCAACAAACAGATGTGCAGGAAATGTCATTATTTTCATTTCATTTAATTTTTTTGTGAATTCCACTACTTGGCAGCTGGTAGACCCTCTGTATTATTTGTGTGTGTGTGTGTGTGTGTGTGTGTGTGTGTGTGTGTGTGTGTGTGCACGTGTGTGCATATATGTTATTCTGCTCTCCTAGTCTACACTAGTGGAATGTATTTTCTCATTTCTCAATAAATCTCTTGGTACCTAGAACTATGGAAGCCCAGTTGCCATTCCATGTCTAGGGATGAACATTTTCACTGGGGCAGAAGGTATGGTGGGCTGGTGGTCCAGCACCTCTGGGCTCACTACAATCATTCCCCAAAGCCCTGAGAGTTTTGCTGGGATGTGGGCTAACAACTCTACCACCCAACATTCCATTTCCCCTCTTTCTGGTGGAATCTTATTCTCTGAGCACCTTCTTACCCTCCATCATCCTTCAGGAAGCTTAGCATCACTATCAGCATTGTCTTCTCGGTGATGCTAAGTTTTTATAAAAGATGGCAATGAGGGAGGATGTCATTCACAAACATTGATTTTACAAATACTTTAGAGAAAATAAAGCCTTGGTTGCACAGATATGGACAGAGAGAGAGAGAGAGAGAGAGAGAGAGAGAGAGAGAGAGAGAGAGAGAGAGAGAGAGGATAAAATTTAAAAGCACAAAACTATCCTTAGTGTTGCAATTCTCAACCCATGGCAACTATCTCAAATAGTTACCGTGCCACAAGTGTGAACCAGAGTAGAATCTCTCTAGCATCAAATAATGTGGTATAACTTACTACGGTGACCTAGCTGCTCAGGGTTTCTGTGGCCATCAAGGTGGACAGTGCCTGAATCTCCCTGACTGTAAGGAATGAGATCTCTGTTGTGTAGGAAGACTTCTTACATGAAACAGTCACAGTCCTTTGCAGGTGAAATGTTCTAGAATCTTCTCTGAACAGTAAATTGGCATTTCATTAATGTAACTCTTGCCCACCAGAAGTATTCCTAGGCAAAGAAAATACAAAATAATTCAGTTTGCAAAATAGGCTAGATTGCATGAAGGGAACTTTCCAGAGGGAATCTTTAGCCCAGTTTGGGCATTATTACAAAACTGTCTCCTGGCATCAGGTGCTTATGAGTCTAAGTGAAAACAAGCTTCAAGAAGCTCTTTATATAATGGGGGAAATAGCAACCAGCTCCGATAATGTGAGGTGATGAAATATGGATAAAAGGCGCTGGGATCCTGGCAGCAGAGCCAATAGAAAATTCATAGAGGGAACGACATTAGTTTGGGTTGTGAAGGACACATAAATATTTTCTAGGTGAGGATGAGAGGGACAGGGGCAGAACAAGGCTCAAGGGCAGTGTCCCCGTGATAGGGCCTGTGTGCACACAAGTTGAGCCCTGGAAAGTGAGCAGGCCTGGTCAGAGCTAATTTGAAAGAGGATTGCAAGGAACTCAGAGAGGTTTGGTAAGGCTAGCCCATGTGAAACTTGTCTTCAGTTTCCCAAATCCTCCTGCTTTTCTGACATCTAGGACAACAAGCGTTCACTGGGCTTCTACTGCACCAGAGCCGAGCACCTTGTAGGGACTGTCTCGCTTGGTCTTTACACTAGTCTCATGGATACGTTCTATTGTTGCTATCATTTTATGGAGGTCACGTTCCTCTTCCCTTGTCTTAGCTTGCTAATATTCTAGGTGCTTGCTCAGTTCACGTATCCATGTACAACTGCTTTACTCCTATGGAGTCACATACTCATCTTTTTTCTTCTTTCTGATGTGACCCAGTGTGGGGTCTACATCTGTCATGTTACAGGACATTTTGACCTCAGCGTGTTGACCCTTCCTTTTTTGACTTTGAGAACATTTCCTCCTGCTCTTTTGGCTCTGAGAACATTTTGAATTTAACAATTTTAATTAGAAATATATCAACTTAGATGGACTTTCCATCCTGGCAATATTTGCCAGAGTGATTCCATTAAGTCAATTTAATCTCTTGATCAATTTTCTACATAGCACAGTCAGACCATTTCTAAAAATGTTAACTCTACTAAAATCATTTTCATTTGGGTGCATTCTTTCCCACTTAAACCCAGAAACAAAATTTGATATATTGATTAGATATTGTCCGTATTGAAATTTATTGATCCTGGATTTTACTTTATGTAATAGTCATTATGTCAAGTCCATGCTTTATTTCTGCATCAAAAACTGCAGTTCTTATTTTTTAAAAGTAAGTTAGGTCTTTTGTCAACTCACAGTGAATAACAGTTTTGTTGGGTGCAGCACTCTTAGATGCTGATTACTTAGGCTAATCATGTACATTATGGTATTAAATTAATGATGCTTTGTGCTTAGTTCTTATTAATGGGAAATGGATCAAATTATTTGTGTACACATTTTTATAAGAGGAAAAAAGAATAAAAAGACTGAAGGAGAGAAAGAGGGAGTGGAAAATGGAGAGAAGGAAGAACTGGAGAGGGACATGCGGAGGAACTGAGAGAAATTCAGAAAACGCGCATTGCTTTCCAAGCTCCCCAGTGTATTGCAAAGACTGTAGCAGGGCAAGGATGGACAGGCTGTGAGCACAGTGCACGCCGTTGGTGTGAGTAAGCTTGCTAAGATGCTTTTGAACAGAGATAGGGGCTGAGAATCCAGTTAGTCATAGGAATGAGCCTGGAATCGGGAGGTTCTGAGTTCTGTGGTAGGTCTGAAGTCATGGTGTGGATCTATAGGCAGCACACAGGTGTTGCATGGCATACACAACTCCCTGTTTTGGCTGAAGGAGTAGAGAACGCTATGTAATGTTCTGATCACCTGAGCAGTGTGTCCTGTAGTAATCCACAGCAGAGGGTCTGGAGTCCCTGGTGTCTTCTGGGTTTTCAGGGCAGGAGGTATTCATACGTCCTTGTGTTGTCTCTTATACATTTATGGAGAAAAGAAGCTGGCATTTCCCACTGCCTCCTCCTTAATGACTTTATTACTCATTGGTGATGCCCAGTTGTTTTTAGTGTAGAATGCTGGATCCTTCGCAGCTGTGCTGCTGTCCATTGCCCAGGCCTCTGTTTTCTTTATGCCTGTCCACTGTACGCTCCACTTCCGCAACTCAGAGTCCACTGTTTCCAGCCCTTTCTGGTCCTCATCTTGGTTTTGCCTGAAGTTCCAAAAACACACTTTCCAAGGGAGTCTGTTTTCTGACTACGCAGGGGGTAACCGTACCTGGGACAGACAGAGCCTTGGAAGGGATAAGGACTAGGAGCATCCACCGTTTGGAAGAGATTTATGCAAGGCTGGGGATATGGCTCAGTGGCGGTGGTGTTTGCTGGTAAGCGCACGGTCCTAGAGTTGAAAAGACTGAAGAACTAGGAAGGCACAGGAGAGACTGGGGATCCTTCATTTTGGAGGATGCTATAGAAGGGTTTGAGGATGGCTTGAGTGGATCCCCTGAACGTTCACGTATTGGAAGCCTGGTCCCCAGTGTGGTCTTCACTGTAAGAGGCAGTGGGACCATCTCAGTGCAAGATGAATCGGTAATGAAGCATTGCACTATTTTTGTGGGGTGAGCTGGTTCCTGTGAGAGCAGTTATTATAAGAAGAGCACGACTGACCCCCAAGTCCGCCAACACGTGACTGCTTTATCCTTCTCTCATGCTTCTAAGATGATGCCAACAACATGGTGTGGTAGAAGGGAAAATAGAAATAGCTACCCATGTGTGGGCTTCCACTTCCAAACCGGTGAGCGAATAGAACCATTTTCTTTATAAAGTGCCTGGCCTCCTGTGTTTTATTATGTTACTATTAAGTGAACTAAAACCTGCCTTCCTGTGTTCTTTACAGCACTCCTAATATAGTCTGGCATGCAGATGCTTAATAGAATAGAGCATGCAGAGACTGAGTGCTCATTCTCCTGGGAGGGAGCTCCCTGGCAAGAAGAGATGGGGTTGGTATCCAGGGCCCATCCTGCTTTTTTGGGGGGCACCTACTAATTTTTCCTTCAGGACAATCACCACTACGTCACCAAGAGGCTCAGTTACAGCACTAGATCACCTATTCTGGGGTCATGAATCTCTTCTCTGTGTCATTGTTCAGAAACTGGATGGCCCTTGCCGGGGACTCAGGCTGTGAGACTGGAGGTTTTGACATGAGTTTCATTTTCCATCTTGATTCCTGGTGGCCTGGACCATGCTCTGGGCTGGCAGACATGATAATTTGGTAGAGTTCTTAGTTGGGTTGAGTGAACACACTGTGGGTGTCTTCTGAACGCCCTGTATGGGGCTTTGTGTGACCTCAGATAAGCTCCATAGTCTCTCTGAGACTAAATATCTACCTCTTCAAAATGATAAAATAGTTATCCATTGGGTTGTTGTAATAGATAAATGTGTTATGGTACATTTAGAGTTTATTTTTTCTATTTAGATTTCAATTAAGTTTCAATTGATTTTTGTGTCTGGTATAAGATTGGAATTTACCCTAATTTTTTTTTCTGAGTGAGTAGACGATTGTACCATAACATCACTTATTGACTAATACACTCTTGCTCTTACCAATGAGGAGTTTCATTTTCCCCCCAAATATATTAAATTTATTTAATTTTTATGAACTACTCTGATATTGGGCACCCTTACTTAAGAAATCCACTTTTGTCAGATGTTAAGTTCTGACATCTATTTCTAGGCTCTTTCCTTTCCCTTAGAGGCACATGATAATACTCCCAAATTGGACAGCAAAAATTTCCCATCAAAAGTAGAATGAAAAAAAAAAAGCTGTATCAATTCAATGAAATATCCTAGCACAAGAAAAGATAACTAAGTGTTGAGACAGCATATGAATGCATTCCATGATCATTGTGTTGAAGCTAAATGCAAAATAATACATAATGCATCGTAGCTGTGGGATTCCACTTACACAAATTTCAAAAATGGGACAAACAAATCTGTGATTTTAGAGGTAAGAATTGTCATTATCTCTGGGCAGAAGGGAGAGGGATGAAACTCAGCAGGGCCAAGAGGAGGCTGTGCCCTGAGTGATGTGTTCCCTTGACAAGAGTGAACTTGCTATAAAGTTCATATAGCCAAATAATTTACCTAGATATTTCTGGGGCCTCTTACTGGAGTCCTGGTTCTACCATGAGAAAGTGGACATGGGTTTCTATCCCTAACCAAGAAGCTATCTCTCCAACTGGCATCCACTTTCAAAGGATTAATTAGTTTTCTTTGGTGGAGACTCACTAGGTGTATTAACCACACTTAAGGGTAGGTCCCTCATGGCCACAGTAACTAGCCAACACAAAAAGAACGCAGTGGCATCTTAGACTCTTTGTCTCATATTGTTTGTCTCTTGCTTGTGTATTGCAGCTTCTGATTTTGTGTTCACATGGTGTGTGTGTATGTGTGTATGTGTGTGTGTGTGTGTGTGTATGTGTGTGTGTGTGTGTGTGTGTGTGTAACTCCAGTTGGTTTGTGTCTTCTGTTTGTTTGTTTTATAAAGAAAGAGAAAAAAAGGGCATTGGGTGGGTAGAAAAGATCTGGGAAGAGATAATGAAGGGGAACTGTGATCAGAAGAAAAAACATTAGAAAAATGTCCCAGGCCAGCGAGATGGCTCAGTGTTCCCTTACAAGCACCATGACTTCTGTTTGACCCCAAGAACCTGTGGTGGAAGGAGAGAACCCACCCCTAAAAACGCGCTGTCTTTCCACCTCCACTGCGGCATGCATGTTCCCTCATCACACACATGGAATACATCAAGTTAAATTTTAAAAAAAGTCCCCAAATTGTTGAATAACCAAAGCCAGGCATTGCAGTATCTGCTTGTAATCCAAGCACTGAGGATGTAGAGGCAGGAGGATTATGAATTTGAGGACATCCCAAACTACGGGATACAGAAAAGTTCCATCAGCACCTACTCTCCCAGGCTGCTTCTTTGTGCTCTACCTGCTCCCTGAAACCTGGGAAGCCACTGTGCTCTCTCTTGCTCCCTGTCCCTGTCCCTGTCCCTGTCCCTGTCTTTCCTTCCTTTCCTCTCTCCCTCCCTCCCTTCCTCCCTCCCTCCCTTCTGTCTCTGTCTCTCTCTTCCCCCTCTCTCTGACACACTCATACACACACACGCTGAAAGTGTTTATCAGCAGTAGGATAACTTATGTATACTATTACATCATCTGCAAATAAAGACACTTTGATTTCTTTCCATCCTCTTCGTATTGCTATGGTCTCCTTCAGTTGTCATATTGATCTAGCTAGGAATTCAAGAAAGTGGACAACTTTGTCTTGTTCCTGATTTTAGTGAAATTGTTTTGAGTTTCTCTCCATTTTAGCTGATTTCGGCTGTGATCTTGTTGTAAATTTATGATGCTGATGTATGTCCATGTAGCGCGCATCCTTCAGGGCTTTTATCATGAAGGTGTGTTGGAGTTTGTCAGAGGCCTTTTCTGCTTCTGATGGTATGATTATGTTGCTTTTGCCTTTTAGTCATTTTATATGGTGGGTTATATTTACTTATTTACATATTCAAACCATCCCTGCATGTCTGGAATGAAGCCTGGTTGAACATTGTGGATGATCTTTTTGATGTGGTCTTAGATATTTGCATTTTAAAAAAACTTTTTATTAATTCTTTGTGAATTTCACATCATTCACCCCAATCTCACTCACCTCCCTGCCCCTTCATATCAACCAACAAAAAAAATCTTGTGAAAGATATAGTGTCACACAATATACCATTTTGCCAAAAATATCTTTACTTGCAGTGAGTCATTGGTCAGGTTTGAGGCCTCTGGCTTTTGCTTTGCCAGCTCAACCAATGTGTCACCTGGCAAGGGGCAGGGCCAACTCTCATGCTTTCATTCCCTTGGAACCAGCTCACCAGCAGCCACACCACCAGGGCCAGTTCTACTGTGCTGCCCAGGCAAGGAGCAGGGCCCAGGCTCATAATACTGCAGATGGGACAGTTCTGCTCTCGTGACCCCAGGGCCAGCTCTCCAATCTGCAGTAGGCAGTTAGGAGCCAGAGGGGGAGGATAGCTCTCCGTTGCCCACACGGCTAGAAGGCAGATGAGGGGCAGGGCCGGCTCGCCCATGACATCCCTTACCCTACTCCCACACCTCAACCTCCATATCTCTTCTGATTAGTTTGTTTTGAAGCTTATTTTTGTCAAATATTAAAATGGCTGCACTGTCTTGCATCTTATGTCCATCAGCTTGCAATATCATTTTCCATCCACTTACCTCAAGGTGATGTCTGTCCTTGATGCTAACGTGTGTTTCTTAGATGCCGCAGAAGGGCACATCCTGCTTTTGCATCCATTCTGTTAGTCTGTAGTCTCCTGTGGAGCTGGGGCTGAGACTGGGGGATTGGATTTGTAGGAGAGGAGGGAGGCTGAAAGTCTGAAGATTGCCTACCTACTTCCTTCCATTTCTGCATTCTTAAATTGTGTTGTATTCATATATTGGATGATTCCCGGGCTGGTGCCATATTGTTTACTTATTTCATCTCTATTATATGCTATGGTATGTGATCCTTTATCATCATTTTTCTCTCTTAAAATCTTAGCTGGTGTGTGTGTGTGTGTGTGTGTGTGTGTGTGTGTGTGTGTGTGTGTGTGCTGTATTCATATATATATTATCAAATTAGTAAGTTCCAAAATTATCGGGGTTCAATTTTAACCATGTACAATACTTTCATGTATGAATTTAAGGAACAATGCCATGTCTTTGAAATAGTGACCTTTTTCTAATTTAGACAATGGCATATGCTTCAACCTTCTAGAACTTCCATTTTTTGTCTTTTAGATTTCAATATACAATTCACTCATATTTTAAATTAGACACTTTCATGGTTAGCAAATATTATGATTAGTGTCTCCTTCATTTTGCTTTTCAAGTAGATATTAAACACGATCATGCTGAGTGGTGATTCTGCCTAGTGCCACTTCCTTATCCCTCTGCCATGTGCAGGCTGCATTATTGTTAGAGAGGCTCCCATATCAGGGATATGTGACCCTGAGCCCTCGGAACAGTTCCTTCCAGCAAGAGACAATATCTTAGTGTCTAGGCTCCACCTTTCTGGTATTGGCTTGTGATGAGGACTGCTGGCCCTTTTGGTACCATAGGGTCTCAGAAGCAAGGATAACCTGCAGGAACGGAACTAGGGCAAAGTTGGAGTCACATCCTGGATCCATAAAGTGGCTTCTAGACGTAGGGAAGAAGTCTGTTGTGCCTAAAGTTGCATCCAAGAAGCCAGCTCAACAAAATCTTCTACTTAGCCTGTAGTATTGACAGCAGTCGAGGATGCAGAAGCAGCCAGAGTTGAAACAGGACTCGGAGAGATCACCTGTGGCGATGTTACAGAGAGGGGTACAGTGGCTTGTGCCTGCCGCTGTGAGTCCACGTGATGCCAAAGTGATTGGGAAGAGATCATAATGGGCACGCTTGGCACTGACATTTGTCTGGCTTGGAGATGCTACTCTTTCCTCTCTGTCTGGTGCTGCCCTGATATATCTCCTAAACACCATGTGCACACCCACTCTCCATTTCCTTCCGTACCCCTTTCTGCTTCTCGTCCTCAGCTGGCCCCTGTTGGCTCTGTTTATTAACAATTAAACGTTATTATACAACCCAACTATCATATACAAGAAGGAAAAAAAGGTTAAAGGGACAGAATAGTAAACCTTCTGGAATCCGTTCCGCAGGACGGGTCCTTAGGTGTCTCTGTCCCTCGAGCTGGTCCAGTCCCTTCCTCTCTCCGCGCGCCCTGCTCGCCTTCACCTGTTGTTTTTTCTTTGCCCCACCTTCCCAGTCACAAGCAAAGGGCGGTCTCCTTCTCCCTTCGAGGGTCAATTAGGAAAACAATAGCCACGGTGGGGTTCCCAGGTCGGCTTCCTGAATTCCAAGCCCAGGAAGGCTCCAAACAGTCTGTCACAAGGTATTCATGGCTTGCCCCAAGGGTAAAGCCTGCTAAGACTGCTTCCACCTGTGACAAAGCTTAATCTTTCCCACAGGCCCCTCCTCTCTTCAGCTCTAACTATCTGTCATGCTTTATTTTCATGGGAATGGCGAACCCTGCAGAAGTCTGGTTTTTCCCTGGTTTGAACAGAGAATCCATGAGACTGAAGGGAAATGACTTCTTTCTCTTTTATCCTAGCAGCAAGGAACTTAGTAGCATAAAGGCTTTGAGCCGACTGCAACAATAGATTGTTCTACAAGTGACACGTAACATGAAAATCGACTTCTTTCCTCGAATAACAAACAAGCATTACCACCCCCACCCCTGCCCCACCCTGTGTAGCCCATGTGCTGCTCTGTGTGAGCTGGGCTTTTCCATCTAAGTCCAGGAAGATGGTGCAATTTTCTTGTCTTTCCCTGTGACCGTGGCTTAGCTACAGGTGCTGTCATTTTTCTATGCTCCGTTTTCTCAGGTTGTAATCGTCCAGGGTACACTGACACTTGATAGAACACCTGCCATTAGTGCCTCACTCAGGGCTGCCCACAGAAGGGCATCACAGAAAAGCCTTGTTTATTGAAAAAGATATTCAACAGCCAATTCAGAAACCCTTTGAGCGCTCACTATTTGTGCGCTGTCACTCAGGATGGGGCAGCCGACTTGGATAGGTGATCCTTACCTGAAAAAAAGCACAGCTGTTAGCAGAGACAGCAATCATTAGCGAAGGACAGTACAATGTGGCAAGCATGATGAGGAAAATGCCTGCAGAATGCTCTGGCCACAGGTTGGAGTTAGATGGAGGAAGCGATTGAAATACATTTGACAGATGGAGTGGTGGGCGTGCTAAGTGCTTGAATGAGCAGTTTAACAGTGCCTAACAGGAAGTGAGAGGGGCACGGACAGAGACCAGGTGGCCAGTGAGCAGGCATTCGTTTAAAAGGAAATGCTGGTAAGCCTGCAAAGATTCGCAAAACCTGAAAGTGAGTGGAAGCTTCTAGAACTACAAGAATGCCTGCGGAAGCTCACCTTTCCATGTGTTACACTAGGAATGTGCATATTGTCACGGATGCTTTTGGCTTCATAACCAGCATGGTGAGCTTAAAAATACACAATGTGTTTGTCCGAAGCTGTCCTTTTGGCCACCTATCCTGCATAATAAATGAAGTTTTTTTTTTTAAATGAAGGTATTTTTTAAGACAGTAAAATGGAAGAGTTTAAATGAACATGGCCTTTTCTTTTTTCTTTCTTTCTTTCTTTCTTTTTCTTTTGGTTTTTCAAGATAGTCTTTCTTTGTGTAATAGTCCTGACTGTCCTGGACTCACCAAGCTGACCTCAAACTCACAGAGATCTACCTGTCTCTGCGCCCTGATTGTTGGGATTAAAGGTGTGCAACATCACTCCCAGCCAATGGCCATTTCTCTTTTTTCTTCTCTTTCTTTCTTTTGGTTTTTCTTTTTAAAATTTTTAAATTATTTTTCTTTTCTTTACATATACATTTCTATTATCACACACATATACAATAAAGTACCTATAGCAAGAAAAACCATGAAACAATCAGGAATTATATAAATGTTACATTCATTTTGTTTTGGCTATTTGTATTTGGAAACTTTGAAGAAAACATCTTTTCTATCTTGGTGTATCTAAAATTCTGAATGTAAATTAATATCTGTCATAGCTCATCTTCATCAACTTAAAACACCTATCTAGACCTAAAAACATCTTAACTTCTAAACAACTAAGCTTAATTGTAAAATTAAATTATCTGGTCTTCAACCCCATCAGAGACTAGAGAAGGAATAAAATTAATTATCTGAGTAGACCAGAAGTGCAGGTTAGCAGCTTCCAAAATGAGAATATGACAGAGACAGTTTGCTGCCTGAACTCACCCAAAACTCTCTGTAACATTGGAATGTCATCTTCAGCCTTCTGGCCCAATATATCTGACAGACATATTTGTGAGGCAGGGACTATTGAGGACTTGCTTACCTTGTTTTGGCAGAGTTTGGCTGTTGACTCTGCCTGCATCTAAGCTTGCCCATTTTGAGGCAGAATTCTGTCTGTTTTTTTGGTTTTTCAAGATAGGGTTTTTCTGTGTAGCGTTGGATGTCCTAGATTCACTTTATAGACCAGGCTGGCCTCGAACTCACAGAAATCTGCTTGCCTCTGCTTCCTGGAGTGCTGGGATTACAGGTGTGCACCACTATGGCTGGCTCCAATGACCCTTTCTTTCTTCTTCTTCTTCTTCTTCTTCTTCTTCTTCTTCTTCTTCTTCTTCTTCTTCTTCTCCTCCTCCTCCTCCTCCTCCTCCTCCTCCTCCTCCTCCTTCTCCTCCTCCTCCTCTTCCTCCTCCTCTTTCTTCTTGTTTTTATTTATTTACTTACTTACTTTACATCCTGGTCATAGCCCACTCCTTCCTCTCCTTTCAGTCCTACTCTCCCTTCTTCTTGCCTCCTCCTCCTCCCCTATTCCTTATAAAAAGGGGAGCCCCCACTCCCCCACCTCATCAAGTCTCATCAAAACTGAGCGTGTCCTCTTCTGTTGTGGCCTGGCAAGGCAGTCCCACTAAGGGGAAGTGATCAAAAAGTAGGCGACAGAGTCCATACCAGGGACAACTCCAGTTCTCCTGACTAGAGGACCCACATGAAACTTAAACCGTTCATTGGCTACATCTGTGTAGAGGACCTAGGTCCAGTCCATGCACGATCCTTGGTTGGTGCTTCAGACTCCACAGGCCCCTCTGCGCCCTGCTTAGCTGGCTTTGTTTGTCTTCTTTTGGGGCTCCTGTCACCTTCAGGTCCCTCCTCCCACTTTTTTCACCCATTGTTTTGCTGTATCAGCATCTGTTTTGAACCACATCTTGGTGGAGTCTCTGAGAGAACAGTTATACTAGGCTCCTGTCTGCAAACATAGCAGAGTATCATTAATAGTGTCAGGGGTTGGCTGTCCTCCATTGGGTGGGTCTTGGGTTGGGCCAGGCATTGGTTGGACATTCCCTCAATCTCTGCTCTATCTGCTCTGTATTTATCCCTGCACATTTAGAGGGAACCAGGTAGGAGAGGGAGCACTGAAATAAATGAGGCTGGAGATCAGACCTGGGGAGAGCAGGAGCTGGAAGACAAAAGGCCTACAGAGAAAAGAGAACTGAGGGAAGAGCATCTCTGTGACGAGCTGGAGACCCAAGTCATGGTAGGCGTCTGGAAGGATATGAAGGGGACTCTAGCTGAGATTCTTAGTATCAGGGGCCATGAAGACTGAAGAGGACACCCGGTAACTAGACATGACTTTGATCCAATGGCCCTTTCTTACATGAAATAGTAAGTAGTCAATTAAAGAGTTAAACCTGTGTGTGTGTTTTTTTTAACTTCAAAAGGATGCCTGTTATATGTTAATAAAGAACAAAGCAAGTTGCTGAGGATGTATATAGTATAGTTTTGTTCTGGTAAAAATCAATGACAAAGTCCTTTCTCCTGCCCCCCTTCCTCTTTGTCTCTCTCACTCCTTTGGCTTCTTCTTCCTCCCTTCATCTCTCTCTTTCCTCTCTCTTTTAATGAGTGTGGTGAAAAAGAAACCAGGTGAGGCACTAGGGACGCTGGGGCTGAGGGTGGAGGATCTTGAGTTCTAGGCTGCAAACCAAGATCTTGTCACACACAAAACAAACAGAAGGATGGACTCCAAATAGTGAAACTGGGGACTCTTACAACCTTTTTGTTTTGGCATGGCTGGTTTCAGAGCTCTTGTCTCTGAGAAGCTGCAGGCTATATACTTTCTCCTGCTAAGTATGTTGGCTGCAGAGATGTCTCCGTGGGTAGAGGTACTTGCTGCCAAGCCTGATGAGTTAATTACCAGAATCCAAAATGTAAAAGGAAAGAACAGACCTCTGTTTGCTTGCTATCACACATTTACTTGTATACCACTAGCAGCATGCATTCAAGCACACACACACACACACACACACACACACACACACACACACACAATACACACACACAAATACACACACACACACTATATCCTGGTGAGTGCATTTAGTGCTATTTGTATGAAATATGTTTAGGGATGAAGGGATGACCACTTGGGATTGGATAACTTATCAGGGCCGCATCCCTGGAGTATACTGATTCTCTCTCTTTTAATGGCTATTAATTGCCTGTAACTCTTCATCTGTGGGTGGGGCCTTGTGAAAGTTCTCCCATCCAGAACGACATGTCAAATGGTATCATTATGCAGATATTTTGTAGGTAGCCATATTGTTAAGATTTCACGCACACAACTTTCTTCTCAACTTTGTTCTCTGTACATTGACGATTTGTGGATTTCTGTGATGTCTTCTGTGTGCTTTAAAAGGCAGCTTCTTTAATGAGGGTGAGAACTGCACTTATCCATGGGTACCAGGACAGGCATCACACACCCCATGGCCTTTACCTCTGGAGGTAATAAAGCCAGTCGTAGCAGGAAGTCTAAGGAGACCACATGAGCAGCAGGAATTCCTACCCTCCATGATGACGACAGTGAGGAGGGAAAGTGTACTAGGATGTCCATAGAGATTAAACGAGGAATCTGGCAAAAGCGAGGTGGCATGCTGTCTTTCAGGGCCTGAGAGGCAGTGGAAGAACTGAATCAAAGCTGTAGGTTTAAATAAGAGTTGAATCTATCACAACATCTAAACATCGAGGTTGCAACCGAAAACCACATGCGGTGCTAGGAACATTGCAGATTTCACACTGAATGAAAAGGACAATCAGTCCATACTGCGTCAAGATACAGAGGTGTCAGAATTACTAGCTAAACATTGAGATGTCCATGGTAAAAATACTTCAGCAGTTACAAACACTCTAGATAGGAACTAACAGCAAACACGATGAAGGAGAGGTCACAGAAAGGACCAGGAGGAAATAATAATGCCACAGAGTCACAACAGCCATGATAGTGAAAAGTTCAGTGGAGACTGACAGCAAGAAGTGGTGAATCCACATAGGAAAAAAGGGTCTCAGGGGCCTGTGGAAGTGTTATTAAAAGGAACCCACTGACATTTATGTGGTGTCATAGAAGGATAGGGCATAACAATAAAGTGGTTTTTTTTTCTTTTTTGGTGGTGGTGGTGCTAATGGGCCCAGGACTTCCTCATGGTAAACAAGCCCTCTTGTTTATCATTGATGGATATTATGGTAAAATGCAACAAAATGCTTAAAAATGAAATTAAAATATTAAAAACTATTTTTTTTACTATAACATTCTTTATGTATAAACTTACTTTGTCAAAATTTCTTTACAGGTGTCTCTGGATTGTGTGCTAGTACTGAGAGTAGAACCCTTACAGAAAAGGGGGAGCCACTACCACATTATCAACTGTATATTACAGCACACTGATGTATTAATTACAGTAGCATCACTATGGTGAGACGAAGCCGCTGCCATTTTATATAGAGCAGAGATCCTCAACCTTCCTAGTGCTGCGGCCCCTTTAGCACAGTTCCTCACACTGTGGTGATCCCCAACCTTAAAATTATTTTCGTTACTACTTCATAACTGTAATTTGGTACTGTTATGAATCATAATTAAGTATCTGATCTGCGTGATATCTTTGAAACCCTTGTGAAAAGGTTGTTAGACCTAAAAGGGGTTGCAATCCACAGGTTGGGAAACACTGATGTAGTTTATTCTATGCTTTACTGCATTAATCATAGTCTGGCAGGCTACTGGGTCTCAGCGTATGGAACAATGACCTCAGGGTTTGCCTGGGACCTGCTCAGGGCCTCAGTGTATTAGCTAGATTTTCACTTTTGTCATCAAACACCTGACTGTGATACTCAGGAGAGAAAAGGCTTAGGCTCACAGTTTTTAGGAGCCAAGTCCATCATGGTGGGGAGGGCAGGCCATAAGGGGAAAGCAGGAGCCTTCAGCATGTTCACATCTCTGCATCAGAAAACAGAGCACTCAGGCTGGAGTCAGTTGTGTATTCACTTTCAAGACTTTTCCCCAGAGATCTGCTTCTGCCTGATAGACTGCAGTCCCAAAGGCCCCACCATCTCCCCAAATATGTTACCTCCAGGTGACCATATGCCTGAACCATGAACCTGTGAGGGACAGTTCTGTTGGGGGCAAAAACCATCGGAAAGTTAAGGGAGAAATTTACAGCAGAACAAAACCATCTCATAACGAGACTGACGCTTGTCATGGATCAAGGCCCATCACCTCTGTCTCAGCAGTCACGCTGTGCCTCGTTATTGCATGCTTGCATGGAAAAGAACTCTGGCTTCATCTGTAAATGCCCTTGGTGGAGCAGTAAACATGATGATCAAAAACCCCCAAGCCTTGAGTTTAACTGTCTTTTACCATTCTATGTGATGAAATAGGATGTGTAAAGCGCATCCGCTGTAACCCCAGCATGATGGTTGCTTTGAGAAAAGGCACTTGGGCATGTGAGTGCCAAGCCCAGTGCTAAGGAGAGCTCTCCAAATGATCATCAGGGCCATCCTTCTTGTTAGACTATTTGTTTTGGAAAACGAATTTTACTTCATAAGCTTTTCTTGAGGCTCCACCCTAGCTGAAGAGTTATCGCTTTTTGGGGGGCGTGGCCCTTGGTGGGTTGCCATGTTCCTGTAGATGGCCCCACATATGGACAGTACTAACTGGACCCAGAGAAGAATTTTAAAAAATCCAACAGAGACTTGATACCCTATGAGCATATAAAGGGGGAGGAAGTCCCCTTCAGTCACAGTCATAGGGGAGGGGAGTAAGGGGAAAATGGGAGGGAGGAATGGGAGGATACAAGGAATGGGATAACCATTGAGATATAATATGAATAAATTAATTTAAAAAATAACTTAAAAAAATCCAACAACATTTTATTTGAAAACAGGAAGGAAAGACAAGCAATGGTTCCTAAAATGAGTATTTGGGGTACAACTTACTTTCGGAGGATGGCTGAAAAGAGCCTGGCACATTAGGAATACGAAGCATTATTTATTGCCACTGGTAAAGTCTGTCTTCCAGACCAGAGTTACAGTTCTGAAGCACACCTGCTAGAGTAAGCAGAATAACCTCCTCATTGGTAGAGATGTTTTGGGTGAAACCGGAGGCGTCGATTGCTGTGATTTAACATATAGTTAAGAAAATGTGCCCATATTTGGAAGATCTTCATAGCTCGGTGAACCAACATTTTCTCGATGGCCAGTGAATGATGTTGCCAACCATGCAGTTGACGTGTCCGTTGGGTTGCAAGACAGCCCAATGTCTTCTGACGCAGCAGAATATGAAAGTTCATTCACAGGACTTAAGATTCTCCACGAAAAATAACCTTTAAGAAAATAAGCACTTGTCAAATTCAAGTAGAGTTTTGAAAGGGAAGTATCCATAGCCATCTGAAAACATTAATTTAACATGCTTCTCTTTTAATTACACATCTCTGTGGGGCTGAATCTTCTTCATTCTCTTCAGCCAAAGCAACATATCATAACAAATTCACTGTGGAAGCAACACGATAGAGAACCGGCTTCCTATTGAGTCAAACGTTTGCAAAAGTACATAAAATAATTCCATTTTTTTTCTCACCAAGTTTTGTTTATTTAGGGTTTGTTTGTTATATAGCCTAGACTAACTTAGCCTGCACAATACAGACCTGTGTTGCAGGGGGGTAATTGTGGCACTGACGTGAAGGGATGGGCAGGGATGTGGACATGTGGATTTAGGCTGAGAGAGAAAAACAGGGAAATGGATCCTTGAATTCTTTTAGCTGTCTAGATCAGGATCTAAAGTCAAGCCTTGGTGGAGGTGTGTGGAGAGGAAGGAGAGGAAAAGATGCTACATACCCAGAGACATATGCTTTGGTTTCAGACTGTGGAAGAAGGGAGAGGGGAGAGAGACGGCTAAAGACATTACGCTTTGGTCCCTGGGGAAATGCTGAAATGGTTAACAAAACCAGTACCTCAGTGCGATGAGCAAAAATACAAACACAAAATCAAATCGAACCCCCAGAACACACCCACCCACCCACCCGCCGACCCACCCCAACCCGAAGGGTTACATTTAGGTCAGTTAGGTGTGGGTTCCTTGTCAGTCCGGGTGAGAATGAGAGCAGGAGGCTCGTATGTGGCTCTTGCTGCTCATCACTTCAATCTCCAAACACAGCTCATTTATTACCCAGACTCCTCAATAACAAAAGCATGTTGCGCTTGCTGCCTCTGAGACAGGGGAACTGAGATGCGAGAGGGATGATTTGTCCAAAGGTCACCCTTAGAAAGTGACAGACTGAGGCGCCAGAGTCTGAGCTTTCAGTCAGTTATTCTCCACGTTGGTGCTCAGTAGCTGCTTTAAGAAGCCAAATTCTGGGGTGGAGAAGGCGCAGGGGATCCACACCATGCTTACTGTTCATTAGTTCCATCAGAAGGCCACTTATTCAGGCTTTTCCCTGTGACAAGTACCTGAGACAAATCATTTAAAAACAGGAACGGTTTAAATTTGCATCAGAGCTTCAGAGCTGTCTGTCCATGACCGCTGGCTCCATCGCTTCTGGTGTTGGTGTGGCAGGGCACTATGACGGAAGGCTGTGAGAAAGCAAAGCTTCTTGTCTCCTGGTCTCCAGGAAACAGACACAGAGCCCCAAGAACAAGCCTTCCAGAAACCTACGCTTCCACCTCTGAAGGTTTTCACTTCTCCCTAATAACGCCTTAAAATTCTGATCCCATCAGTGGTTTAATCCATCGATTAGGTCAGAGTCCTCCTGAGTCACCTGACGGTGATTGGCTCTTCTAGCTGAGGACCAGGCCTTCAACACACGGTCCTCTGAGGGGGACACTTCATAGTCACACTCTATTCACTACTTTTCTGTTGCTGTGAAAAACACCATGACTAAGGCGACTCCTAGAAGGAAGAGTTTATCTAGAGGATTGTTCAAGTGGGATAGGGGTCCAGCATGGCTGGAAGATGGCAGGCCTGGTAGCTGCAGCAGAAAGCTGAATGCTCTCATCCTGAGCCGCAAGCATGGGGCAGAGAGCAAACTCAGATGACGTAAGTCTTCAAATCTCAAAGCCCAGCTCCAGGAACACACTCCACCAAGTCACACCTCCTAAGCCTACTCAAAGAGTGTTACCAACAGGAGGCCAAGCTTTCAAATGCCAGAGTCTACAGGGTAGGGGAGGCATCGCAGACCATTAAACACATTGTATCTGGGAGGGTAACATAGTGGTTTTCTTTTTCTGCCTGGCCTCATTGGGTGTTACAGTGTTGAGCAAACTCTGTTGAACATTCTCTGTAGATGGCCATGTGAGGGTGTGGCAGAGCCTCTTAGGATCCTTCTTTATGGTAGAAGAGTCCCATCTGTAACAAGTCTGTACCTAAGAGCCATAGCCTTTAAAACTGACAGGGGAATGAATGCCTGCAAAGAGCTGATTGTTAGCCATGAGGTTTCCTATAGCTCTGCCAAAATGCACCACATTAGTGACTTTTGTGTCACTACGATCACAATACCTGGCAGAAAACAATCTTACCGAAGGAAGATTTATTTTGGTTCATGGTGTCAGCTCATCTTGGCAGGGAGGGTGTGGAGCATCAGCTCAGATCATGGTGGTGGGCACATGTGGAAGGCTGTTCACATCATGACAGACCAGGAACTAGACCGAGCCTGGAAAGCATAGCATCTTCCCAAGGACTTGCCCCAGTGACCTGCTATCTCCTGAGTATTCCACAGCAGCTTGGGAGCAAGCATTCTAAACATGAACGTGTGGGAGTCATCTCAGGCTTCAACCATCACATGGACCACTATAATATCCTTGAGATTGATGACTGTGTGCAATATCCTGCACATACGTCTTCAGGGAGCAGCGGTCATGTGGCTTTCAACTTGAGTGGTGCAAGGTGAGCTGCCTCATGCAGGGCAGACGTCTTTCTTCAGCCCTTAACATGCTTCTGTGTCCCTAGTAGCCTGTGTCTGTTTTGAGGTGCTGTGTCATTTGAGCATTCAGCTTTACTTCCTGGGTTAATCTGGAAAGGATGAAGTTCTTTTTCAAAAGTTTGCTCTTTTTACCTCATCAGTCATGATTTGGAATTTAGTTCCGTCTGGTAAGAGAGGTCCCAGTGTTTTGGTTTTGTCATTCCTAGTTTGTGCTGACAACACAGTACAGGTACCTGACTCAGTATCTGGGAGGGGTGAAGGGGCAGGAAAGTCGGAGTTGTTCTTGGATCCTGTGTGAGGCTTTGTGGGCAGCTGGGAGGGAGCCTCTGATTCATTTGTGTTTTTCCTATATGGGCCCTCTTTGGGAAGTAGACAGCAGGTCCTCAGGAGTGGAGTGTGACCTCAGGTTCCCTCCAACCACATCCCGAGAAGCTTCTGTTACAACCAGGATGAAATCCCCAAGAGGTTTGTTTCAAGATGCACTCCAGAGTCCTTGATTTATGGCCCAATTCAACTCAAGACAGTCAGCTCCATCAAAATAAGTGTAAAATGGACAGATGTGAAATGCCAGGGTGTCTCACTGAAACCAAAGCTTTATTTCTTTGAGGTCTGGATCCATATGTATAGTGTACTTTTTATTTTCAGACTTTTACATGACATATTTTTTTTGAAGTAATGTATTCCAGATGCTTTAGCCGCCTGCGTGTTCCTAAGATCTCAGGATACTGGATTCATCTTGTTATTTGAAATTTAAATAAAATTGGTGTTAGTCTTATAAACCTGAGTCCCAATGGGAACAGATTGGCAGGATTAAGATGCCAGTAGAAGATTCTGAAGCACCTTGGGAGTGCTGAGCTGTTAGCTCTCGGGCAGGAGGGAGGGAGGGAAAACTGGTGTTGCCAGCAGCTTACTTAGCTGTAGAAGTGGGAGAGGCAGTAGTGGGCAGGCCAACCAGGGCTCTTCCTGGTCAGCCAGCTGGAGGCCAGGAAGAGTAACCTGGCTCTCCCTTCTGGGTTCGCTGAGGAACTGCTGATGCCTCCCACTGCACAAACCCTTCAGCCAGTCGAAGACACACCGGAACCTGCAATTCAGACCATAGATGCTTTTTTCCCCCCTCCTGGGGCACAGAGCAGAGCACTGAAGGTGGTAGAAGGAAGCAGAGTAAGTCCTGATCTCATCCATAGTAGACTTACGCTAGAAGTCAGAAGGAAGCCTGGGATAAAATAGGTTGTATCCTATAACACACAGCCTCTGCATCTTATCACGCCTCAGTCAGAGAGCTTACGCATTGCTATCATGTGACAGTTCATGGTGAAGGGTTGGCGTGAGACAGTCACTCAGAGGCTATAGCTGACAGAACTGTATCTTTCCATTTTCTCAAGGGATCATGACGTTTTAGTGCTGAGGATGGGAGAAACTTGCTGCCTCATCCCCGAGGAGACAACTGTCCTCCCCATCCCACTGACTGACCTTGGCTGTCTTTCTTCAGCTTCATGTCCTCCTCCAGGTACCTTCCCCTGGGATTGCTTGTCTTCCCTTCCCTTCTGGCTACTTTAATAACAAATTTCTGCTCCTTTCTTTTCCAATGTCGTTCTTATTTCCCATACCCCAGACTAACCGAGTGATGGTTGGTTTTAATTGTCAGCTTGAAACCCCCTAGAATCCCTTGGGATTAGAGTGCCAATGAAGGATTTTCCCCCTTTAGTTTAGTCCACGGGAATGTCTGTGGGGATTATGTTTTAATTAATTCACCTGGGAAAACTCAGCCCACTCTGGGTGGCACCATTCTCTAGGCAGGGGTCCTGCGCTTTATGAAAGTTCACACACCAAGCAATAAAGCAAGCATATGTTTCTTCATGTCTCTCTACTCCTCGTGGTAGGATGTGATGTGACCAGGGGTTTGAAGTCTCTGTTTTGTCTTCCTGAAGTTGTGGACTGTAATCTGGAACTGTAAAAATGAATAACCCCCCATACCCTATTTTATTTATCACAACAACAGAATAAAAATGAAAGGCTGGGTTAGTTTAAGATGCCTCATTTCATAAGCAAAATTACCCATGAGAGCCATTGTTTTTATGGATAGAAATTCTGAGATTAACTCTTTATAAAACTCAGATTTTTCATGACATAATCTCCCCCATTGAGAAGTGACAGTGTTGAGAATCAGAGAGGGGAAGTGACTTACCTGTGGTCACACAGGATTTGGCTCATTTCCTGACTCTACACCCGTAATTCTCTCCCTTCTGTGTATTTTCTTGTAAAAACTATCACTTTCCTAACACAGGCTGCCTAACTTCACTTTAATCTTGTGCAGTTCAGTTCTGCATATAAAGAAGTCAGTGCCTTGGTGAAAATCATTAATTTTCAGAAGCTTTTGTTTCAGCAACTCCAAAGATAATTGCTAAAAATAGGTATATTCCCTTGCAAGATGCAGTTAAAATGAACTCATTTCGTGGTTAGGTTTCCCAAAGGCAGTGAGGCTGTGCTAAGAATTTGAGTGTCCCAGCAGCTGGGACAAATACAGGCATATAGCAAATGATTTCATTTCTCAGAAGCAGCCTTAAGTGCCTCGGGTCAGGGCAGATGGATACAGATGCCTGGAGATGCCCTGGCAGGCCAGGCTTTTCTAAGCAGTGAACAGGTGCTGTTTCTCATGAGTGCAGGAGAGAAGGGAGAGCAGTTACCAAGATTTCACTCCTGGATCTCTGGCATTTCAAATGTCCATGAGATGTTCTCTGTCTGGGAAGCCTTCAACTAACAAAGAAAATGCCCGTTGGCAAGTAGAGGAGACATCCCAGGTTCAGGGGCTCCAGTCCTAAAATAAATCAGTGGTGGGTTTAGGTGGGTGCCATTTTCATTTTCTCCACAGCCCACTTTTTTTTCCAGGAGGCAGCTCTTCCAAAACCTTTGCATTCTAAGAAGCATAAGGAGACGGCTGGCTCACTGGGGGCAGAGCTTGGCCTCTCACTAATTGTCCACACAGACACCTCTTCCATTGCTTCTTCCCCCTCTGTCCATGTCCTCCTGTCCATCCATCGCTCACCCACTCCTCTTCTCACAGATTTCTACCTTTCTTCATTAGACCCGTCTGTGCACAAGTGCAGCAGAGCTCAACATTTATCCACCCCTGTAGAAACGAGGTGCTCTTTCTGTGTGCTTGCTCCATAGCTCTTTCAGCTGGCCGACTAAATGGAGGTGTTAGCTACTTTCTCATCATTCAGACCTAAGCACTTGATGGAAACAACACAGGGGAGGAAAAGTTTATTTTGGCTCATGGCTTCAGAGGGCTCAGTCCATTCTGGTGGTCAGAACATGGTCATTGGGACGGCTCAATCAGTGCCGGATGGAGGTGCTTATGTCTGTCACCAGGTAGACCTCCTGAAGGCCCCATAGCTTCAAGAGGTGCCACAAGACGGGGACTTAGTGTTCAAAAACTGAAGCTGTGGGGGATATTTCAGATCCAACCATGACAGTGGAAAACCTGTCGCTCGCACAGGTATCCAGTTTTACATTGCAGAGGGAATTGTGTCATGTGTGATGCTTTTCACAGTTCAGCCTCATTTAAGGAAGACAAGTTCTGCTGCAGGTCATCTTCTTTTTTTCTTTGCATCTTTCTCTCAAATTGCTTGGAATCTATAGTCCAGGAACAGAAGCAATTGCAAGGGCCAGACTGTCCCTGAATATTCAACACTGGCTGGAAAGACTATTAATCTGAGTAAGGCTTCTGAAGACAACAATATAAAAAAAAAATGTGTGTGTGTATGTGTCTCTCTCTCTCTCTCTCTCTCTCTCTCTCTCTCTCTCTCTCTCTCTCTTTCTGTGTGTGTGTGTGTGTGTGTGTGTGTGTGTGTGTGATGGTCACGTTCAGTTCTTAAAAACAGACATATTAGTAACTGAGAGATGAGTGTGGTGGTTTTAATGGGAATGTCCCCTATAGGCTCAGCTCTTAAACACCTGGTTCCCAGTTGGTGGGTGCTAACTGGGGAGGGTTAGCAGATGTTGTCACTAGAGGTAGGCCTTGAGGGTTCACAGCCTCACCTGGCTTCATGGTCTCTCTCTTTTTGCTTCTTGCTTGTGGTTAAGCATGTGACCTCTGAGCTTTCTGTCCCTGCTGCGGTGCCTGCCACTCGACGCCACGTCTCCCTACTATGGTGAATTCTTACTCCTTAGGGACTGTAAGTGAAAATAAACTCATTCTTTCCTCAGTGGATTACAGTGGTGAAGTTTTATCACAGCAATAGGAAAGTAACTAATAGCACAAGACTGCATGGATGTTGGGGATTTTGAAACTGAATTCCACCACCTTGTTCATTAACCACAATGGGGTCAATAGAAGCAGGCAATACACGTGTAATTTTGACAGAACTTCAACAGATGCCCTCAGAACAGAACTTTATGTCAAGAAAAGCAATTCATCCTAGGACATCCAGGAGAATTTTCGAGAATAAAACCGAGAAAAGACGTATCTCAGGTTCAGATTGTTATCATTACCACTATGATCTGCATTAAAAAAACTCCCAGTGTACTTTTAACACAAAATCTATGAGTTTCCCACACTAACCTATTTTCTATCTCTCTGTAGCCACAAACAGGATGTACTATAGTCAATTCAGTTCTGACACTGACATACAGGAGTTAGCATCAAACCCAGTAGGTTTAGGGCTCAGTCCCACAAGACTAAACTTCTCCTGAACTTGAAACGTCAATCACAAGTGTCTGATCCCAGGTTCTCCCCATTTTTGCATGACTTAGCTAAAAATCAGAGGTTCCCATGACTGGCTCTTTTGGTTTGCTAGCTTGCCATGCTCTCTCACAGGGCTCAAGGTCACAGTTCACTTAGTATCAGTGGTTTGATAGGCTGCCTACATAGCAGCACTCAGGCAATGAGATATGTAATGTGTGATGTCCAGTAGGGTCCTCAGTAGAGTAGAGTCTTTCCTTATTCAACTTTCTAGAGAATGAGGCTGTTCACCAACATGCGGCTCCCTGGGTCCTTCTGTTTAGGGCCCTTTGGAGTTCTGCTACATAGGCATGGTTGACTAAATCACTGGCATTGATGGTTAACTCAGTCCCAAGCCCCTGTCATACTGCTGGAAGTTGTGGACTGTGGGCTTGACAATTCCAACCCTCTCCTTACTGACCCCCCCCCCCCAATCTGAAACTATGTAGGTGCCCACCGAAAGCCACCTCCTTAGCAAAACCTCAGCCATGGTTGGAAAAAGTTTATAATGTCCAACAAAAGATCTCCTCATCCCTGTCATCTGGGAAACTGCAAAGGTTTTAGGATCCATGTGTCAGGAACCCAGGGCAAAGACCAGATACATGTTTCTTACTGTATTGCAACGGTACAGAGACATTTCTGTTTGATAATACGTTCTCAGTAGTCTTTGGAGAAACGATCCTGGCAAACAGAAGCTGAGCAGAGCTGGAGGAACTTGGACTTGTACTGAAGGAGCCTGCACGAAACCGTAAGTTAAGAAAGACAGTGGGCAGGCTCACGGTATGTAGAAGATGCTTCCTTTTTATTTTTATTTAAAAATATTTATTTATTATGTATACAGTGCTCTGCCTGCATGTACACCTGCACACCAGAAGAGGGCATTAGATCATGTTATAGATGGTTGTGAGCCACCATGTGGTTGCTGGGAATTGAACTCAGAACCTCTGGAAGAGCAGTCAGTGCTCTTAACCTCTGAGCCATCTCTCTAGGCCCAAATGGTATTTCCTTCTTCTTCTTCTTCTTCTTCTTTTTTTTTTTATCACTAGAGCTGAGAACCGAACCAGGGCCTTGGGCTTGCCAGGCAAGTGCTCTACCACTGAGCTAAATTCCCAACCCCGATGCTTCCTTTTTAATACTGATACATACAACGCATCAGGCATAGTGGCCTTGGCTGACTTCCTATTTCAGCTTTGGTTGAGAGGGGCAGATTCTATGGAATGTTCTACTTGAAGGGACCACTACACACTCCTGCCCTTTTTTAAAAAACACATAGTCTGATGTCATGGAATAGGGTGGAAGAGCACTGAGTCATCAGACTCCTTGGTGATGGGCGAATCTTAATGGACTAAGAAAGGCCGACTGCACAGAGATTCCAGCTTCACACGCCTCAGAGACACAGTACTCCAAAGTGCAGTGACCAGTCTCTCACAGGTTACTACTGCTATTGAGCAGGGGAGAATACTTTGCCTTGTCAGTGCCATCCATAATCGTTGTTTCTGGGAACTGTTCCCCAAATGATCTCACTACTTCACAGTCCTCGGGTGCTGCTTTTAGAGGATCCAAAATTAGGGTCGTGAGTGCTGTCTACTGTGTCAAATATCTGTGCACTATGCATTGGTATGCATTGGTAAGTGGAAATCCGTGGGCTCCTTTCTCCTGTCTTGTTTTTACTTAGAATTAAGGGCCTAGGAAGATCAAGTCCTGAGGAAGTCTGTAGAAGACACTTGGTGAGAAAAAAGTTCTTGAAGCTATTTCTTTTTTTCTTTTTTTAATTTAAAGATTTATTTATTACATATACAGTGTTTGCCTGCAGGCCAGAAGAGGGCACCAGATCATATTACAGATGGTTGTGAGCCATCATGTGGTTGCTGGGGATTGTCAGGACCTCTGGAAGAGCGGACAGTGCTCTTAACCTCTGAGCCATCTCTTCAGCCTGAAGCTATTTCTAATATAGGTCGAGGAATTAAAACACAAGAAAGGCAGGGCCAGGAGCGCCAGCACACAATAGGGATCGTCACTTGCGTGTGAATTTTGGAGCAAATTCCTGTGGGGAGCTGAGGAAGACTTGAGTGACTATAAGGAGAAGATGGAGTCCTGAGGAAATGCGCTGTTTGACATGGGCAGGTTGGTTCACGGATCAAGGCCTTGGACCCAGGGGAAACTGGCAAAACTTTCTTCTCCCTCAAACCTCCGTAATGAACATGCTGAGGTTCTGGGTTGTAGCGTAATTGTTGCTACTCCCTCAGAGAGCATATGGCCTGCCTGCCCCCCCTCGCTTTCCTGTACCTATGTCTGTGTGTCTGTCCTCTTCATCATTTCCTCACCATCCCCAGGCATGTTCCTAGGATCTGGAAGGGCAGGATGCGGTAAGAAGCAGATGTGGGAATCTGGCCCACTTTGGGCACTATTTGAGTTTTAAAATATGTGACCGTGCATTTGTATAAGGTGAAATGCCGTGGCACCACATTGGCTGTTTTATTCATACCAAACACTGTTCAGATCTTACTTTACATGGAGTGGTGTTTTGCCTGCCTGTATGTACGTGTAACAAGTGCATTTCTGGTGCTCCTTGAGGTCCAAGAAGGCCATCAGACACCCTGGGATTGGAGTTTTGTATGGCCGTGAGCTTCCATGCAGGTGTTGGGAATGGAAGCCTGGGTCCTCTGGCCATCTCTCCAGTCATCTAAAAAATGATGGTCAGCACAGGTATTTGCTTCCTTAGAGTAATTAAAAATGCTAATTTTTCTTTCTGTAACCTGGATATTCCACAAATTACTCAACAAATTTCCTTGAGGAAGGATATTTTGGTCAAGTCCTCTTTTAAGAAATATGATAAAGAATGTCTTACTATATGCATATGAAAAGATTCCCAATCTTTGCCTTCACTAAGGTATTAAAGCTGAAAGAAACAATACCGTTCTCTTTCTTTCTTCATAAACATCAAAAGGGTTGGAAATAGCCCATGTGTATAGTGTTTGCAGGGTAATTGGTACTGAGATTGACAGTGAAATTTGATATATTGGTTTGAAGGGCACCTGAGCAATTTCTATCAAAATCTAAAACACAAATATCCATTGTTGCAGAATTTTAAGGAAATTCATCTTAGAAATATGTCACATGGAATCACAAATATTATGCTGTTTGTACATGTACTTTTGCACGTGCGCGCATGCACACTTGTGTGTGCTTGTGTACATGATTTGCCTGTGCGTGAAGGACAGATGAGCCAAGATGGAAAGTGAGTAAAGGTGTTGACTTCAGTGTAACCCTGAAAAATGGTGCAGAGAGGAGAGAAAGGTTCACGAGTCTGGAATCTCACGAGGCTTTGAGGGTCACTTGGTGAGGGAAAAAGGGCTTGAGTGTCCAGGTACCATGGATGGCGAACAGGCAGGGTGAGCACTTTCAAAGATGGGTCTGTCCTGGTGCTGCAGGGCAGGAAAGTGGCATTTCATCACAGTGCTCCCGTGAGGCAGCAGGACTGACAGCAAGGCAGCTCAGAGCTCTGTGGGGAAGAGGAGCTGATTGTAAGACCTTTAAGTGATCTGACTGTTCCATAGCTGATCCCTGCCAAGGGAGTGAGCCCATAGAGGGCACCAGCATTGCAGCTACAGCCAATGGAATGCATTCATCTAAAAAAAACCCTCCGCACCCCCAAGGGTTATATAGTACTTGTTTACCATGGAATAAAGGGACCTGAGCGTCTTCACTATTACACAGGCACAAACTGATTCACCGAGCCGTTGTTTCACTTGAGTTGTATCACTTGAAGAGCTGTTTCAGAGCAGGCCTTCTCCCTCCAGACATTCACTGCCGACCCACCCAGTAGCCTTGCTGGCAGGAGCAGAGCTCCCAAGCCACGGGTGCCACCCTCCTCGCAGCCTCCTGTGGCTCCACTTCTAGTCCCCTTGTTGAAGAGCTGTAACACTCTTCAGAGAAGCAACCCCCCCGCCCTCCCCCCACCCTCCCCCATCCCCTCTGCCCTCCCCCCTTCCCCCCCTGCAAGCTGGACCTGGAATCCTGCAGACCCCACAGGGCTTGGTGTGTGGCATCCCGACATCCCAGAGCAGAATGCGGAATTATAGGGCTCCCTAGCAAAGACTCCTAGTAATGTGGGGCAGGGAGCCTGGACTGACCACCTTCTATAACCAGGCAAGGGATTGGGACACCAACCCAGCCACAAAATCTTTGACCCTACAATTTGTCCTGCCTGCAAGATGTGCTGGGGTAAAGGTGGTGTCCAACTTGATACCCAGGCCAGGAGAGGAAGCCCACACTGACTGGAGGGCCAGGAACCAGAGGCTGGATAGCCCAGAGACTTAGGATAGAACCAAACACGACTGGAAAAAAAAAGTCAGTGAATTTATCTAGACCTAAAAACATCTTAACCCCTAAGCTTCATTGTAAAAACTAAGCTATTAAGTTGATAATGACAAGATGTGATAGAGATTGATTTACATTCAGAATTTTAGACACACCAAGATAGGAAAGATGTTTTCTTCAAGGTTGTCAAATACAAATAGTCAAAACATTCAGAATGTAACATTTATATAATTCCTGATTGTGTCATGGTTCTTCTTGCTATAGGTAGTTTATTGTATATATGTGAATAATATAAATGAATATGTAAAAAATAAAAATGTTTAGTTAATAAGAAGAAAAAGTCATTGAATTGATTCCTAATGATACCTGCTATACTTGTAGACCAGAGTCTAGCATGATCATCATCAGAGAGGCTCCATCCAGCACCTAGTAGGAGCAGCTGCAAGGACCCACAGCCAAACATCAGGGGAAGGAAGGATTCTAGGAACCAGAGGGGTTGAGGACACCACAGGAACATGGCCCACAGAGTCAATTTAGCAGGGCTCATGGAGCCTCACAGAGACTGAAGTGACAATCATGGAGCCTGTGTGGGTCTGACCTCTGCGTATATGTTATGGCTGTGTAGCTTGGTGTTCTTATGGAATTCTTACTAGTTGGAGTTGGAGGCTGGCTCTGGCTGTTTTGCCTGCTCTTGAGACCCTTTTCCTTCAGCTGGGTTGCCTCATCCAGCCTTGATACGAGGATATGTGCCTAGTCTTATTGTGACTTGTTATGGCATGTTTGGTTGATCTCCCTGGGGTGGGGGCTCACTGTTTTTCTGAAGGAGAATGGATCTGGAGGAGAAGAGTTGGGGAGGAGGGGCTGGGAAGGGGGAAGGGAGGTGAAGATGTGGTTGATGTGTAACATATGAAAGAATTAAAGACAACGACACCACTCTGTTTTCTCACTCTTCCCAAGGAATCCTAACAATTTCTAGAGTTTTGCTCTGTGACGGAAGGTGAAGGCCCACTGTGAAGGGTTAATCATCGCCCCCCTCAAGTGAACTGAGAAGCTCCAGAAGGAAAGCTGCCTTGACTCATAACACTTATGGAAGCATCTGAGAAGAAACTCCACATACCAAACCCGCTGGGACCTGCCACTTCCTGACTGGGGGAACTGATCTGCAGATGGACTCTTCTGTCCTCACATTTCCCCCTTTTCTGTCCTATATAACTCCAAGCCCCCGTGAAACACACACACACAATACACACACACACACACACACACACACACACAAAGTCTCCACTTCCACTGAGGCCCTTCAGTTCTGATTAAAGGAACAATCCTGCTTTTGGAGGTGCCCGTTAGCTTTCTCTTAATTCCATATCACCTCCATCAATACGAATCTACCACAATGCACATCTCGTTTTAAACATATTTTATTAATTTATTCATACTACATCTAAATTCATATCCCATCCCTTGTATCCTCCCATTCCTCCCTCCCTCCCATTTTCTCCTTACTCCCTTCCCCTATGACTGTTACTGAGGGGGGACCTCTTTCCCCTGTATATGCTCATAGGGTATCAGGTCTCTTCTTGGTAGCCTGCTATCCTTCTTCTGAGTGCCACCAGGTCAAATATGGGGCACCAGAGTTAGTGTGAAAGTCCGACCCCACTCTCCACTCAACTGTGAAGAATGTTCTGTCCATTGGGTAGATCTGGGTAGGGGTTCAAAGTTTACTGCATGTATTGTCCTTGGCTGGTGCTTGGGCCCCATGACCCAAGCACGTCTCTTACTATACCGGAGTATTATAGGGATAGAAAGCAAACAGTGTATCTGGATGATTATACCATCTCTCTGACCTATTGCTCAGTACACCAGCAGTACAAACTAAGGCCAGGGATTTCTCATCAGTTCAGTCTGCGCTCCTTATTTAACACAGCTAAGGATTAACACAGTTCCTGAAGAATATGAATTTATGGGAGAAATATTAAAATAACCAATCCTTTTTTTTGTGATAGGAAATGGATGTAACAGTAGACAGAATTTAAAGTAAAAATCGGGGGCTGGGGAGGTGGTGCAGAAGTTAAGCACACTGGCTGCTCCTCCGGAGGACCTGGGTTTGCCCAGCAGCTGTATGAAACCCCAGGCTCAGGGGAATCTGACACCCTCTTCTGCCCTTGGTGGGCACTAGGTCTACATGTGATGCAGACATACATGCAGATAAAACACCCAGTCATGCACATAAAATAACTGAAAAAGAAAAAATAATAAAATCTGATGAAATCTATCTTGAAAGAGGTAAGGAACATGGAATTCAAATAAGAAAATCTGAACCATTTGGAGGTTTGGGACACGAAGCCTGTGGGTGTATCAGATGACAGGATGAACAGGGATGAAGAAAACACCCATGAACTGAAGGAATTAGCCCTGGAAATCTCCCGGGAAGTATCTGAAAAGAGATCTATAGAAGAAAAGGTGGAAATCTAGGGACTAGAGTTCTGCTAGGAATCTCAGAAGGAGAAAACAAATGGTTGGAGTAGAGGTGGCAGTTTCCCAGAACTGAAATGTAAGAGGGTGTGTAGGCAGACAGGACCTTGAAGTCCTAGATTCCCAGTGTCACCAAGAACCTTAATCCAGACTGGCACTGCAAACCACAGAGGGATCTTGAGAGTATTCAAACATGGTAATTTATTATTATTTATTTACAAGAAACAGCTTGTCCTTTGACCTCTCCTTCCTTCAGGGCGAGTTCCAAGCTATGGCCAGCACGGACCAAGAATGTAAATTGTGCAGCAATTTCCAGCGCAGGACCTCCTGGCTGAGTTTTGATGGGTAAAGGAGTGCAAATGACGCTGCAGCTGTGGATTCGAAGCCGTTCATCCCCAGTGTAATTTGCCTTCAGGGCTCGATCTTATCATTTTTCTTTTTCTTTCTTTCTCTTTTTAAACTCCGTTTGAGCTTGCCCCAGTTTTGTTTCCTTCTGTTATGTTACCTCTCTCTCTTTTCTTTGTTTTTCCTTCCTTTCTGGTATTGCTACTGTTTCACATTTTTCACTTATCCATTCAACAATTATTTTGGAACCTTGTCATGTTCCGGGCACTTTTAAAGACACAGCTAATCCTTTCTAGTGAGAAGGACAGATAATAAATATTGAGTTTTTTTTTTTAAAGAAAAAGAATAGTTAACTATAGATACTAACAAATGCAATGAAGATAACTGTGTTACACCACAACAGTTGGCTAGGGACACTTGGGATGGGAGCAGAAGTGTCTGGGGCAAGTTTGAGGAGGTGTCAGTTTAATTAGACCTGAAAGACAGGGAGGGGTTGTCAGCTCTGTGAAGCACCCTGAGAGTCTTTCTTCTGCTTTTTTTTCTCACTTGGAGTCAACTCCCAAGTACACATCTACACTGTAGCAAGCACATATTCACACTCTTTATGTCCTTTGACTTAGCTTCTGTTCCTGTTTGCTGTTTGTAGTTGTTTTCTTGACGGACACTAATTACGTCACCTTAGGTATGATGATGACACAGAGAGCATGCTGGGTTCTTTTGTCCAGCGGGTAGGTGTACAGCCATAGCACAGCCTTATTCTGTGTGGGAGCAAGTATTTACCAGAGTAGAGACAACAGGAGGGTCCTTTATAACGTGTGGAAGCTGCTGGTGACCTTTGTTTGGTACCCATGGGCTTGGTGCCCATCTCTTTATTTCCCAGTGACTAGCCTCTGCTTCTGGAATACTCTTTGCCTGTGAGCTTTGCAGGCTCTCCATTTCCCACTATTCAGACTGACTGATTGTGTCACTGGTCCCATGTTCCTCTTTGTAATGATAATATAATTTAATGTCATGGCCTCCAGGTGGGTGGCTGGTGGAGTTTACTCTTTGTCTCTTGTTGGTACTTTGGCCATTGGATGTGAGTGAAATTGTGATGTACATAGGAGCTTAGTGTGCACGTGGTGGGTGGGCTGGCTCTCCAGCATTCTTGAAATTACTATAGGTGCCTAGGACACCCCTGAGAATTGACTGACAAGTATAGCCATGTGAATCCAACCCAGCTGATGTGGTTTGAATCTAGAATGTTCCCTATAGGATTGTACGTCACTTTGATGGCCTCAAGGAGGTGACACCTGGTTGGTGGAAATACATCTTTAAGGCACGTCTCAGAAGGTTAGACCAACCTCTGGTTCTGGCTACAGACTCTGCTTCCTGGTTTGTGAACAGCTGTTCCCTCACACTCCTGTGTCCAGGAATGGAACCATCTCTCCGTGCTTCCCCTGCTATGGTGGACCTACATTCCCTGAGACTGTGAGCCCAAACAAAGATGTCTTCCCTTAAGTTATTTCTGTCAGGTTCACAGCCAGGCAGAAGTAGCTAACACATGAAACTAGACCAGCCCTCCCTCACAAATAAGAACTTGATACAGATTTCACACAACAGGCCAGGGCATGTTTATGAATGACGGAAGACTGCTCACACAGGTGTCCCCATATCTGCAGGGCTTGGCTGCCGGATCCTCACAGATGCCAAAGCCTGTGGATGCTCGCTCATGTCCTTCATCTGAAGCTGGTAGTCTATTTGCATATAGCTTACGCATATCCCCCAAGTGCTTTCAATCATGGTTGGATTACCTAGGGTACAATAATGCGATGTAAATGCTATGTTAATAGTTGTTACACTGTATTGTTTAGGGAACAATGACAGAAGAAAAAAAGTCTTCAAATAATCAGTACAGACTCAGCCACCATAGGCTGAACTACACACGACAAGGGCTGGAGGCAAAGAGAAGAGTGTGGGGCAAGGCGTGCTGGGGAGCTGCCGGGGGTCTGTGTAGTGATGGGCGCTACAGCAGGGTGCGCCTAGAAATTATTTTCATTTGTGAACATTCAGCACAGCACTTCAAATACAGAAAGTTCAAGTTTTGAGTTTGGGGGCTTTCTAGAACTTACCTTCCCCAGTGTTTCTGTCGTGTGGCTAGTGTTGGTTGACTCTGCAGAGGCAGAACTCACAGCCTATGGGGCCCTGCTAAACCAGAGTTACTTATTTATGGGGTAGTCTGTGAGTCCTTTGGAGCCAGTGACTTTAGCATTTCTGCATATTGAGGGGCCAGGTGAATGGAAGGCTAGGATTTTTTTCTTTTTCTTTTTGGGTTGGATTAGAGGTTTCTTCAGGGGCCTATTTGGCAGTTTGGGTTTCCATGCACATAATATTCAGGCATAAGCAGGGCAGACTCTCTGAATCCTTGGGATTTCGGACACTGGTCCCTTGAGCCCAGATTTTATGGCCCTGCGCTCACAGGCATGGATTCTTTTGTGCATTCTGTGCTTTGAGTGGCCTTCAAGGCTAGACATTGTCTCCAGCGATGCAGCAGTCAGAATGTGTCCTTGAGTGATCTGAGGTCTGTGTGGTGATGAACAAATTGATGTCTGCTCTTCATGGAGGGTGAGAGGGACAGATCTATTCCACTTGTTTGTTTTTGTTTTTTTTGACAGCGGTAATACTGCCTGATTTACAGCCTCCCATGGCCCTCCCACTGTGTGTTAAAGTGTCTTTTTCAGATTTGACTTTCAGGGTCTCACTCCGGCCTTGAGGATATAGAGGAGGAATTAATTCACATTGACTTTGTTGGGCAGACAAAACTGGGTGATGATTCTAAAGTGAACTGTCTACACAGAGAAAGCTAAGGCCTCCCTGAATCAGGCACAAACCCTTTTCTTTTTTGTCAAACATATTTTCTCTTTTTCTTTTGAAATAATATTCTGCATTTTCTTTTTGAAAAAAAGAACCTTTCCCAGTGGGTATTGTCTTCCTCAGTGGGGCTGACTAATATGCATTTCTTTTAAATTTGCTGCTGTCTTTGTTTTGTGCTGTTACAGCAAATACTGCATCTGGAATCAACTGCAACACATGCCACTGGCCACTCTTATGAGGAATTTTGATCAAATGATTCGAAGCAGGAGGGACCACTCTAAATTTGGATGACATCATCTGGTGTAGTCCAGGTAAAAGGATGAGGAAGAAGGAAACTGCTTTTTGCCTGTTCATCCTCACTCTTTTTGGAAAGTTCATCTGTCCTGTTAAAAACAAATGAGAAGGCTGAGTGTGATGGCACATGACATTAACTTCACCACTGGGGAGGAAAGGGCAGGTGGACCTCTGTGTGAATTCCAGGCCAGCCTGGACCATATGGTAAGTTCCAGGCTGGCCAAGGGCTACTACATTGTAAGGCTTTGTCTCAAAAAGTTAAAAGCATCAAAACAGAGAGCAAAACAAACAAAAACAAACCCTAAGGAATCAAAGTCAAGCTGGGAATGGTTTTGTAACATCCAAACAAGGAAGAAAAACCATCAGCGTTTCTAATAGGCAAAGATTTTACAGAGAAGAGCTACAAAGCAACAGACAGTGGGCAAGGGCTCCGTGCTGGCCCGTCCCTCCCCAGAGCTGGCGTTCACATGGTTGATGGGTTAGAGGGTGCTTAGAGACTGGCACACTGAAGCCGGGTGAGAAACCAGTGTCTAACCGGTTAGAACGGCAAAGAAACAAACAGAGAAGGAAGCCATCTCAAGCTGACAGAATGTTAGGAAAGAGCTATATCCATATATTATTGGTATAAAGGTAAAATGCAACAAATAATCCTGGGAGCCTTTAAATAGCTGTTAAAAATAAACCACATACTTCTTGCCTAGCAACTGTGCTTTATAGATACGTTTATGTAAATAAAAAGCATCTCTCTTTGCAAAGATAAACTTTCAAGGATGTTGATTGTAAACTTATTTCTTTGCAGGGAAGAAATGGGCCTAGTCTGAATGTCCTTTGATAGGAGACAGTCTCTATGTGCTCCGTGGAAGACGTTGCAGTCATTGAAAAGATGTAGCAGGAACATACTGTGCTACATTCATATGAGGGAAGCCTTCTTAGCCACAGAAAGAAGTGTGTAATACAGTCCTATTCTTTGTAAGCATAAATTACTAAACAAGCCTTTCAATATAGGACTATATATTTGTAAATGTTTCTGTGACTATGGTAAGAGGTTGAAGCCGACTCCAGGTACTTGATGTTTCGGCCGAAGAGGCAGGGATGGAAGGTGACACTCAGAGACATTTGTTTGCACAGTTTTGCATTATTTCACTGGTTATAATGAATAAGTAATATGTTTCTAATTAAAGAAAAAAACTTTATAGTTAATAATATAAACTGCAAAGTTAATAATAAGAGTTGGAAGAAAACCAAAAAAGAGGTATACAAGAAAAAAGGTGAAGGCCTGAAACATGACTGGCAGAAACATGACCTTTGGGTTGCAGGGGTCAGGGGTCAAAAAATCCTGGGCAATGTCCATCAGACATGGAAGTCAGCAAGGTTGGTGCTGTAGGACTGACGGAGTACCGTGGACCCGAGAGAGAGGATCAGCCCTCACTTAGGGAACACAAGGCAGATCCTTTGTTTTTTTTTTTTTAAACCTTTTATTTAAAAAAAATGTGGCTCTGATTTTATTTTTATTCCATATTCTACGTTTTAAAAATATATATTTTTGTTACTTTTGGGGGAAATTTCAAACTTTGTATTTTGATTATATTCACCCTCTACTGTAGCTCCTCCCAGATCCTTCTTCCATTCCACACTCAGCAAACTTTGTGTCCTTATTAAAAACAACAACAAAAACAAATTAAAAAACCCCTCTGTATGGCCTATAAACTCTTGAGTGCGTGGCTTTCTAACTACAGCACTTTCGACTTACTTGAAGAAAGTTTTCCCTCCCTCTGCCTGCAGGTGTCGGCTACCAATAACTCCTCAGTTAGGGGTAGGACTTCATGTCCGCCCCACATCCTCATGCTGGAAATTGGTCTGGCTTGAGCTTGAACAGGCCTTGCACATTGTGCTACCATCTCTGTGAATTCATACATGCAACCGCCCTGCTGTGTCTGGAAAGCACTGTTTCACTACAGCCAGGCACCACCACCTCTGGCTCCCCCCTCTTCTGAAATGATCCCTGAGCCTTGGCAGAAGGAAGTGTGCCACAGATGATGTCCCATTTAGGGGTGAGCACTCCACAGTCCCTTATCATTTGCACCCTGGCCAACTGTCCATCCTTGTTAAGGGCCATCTTCTTAAGAAAGGCAAAACTGTAGAAAGAAGCTTCTCTGCTGAGGCTGAAGAGACGCATTATCTACGGGTATGATGGTAACTCATTAGGATTTGCTTTGATGCCGTGTCCCTTCAGCAGATTAATAGCCGTAAGTTTTCCCCTAGGGCCTATGAATTGGCTAGCTTGATGACAGGTCAAGCTCTTGACCTGGTGACAGTTTCAGGTAGAGTTTCCATCTCATATAGTGGGCCTTAAGTCCAATCAGAGTAGTTGGATACTTTCATCACATGTGTGCTGCTGTTGCATCAGTGGGCATATCTTACTAGCCTGGGTGCCAGTGTAGTTCCCAGTGTCACCAAAGGGATGATTACTTTTCTTCTTAATAATATGTGTAGCACCTTCCAGTCCTATAAAAGGAAAACTCTCCAGTAGAGATAAAGCTTTTAAGTGAGTACCAGCTTGATTTCTCCATGGATAGAACAGTCATAGAGACTCAAATACATAGTGTCTTCATACATAGTGTCTTCAGCAACAGAGGAGTCTTTTTTTTTTATTAATTTATTTACTTATTCACTGTACACCTCAGTCAAAGCCTCCTCACTCCTCCCAGCCCCCTCTCCAGCCCCCCTCTTCTCTGCCCTATTTCTCACAAAAGGGGAGCACCCATATTCACCCACACACCTCAGCTCATCAAGTCACATCAGGATTGAGTTCGTTTTCCCCTGTAGCCTGGCAAGGCAGTCCAGTCAGAGGGAAGTGATTAAAAAGCAGGCAACAGAGTCCATGTCAGAGATGGCTCCCACGCCCCTCATTAGCGGACTCAAATGAAGCCTGATCAGCCCATCAGCTATATCTATGTAGAGGATTTACGTCTAGTCCATGCATGGTCCTTGGTTGGTTGGTGCTTTAGACTCCACGAGCCCATTTGGGCCCAGGCTGATTGGCTCTATTGATCGTATGGAGCTCTTGTCATCTGTAGGTCCTTTTATCCTCCCTGTCCCCACTTTCCCACAAGACTCCCTATGCTTTGCATAACCTTTGGCTGGGAGTCTCAGCATGTTCTGAAGCACTGGTGGGTGGAGCCTTTCAGAGGACAACTCTGATAGGCTTCTGTCTGCAGGCATAGCAGAGTATCAGTAGTAGTGCCAGGCTTGGCTGTCTTCTATGTGGTGGGTCTGGGGCATTCCCTCAATCCCTGCTCTATCTGTTCTTTCTTTATCCCGGAACATCTCGTAGGCAGAGTAAGTTTTGGACCAGAGGTTTTGTGCGTGGGCTGGTTTTCTCTTCCCTCCAATAGGAGCCTTGTCTAGTTAGAGGGTGTCCTCTTCAGTCTCCATGGTCCCTGCTACTAGGAGTCTCAGCTAGAGTTCTCCTTGTATCCTTCCAAAGGCCTTTTCTAACTCAGGTCTCCAGCTTGTCACAGAGATGCCCCCACCCACAATTTCTCTTTTCTTTGCATGCCTTCTGTCCCCCCCTCCACTCTCCCCAGGTCTTATCCCCACCCTGATTTCTCTCTGTGTTCCCACTTTGTTCTCTCTCTCTCCAATTACAACCTCTGTCTATTCTATTTTTCCTTCTGAGGGAGTTTTAACATCCTCCTTGCTACTTATCTTCTTTGGGTTTGTGCATTGTAATATGTTTATCCTGTACTAAAATGCTAACATCTGCAATAAGTGAGTACATACCATGTGTGTCTATCTGGGTCTGGGTTATCTCACTCAATAATCTTTTCTAGTTCCATCCATTTGCCTGCAAATTTCATGACTTTTTTCCCTTTAATGGCTGAGTAGTATTCCATTGTGTAAATGTACCACAGTTTCTTTATCTATTCTTAGGTTGAGGGACATCTAGGTTGTTTCCAGATTCTGGCTATTGCAAATAAAGCTGTTATGACATCGTTGAGCAAATGTCCTTGTTGTATGGTGGAGCATCTTTTGGGTGTATGCCTAGGAGTGGTATGTAGCTGGGTAGAACCATTTTCACTTTTCTGAGAAAGCACCAGATTGATTTCCAAAGTGGTGTACAGGTTTGCACTCCCACCAGCAATGGAGGAGTGTTCCCTTTTGTACACATCCTCACTAGCATGTGCTGTCACCTGAGTTTTGATCTTAGCCATTCTGACAAGTGTAAGATAGAATTTCAGAGTCATTTTGATTTGCATTTCCCTGATGACTAAGGATATGGAGCATTTCTTTAAGTGCTTCTCGGCCATTTGAGATTCCTCTTTTGAGAATTCTGTTTAGTTCTATGCCCAATTTTAATTGGGTTACTTTGTTTGGGGGTGCTTAAGTTTTTGAGTTCTTTATAGATTTTGGATATTAACCTACTGTTGGATGGGTGAAGATTTTTTCCCAGTCTGTGGACAGCTTTTTTGTTCTACTGCCTTATAGAAGTTCTTCAGTTTCATGAGGTCCCATTTATTAATTATTGATCTTATAGCCTGAGCTGTTGGTGTTCTGTTCAGGCAGTTGTCTCTGTGCCAGTGAGTTCAAGGCTCTTCCTCACTCTCTCTAACAGATTTGGTGTATCCAGTCTTATGTTGAGGTCTTTGATCCACTTGGACTAGAGTTTTGTGCAGGATGATAAGTATGGATCTATTTTCATTTTTCTACAAGTAGACATCCAGTTAGAGTTTGTTGAAGATACTATCTCCGCCCCCCCATTGTATAGTTTTGGCTTCTTTGCCAAAAACCAAATGTCTGTAGGTGTGTTGGTTTATTTCTGGGTCTTCAATTTGATTCCATTGATCAACCAGTCAATTTTATGCCTGGGTTTCTTGGGTCTTTGTGATCAATGAGGTCCTGTCAGTCTCCTCAAGACAGCTAGTAGGGCTGAACCTAAGGCTGAATCTGCAGGTGTCTGCAGTTGGAAGCCCTTTTCAGGATGTTGGGGGATGTCCAGAAGAACACAGATGTATGATATCATTTTGGAGTCAGCGGCATAGTGGGTTTCTCTCTAAGAAGACATTGTGCTCCTGCCACTCAGATTTGGCTGGGCTCCACCATCTTGAACCAGGACCCCTGTATGTTTTTATTATCAATCTGCTCTCTCCAGAGGGACCAGTGGAACTGTGTATTGGATGTTGGGGTCCTGTCCCCGGTTTCCAGGTACTGCCCTTGGGGAAACGAGAGGAATCTGAGGTTTGGTCATCAAAGGTAACCAATCGCATTAGCAATAGTCTGTAATGTTTGGGTGTCTATGGAACTTCAGTGGATAACAATTCCAAAGGAGATAACCTATTCCTGCCCTATGGTACCTAGCAGGGGCAATTAAAGGGTAACTTTATTTATCCCCTGCCCCCCCCACCCCAGTTTAGGACACTTCTTCGGTCATATTCATAGGACTTTTTCATAAGGTCTTAGTGTTAATTATCCCTCCCTTTATTCTTTCTGATACTCTGCCCTCTCACACCCCGACCCCATTTAGACATTACAGTTGCACTATTCTTTTTTCCTCACTTTATATAACTGTCCAGTTAGCTCAGTTAGTTGGAGCACAGTGTTAACAGTGCCACGATCATGCGTTTGATGTCTGTATGGACTATGTGACTCACCTCCCCTTTATTCATCTTGTCAGTTGGTCATCCCTGCCTGCCTGTATCTAGAAGCCTATCACTCAACCTCCACAATTCATTATCTACACACCATTTGTTGAAGGGCTACTGTGTTGGTAATTAAAAGATGATAGAACACTTATTTTATTATTATTTTTGGAATTTCACACATGAGTATTGTATTTACATCATGTTACATCACCATCTATCCTCACCAGCTCCTTTCATGTCCACCTTTGACTATATCTATCTATCTTCTTTAGTTATTATAATCCCATATATATGTAATAGTAATGTATATAATTATAATAATAATGTAATGAGAAGATGAATGAAGGGAAGATGTGTTGCTGGCCCATACAGGGATCAAACCCATAAACTCAGCGTTATTAATACCATGCTCCAAACAACTGAGATATATGGATAGTTACGTGACGAGGAACAGGAGGATAATGAATCTAGAATCGTTAAATGGGGTAAGGGATAGTAGGGCAGGCTTGAGGAGGGAGTACAAGAAAAATATATATTCATATATATGTAGGTATATATATACACACATACATATATGCAAAGCCACATATGCATGTAAATATGTGCATATACATGTACATACACATATACATGTTTGTATAATCTGCTGAGTCCATTTAATGTTGCTCATATGTATGTGTGCGTAGGAATCAGATAGCCTATCAGAGTACTCATCTCTGGAGAAGAACGATTCTCTCTCTCTTAGCAGCTATTAACTGCTTGCAGCTCTTCATCTAACGGTAAGGCCTTGTGAAATTTCTGGCATGTCACCTGGGGTTGTCATTGTGCAGGTCCTCTTTAGGTGACCACGTTGTTACGCTCTCGTGAGTGCAGCTCCTTGTCATACATAGAAGACACTGTCCTGTGGCAGATGTCTTGTTCCTCTGGCTCTCACAGCCTTTCCATCTCTTGTTCTTCAATTCTCCCTGAGCCTTAGGTGTAGAAGTTGTGTTGTAGATGCATGCACTGGGGCTTAGTCACCACATGGTCAGTTGCTTTCTGCATTATGGCCAGTTGTGTTTTTCTGTGATAGTCTCAGTATACTGTAGAAAGAAGCTTCTTTGAGGATGGTCTGAACACCATGCTTACCCATGGATAAAAGGATAGATGCTTTGAATACAATTGAGAATTATGCTGGTTTAGGAAAGGGATAGTAATAGGTTTTCCTCTGAGGTCCATGACCTCAGCAACCATAGGTATTTGACTGAATGTATAGTACTAGGCACAAGTTTGCTCCTATTGAATGGATTTTAAGTCTTGTTTGGTGGCTGCTTGTTACCACAGAGATATAAAGGCCATGACTGCAACTTTGAAAATGTTGACTTGCTCCTCACTGTTAAGCTTTTCAGATGGGTAGGAATTTTACCTGCATTTTCCCCTGGCAGTTTGCATAACACTGTTGGATATTATGAAGCATAGTCCTCAGGGAGAAATCTTTTAGAGCAGTTGTCACTTGATTCTTATTCCAAGTCCTATGTCCAAATTACATGATGTCTTCAACAATAGGGTCTTTCCTTGAAGACCTTGGAGGCAACCAAGGGCAACGGCAGCAGTCTGTCCTGTTTGGAGAGTCTTTTGGACTTCTCTGACTGACAACTCAAAGTTTCTCATGCCTGGTACTGGGATATTTGTTAATAAATATTATTTATGTGTTTATAACTAAACATAAAATAACGGTTTCCTATGGCCTGTTCAATCATCCAGAGTACTCTTTATCCCTTCTTCTCCCTAAGTAGTGACCTCCCTTCCCCTCCCTGACCCAGGCCTCCTCATTTTCCCTCCGTGGCTCCTTTGTCATATTATTCCCCACTCTAGAGCATCTTCTCCCCATTCCACACAATGGTTCCTGTTATATTCTAGTTTCCTCCAAGATCCAAACTGCAAGGAAGCTCCTTAAGCCAGAAGGGAAACAACTCAAAATCAGTTTCAGGAAGACCCTAAATCTGACCAGAACATAAAAGCCCCCCTCTCAGAGTAAACAGTAAGGGATGCTTTCAGAGGAGCCAAGCTGCAGAGTGCTCTTACTGAGACTGGCTAAGCCTGTCTTCCCTTTCAGTTGTATAGCATAAACCCAACTCCTTCATCCAGATGTATAAAATAAATCCACTGAGGTTCAGGGCTACAGTTGGTGCCGTCCATCAGAGCAAGGACAACCTTCGGGATCCCAGCTTCTCTGTGGGTGACTGTGTCTGCCTTGCCTTCATTTCCTTGTTATCCCAGTTAGGTCAATCTTTGAAGCCATCTGGAAGAGCTTGTCTGAAATTAACATCTGGAGATCTCAGGATCTGGAGAGAGACCTTGTAGAGAGATGCCACCCCATCTTAGGAGTGCTCCAGCACCCTGGCATGGCTGGTTACAGTAACACTCCTCAGTGAAGAAGAATCTTTAGGTAAATTGCTCAAGTTAAACGGCCAGGATTGTCATCGAGCAGGGCGAGTGGCACATCCAGCTTTCTCGCCTATAAGCGAAGCATGGAGAGAGAATGTGTTGATAGATCGAAAGCCTTTGAAGCTGTTCATGGTGTACTTCATTATAGTGTTGATGGCAATTCCGTGGTGGCTCTGGGTTGTACATACTAAATGAGAAACCAAGCTATCATGTACCGCTCCAAACAGTGGAAGATACTGGCAGGCTGCATAACACAACCACATTATGTCACAGTTGTCCATATGCTTGTGTGTATGCCGGAGTAAGTATTTTTGTGTGGCTCTGAGTTCGTCTTCCTGTTTCGGGGAGACCAGCTGCAGCTGCACACTGCACCGGGAAGAGGGATGAGGTGGGGTCTGCAGGAACCTGGGCCAGCCAGGAGTGCCGGACAGAGAAGACCTTCTCCTTGGTTTTGAGTGTTACAGCTCTTTTGGGCGATGATAGCCCTTCACCAAGAGACGAGAGGAAAAAGAAGGAGCGGAGCAGTTGGGCGGTCAAAGCAGCAAGCGATGTGGGCAGGAGCTGTTAGGAGGCATGCGCAGGGAGGGCAAGGCCGCAGAGCAGGCGGGTCAGAGGGTGCAGAGGTGAAGGTCCGGAGAGAGAAAGCCCTCTCTGAATCAGCTCTTCAAGGGCTACAGCCCAGTGAAACGGCAGGACGATCATCAGTGAAACATCTTGTGCCCTTTTATTTGAGGTGTACAAAGACTATATAAACCCTAGGGAGTGGGAAGGGATTTCAGAGTGGGTGCATATCATTTATTGGGGCTGGGATGCTGGGGATGCTCTATTTGCATCCAGGTGCCAGGCTACATGGCTACCTGCGACTACCTTGAGAATTACGGGTCTGAGGGGCGGTCTCCAGGCTACATGCCACCAGGGCATGCAGGCACCGAAGCAGGAATGGACCAGTCCTAGTCCTACTAGTCTCAAGCTTGAGATTTTTGGGCTTTGGACTTGTCTCTGACCTCATAAGCTCCGTGCCTGTTTTCCCTGGCCAGCCAGCCTACATGCTCCACATTTGTGAACGAGTGTGGCATGTGTGTATAAGCGCTTGTGCAGGTGTTGTGCTTGTGTGCATGAGCATCCATTTGTGCGTGGTTGTGCTTATGTGAGTGTGGTTGTGTGTGTTTATGACTGATTGTGTATTTGAGTGTGTGTGTGAATGAGGATGCTTATTTATAAGAATGTGTGTGAGTGTGCATGTGTGTGCAAGCACACTTGTGTACATGAGTGTGCTCGTTTGCATGAGTATGTGTGTATGAGTATACTTGAATGTATGAGCGTGCATTTGTGTAAATATCCTTGTGTATGTGTGTGTGATTGTGTGTCTGAGTGTACATGTGTGTATGTGCTTGTGTTCATGATGTGTGTGTATGAGGATGATTGTGTGTGCCAATGTGCTTGTGCATGTTTGTGTGTATATGAGTGTTTATGTGTGTATGTATGAATGAACTTATATATATGAGTGTGTGTGTCCATAAGAGTGTACTTGTATGCATGAGTGTGCTTGTGTGTGAGTATCCATATGTATATTACTATGCTTCTGTGTGTACATATGAGTGTGTTTTTGAGTGTGCATATGTCAGAATGTGCTTATGGGTGTGAGTGTGTGGCTATATATGTAGAGGCAATTTTACAAGAACATCCTCCGAATAGTTAAGTGGTGATAAGATTCCAGAGAAGAGGATTTGAGGCAGGACTGCAAGTCAGAATTTACCTGCCCTATGCTTCCTTTCTTTTTGCACTGTCTGAAAATTTGCTGATTTACTCATATTGTAAATTCTATGTAAGAACAAATGAAAAGAATTCCAACAGCCCAGGCCTTAAGGTCAACAATTAATAAATGGGACCTCATGGGGCTGAGAAGTTTCTGTAAGGCAGGAGACACTGTCAACAGAATAAAGCGACAGCCTACAGACTGGGAAAAAATCTTCACCAACCCTACATCTGACACAGGTCTACCGAAATATATAAAGAACTCAAGAAATTAACACCACCAAACCAAATAACCTAATTAAGAAATGGGGCTCAGAACTAAGCAGAGAATTCTCAATAGAGGAATATTGAATGTCTGAGAAACACTTAAAGAAATGCTCAACATGCTTAGTCATCAGAGAAATGAAAAAAAAAAAAAGATCCTGAGATTCCATCTTACACCCATGAGAATGGCTAAGATAAAAAACTCAAGTGACACCACATGCTGTCGAGGATGTGGAGAAAGAGGAACACTCCTTCATTGCTAGAGGGAATGCAAACTTGTACAACCACATTGGAAATCAATCTGGTGCTTTCTCAGAACACTGGGAATAGGGCTTCCTCAAGACCCAGCTATTCCACTCCTTGGAATATACACAGAAAATGCTCCACCACACAACAAGGACATATGCTCAACCATGTTCATAGCAGCCTTAATCATAGTAGCCAGAACCTAGAAGCAACCTAAATGTCCCTCAGTCGAAGAATGGATAAATAAACTGTGGTACATTTACACTATGGACTACTACTCAGCTATTAAAAACAAGGAAATCTCGAAATTTGTGGACAAATGGATGGAACTAGAAATGATCATAGTGAGTGAATTAATCCAGAACCAGAAAGACTCACATGGTATATACTCACTTATAACTGGACACTAGCCCCACAGGCATGTCCCCTGAAAGTCTTCACTTACCAGGAGATTGGGATAGGTGCAGGGACCTCCTACTGGGACTCTAGGTGAGAGAAGTATGGGCGAATAGGGAAATAGAAGGATCTAGAGTGTCCTAGAAACCTATAAGAAGAACATCATGATGATTGGATCTGGACCCAGCGGGGTCTGCTCAAGCTTCTGCACCAATCAGGACAATACATGCAGTAAACATTGAACCCCTACTTAGATCTAGCCAAGGGACAGGACATTATCCACAGTTGTGTGGAGAGTGGAGACTGACTCTGACATGAACTCTGGTGCCCCGTATTTGACCACTTCCCCCTTGGTGGGGAGGCCTGGTGGCACTCAGAGAAAGAATAGGAAGGCTACCAAGATGAGACTTGATAGGCTGTGCCAATATGGTGGGGGAGGAGGTGCCCTTCTGTCACAGACTTAGGGGATGGGAACAGGGTGAAAGAGGGAGGGAAGGAGGAACAGGAAGAGCCAAGCAAGAGGATAAAAATTGACATGTAATCTGAATAAATCAATAAAAAAGGAAAAAATAAAGGGTGAATTTTGGTTTTCATAGAGAAAAAAAGAACAAAAGAAAAACATCAGTAGACTTTAAAATGGAGGTAAGGCAGTTCAAGCATCTCTTCTTTCCATGTTCCAATATATTGGTTCACAAAGGCAGCCATAAAAAGCATATAAATGAAATTTCTCATCTTATTGTGAAGGTGAGATTTGTCTGCTATAGATCCATGAGGTCAGTCTGATACATCACTCTGCCGGTTGCGATGTTAGAAATGCAAAGCCTGGAGATGCCATTCTCACTCAACATGCCTGTGGCTCCCCAGACACCACTAGTCCTGATCCCTGTGGCTCAGACTTCAGTGAACTGGTGTTCATAGAATCTGGGTCTAGACGCTGCTCTCCATGCTCACCTCTTCTGCTTCGTGCTTGCTTTCCCAACTTCAGTCTACCTGTGGTACCCAGAGATAGTTTACTGTGGTGGGCGGCACACACAGGTTTTCTTAGGGCTCTCTGAGAAAGCTGTAAAATAGATTTGCTATGTGCTAAGCAAACGCGTGGGAGGTCATAGCTGCTACAGGGATGGGCAGGCAGGTTCTCAGGCAAGAGCTCAAGGTAGGAGACAGAAACAATTTTGTCCAGTTCCGTAGAGTAGGGTGCTTTTAGGGAAAGACTCACATTGTTACAAGCTGTAAGAAATTCATACTGACTATTATAAAGAAGGCAAAAGAACCACTCTAATGGCAAAAATTCTCAGATCTGAGCCTTAGGATGCCTTGTAGGTATAAAGAAGGTTGGAAATTGGAAAAAAGTCATGGGATATGCTATTGGAAATGACAATAGGGGAGCCACTTTTGAAAGAACCAGGTCAAATCAGAGCTCCACTATAAGCTGTGTGACCCTAGGTACTGGGATAAGCTTTCTGAGGCTCCACTTGGCATTCGGATAATGAAGAGAATAGAATCATTTTTACATTATATTCTTAAAGACGAACTTTGAGATGAGTTACAAGCAGAGGCTTAGGGAGCTGTGTTTACAAGGAAGGGATATTTGCAGAATTAGATAGAGGGGTCACCTGACCTGCAACGTTGCTGTAATCTAGTCCTTTGGAGCTTGGGTGGGAAGTGCGCAGCTGGGATGGCCCATTGGAGAATCTCTCTTTTGGAAAAGAAGGGCTGAGACTTTGAACTCACCCTAATCAATAGCTGGCTGTGTGCCGCTCCCCAGAAGTGTGTGTAGCATTGAGTGATGAAGTTCCCTGTAGCTGAGGGCAGTCTCTAGTGAGAGGCCCAGCTGTGAGCTTTCAGCAGCCTGTGTTCCAAGCAGCCAGGGTGCATTGGCTTTGATCTAGGCTCTTTATTATCCACTACAAATACATGTTCTGTAGGTTTCTATGTTGTATAGAAGTGCTTTGCATACTGCTGGGAACGCCACAGGATTGTAAATATAAACATAAATAAATACAAAGATCAACTCTTTTTTCCCACCTGAGAAATATTTCTTAGTGGCTTCAGAAAAGAGAAAAAGATGGCTTCCCTGCTTTACCCTAAACTTGCTCATTTCAGTGGCTCAAAGTCCATGTCCATCAGAAACATTTTTTTTGGTCTTGGAAAGAACAAACCCCACAGCAACAAACCACTTAGTATCTAATTGTTGTTTCTCAGTCATCTCAGAGCCCACAGCCTCTCAGCAGGTAAAGCGAGCGGGCAAGGCTTACTCTTCTATCAGCAATAAAACTGATACCATTCCCTCTGTCACTACCTCAGTTGGGCCCGGCGACCTCATTATTCCCTGGCCAATATATTTTATAACATAGTGCCAGGAAATTGAAGGTAACTGAAGAAGCATGCATTAAAGATATGACTAGGGTTACTCATTAAACATTAATTTTTAAAACTAGCTTCAGCAGCTAAGGGTCACCTCTGTATGACTTTAACTCCAAGTTCCAGGGAGATGTGCCAATCAGAAACCATATGTGTTCACTACTGAGGAAGACAGACTGTTTCACAGCACTTTTACATTCCTACGAAGTAGTTTTGCTTTCTGTTTAAGCACTCGGCAGAGTCCAGAGCAGGTCTGGACAGAGCGACAGCAGGGCATGGCACCTGTAGCCTTGCAAGGCTTTAACGGGTGAACTCCCCAGGGGAAGGATAAAGGACAGAGGAGTGTTCAGTGCAGACAATGGCCTGGGCGTCTCATCAGTGAGCTGTGTGGATGAAGCAGGGTTATCAGAAGTGTTGGCGCTTTTAATTGGATAAACCCATCTTGTAATCTATCTAGATTTTTCCAGTTTGAGACTAAGTAAAAACCCAAAATGTTTTAGGGAAGGAAACACACACACACATAATTCAAAATAAATCTTTTTTAAAAAATGCAGTATATTCTGGTTATGGTTTTTACTCCCCTAATTCTCTCCAGAATCTTCCTACTCCCCCATCCTTTTTTTTTCAATTTGAATATTCTCCCTTTTCCCCTATCCTCTTGACTCTATGCTCTTTCTTTCTCCTTCTCTTTAGAAAACAAACAGGTGAACAAAACCAACCAGAATTTGAAAAAAAAAAAAAGAAAGAAAGAAAAAGCACAAGAAACACACAGAGAAATACAAACTCCACAAAACCACAAAACCAGAAACCATAACATACAAGCAAAAGAGCAGTGCAACAAGAAGATGCCAAAACAAAGCAAGATGAGATTTTAAAAACCCCTCCGAAAACAGCATTGTGTTCATTTGTGTTGGCCATCTATTGCTGGGCATGGGGCCTGTCCAAAAGTGTGGCTAATATACCTAGTGAAACTTCATTGGAGAAAACTAGTTTTTTTCTTTGCAAGTGGGTGTCAGTTGGAGATAGATTTTGGGTAGGAATGGAAGCGCATGTTCACTTCCTCCTTTCAGCACCGAGTCCCATCTGGTTTGAACCTGTGCAGATGCTATGCATGCTGCCGTAGCGTTTGTGAGTTCATGTGTTCACTATTCCTGTTGTGTCTGGAAGACACTGTTTACCTGGCGTCATTCATCTGCTCTGGCTCTTACTGACCCCGGAGAGCAGAGGTTTGAGAAAGACATCCATCTCATTTAAGACTGAGTGATCAACAGTTTTTTTCCCTCTCTTCATTATCTGGTTGTGGGTTTTTGTTTTATGCATCTATAAGCATCCCTGATGATGGATGCGCAGGACTATAGGAATAGCAGAATAGTGTTAGGAGTTGTTATGTTGCTGTGTTTCTTTAGCAGAACAACAGCATTTGGCTTTTCACTGGCCTTTAGCCTGTCTAATCTTAGATCCTTGGCCACCTGAGCAGTGTCAGGCATGGCTTCCATCTCATGGACTGGGTCTTAAATCCAATCAGAGAGTGGCTGGCTACATTTGCACAATGTTTGTGCAAACACTGCAGCAGCATATTTTGCAGGCAGGTCACCACTGTAGATGGCAGAGTTAGTCACTGGGTTGGTGGCTAACTTTCTTCCTTGGTAGTGTTCAGAGGACTTTCTAGTACCGTGAACTCTAGGAAGTAGGTGTGCAGCCTGTAGTTAGGCACGTGCTCAATTTCTCTGTGTTCAGCGATGGTGTAAGTGCTGTCTTCAGCATTAGTGTCTTATCATCAGTTTGTGGAGTGTAATCAATAGCCTGAGATGCTTCAGGTTTTCCATGGGGTTCCATTGGTCAACAACTCAATGGGATGTAATCTATTCTTGGTACTGCTTTCACTTGGTGACAAAAGATGTCTCACTGGGTATTGTCTCTCCCATCGATTTAGATTTCTTTCAAATATATATATATATATATATATATATATATATAAGATTCTACAGTAGTAAGTTTCCATACAACCCTTAGTGTTAGGTGCCCTTCTCTGGGTTCCTTTTCTCCTTCTCTCCCCGCTCCTCTTCCTCTTTGATCCTCTTGCTGTAGTCTCCCTTCTGCCTCCTCATATCTCTATATCCTCTTTCCCCTTCCTTAGGGTCTCCTCCCCACACCGCAGTCCTTTACTCCATGCGTAACCTCTGCGGGCCACACAGATTGCAGGATGTGTTCAAACGCTAAGACACTAACAGCCACATATAAGAGAACGCATATGAAATTTGTGTTTTTGTGAGTGGGTTATCTTACTTACAATGATTTTTTTTCTAGTTACATCCATTACCTGTGAATTCAATACCTTTTAACAACTGAACGATATTCCACTGTGTAAAAATACCACATTTTCATTATTCTTTGATACATTGATAGACAAGTAGGCTGTTTCTAATTTCTAGCTATTGAGGATAGAGCAGTAATGATCATGGCTGGGCAAGCATCTCTGTGTTAGGATGGGGAGTCCTTTGGGTACATGCTTAAGAGTGTTAATCTGGATCTTGAGGTAGATCTATTGCCAGCTTCCTGAGAAATCTATTCATTTCCACAGTGGCTGAACAAGTTTGCACTCCCACTTACAGTGGATGAGTCTTTACCTTTTACTACATGTTTCCTAGCATAGGATATAATTTGTTTTATTGATCTTGGGCATTCTGACTAGTGTAAGATGAAATCTTACCGTAGTTTTGATTTGCATTTCCCTGATGACTAAAGATGTTACCATTCCTTTAAGCATTTCTCAGCCATTTGTGTTTAATCTCTAAGAGCTTTTTTAGTTCTGTATCCCATTTTAAAATGCTTTCTTGATTGATACTAAATCCTTTATTGAGTGAGTAATTAGTAAGGGTCTTTCCCTCTCTGTAGTCACTTTGTCCAAAGTATGGTGTCCTTTGCCATATAAAAGCATTTCATGGTGCATGCCTGTAATCCGAGCACTCAGGAGGCAGAAGCAGGCATATCTCTGTGAGTTACAGGCCAACCTGGTCTACAAAGCAATTCTTGGGACAGCCAGGGCTACACAGAGAAACCCTGTCTCAGAAAACCAAAAGAAAAGGCATTTCAGGGTGTTTTTGGGAGGGCTCCGGCAGGCTAAATAGAGGGCGTCTTACTGGAACAAACGTGTATCAATGAAACAGTGCTTGAGGAAGCACATGTCTTCCCATCCCCCACCCAACTAAAGACACAGGTGAGACATCTGAAGACCAAAGGGTCTTTCCATACTGTGATTACAGTGCTGGGGCTTCAGTCAACAATCACTTTCATGCTACAAAATGCAAGAAGTCATTTTCATCCTGGGCTGCGTGTTTTTCACAGCCTATGGTCTGGGTCTGGGAATCTTTCTATTTTGAGGCTATTTTTTGAGTCAACAGAAATTTCTCCATGAGCTCAAGCTAGTGAAACCTTGTGCTCTCTATTGCACCACCATTAAAAACAGCCTTAGTGCATTGCCATAAAAAAGACATTTCAGTTTCACAAAGTCTCATTTATTAATTATTGGTCTTAATGCCTGCACTAATGGTGCTTTGTTCAGAAAGTCTATTCCTGTGCCAATGAGTTTAATACTATTTTCCTGCTTCTTTTCCATCGGGTTCAGAGCATCTGGTCTTATGCTGAGTCCTTGATCCACTTGGAGTTGAGTATTTGCAGGGTGGTAAGTATGGATCTATTTGCATCCTTCTACATGCAGCCATCTAGTTTGAACAGCATCGTTTGTTGAAGATGCTCTGTAGGCTTTGAACTTTTTCAGACCTACTTTATTCGGGGTTCTTTAATGCTTACACCTCCCTTTCCAAACCATCTTCCTTAGATAGGAGAGAAAAGAGGTTAATAGGAACAGAAGAGATAAACCATTTTTTTTATACTCAGCTCCTTGGAGCAATTCCTCTGGCATAGTTGGCAGGTTTCCAATAGAGCAGTTAAACGGTAAACCAGCAATTCAGTGAAGGTGACTGCAACCGCAGCCGCTGGAACCCAGAGCAGCAGCAGGAGCCCTGAGCCTTGAAGCCTTTGCTAGAGCAGTTCTCTCTAAGAGCATCTTGAAGAGGAGTGATGAATACCAAGACCAAAAACGCCCTGCCTCTTGTTTTGGGTATACACACACACACACACACACACACACACACACACACACACACACGTGTGTCTCCTCTACTAGGATGTTTATCAGTTGGCAAAGACCATGCCCTGGCAAGAGATGGTTCCTCTGCCAGTGGACAAATATCACCTGTTCTCTCACAAGTCTGTTTTCAGCAGAAAAACCCCGCACACCTTGTACAAGTCTGTTTCACATCCCACACTTGGAATCAAAACAAAGACATGCTTCCATCCACTACAATGCTCCTTTTTTCTTTCAGATGTACTTTTGGTTTCTTCCTAAAAAAAAAATAGACGTCGATTGATGAGTGAACATATGTTTGGGTCTTGAATTCTACTCCATTGATCAATGTGTCTGTTTTTATGCCAATACCATGCTGAGAGAACTGTATTTTTAAGAGTTCAATTCTATTTTACACAACCACACCAATAGCATGCATGCAATTGGATCTCATAATGAGACCACAGTCCAGAAACACAGGCAGTGCTACCTCTACTTCTGTATATTTGCTTTGGTGTTGGATTTCAAAATACATTCTCAAATTCTTTGAATATATGCACACACACACACACACACACACACACACACACACACACCACAAACATACACACACATTTTTTGAGACAGAGACTTGTTGTATAGTCCAAGATGCCTTTGAACTTGAGATCTTTCCTTATTTAGACTCCCAAATTATAGGATTACACACACCTCCAGGACTGTCTGGAATTCCTTCTTCAAAACATGGAGCCTAGCTGTGTGTGTAGGCACATGTCTGTGATTCTAAAACTTGGAAGGTAGAGGCCGAGGGTAAGCACCTCAAAGTCATCTTTGGCTGGGGTGCAAGTTTGAGATCAGCCTGGGTTACAGGACACCCAGTCTCAAACACAAACAAACAGAGGCAGAGCCTGTTTTTCCTTTCATTAAGTGGGAGCTGGGCTTAATGACTTGCTTTCAATGAGTAGGGTGTTTCAGAGGGATTCTTTGTGACTTCTGAGACTGTACATACAAAGGGTGGTGGCTTCCTCTCTTCCCTCTTGGAATATTTGTTGTGCTGGAAGATATGTCATGAGGATGCCCGACTGCTCTGTAGACAGGACCTGGCAATACAGAACTGAAGTCTCCTGCTAGCATCCTTGGTGGAAGTAGATTGTTTAGTCCCATTCAAACCTTCAGATGACCATAGGCCCAGCTCACCTTCTGAAAGCCAAAGCCAGAACCATGTAGGTAAATCTTTCTTGAATTCTTGATCCCAAGAAGCTGTGGGATAGCAATTCACTGTTTAACTTAAGTTTTATGTTCACTTTGTACTCAGCAGACAGTAATCAGTGCTAGTAGCTCCCTGCCTCATTTAGAGAGCAATTGTCAGAGAGGAGAAACAATCTTCTTAAAAGATGCTTTATTGTTTTTACTTGATTTTATTTTTTAAACCTGCTTGCAATGGGCACAAAGATCAGAAAGTCAGCACCCCCATCACCTCAGGCGTACATCACCGCTATGTGCTGAAGACATCTAAAATCCTCTTACCTAGCCATACTGAAATGTTCAATTAGTGACTGTTAACCACCATCACCTGACTGTGCCTGCCATACTCCTGCACCCATTAGCGGTCCTTTCATCTTCATCTGACTTCCAATTGTCCAAAACTAATATTTTAGTCACACAACTTGACTCAAGTGGTCAGATGAGAATCAATAAACTGGTTAGGACGGCAGGAACCACCAAGAGCAGCAATTTTCACCCTGACCCCACAGACATAGTGTGTTCTAACGAAAGGCAGTAAGAAAAGCCAAGGTAAACTCCATACTGTAGTAAGACTTTATTTTTCAGCCACTAAAACATTTCATAAAGTGGTTTATTTTTCATTTGGATGTCCTACAGCAGTTTGAACTTAGGTGCCCAATGTCATGTATAAAATATAAATGTAGCTGGTTTTTACCTGTATGCTTTTAAAGGTTGGTACAGGGCTTGTGTGCTCTGGCAGCCTGCCCCTGCATGTCTGGCTGTCTCGGGTGCTGGCACACAGCCCTATGACTGTATTTCTGGACACTTTCCATTTGCAGAATAATTTTCCAAGATATCTTCTGATAACTGTAGTGAATGTTTTTCAAAAATATCTCTTACCTCTTATGGTATGTGATAAAGATAGAGTCACCTAGATTTATTTGCTGGGACTCCTTCTCCCCACTGGTGGTGGTGGTGGGGTGGTGGTGGTGGTGGTGGTGGTGGTGGTGGTGGTGTGTGTGTGTGTGTGTGTGTGTGTGTGTGTGTGTTTGACTGAGTGTGATTGAGTGAGTGTGTAAGTGAGTGTGTGTTTATGTATATGTGAGTGGGTAAATAAGTGTATGTATGTGAATTGGTGAGTGAGTGTGTGTGCATGCCTGTGTATACATATGTATGTATATGTCTTGTCTTTGCCCAGTCACTATTTAAATGCTAATCTTATCCAGAAGCAGCTTCACAGACCTACCAGAAAAAGTATTTTACCATCTGTATGGGCAACACTTCACTCGGCAAGGAGAAGCATACATTAACCATTACAATAGATAATTCAGAAGTGAAAAGATATTGTCTGTATGCTTATATATTTGCCCCCTTTTCTCTCCTGCCTGTAGATGTATTAGGAGGAAGTAGATGCAATGAGTCTTGATGGTTTCTGATTCACAGTGAAAGGAAGCCACTCTCAGGGAGTGAGTTAATTATTGCAAGGCCGGCATGTACTACAGTTCTGGGTAAATTAACTTCTTTTCATGTAATAAGCATCACAACAAAGAAGACAAGTTCACAAAAGAAACTCATGCACAGCGTCTGGATTCCAGGTTTGTGCTGGAAAAAGGAGAGCCCCTTGGGGGATGGCGGAGCCTCTGGGGAGGGAGGAGTCCAGGAGGCTATCCAAAGCACCAGGGAGAGGGGATTTGAATGTGCTGAGAGTGAACTTTCACTTGCATCTAATTAAATATTTATACATTGAGAATCTGCATGGTAAGTGGAAGCATTCTCCGGATTAGCCTTTTACTAGCAGCATAAACAATTACCCAGTGCCTGTTTTCTCCGTTGCAGCCTTCTCATCCTTTTCAAGCTCGCTGGGTTGCTAGTTAAGTCTCGCTGTCCTCCCAGAGCAGTCACTTCATTAACCGTGGTTTTTAAATAGAGACTTCTGAGTTTGCTCCGCCACTCCTCTTTGCAACAGAGACCATTTCATTAAACCCCAACTGACCAGAAGGTAGAGGACAAGAGATCACTAGGCACCAAGTCCCAACTGATGCGTTACAACATAACCCATGCACCCAGTGCTCAGGGTTCATAGAGGAAGAGGGAACAGAAAGATTTTAAGAGCCAGAGGAATAGGACATTTCCTGTGAGGTTGTGTCTCCTAGAAAGGTCAGAAGAGGCTTCACGCATGGAGCCTCATCAACATAGATCCCTCTCTCATGAGCACAGTGACTACTGATGCCGTTGGATTAATAAATAAAGGCAGACACTTGAAACAGATGTGATCATAGTGGGTGAGTTATGAGGATACTAACTTAATTGTCAGTGCTGGTTTCGATTCCACTGGGAGCTTTCAAAGTTTACTGAGACAACAGCTGCTGTTAATACAGAATCTGTTGATATAAACATATTTGGAATCCTTTGACCCATATTTCCATAGAGCTCTAGAATATTTTATATTTCATGAACACTGTGTCAGTCGCACACCCATAGGTAATTAGTGATGGTGTGTATCCCTTCCCATGCACACTGTCTGCTGGCTTAGTAGCTACTAATGATATTCTGGTCATTCAGTTAACTGGTAGTTAGGCTCTAACAGTGAATTCTTTCACTATTGGTGTCAATGAAATAGTTTTTGTAGTACGGGTGTACTTGGAATTCTCTAGCAAAATAGAACCCATTGGATAATAAGTATATTAAGGGCAGATAAGCTATTTAAGAGGACTCCTATTGGGAAAATTGTCTTACATACTTATGGAGGATAAGAAGTCCTGTGATCTATGGCCTTCCAGACATGGGCTCTAAAGAAGAGGTGGTGCAACTCAGTATGAGTGTCAAGGACCAAGGAGCAGGAGCTGATGCCTGCTGACAGAAGAAAGATGCCCTGGCACACGGAGATAGAGAATTCCCTCGTCTGCCTTTTGCTTCTGCATGGGGACATCAGTGAATCAGATAACACTGGCGAGGCATACAATCGTTATCCAGTTTACTGATTCAAATGTTAATATCTCCTACAAACACTGTCACAGACCCACCAGAAATAGTATTTTACCCCTCTGTAAGTGCTCTATATTTTGATACCCTAATCACTATATTTACAACATAACCCCTAGACTTAAGGCCAGGGAAAATCATAGAGGAGAGGGAAGAAAAACTGTAAGATTCAGGGGACATCTTCTGAAAGATAGTGTCTTCTATATATGACAAGGAAGCATCATCCATACAATATTTTTTTATTTTTTACTTTTACATATACACATATTAGTATACATATATACAATAAACTACATACAGTAAGAAGGACCATGAAACAATTAGGAGCTATATAAATGTTACATTCATAGTGTTTTGCCTATTTGTATTTGGCAACCTTGGAGAAAACATCTTTCCTATCTTGGTGAGTCTACAGCTCTGGATATAAATCAATATCTATCATATCTCATCTCTACCATCCTAAAAAATCTACCTAGACCTAAAAACTTCTTAACTCATAAAACTAAGCTTAATTGTAAAACTAAACTATCTGGTTTTCAACCACATCAGAGACTTGAGAAGAAAAAAATTAATTATTGCATGGTGGTGCAAGCCTGGAATCCCAGCACTTGGGAGGCAGAGGCAGGTGGATTGCTGTGTGCTTGAGGTCAGCCTGGTCTACAAAGTGAGGCCAGGACAGCCAGAGCTACACGGAGAAACCCTGTCTTGAAAAAACAAAACAAAACAAAAACCAAAAACCAAAACCAAAACAAAACAAAAACAAAAAACAAAACAAAACAAAAACAAAAACAAAAAAAAAAAAAAAGAAAGAAAGAAAAGAAAAGTCATAAAATCTTAAGCAACTGCCTAAACCCTAAACAAGATCTCCACCAGTTGACTTGCCATCCCAGATGGGGGAAATCTCACAAGGCTTAGATGAAGAGTCTGAGGCAATTGATGACTGCTAAGAGAGGAAAAAACTCAGTTTTCTTTGGGGATGAGCCCCCTCGCAATTATTCAATCCTAAGTGTTCAGCCTTACACACATATACACTCAAATAATACTAAATGGATTCTGCATATGCATACATATGTAAAATATACACACATACACATATGTATGCATACATACACTAAATGGGCTCATGGGCACATGCATGTGTGTGCACACTACATCTATAAATGCAATCTGCAGAGTCCTTTTAATGTAGCTCATTACACCAATAGCAATTAGAGAAGAGCTTATGGATTTGAGAGGGAGTGGAGGGACATGTGAAGAAGAGGTGGAGGGGACAAAAAGTGGGGTGAAAATGATGTAAACATAACACTCACGCATCGAATTTTCAAAAGAACATAAAACAATAGAAAGAAATTTAAAAACTGAAATAGCGTTTTTACCAACTCTATGGATAATGCCACTCTCTACAGCTGAAACACAACATTATTTAGTAACTCAGAGGTAAACTCAGCCCAGAGCTTCATTGTGGGACTCTGTTTGCTGTGTCTTTGATCTTATACTCTGCATAGACACCATAAAGATGTTTTATTTCGGCGTGATACTGCAGAAAAAGTTTAGAGTGAAACACTGGGTGCAGTGGCACACGCCTTTAATCCCAGCACTCTAGGGGGCATAGGCAGGCAGATCTCTTTGAGTTTGAGGCCAGCCTGGTCTACAAAGTGAATCCAGGACAGCCAAGGCTAACACAGAGAAACCCTGTCTCAAAAATCTGACAGTGAAACAATGGCCTGGATTAATTTCCTGCCATGCTAAGTTTTATTTTGAGTAAGATATCTAACCTCATCAGCATCAGTTTTCTTAGGTATGGACAAAGGCTAATACTTAGGTCTCCTGTGCTGGGTTTTGCAAAGATCGTTATACAACTCAACATGGAAATGCTTTATAAATGTGGGTGCCGAAGCTGTCTCGCTTGTATAACATGCTCCAACTCGAAGCTTCATAGCCAGGCGTTCTGAGACTTTCTTCCAGCTGTTTCAATTCACAACGCACTTGACTTAGTTGGGCCAAAGAAAGAGACAAATGGTTTTGTAATGAGAAGATATTTCAGCAGTTTCTCTGTGAGCAGTGATGAAAAAGACATTTCTCATTTCATAAAAATAATAATCTTCGACTAACTGGCTAGAAGAAGAAAGAGATGACTGTCTGAGGATTTAAACAACACTGTGAGCTTACCCCTGCAGGGGATTGTGCACCACCGCAGCAAGTGAAAAGAGTGTTTCCACTTGTCAGATAATACTAATCTGTCAGCAGTGAGGCCAATGCCTTATTATTATTAATGTCCCAGGAGAGTCACCCTGCATGGGATTTAGTCTTTTCCTTCTCTTATCCCTATAGAATACTTTGGGGAAAAATTAATTCCTGATCCACAAAACAGAATCCACTCTTCGCTTACCATTTAGTTAACATCGGATTAACAGAAACAAAGACAGGATTGAACAATAATAGATTTAAGATCATGAATGACATAGTATTTGATTATTTCCTGTCATCTTCTTCTTTTTAGTGGGTTTGCTTCTTTTTGTTCTAGAGCTTTCAGATGTGCTGTTAAGTTGCTAGTATGTGATCTCTCAAGTTTCTTTATGAAGATGCTCAGTGCTATGAACTTTCCTCTTAGCACTGCTTTCATTGTGTCCCATAAGTTTTGGCATGCTGTGCCTTCATTTTTATTGAATTCTAGAAAGTCTTTAATTTCTTTCTTCCCTGACCCAGTGGTCATTGGGTAGCGGGTTGTTCAGTATCCATGAGTTTGTAGGCTTTCTGTTGTTTCTGTTGTTGTTGGTGTCCATCTTTAGTCCATGGTGGTCTGATAAGATACAAGGGGTTATTTCAATCTTCTTGGATATATTGAGGCTTAGTTTGTGACTGAATATATGGCTAGTCTTGGAGAAGGTTCCATGTGGTGCTAAGAAGGTATACCTTTTGTGTTTAGATGAAATGTTGTAGCTCTCTGTTAGGTCCAATTGGCTCATAACATCAGTTAGCCTCATTATTTCTTTATTTAGTTTCTGTCTTGTTTACCTGTCCATTGGTAAAAGTGGGTATTGAAGTCTCCCACTATTAATGTGTGGGATTCAATGTGTGATTTAAGCTTTAGCAATGTTTATTTTACAAACGTGGGTGCCCTTTCATTTGTAGTGTATATGTTCAGAATTGAGACACCCGTCTTGGTAGATTTTTCCTTTCATGCATGTGAAACGTCCTTCCCCATCTCTTTTGATTAATTTTTGTTAAAGTCTATTTTATTAGATATTAGAATGGCTACTCCTACTTATTTCTTGGGTTTGTTTGCTTGGAAAACATTTTTCTAGTCTTTTACTCTGAGGTAATATGCCTATCTTTGTTGCTGAGATGTGTTTCTTGTATGCAGCAGAATGATGGATCCTGTTTTCACATCTTTTTATTGGGAAATTGAATCCCAATTGTTGAGAGGTATTAATGACCAATGATTGTTGATTCCTGTAATTTTTTTTGTTGTTGTTAGTGAGTTTGTATGTGTGTGTGTGTGTGTGTGTGTGTGTGTGTGTGTGTGTGTGTGAGAGAGAGAGAGAGAGAGAGAGAGAGAGAGAGAGAGAGAGAGAGAGAGAGAGAAGAGATTGAGAGAGATTCCTTTCTTCTGGCATTGCTTGCGTGAAATTATGTATTTTATGTGTTTTCATGGGTGTCATTGTGTTGTAGTTGTTTCCCTATGTTTGAGTTCTCATTGTATCCTATGTAGGCCTGGGTTAGTGGACAGATATCATTTTTGGTTTTGTCATGGAATATCTTGCTTTCTCCATCCATGATGATTGAAAACTTTGCTGGATATAGTAGTCTTGCTAGCATATCTGTTCTCTCAGTATCTGCAAGATATCTTCCCAGATCCTCCTGGCTTTTAAAGTCTCTGTTGAGAAGTCTGGCGTAATTCTAATAGGCATGTCTTTAAATGTTACTTAGCCCTTAACCCTTGCAGCTTTTAATATTCATTCTTTGCTTTGTACATTTAATGTTTTGATTATTATGTAGTGGGAGTATTTTCTTTTTTTGTCCAATCTATTTGGTGTTCTGTAAGCTTCTTGTATGTTTGTAGGCTTCTCTTTCTTTAGGTTATGGAAATTTTCTTTTATGATTTTATTGAAGATATTTTCTGGTCCTTGTAGATTGTAATCATCCCCTCCTTCTATTTCTCTTATTCTTAGGGTTGGCCTTTCATAGCTCCAAATTTCCTGGATGTTTTGTGTTAGAAACTTTTTAGATTTAGCATTTTCTTGGACTGTTGGATCATTTTTTTCAATTGTATCTTCTCTGCCTAAGATTCTCTCTTCCATCTCTTGTATTCTGTTGGTGATGCTTGAATCTTTAATTCCTGTTCTCTTTCCTAGGTTTTCCATGTCCAAGACTGGCCCGATTTGTGTTTTCTTTATTGCTTCTATTTCCATTTTCATGTCTTGCACTGTTTTATTCATTTTTTCTCCTTTTTGCTTGCATTTTCTTGTACTTTAAAAAGAGATCTAGTCATTCCTTCATCTGTTTGATTGTGTTTTCCTGAATTTCTTTGAGGGATTCATTCATTTCCTCTTAAAAGGCCTCTGTTGTCTTCATAGGATTAGATTTAAGGTCATTTTTTTTGTGATTCAGGTATATTAGGGTAGCCAGAGCTTGCTGTAGTAGGATAGCTGGGCTCTGGTGTTGCTATACTGTGCTGTGTTTTATTTAGTGTGTTCTTACTCTGGCATTTAGCCACCTTGTTTTCCCTGGTATTTGCAAGCCTGGAGGTCCCTGAGGGAAATGGGCCCCTGGATTGCAGGTAAGTCATGATAGCTGCCAGCTTCTTGTAGTCCCTGTTGTATGCTTGTCCCTGGGACAAGGTAGGGATGGGGCCTGGGCACTGGCACTTGGAGGGCATGGTGCAGACCACACTGTTGCTGGGTTTGCCCTGAGGGACCTGGATATTAGTCCCTGATGGCTGCTGGGGTTACAAGTAAAGGTGGGGCCCAGGAAATGGCAAGAGGAGAGCATTGGGCAGATTTCACCTTGCTGGGTTTGCCTGGAGGAACCTGGCAGACAAGGAATTTGGGAGGTGTCTCACCTGATAGCCCCTGATGGTTGTCACCCTTTGGGATTGCAGGTAGAGCTGGGTCCTGGGATTTCCCAATTAATTTAATTAAGATAATCACTCACAAAAATGCCCACAGGTAAACTAATGTAGACAATTTCCCATTGATCCTCTCTTCCCAGGCCATTCTAGATTGTGTCAAGTTGACAACTGATCACCACACACATTGAGCATAAACAAAATGAACAATATTATCTGCATTGATGGTGACAGAACTTTTTTGGCATGTTGATCTATTTCCCAGGCATGATAGATAAGAACACTGCAGGAAAAGGAAAAAAAAAATAAAGAAGACTGGGTCGATGGCTCAGTGGGTAAATAGTGTTTGCTGTACTAGCACAAAGGCCCATTAGTATCCCTGGCACCCACACAAAAGCCGATGCCGTTGTGTGTGTGTCTGTAACCCCAGTGATGTGTGGGGGTACAGAGTGGATAGAGACTTGTGAATCCGGCAGGAGAGAGAGATCTCTGTGTAGGCAGTCTAGCCAAAAAGGCCAGCAATAGGTGCAGTGAGAAAAACTGTGTCAGAAAACAAGAGTGACAGAGGTGGAGGAAGGTATTTAACTTTGATCTCTGACCTACACACAGCACAACCACACATGAACACCACAACACCATATAAATAGATAGAAGATAGCTAGTTAGTTATATAGATAGATAGACTGTTCTTTTTCCTGCCTTTTCTAACTTTTGCTCCTGTAATTGAGTTGGGTCCCCACTAGGTGGTGATAACATGCTGTTTGTGTCTGAGTGGCCATCTCTACAAAGACTGTAATTCACTACCAATCTTAACCTGGAACCAATGCTCCCAGGACTGACTTAGATTTCTACCAAACAGGTAGGCTTGCCACAACCACAAGAGCCTCCACCATCCTTGTCAGCTTATTTCCCTCCCTGCCCCCCCCCCCCCCCCCGCCAGCCCCAGAGACTACATGATCAAAGCTTCCAGGAAAAAGTGAAATAGAAAGGCAATGTGTATGCAGAATGCAGCAGTTTGGTCCCTCTTATGTTGTACCTCTTATGTTGTAAAATAACCCTCATTTCTTAGTCTAGCAAAAAAGAATTTCTCTTGTTGGTCCCTCTTTTCTTCTTCCAGACACTTTTCTCTGAAGATTCAGCACCTGAAGAAGACACTGTGCATTGTGCAGAACATGATAGTTCTCCACAACAGTCAACTTTGGATTCAGGAAGCACAGATCTCTCAGGAGGATTTATTTAGAAATACTCTTTAAATGATTACAACCATTTTAAGGACATTTGTAGTCAAATTATATATATAGCTTCTCTATCAGTTGAGTTTGGATTTGGATGGATGGTAGTCATTTCACCCTGGAAAGTGTCTGATCTCTGATCTTAGAAGCTCAGCAGGTCCAGTCAGCCCTTGGATGGGGGAAAGAGAGCTTCTATCCTGTGTCAAAGATGTCTGGAGGCCAACTGTTAACTTTCGAAGGGCTTCTTCAGGACTGACCCAGCTCCCTTTAGCTCTCAGGTAAATATAAACTATTCCACGACTGTGGCTTTTGTCATCGAGATTATATCAGGGTCAAAGATTCCCTTTGGATCTTTAAGCATTATGTTTGTACTTCAAGGACGAAGGAAGACAAAAGAAGACGTGTCAGGCTCCTGCAGGCATCTTTGCTGGAGGGATGGTCTAATATGTTGTTGGCCAGAACACAATCATATGTCTACGTGCAGCGTTAGAGAGAGCACAAACTAGTGTTTCAGGAGCCTACTGTTAGAGACTGTTTTTAAGTCCTTCCCTCTCCCCACTTTTTCCCTGACCCCCTCCATCCCTTTCTCTCTCCTTTCCTCGTCCCTTCTCTCTTCCATCCCTCTCTCAGGCCCTTCTTTCGGGTGTTGGGGATGGAACCCAGGCCTTATGTATGCTAAATTGGCACCCCCACAGCTATGTCGCAAGCCTTTGTATTTTGTAAATGTAATTTTTGTTTTATTTCCTCAGATGAGGGGATGAGATGAGAACCATATCTAAGCTTTATTAATAGATGGGTTGGGCTGAGCCCAGAGCTCTTCTGTCTAATCATCCCTAGGCCAAGGCCTGGAAGCTTCTACCCTCCATGCAATATACTCTTCTGCAAGCCTGGACCTTGAAGGTTTCAGCTTCCAGCCTCCATACAATCTAACCTAGGTCTAGAATGTTTTCAGCCTCTGCAACTTCCTGCTAAATAAGCTCACCCTTTTATTCCCGTTTTGAACACACGCTGGGTAGTTCAACTCAGCTGTTCTGACCCAAATTCTTCTTCAAGCTGACTGATTAAATCAGGCTTCTCTCTCAGCTTCTGACTGACTTGTTCTGATTGGCCTCAAATTAACTCTAGCGATCATTTCTAATCTTCTGGCTCTTTCTTATTCACTGGCTTATTCTGTCTTCACCTGTGTATAGCTTGTTCTCTCAGCTACCTGTCTCTGTAAGACTGTCCCAGTAAAACCGACTGCCTCTCTGGGTAAAAACTCTCTTTCCTTTCTTCCTGAACTGCTCTGAAGTAGCTTCTGTTTCCTGTGCTGTTCTCATGAGAGTTGGGCACATCTTATCCTCTGACTCATTCTGTCAAATCTTTCTCTGATTTGTCACTTTTTCTGCCCCTCAATTAGACATCACTTTCAAATATGACTGCTTCCTTCTACAAACTAACTTTAACTTCACTGTTTGAGATTAAAGGTGTGTGCTAAGAGTGTATCCGTATTCCAGCCAGATAATACTGTAGTCCAGGGCGTTTCTGCATTCCAGGTGGATCACACAGACCAAGAAGGTCTTTGGATGTGATCCCTTGCCAGAGTAGCCACGTTGCTGGATTAAAATTTCTCTACAACATCTTCCTTTCTTTTTATGTTTTTTATTAGCCAAATTTGAAACAAACTTTAATTAAATACTGACTAGGTTAAAAAGGACTCTGGCCAGGTCCACCCCTGGGTTCCCATGAGTTGCCACTAGTCATGTTTTACAAGAGCTTATAAAGGCAAAACCCACAATTCATTGCATTTTTCATCAGGTCCAACAACAGGCAAGCATACATCCTGATGGATTTCCTACCCACATATCTCCCACCCACATATGATCAAGCTCATCTAGTGCAGATGGGTCAAATAAACTTGTTTAGAGAAGTAAAACAAACCAAAACCAAAACCAAAACCAAACCAAACCAAAACAACAACAACAACAACAACAACAACAAAAACAAACAAACAAAAAACCCCATGGCTTGTTATTTCCAAGAACTACAACTCCCAGAATTCCAAGAATTTACCTTCTTCTTGGGTAGGTGGGGCTTACAGGTTAACTTTGCTTCTTACATTCCCCTCTTGAGTTGTATCCTGAGTTAAATCCTTGGCTCTGTGGTGGGTACCTGCGAAATGGTACCCAGACATGAAACAGAAGGGTCAAAGGTCCTGTGGTGGCTGACATTAGAGTTACCATTTGGTAGGAGCATGGAAATAAGAATGAGGACCAGTCATTTATTTTATCTCAGGTCCCATTTTTGCAATTTTTTGGTGAATCCAGATTATAATCCCTAATGGTTTTTACGGAAACAACAATTTTATTTTTAAGTCATAAATGCCTCCTTGTTTCGCATAAAGAAGGCCAAGTATCCTATCATATTGTAAAATTATTTTGTTTAATGAATCAACTTGTTGATAAATCTGGACCCACTTTCCTGGTATGCCAGCTGGCATTATAGGTAACCACTTTGTTCCCTATGCCAGAGAGTTTCCTTTTAGCGTTTCAGCCTGCTGGGGAACAAGGGATGACATAATTTTTTTCGGTAACTACTTCCAGCTGAAACTACGGTGTTGTTGTCAGGGCTCAGGTAGGCTGGAAGGCTAGTCACAGGCTGGGCAATGGGGCCTCTGGTTAGCTGACCCATCTGAAGGGACAGGGAGCAACCACATTGTCTACACTGGTTCATGTCAGCTTTCAAGAAATTCAGAGATCAGCAGTCTGCAGTCTGCAGCTGATTCCTGGATAATGTCTGTCAGCCAAGTGCAATTCTTCTGGGACAGATACAGACTAGGGACAGAAGTTAAAGTTTAGGAACTTAAATAAAAATCTTAGATTTGAAAATTTCAGGCCCATAGTCCTAATAATGGGGGGATGGGAGGAATCCTAGTACCAGGGGAGAGAGATCCCACCCTCAGTATTAGACCGGTGGGAAAACTTAGGATGCCCTGATCTGAGTCTGTTTGACCTGTGACAGGTAGATCCAAGTTTTATGATTCTCTTGACTCCTTGAAGCTTCTTTGAATCTTTCCTAATGTCACCTCAGATCAAACTTGTTTCTCAAGTTAGAAATGCTTTCAAGTAAAGTATGCGTTTTTGTTCTTTAGATTGATGTTTACCCATGCCCACAGCATCTAGATATATGCTTTTCAAAATCCAGATAACAGACTAGAAGGCTTCTGAGATAAAATCATTCAGTGGGAAAATAGCTACCGGGAAAGTTGAGCTCCACAGGTAAAGTGGAAAGCAGACAAACCCCAGTTATCAGTGAGGCATTTTATCTACTCACTTCTCTTAACTGGAGTTTTTGGGCCTATGAAGGTTTGTACTAAGACACACTCTCAATTAGAGTGAGTCCTATGGTTTAGCCTTTACGGGTGGGTTCCTGCTAATAGTGGTGATAGCATTTGGGTTTCTGAAGTCTTTACTTCTGTGTTTCCAGGTTTTTCAAACTGTTCTCCTGAGGCATCCCTAATTCATTATAGGGACTGACCAGATGCCAAGGTACAGGAGACATAGTGGGAGCTAGGAATAGTAGGTGACTTTTTCCTATTGCCATTTCCCTGAGTAGGACGGACGCATAAGAAAGATGAAAAGGAAGAATAAAGCCTCCTTTCTGCACTTCTGCGCTGGAAAGTCTCTTATGCAGGGAAAAGTAAGGTTGTGATTGCTACCGAAATCAATTTTCTAACTCTTTAGACCCAGGAGTCTCTGCCTGTTGATCACATTCAGCCTGGAAATGTGGCTTGTGCAACATTGAAAAATTGGTTAGCATTATTTTGAAATTGGAGATTTCCCACAAAATTTAGATACTAAGAGTTTTTCTTCCTAAAAATAAAGTCAATATATCTTGTAGTTGTGACCAGGAGTCCGCACGGTGGGAATTAATGACATACTGGTCAAGTTGTTTGCTTCTGTGGCCAGTGTTCCAGAGGTACGATGTAAAAGGGTGGAAATATTTATTTTGGTTCATGGCTTAGTAGGTTTTAGATTGCATTTGGCTTGCTCTGTTGTTTGCAGCCTGTGCTGAGGCTGGGCATCACACTAAAGGGTGTGGCAAAGCAAACTGCCCACCTCATGGCATCTGGGAAAGAGAGAGAGAGAGAGAGAGAGAGAGAGAGAGAGAGAGAGAGAGAAGGAGAAAGGAAGAGAAAAAGGTAAGAGAAGGAAAGTGGGGAGGGGGGATGGAGGGGGGAGAGGAGACAATAACCTGACTACAGAGGTAGGGGAGGGGGGAAGGAATGGGCGGGAAGAGGAGGGCAGAGAAGAACCCGATCCTGTACTGGATGGTGCCACTCAGATTCAGGCTTGTATCTGGGATGCCTTGACAGACACGCCAAGAAGTGTGCTTTATGCATCTTCTACCTATCTCAGTTCAGTCAAGTTGACAATCAAGACTTCTCATCTGTGAAGGGATTAGTAGCTGCCGATCCTTTGTCTGAAGACCTCCTGCTGTCCAGCTGGCCTGCTCCACTCTTCCATGGTTGTTTCGGTCATACGGACATCTGAGCTGTGTTGCTATGCCCACTGCATTAGTCTGTCACAACCCGGCCACAGCTAATCACTACAATTCTGGTTATTCCAAATGTTTTGCATGTATTGAGTCTTCCCCCTCTTGGTTTCTGACTTCAACGCCTGGCTTCATTTCTAATTTGTGGATTTGTGTTGGTTAATGCATGGAGTATTCACACCTGATATCTCTGAACTTGGCTTTCAGTTCAGTGTTGTTGGGCCCATGGGGTCTTCCCACTTCAGGTCACCTGTAGTAGTCAAACATCCTAACCCAATTCTTCTCCTAGACCTAAGCCTTGGTGTTGCTTTACTGGGTTGGTGTCTATGTAGGGATGGGCAGCCATATCATCCAAAAGGGGGAGATTCAAGTGTTGACCCTATCAGAGGACATCTTATATACCTAGACGCTTTAGCTGATGAATTCAAATGGCTCTTAATAGTCCTGTAATAGGATAAGCCCAGCTGGAAACTTACCTCCCTTGCTACCACACTGTGGTGCTTTAGTAACTGTTGGACAGAGGGATTTAAGGGAGAAAGTAAGTGTTAAAACAAGTCAGGTGGTGAACTGAGATGCAGTGGCGGCTAAGAAAGAGAAAAGCTTTGTCAACTGATAGATCTGTGTCCATGAAGACCAGATGGCCCCAAATCCAAGTGAAGGTAGCTGCTACTGTTGTGTGGCAGCCTACATCTTTAACTGACAATGATTCTACAAATACTTTTCTATTTCGAAGTGTCAGGCTTTCATAGAAAATTGCCCTATTTATATCAGAAATAGACTTTTAGGTATCTTCAGTCACAATGGATCCAATCCTATACAATTTATAGCTTACTTGCAGAGCACTCAGCACAATTAGTTAGACTCATATAAGTTAAAAGCATCACCTAGTCACAGCCAGGTACCATTTTCACATTTCTGTAAATAGGTAAATATGCATGCATGTGTGTGTGTCTGTATGTGTGTATTCGATTTGATTAATTTATAAAGCATGGATCAAATGATAGGTCTGATTTTTGTTCATATTCTGATGATAAGTGTGCATTGCTCTATGTTGTTGAATATTTTTTAAAAATAATTTTAGGAGATGTTCATTTTATCATCTGGATCTGATGTTCATGTGATCATGTTTTCATTGTTAAAGACTTAGATTATTTCCCTTTTTATTCACTAATAAAAATAATGCTGAGATGAGACACTTTTGTCATGAACCTTTGACTCTGTGAATATTTCTTTAGATGAAATTTAAGGTGAGAGAACTTTACAAAATATTTTTGGCCCATTTGCCTGAATTCTAGGTAGATAATCATATATGCAAATGAGAAATGTTGCCACTTCCTTTTCAATAATTACGCCCTTTATTTATTTATGTTTCTTGTCTTATTGCATTGGCCAGGCATTTCAAGGCAATGTTGAATAATTAGGCTCTTAGCGGGCTTGCTTGTTCTGCTTCAATTTTTAATGTAACAGCTACTGGTGTTTCACCACAGTATTTCACATGATTATATTTTATTTAGGGATTTTGCATTTATATTCATAGTTGAAATTGGTCTGTAGTTTTCTTTTTTTGTGTTTTTCTTTGTCAAGTTTTGTAATAGGGTTATGTGAGCTATGTGAAATATAATAGGTTTCTCTTCTGCAGAGACATTTCCTGTGTCAGGAGGAGATAGCAATTTCCAACAGGCAAACATGCTAGATATTTGACAGGCTGGCTGGGCTGTTTTCTTTCAAAGATGCAGACAGAAGATACATAATTGAATTCCCACACTCAGCTCAAACTGGTTATCCTGTCAGGAAGCTGGCATGTGAGATGATGTGCGATTGCTTCAATTACAAGAATTGAAGCTTTTAGACAATTCTCCCTCTTCTGTTTGAGACGCAGCCTCAGCCTTTGAGCTTGAAGCTGTCAGGAGTCCAATTCAGCCACTTTCCAACCCAAGGAGTTTACTGTGGGCCATTCTTGGCCCTGTTGCCACAGCAGTGTTAATAGAGACCTCACTGGCCATTATACGCATTTTGTGTAGGCCTTTCGTTTCTGGGGTTTGTCTGGTATACTCCTAGAAAGATGTTTAATAGTTAGAGTTCATCTATTTGCAGGCATTTCCAAGTTACTTCTTCCAGGACCATATGTAGTGGTACTCCAAGTCCCAGGCCAGCTCAGGCAGAGGCAGCCTCTGTTCTCTTTCCATCACAGAGCCGAGACTATGTCCAGTCTAGCTTAGTAATTTGCTAAGCACCATGCATGCTGCTTCTGAGAAATCCCAGGAACATGTGGTCTCTTTCCCTCCCATCTTCACCACCACTCATCAGTGCTTATTTGAATGATAAAAATAACATCAGAGCTGGTCCACTTGATCTCTTCCTCTAGTTTATTCATGCAAAGGTCAGCCACAGTGACCTTTCTAAAACACCAGAAAGTGCATCAATAAACAGAGTTGATTGCCTTTAAAATTAATTTATTCTATTTTATTCCTGCCGCACATATGTGTGTGTGTATGTGTGTGTGTGTGTGTGTGTGTGTGTGTGTGTGTGTATAAACAGGCGTAGGTGCATGAAGAGAGCTGAAGCTTCTGTCAAGAATAATTCTCAGCTTCTTGTCCACCTTACTTGTTGAGGTTTCAATTAAACCCACAACTCACCTATATGACTTGTCTCGCTTGGTGGATTACTCTGGTGTTCTGTCAATGCCTCCAGAAGCTAGAATTACAGCAAGGCTGCTATGCCAACCTGCTATTATGAGAGTGATGGGAGCCCAAAATTGCATCTTCACACTTGCATTGCAAGAGCTTTAACCAGTGAACCATCTCCCCAGCGCATCCTTTTGCTTTTAAACCTTAGGGATTCTCCAAGAGATCCCAAGTATTCCTTGGCATGTCCTACACAGCTGGCTAAACTCGCATCCCTACTGCTCTCATCCTATACCTTGATTTTTCTGTAATCCAGAGATGCTAGCTTCCTATGTTTCTGTGCACAGCTCTTATCACTGCCACACGCCATTAGAATGGCCGATGAAAAATTCCTCAGAATGGCCGATGAAAAATTCCTCCCTGGTGTACATTGACTCATCGTTCACACCTCGACCCAGACATCTTTTTCCCTGGGTGTTTCCTGGCCCTCTGAGTTTGGTGGCCTAATTTTCCCAATATATTTGTTTGATGGCACATATAGCCCTACACTCTACTTGGATGCTTCCCCAGAGATGGAAAAGGCAGGGAACATAAGAGCCATGTTCTCTGTTTCCCCAATATGTAGCACATTTCTTAGTATGCAGTAGGTGCTCAATAGTATTGGTGAAAGTAACAATTCGTACATCTTAGGGAAGTCTGTATTTACCTACTAGAACATTGTTGTTGTTGTTGTTGTTGTTGTTTTTATCTTTGAAGGTGATCCCCAATTGAAAAGAGAATTATACTAATCTTTCCCTTTCAAATCTGAGGGATAACTTTATAGGGGTTAAATAAATAAAAGGGTTAAAGGTCAGTACATATTTATTGTATTCAATGTCTACAATAGTGCAAATGATGCAGGTTCAAAATGATAAGTTGAAGTTAAAGACTGGGTTGTATTCCCCAAGCGCGAGTGCATGTGTGTGTGTATGTGTGTGTGTGTGTGTGTGTGTGTGTGTGTGTATGTGTGTATGTGTGTGTGTATGTGTGTGTATATGTGTGTGTACGTGTGTGTATGTGTGTGTGTATGTGTATGTGTGTGTATGTGTGTGTATGTGTGTATATGTGTGTGTATATGTGTGTGTATGTGTGTGTGTATGTGTATGTGTGTGTATGTGTGTATATGTGTGTGTATGTGTGTGTATGTGTGTGTATGTGTGTGTGTATGTGTGTGTATGTGTGTGTATGTGTGTATATGTGTGTGTACGTGTGTGTATGTGTATGTGTGTATATGTGTGTATATGTGTGTGTATATGTGTGTGTATGTGTGTGTATATGTGTGTATGTGTGTGTATGTGTGTATATGTGTGTGTATGTGTGTGTGTATGTGTGTGTATGTGTGTGTATGTGTGTGTGTATGTGTGTGTATGTGTGTGTATGTGTGTGTATGTGTGTGTATATGTGTGTATGTGTGTGTGTAAGTACATATGTATGTGGTGTTGTGAGATAGGATCTAACTATAGAGAACAGGCTAGGGCCAGGAATCTAGATTCTCCAGCACCAGCTTCCTGAGTGCTAGGATTACAAGTATGTACTCCGAGCCCTGGCTTTTACATACAATATCCGGAGTTTCTATTTCTCACCATTTCAGCCTTATAATGTGAGCGACCACGATTACAGTTTGCTTATAGGGTTAAACAAAAGTGTGTAAACATGACACAACAGTGGAGCGTTAATGCTTTAAGGCAATGTGAGGCAGCAAGCCAAGCAACTGTTTGCTGGGTGTTTGCTATGTGTTTATACTTGCAGCAATTGTACTGTTTCTCCCTGCCTGCTCATCTGGGTTAAAATATGCCCCTTCTTTCACCTGTGTGGTCATCGAACCCCAGAGAGTCAAATAGCTCAAGCAGTTGTCACAGGGTGCATGGAACCATGGGAAAGACGAGAGGACTCGATCCCAGGGTACAAGGCTCCAGCCCTGTCTCTTTGATTTGCTAGTTGTGGTACCCAGAGACTTATCTCTTAGACTCCCAAACCTCAACTTTCCAATCTATCAAAGGGGGCATAAGATATTTACCTTATAGAGCTGCCGTGGGAACTGTAAATAATTTTGCAATTTGTTGTACTGTACACAGTAGCTGTCTGCCTTACTACTGATCTTTTCTTCCTCTTCTAGGGTTCAATAGAAAGAGTGGCTGTTTCAGTACCAATAATTTTTGGTTCCTTGTTTTTTTTTTTTTTTTTAAATATTAGATGCTTTGTGCCACAGTGTAAGGACTGGAATCTGGACCATGATAGATGCAATTCTAGTCTTAGTGTGGGCATTTGTTGGCCTGAGTATCTTATTTAACCACTTTGTGCTTCTTCTGCTCTGTTCTCCTTACACAGCTCTTATGTTTCAGGGTTGCTTGCTGTGCATGGCGCAATGAAACCGAGACAGCTTTCATCAGCTCTCAGCCTAGCAATGCCACTAAGGGCAGTTCCCGAACAAGAACTCACAATAAGACATTATGTCTTAGAGCCATTCCAAAACACTTTAATGTGAGCTTGACCAATCTGTGTCTCAAATTAGCCCAGACATGGATATTATTAGTTTCTCTTTGTATAAATGAAGCCATCATTGCCTGGCAATTTCAGTAATTTCTCCAGAGTCACCCCACCGGGGCCTATTCATATCTAGAATTTTTTTTTCTGCTTTGAGAGCAATGCCTCATTCACGTTGGCACAGTAATAGAGAGCCAGAGAGGATTTAGAGGCTCTCAGGGAAGATGGAATAAGGGAACTGCGCATGCAGCTTCTAAGGACTAGCTCAGAGGTCAGAGCCTCCCCTGCAGAGAGCAGGCTGGGAATATTAGTTTCCTATGGATGCTGAGAGAGTTATTGAACTGACAAAGCATAGACAATAGTCCTATCAAATGGCCTCTCCTCTTCTCTCACAGTCCTGTACTATGACCCAGAGGCAGCCGAATGGCTGGGGTTGCTCTGTGGCTATCCACATTGCATTGTGCAGGTACATCCCCCCCCCCCCCCCCATCAAACCTGTTCCAGAAATCCTGTGCTTGAGGAAGATCACAAGTGATAGAATTTCAAAGATGGCTAAAAGATTAGTATTCAGTACTAAGAATTCTGGCTCTTGGTGTTTTTTTTTTTAACCAGATATTTTGTGTCACAGTGTAAGAATTGGAACCTGGACCATAGTAGATTCAATTTTAGTCTTAGTTTGGGCCTTTGCTGGCCTGAGTATGCATATACAGTTCTGTGTATGGCTTACTTTTTCTTTCTTTGTTTTCTTTTTGAGGCAGGGTCTCACTGTATTGTTCTAGCTGGAACTATGTAGACTAGGCTACGCTCAAACTCACAGAGATCTGCCTGCGTATGTATCCTGAGTACTGGGGTTAAAAGTGTGTGCCACCATGCCTGGCAATGTCAGTATTTTCTGAGGCATTCTAAAGACAACTCTACTCCTTGAGAGCTGTCCTATGTTTCCCTTAATGTTGTACACCTGAATTATTGACTGATCTAAATCATAAACAAGACTGAAATGTTTAAAAAAATAGTTCTTTGGGAGTTTTGTGCAACCTATTTTGATCATTTACTCCTCCAAGATCCATCACAATTTCCCCACCCACTAAACTATGTATAGAGCTCTTTTATTTTTTGAAACAGTCCAGTTTCGGCTGCCTATATGTTCTTGGAGGTGGTGCCTCCCACTGGAGCCTGGTGGGCCTACCAGGGGCTACACTGTGAAAGACAATGAGCAGATGCTACCTCTTCAAATATCTATCAGTTATCAATTGCTCCTCTGCTTGGAGGAGACTCTGTGTCCACCTCCCCTCTTCGTACTGGAGTTTTGTCTGGCTTGAGGTTAGGCAGGCCTTACACATGCTGTCACAAAGCTCTGAGTCAGTACGTGCAACTGTTCTGCTGCAGTGTCTGCAAAACCCTGTGCCCTGCAGTCACCCTGTGTATTGGTTTGAAGCCTGGCTCAGCCATTTGCCACCTGTTTGACCTCTGAAAAATCACTTAGTTTTTCTGAGGCTCCATCACCTCACACACAAAAGAAAGACATTTTAGCCAAGAAGATGACTAGTCTAAAGTAAAGTGAAATATGCGATGTTCCTGAACATAGCAAGTGCTCAATAAACAGGGGCACAATGCTAATTAATGCACAGTTGCATCATGACGGGTGTGATCCTTTATGTACTCATATATTCTCTGTAAGCCTATGGGACAAATGGGCATTATGATCATGATATTGGAAAACCATAGCATAGAGCAACATGGCAATCACGCAGATAAATTGCACACAATTTACATAATTTCTCTCTAGTTGTTTACCTCTGTAAAATGGAATGGAAATCCTCTTTCATTTATGGAAATTGGAGCAGTCTTCCTACTCCCGCACAACGATGATAGTGGGTAACACTTATTGAGTCTTTACAATAGATCAGAAACTGTCCTTAACTTCTCTTTCATTCATGCATTATTTGTTCTTTACAAAATTCCTGCAATTATCCTGGTAGTGGGTTGATTTTAGTAATGGTCCACATTTGCGTATGCCTGGCAGTCTTTGTCTATTTGCTCTATATTCATTCCTTTTGGTGGATGCCTTCCCACACTCATGATGGTGGGATTGATCATGTGACTGTTTTGCCAACGGGAGACTGAGAGACGTGATGAGAAGAGACTTGGAAAGAGCTCATGTGCTATGAGTTGGCTTCCTGCTGCTTTTGGAAGCCTGGTCTGCTATGGGAAGACGCCCAGACCACCCTCCCAGATAATGACTGCCTTTGCTTTCAACCAGCTAGTCCCCCTCCCTCTCAGCTCCCCAACTAGTGGCTGACTCCAGCTGCATTAAGGATGTGCACTAAGACCAGGAAAAGCTAGTGGAAATCAGTCCTTTTCAAACGACTTATTGGGTCTAAGAGGTTAAAAAGGTTTCTTTGCTAGAAAATCATAGAAAATAGGAAAGGAACTGGTTGATGCTGGTATTCACACCAGGGAGATGAATTTGAGAGTAAAGAGGGAACACAAACCAAGTAAGAAGATCCCAGTAGGCAGAGGTGATTTTGGAGAGATGGGGAGGGAGCTTTGGTGAGGGAGTGCTCAGATCTATTCTCCAACTTTTCTACTCTTCCCTGAATGACCCAGAAAAGCCTTCCAAATACAGAGGAGCTGTCCACACAGATAGCACGACATGTGTCTGAGTTTCTCAGACCCGTAGCAGGCAAAAAAGGATGGTGGAGGAGCCCAGTCACAGCCCAAGAGATGATCTGGCACGTGGGGCGGCAGCATTCCCTGGTAGAAGTTCAGTGTGAAAGCTGCCTCCTGCTACCCTCCTTAATCTCTGCCTTTCCCAGAGGGTTAGCTATTCTGAGAACTGCCTCTCATTTCCTCAATAGCAGAACCTCTGTGGCTTCCATTTCCTGGAGATGGAAAGGTTGTTCCTAATACTGCGGTCTCCCCAGCACTCCTGAACCTCACAGAAAAGTGTACGCCCATCACATTTGTTAGTGCGTAACCTGGGTGACTGGCGCCAGTGGGTTGTGACCACTCTAAAGCATGAGCGTGTTTTGTCATTCTTTCTTTTCATCCTTTCAAGGAAGATTCAGGGTCCACACTGAGGAAGAAGGCTGTCTAGTTCTTCTGTTTTTGTTTTTGTTTTTGTTTTTTTTTGTTTGTTTTTTTACTTTTGAGACAGGATTTCTCTGTGTAGCCTTGGCTGTCCTGGAATTGCTTTGTGGACCAGGCTGGCCTCGAACTCACAGCGACCCACCTGCCTCTGCCTCCCGAGTGCTGGGATTAAAGGAGTGCGCCACCACGCCCGGCTCCTCTGTCTATCTCTTTATCTCCCTTCTCCTACCTTTGCATTTGGTTTTATTCACAGCAAGTGCTCAGATGTTAGATTGCACTAATTTTTTTCCACTTAAAAAACTGGGCCCAGGCCCCCTACACAGATGTAGCCGATGGGCAGCTCAGGCTTCATGTGGGTCCTCTCGTAAGGGGAGTGGGAGCTGTCTCTGATATGGACTCTGATGCCAGCTTTTTTTTCTTTCTTTTTTTTCCTCCTTTATTAATTTATTCTTGTTACATCTCAATGGTTATCCCATCCCTTGTATCCTCCCATTCTTTCCTCCCTCCCATTTTCCCCTTATTCCCCTCCCCTATGACTGTTCCTGAGGGGGATTACCTCCCCCTGTATATGCTCATAGGGTATCAAGTCTCTTCTCGGTAACCTGCTGTCCTTCCTCTGAGTGCCACCAGGTCTCACTGATACCTAAACCTCACAAAGACTCAACAAAGAAAGGGAATTTCAGACCAATTTCTCTTATGAACATCGATGCAAAAAATACTAAATAAAATACTTGCAAAACGAATACAAGAGCACATCAAAGATATCATTCATCATGACCAAGTAGGCTTCATTCCAGGCATGCAGGGATGGTTTAACATACGGAAATCCATCAATGTAATCCACCATATAAACAAACTGAAAATAAAAAACCACATGATCATCTCTTTGGATGCAGAGAAAGCATTTGATAAAATCCAACACTCATTCATGTTTAAAGTTTTAGAGAGATCGGGAATACAAGGCACTTTCCTCAACATAATAAAGGCTATATATAGGATGCCAGCTTTTTGATCACTTCCCCCTGGTGGGACTGCCTTTCCAGGCCACAGAGGAAGAAGACATGCTCAATCCTGATGTGACTTGATGAGCTGGGGTAGATGGGAAAGGGGGGGAGGACTCCTTTTTTCTGAGGAATAGGGGAAGGGAGAGGGGGTAGAGAAAGGGAGGGAGGAATAGAGTTATGACCAGGATGTAAAGTGAATTAAAAAAACCCAATCTGGTACAAAGACTGAAGCTACAACTTCCTGCAAGCTGGAAATAGTGGTGTACACCAGCAACCTGAGACCTTGCAGGGATGAATCCAGGAATATTGTGAGAGTCAGACTGGCCTGGCATATATAGGGAGACTCTGTCTCAGAAACAAAACCCCAAAGAAATCCAAACCCAAAGCCACGCTCAAGCCAAACCCAAACCAACAACACAACACAACACAACACAAACACAGACTAAACAACACCAACAAAGCCCAAGAACATCTTGTAAGGTGGGGCCATCTCCTTCCAGCACCCTGCCAGGGCCCATACCCCTAAAGAAGATGGATTTATTCTTTGTTTCCGGTAGGGCTTTAAAACCCACTATACTGCACTGTAATGTAGTTCACAGTGGGCTTCCTTCTCTTTCAAACTGTTAAGTTGGCTGAGGCTTTTCACTGTATGCCTTCATTATCTGGCTAGAGCACAGGCAGAATAACACGTGTTGAGAGGTCCTTCGGTGAAGACCGGTTCAAATCCAGACCCAGCTTCCTGGTGGTGTGACACTGGTGTGTGTGTGTGTGTGTGTGTGTGTGTGTGTGTAGGTTTTCTGAGATTTACTCAAGAACTCTTATTCAAGACTTTCTCAAAAAAGAAACTGGAGCTAATTGAGGCTATTTGACAGGTTTTTTTTTGTGTGTGTGTGAAAATGAAGTGAAATCAAATATTGTCAGAGCCCCTGGGACACTGTAAACACGGCGAGGACATTACTTATCCTTTTTCTGTGCTAGCTCATTTATCAATGGGGGACTAAGGTTGGGCTACATAGAATGTACATTGGGTTGGTTTTTTTTTTTCTGCAATTACATCTCATGGCCTTCATTTGCATGCATCTATTCTCCCAGTAAAGTACCATGGAGGCTGGTCTTCTCTTTTGTTTCTACTGAGCTGGGCTTTTCCAGGCTACTTCTCTGCAATTGCTGAGGCCAGAGCAGGTTGGGCTTTCTTGGGTTCCCTTTTGCATTTGTAATCTGAGTTGCCATCTGCATGGCCCTGAAGATTATTAAACTTTCTGTAAGGAAAATGGTCTTTTAAAAACGGTTCTAGATAAAAAACGATTCTAATGCAGCCATGATTGAGGAAAGCCACTCACCACTGCATCGCAGCCGTCCAGCTAACAGTCACCCATGACCTTGGCAATGGAGGAGGCAGCTTGCCTTGATCCAAGTCAATTATCAGGAGACAACCTCTGAAACTTGGTTAAATAGAGTTTCTCATTTCTCTTTCTTTCTCTCTTCCCCCCCCCCCGCCCCCCATTTTTTAAAAGCTTAGCAGACAAAGGATTTGCTGGGGACAGCAAGGACAAATACGTGCAAGGATGGAGGAGAATGTTCACTGTACTGGAGAGCGGTTGTGCACCAGTCCACAGATGTGCGCATTCTGCCTTCTCACACAGAGCTTCAAAAGCCTGGCTCCAGAGAGCTGCTCCAACACTGCACGGTCGGTTGGTTAGCACATAGCCTAACACTTGCTTTCATAGTTATAAATATTTTAACTCTCCTTTCACTTTGGATTCCCTGTTTCACAGTTAAACTCTTCTTCCTTTGTTGTTAGGATCGCACTTTCTCCACCACGCTGGAGCAGGTTCCCTTCCTTTCTGCATTAGGGGCAAACGTGTTCCCCTCCCTTCCTCTCTCAACCGCTTTCAGTTGAGCAGGTCTCTGTGAGAGCTCAGCGGGATGGTCACTCTTACTTTTGTTTTTATTTCTCCCACCATTTTAAAGGCTCAGTTCTTAAGTCCTTTTTTTTGAGCAATATTTTATTTTCTTCTCACTGTACTTTCATAGGGAGGTTAATTCAGCAGACATCGATTGGTTCTTTCTCAGCCTCTGTGCTAAGACATATATGTATACCCAGACACACAAATATACACATATACAGAGATAGGCATATAGCATATATTTAGGCATAAGGGAAAGCTGTTTTCTCTATATACATCATTAGCATTTTATGCTTTTGTATTAACCATCTGTGTGTGTAAGAGAAAGAAGCTATTGCATAGAAGAGGTAACATATAAAAATCACAGAACCTTCTGAGGGCCTAGAACGTAGCATGGTGCGAAGAATGCGAATGGGCCCTGGCTTGTCAGCAGAAATGATGGCAAATGAGCTGAGGAGACAAGTGGCCTTCATTTGAGAAGTCTTTGCATATTGGAATAAAGTACTGTATTTGATAACAGGGGAATGATTCAGTAGTAATTCAGGCGTGGAGACCTGAGCTTGGATCCCAAGGGCTCACAGAAGAGCTGGCATGGCAGTGTGTTTATGTATTCCTAGCTCTGGGGCAGCCGAGCCAGGGGGACCCTTGGATCTCAGTAGCCAAACAGTGATCTCTGGGCTAAAAACCCTCCCTGAAAAATGTGTGTACACTGTACACACACACACACACACACACACACACACACACGGGAGAAAGCAGTGTTGATGGTTAATCCAAGAACAATTCTAAGACAACTGGGCTTCATAGCATCACTAACATGGCTTCTCGCCTCACTTTCAGAAGGTGTGTGTGTGTGTGTGTGTGTGTGTGTGTGTGTGTGTGTGTGTGTGTGTATGCTTCAGTTTAGAAACTGAGCTGGAAAATGGAGCCAGTCTCTGTAAATTTCAAGGCCTATTTCACTTTTCAAGCTGGGATGGAGGAAGGTCAGTCAGCGTTTGTTCTCACTCAGCCTTCTCCTCCCCACAAGAACGGGTCTGCAGCGAGGTTCCAGGCACCCTCAGCAGCTTCCCTCCCCGAGTTTTCTCCACACCAGCTCCTGTTAATCACATGGACAGCAGGACGCCCAAGGGCTGCGTGATTTTCTGTTCTTTACTGAGGACAGAGCCCTGAGACAAGTGGCTCTGTGTAAAATACAAACAAACATCCATTTGGATGCAGCAATTACTGCCGGGTTAGAACCAGCAGTCCATATTTTATAAAGACAGAGACATTTTAAAGCACGTACCTCAGAGCAGGGTGACTTGGGCACAGTGTGGCTTCTGTCCTCCCATTCTGGCACTGGGGGACGTGAACTTTGATTTCTCGCAACCACATGGCAATTGTATCCAACAGCCCAAAGAAAGAAAACAAAACACAGAACTATGCGCTTTCATTTTTGTTCCTGGTGCTCTTCTATTTGGAAGCCATGAGCTGAGTGATGCCTGTAACTGTTGTTGGCTTTAATTTAAATGGGATCTGTGTTGGGCTGTATTAACAAACAAACAAACAAACAAAAAAAAAAAAAGAAAAGAAAAGAAAAAGAAAAAGAAAAAGAAAGATTTCAAAAGAGGACATTTCTCTGTATCCTTGGTTGGCTACAGTTAAGAATACAATATAACATCATCACTACATTGTAATAATGTACTACACTACACTATAATAATACTACAATATAATAATAAAAATTATACTATATTATATAAAATACCATTATAATATATATTAAATATGCATAGCATAATATAATATGTTAATACACAATAGGAATAGTATATAATAATATAGACTCCTTGGGCAAAAACATTTTTTTCCCCTCGAGTTGATGTTTTCCCAAATTGACCAATAAGAGCATGTCCTTTGATTTTTAAGCTGGTTTGCCTCTTTAGCTACATTTTTAAAACCAGACAGGGACAGTGGACTATGATTCCTTGACCTCTTTTCTTGCCAGAGGAAAGTCAGAGTTCACCAGTGCATACTATAGTGTGTGCGGAAATCACACTTAACCCCATTAAAAAGCTCAATGCGACACATTAATAAAATACTTATAGGAAGAAATGTGCATGTGGGTTTTGGCTACATTGAAATCAGGGATGCTACTTTAAAAATTTTCATTTATTATTTGAGAATTTCATACATGCACACAGAGTAATTTGAGCATATCCATCCCCAGTCGCCCCTGGATACTCTTCCTGGACCCCTCCCTAACTTCACACCCTCTTGTTTGTTTTTAGTAAGTCACTGAGTCTAATTAGTGATGTTCATAAGTGCATGGATGGAAGGATTATCCCTGAAGCATGGACAACCTACGGGGGCCACACCCTTGAAGAAAACGGCTGTCCCTTCCCCAGCAGCCATCGACTATCAATGGCTATTAGTCAGGGATGCACCTTCCTCATCCATGCTGGATTGTCGCCTGGCTTCAGCTTGTGCAGACATTCGTAGCTATTGAGAGTCAGCTCATGCATGAAGCCGATCTGTCATGTCCAGAAGATTCTGTTGTGTGGCAGTCCTTCTTGCCTGCTGCCTCTTACAGTCTTTCATCATCCTCTCCCACTATGTACCCTGCACCTGGTGGGGAGGCACGTGACACAGATGTCCCGTTACACCTTCACTTATTCTCTGCTCTTGGATCATTGTGAGTCTTCATGTTAACCTCATCCACTACACAAATACACGTCTCTGACGAGGACTGAGACTTCATCTAACTCCTCTGAGTACAGAGAGAAGTATTTAGAAGGTGGTTTGATACTAGGTTCAATTAGCCGAATAATAGTAGTAGCTTCTCCCATAGGATCTATGGTCTCCCCAACCAGGGGTCTCGGGTAGGTATACAGTTCCTACCCAAGTTCCTTCCTATGGAGTGGGGTTTTAAATCTAACAAGAAGGCTATTGATTACCCCCATTACCATCATGTCGCTGTTGCACCAATAGGCACACTTTGCTGGCCAGACTAATCATTGTTGTAGCTTGTGCAGGTCACAAGGCTATTGATGGCTTTTCTCCACAACCAACCTGCACAGCACCTTCCGGCATTGTGAAAGCTAGCTAGCAGTTACGGGAAGCTTACAGGTTAGCACCAGCATGGTTTTCCATGTCCTGTGATCAAAATGTGTGGTGTCCTACCATCAGGTACTTTTTAGTAACCAAGAGCAGTGGCAATAGCCTATATTGTACCATGGAGTCTCTGGAAACTCTCTGACCAACAACTCAAATGTAGGCATCCCACATATGACATTAGTTTTTGTCCAATAAACTATGGCTTCTTAGAGGAGCGTCAGTTTCTTGTATAAGGTAATAGAAATTAAATGTGTGTGTGTGTGTGTGTGTGTGTGTGCGCACGCACATGTGTGTATGTGTTTGTGCACATGTAAACATATATAATTGTGGGATTCCATTTGGATTTTCCAAACATCATTGCTGTGATTTGTCTTTTATCAATTTTTTCCTTTACTTTACCTTCCTATGTGTCTTCCCACTTAACTCACTCCTACCAGGCAGGCTTGCATGGAGTGACAGAAGTCAGACTAGTCGGTGGTCAACAAGCCATGCACTGCAAGAGAACAGCAGGAAGTCTAAACTGCTCCTTTAATAAGCTAAAGTATAAAATAGAGAAAATACAAGACACTATCTCAAGAAAAATGGAGTAAAATTTTCTTCCCGACATGGCAGAGCCTTGAGCGTTTGACCATGTCTCCGATGTTCATGTCAACCTTCTGATGAACATATACAATCTATTTTATGAGCCACTGGGATGGAATGATTAGTCCATGGATGAATAATCACGTGTTACATAGTAGCCAAGGAGCTGTTGGATAATCTGATCAAGGAGAGAGTTGACAATCAAGACTTTACCATAATAAATGAACAGATATTCCGACCCCCATACAGGCCAGCTTTCCAGTGAGGAAGGACATAAACACAAAATTCACATCAGTACTAGAAAAATCAAGACCTAGGGTATCTGTATTAGTCTGTACCGTTTTTATTGTCATTGTTGGAAATCCAAGAGCATCTAATTTAAATATCAGCCACAAAGACAAAAAGCAACAAACAAGAAGCAGAAAGGTACAAAATTATTTAACTTTGCCATGAAACACATTATTTGACAGCATGAATGTTGGATCCAGGTAGTTAAATGTTAATCTTTGGTTTTGTTTCTTTCTACACGGGATCTATTCCTAAGCATCCTTAACATCTTAGTTGGGGTTGACTACCCAATTCTACCCTCACCATCACTCCCACCAATTTCTACCCACCGTTACCACCACTAACCCCCAAACCCAAGAAGATCATTCAAACAGAGTCACTTGGGACATGCAGTGCTCAGGAAAGTGCAATATTCAGATGTGCTGTGTAGGAAGCACAACTGACTGACAGCTCTGCCTTTACTCTTCTGGGTCCACTGCTAAACTCAGACCAAAGATACATTCATCACTGGCTACCTTCTGCTATTGAGTGAGCATGGTGAAACCATCAAATCAGGCTCATTTTTGCAAGATGTTAGAGAACTGAGAACTGGCTGGTAGCTTTGATCTGAGAACCCTTCAGTGGACTGGCTAACCCTGTCATGGAGCTGCCTACAGCCTATACTTGTCTTGCTCAACTATTCCTATGGCCGCATCTCCGTCGCAGCACGAGTCCTGTACTGTGTTCTAAAGGAAAGTCTACCTATCTTTTCTCTAACCTTCTCCTTTTGCCTTCACAGATATTTCTCCATTAAAGAGCTCACTCTCATATGGGCAATTGTTCTCAAAAGTTGAGAGAGCACAGGAGGTAATCCTAGGAAGCAAGATAGAGGAAGCAAGAAGGGTGGGATAGAGCTGAGAGAAAACTCAATAGAGGATGGAGTCCTAAGCAGGAGACCACAGTGGGCCAGTCATGCTGAGATCTCAGCAACCATGAGAAGTATGCCTGGGACTGCCCCACTCCAGGTAAGGTATTTGGGGATTTCTTTACTGTTTTCCGTTTCCCATTGGCTGGTGGTGGCTTGAGCGCATCAACTTTCTCACCCTTGAAAGTTACAAAATTTCAATGAATGTACTGTTTCTTAAGAATTCACTTGACCCATCCGTGAGCTCTGATGCTCCATATTTGGCCACTTCCCCGTGGTGGGGAGGCCTGGTGGCACTCAGAGAAAGAATAAGCAAGTCTTGACGAGACTTGGTAGCCTATGACCATATAGTGGGGGAGGAGGTCCCCCTCAGTCACAGACATAGGCGAGGGGAATAGGGTGAAAGTGGGAGGAAGGGAGGAACGAGAGGGTAAAAGAGATGGGAAACAATTGAGATGTAATCTGAATAAATTAATTAAATAAAAATGTTTTAAACCAGGAAAAAAAGATTTAGGAATCTACTGTCTGTAATGTTCTGTGTTATACTCAATAAAGATAGATAGATAGATAGAGAGAGAGAGAGAGAGAGAGAGAGAGAGAATTCACTTGAAATCTTTAGCATACCTTTGATTGGATGACCACCTTTGAACCAATCCTTTTGGTTATAGGGATGGAGAACTCTGGCACATTAAAGGCATACTTAGGCCACTCCCTAAAGGAGGTACAGAGCAAATGAAAATGCTGCACTCGCTATTGGATACACTCTTTTGGCTTGCAAGATGGAGGTATGCCCTAGAAAGCAAAGCCTTCAGTGTTTTCTCCAGAGGTGCATGCTGGCTGGTGTCCAGGGACCCTCAATGTCACAAAGATCCTGAAGAGTTGAGCTCACCTCAAGGGAAATTGGAAACAAGGACCAGATGCCAGTTATTGGTGGGAGATGGACTCTGTTAACTTCACTGAGATAGGGGAGCCTGTGCCAGCCCCAAGTATCTTCTTTCTGCTAGCCTCTGCTGCTTGCTAACCCCTGGGAAGAGCCTGAGATGCAGTTGCCCAGCTGCCTTGCACATGTCTCTTCAGTATATGAGCAGAGGCCATGTTCATGTTGGGGTTGGGATGTGGCCTCAGCCCAGCACCCTGCAGTGGGAAACGGGACAAGTGTACAATTAGCAATTAACAGCTTCATCTCTGTTCACATGGCGGGGACATAATTAGCTGGCTCCATCTGTTACTGATACCTGCAGGAGTCAGCCATTCACACTTCAGCCAGATATTATTTCGGAGTAGGAGGGCTTGAGGAGGAAACATTGCAAAAATAGCTCACGCTTTTGTTGCTGCAGACATCTTGCCCCTGTGGATTCTGTTTCCAACTTCGCTTCCTTCAGGTGTATATATGGTTTGTTGTCAGTTGGCAAAGAAAGGTGTGAGCCGAAGAGCAAGGAAGCTGATGGAGTGCAAGAGCTCCCCAGGACTCAAGAGACCAGATTCGGTACCTATATTTTGGCAGTAGTAGGGGTACGGTTCTAACTGGGGTTCTGTCATAATAGAGTAGTTGCATTCAGATAGGTGACAGGAAAGGCATTTTTTTCCCCAGAGGAACAAAAATATCCAGTTTTGAAGGGAACAGAAAATGAGCCCATGGCTCTGTGTCCATTTGAGGAAGTGACTTGCCTAAAGTTACTCAGCTGGAGACAGGAAGAGCTGGGGTTTTTACTCAAGCCTTTCCAACTCCTAAGCCTTCTCCCCTTCCCTCCCCTCCCCTCCCCTCCCCTCCCCTCTCCTCCCCTCCCCTCCCCTCCCCTCCCCTCCCCTCCCGTTCCCTCCCCTCCTCTCCCCTCCCCTCCCCTCCCCTCTTCTCCCCTCCCCTCCCCTCCCCTCTCCTCTTCTCCCCTCCCCTCCCCTCCCCTCCCCTCCCCTCCCCTTTTCTAGTCTCTTCTCTTCTCTACTTCCCTCTCCCTCCTTTCTTTCACATTCCAGTCTCTCTTCTCCCTCTCCTCCTGCCTCCCGCCTCCTTGTCTCCATTTCTTCTTGAGACAAGGTCTCTCTACATGGCCCAGGTAGGATGGTTTCAGACTCACAATGCATTCTGGTTCAGCTTCTTGTGTTTGGTGTTTACAGATGTGTGCCACCCCACCACCTCTAAGTTGATTTTCTAAATTACTATGCTGAATGTCACAGATATCATGGTTTCATGGGAAGTAGAAAAAGCTATAATAAGCCTTATTTATTTATTAAGGGATGGATAAACATCAATCTTAGGTTTACGTCAAGAAAAATGATGTAACTACTCTAAAAAAGGCTAGCCAACTCCTTGAAAGTGGAACATCCACAGCATAACTGGTGCCAAAGGGTAATTGGCCTAAGAGATATGTTCTGTTGGTCAAGGTAAGGACCAAGTTTGGGTAGGGAGCTAGACATGCAATGGCATGCCTCCCACACCGAGAAAGGGTGAAAAGTAGGGTACAAGATGCCTACAGTATACATAAACCCTAAAATAAGATGGGAGTTTATATAATGTTTACTTAATGCTTAATGACTTTTCCCTCTGCTCAGGGCAATCAACTTGTTTCTAAAATGGAAAGCATTCTCTCGGGAAACAGGTAGCGGCCTGGCCTATACATCATGCACCGCAGAGCCTAGAGAAGGACATTTAGAACTATACAATCTAGTTTTAATTTCAATATGATAATAATTATATGTTCATCGTTAATGATGATGTTATATTTCCTCTTTGAAAGAGGTCAAAATGAAACAGACCTGGATAAAAGAGAGACTGCTGACACAAGTCAGTCTCTGTTTACATGAATTCAAACTGAAAAACAAGCAGTTAACTTAAATTGCTAATCCCACTACATGGGAATAGCTCTGAGAGTGGCTGAAACATGAATGTCTATATACAGCCAAAGCTTCCTGTTGGTTACAGAATCCCCACGATTTATAATTAGATGCCATTTTTCATATGGCATGAATGAAGATTAACAGATGTGTTTTTTTCTGCTCACACAAAAAGCAGAGAACTATCCTTAATAGTTTTGTGCATCCAATACACCTAATACATTCATAGTTTTAGGACTGTACAATGCTTGTGAGAAATTATATGTTTTCAGAACAAAAGAACCAGACACTGATGCTGGATCAGGCCTGACAGGATTCATTCCTGCATCATGCTGAGATGCTGACATCCTGCATCCTTCATGTTCCAGCCTCAATTGCTTCGGTAGCTGTTCCTCTTAAGAAAAGGACAGCTTTGAAGAAGGCTCCTGATCCAAATTGGTCCAGCATTTCAGACTGTCCTACACAGACTTATATTAAGCCTGGAATTTCTCAACATCTTAGAGACTGGACCGACAAATACTATTCCCAGCTTGTTTAACCATTTTTTCCCAATTTTATTTGGTCCCTTACATAGGTATTATTCACCCCAAATCAGCCTGAAGAAACCTTAAGAGAAAGCACTAGCAAGTATATGGGATTATGGGTGGGAGGTAGCTTGTTAGAAATTATTAGAAGCAGATGGCATGGGATTGGGACAGGTATCACACAGCTGCCTCACTATGGGAAGCAGTTTAGGGGAGTAATAGCTGTCCTGCCCCAGGTTAACTAAGGCTCTTTTAAAATATAAGAAGTGTCTGTGTCTTGATTGATTGCTAGCAGGTTTTATTGCCATAATAATAATTACAGGCAGATAATAAACATTATTAGGCAATACTGGAACTTTAACAACAACAATTTATTTATTTATTTCGATTTACATAATTAACGCTTTTTGTTCCTATTTAAACATTTATTTTTAATTTATATATCCACTTTACATCTTGATTGTAGCCCCCTTCCTCCTCTCCTCCTGGTCCCTCCTTCCCACCCTCTTCCCCCAACCCCCCTCCCCTTGTCCTCAGAAAAGGGATGCCCTCCCATCACCTTACCCCAGCACATCAACTTATATCAGGACCCAGCTCCTCTTCATCCACTGAAGCCAGGTAAGGCAGGCTGGTTAGGGTGAAGTGGTCAAAAGCGGGCAACATGTCCTAGACAGCACCTGTTCAACTTACTAGAGGACCCACATGAAGATCAAACTGCCCATCAATTACATATGTGTAGGGGGCCTGGGTCCAGTCACTGCATGCTCTTTGGCTGGTGCTTCCATCTCTGTAAGCCCCCATGGGTCTAGATTAGTTGACTCTCTTGGTTTCTTGGCAGCATTCTTGTCCCCTCAAGGTCCTTCCATCCTTATCTCTCACTCTTCCACAGGACTCCCCAAGCTCTGCCTAATGCTTGGCTGTGAGTCTCAGCATCTGATTTGATCAGCTGCTGGGTGAGATGTTTCATAGAATGGTGAAGTTAGACTCCTGTCTGCAAACGTAGCAGAGTATTGTTAATGGTGTCAAGGGTTGGCTCTCTCCCATGGGGTAAGTCTCAGGTTGGGCTAGGCATTGGCTTGTCATTCCCTCAGACTCTACTCTATCTCTGTAAAGAAATGTTTAAAAGGAATGTTTCTATTTACATAATTAATGCTTTTAGTGTAAAAAGGTACGTGGCACTATAGTTGGGATAGTCTTATGGTAACTACTGGATTCATGAAATATTAATTCATAGTAATACCTACCAGGACAGAGCCTGAATGTATCTTCCGAGTCTCAACAGGTGGCATCTACAAAACAGATGATTGAAGGATTATTTATTTTCAAGAGAATTTTTGGCAGATGTGCAGTAGTAGGGGTTCCATAAAAGATAATGCAGTTATCTGGTCTAGTAGCAGCCAGCCAATGATTACCACTGTGAAGCTAAGAAGAGAGAGAGAGAGAGAGAGAGAGAGAGAGAGAGAGAGAGAGAGAGAGACAGAGACAGAGACAGAGACAGAGACAGAGACAGAGACAGAGACAGAGACAGAGAGAGCACTCAGTGGGTCACTGGAGCTGTCAGGAGCTACAATTGATGGGAGGTGGCTTCAGAATGAGGAAAGAGGAAAGCAAATGCCTGGCCTTATTGCCTCTAAACTCCCCATTAGATGTTCTCATTGGCAGAGCTGCTCAGAATCTTGAGGGCCTCTGAAGGGCTAGAGATAGGCAGTTTAAGTGAGGCCTTTGGGGACCAGCACTTAAAGAGGCTTCCACTCCAAGAATCAGGCTTGGAGCAATTGCATGGCCCTGGTTGTGAATACAGCACCCCAGCACCTTTTGTCTCAGCCAGGGGCAGGGGCAGCTAATGAGCCCATGAAGCTTAGCTTTCAGCAGCCACAATCCCATGGGAAAGGGGGAGAACGGCTCCACAGGAGAACCAGAGGTTTCCTAGCATGGAAAAAGATACAGGATTTAAGATAAGATAAGAATTGTTCCCTTCCATCTTTCTGAGATGCTGGGATTTTCTACTTCATTTGGCAAGAAAGTCAGAAATCTGAAAATGAGGCATCCCTAACATCTCCTTTTGACTTGAGGTAATGCTGGGAATGTTTTAGAAGTTGCTGGACACTCAGTTCTGTCCCTTCAGGAGCACAGGCTACCAGAGAGGAACAGGAGCATGCGCACAGAATGCCCCACTGGCCTTCTGCGGCTTCCTGCCAAACACACTCCTGCCTCTCAGCTCCCGAGGGGCTCTTGGCGCAATTCTCTCCCTTCCAACTTGGCTTTTCCCACTGACTCCCGATCCTGGTAGTTCAGCCATTCTCCATCTTTCAGCCCTTTTGAAAATGTAGCCATCCTCCCAAATACTTTAACTCTTGCATTTCTCCTCCTTCTGTCTACTGTCTTTTGCCTGAGCTTAGTATGTCTGTTCTTGCCAGGTCGCTTGCCTTGTGAATTTTTTTTAAGGGCTTTGTACTGCGTCAGTCAACACCTAAGTCCTTGACGTAGACAGAACTCCAAGTCCTGTTCTGTGTCACTCCGTTCCTCCCACACGTTGAACTTCTGTACATCAATAGGGGCTAAGTTCGAATGAAGGATTTTGCTTTGCAAAATAAGCATTGCTTTGTTTAAAAAATCCTTGGGGAGGCACATGGGGTCAGAGAATTCTAGAGCGTGCCATGCAAGTTTGCTTTCTAGTGGAGTGAATTAGTTACTTTTCTTTTGCACCGTGAACCCAGAGATTGCATTATTTCCTGGAAAAAACCTGTAGTTGTGGCATGGCTCAGCATTAACACACACCTTTAATCCAAGGGCTTTCAGTTTCAATATTATAAACAGGATTAAATAAAGTCAGCCATGGGTCAAGAGGTGCAGCAAGCAACCAGTTGACAGGAAGTGGGCATAGGATTATTAAGAAAAAAAAACGTAGAGAGTAAGAGGGAGTCAAGAGGACGGATAGAGAGATGCGCATGGCAAGTGGGAGGGAGGGACATTGAGTTTGAGGAGTTTTGTTTTGTGTTGAGATGGCAGCATAGGCGAAGGGGCATTCCTTTTGGAACATTGTCATCATCAGCTGAGGAGGAGGGTCAGCCAGGTGCTTTCTCTGCCTCTCTGAGCTAGCAGGTTTCACCCCAGCATCTGGCTCCTGAGTCTTCATTGGTAAAATCAAATGATTGAGATTTTGTTAAAGCCAGCACCTTTCTAGTTGTGATGAAGTACTTGACAGAGCAAGGGAGAGCTTCTTTATTTTGGTGCATGGTTTACACAGGGAAGGCATGGCATCAAGCGTGGCTTCTGTGTGTTGTAGTGGGAACTTGAGGCAGCTGGCAGGCAGGCAGGAAGGCAAGGGAGTCAGGCAGAAACAGGTCTGGCTTATATTCTTCAAGCCCTACCTTTATGGCTCTGTGTTCATCAGCGAGGCCCCCCTGCCCAGTCAGCGGCCCATCTGGGGGACCAAGTGCTCAAACACATGAGCCTGTGGAGGACATTTCACTTTCAACGTGTGACATTATTGCATTTTTGTTTCTGCAAGGCAGACAGGTCAGTAGGAAGTGAATAGATCAGCTGTTTACAGGAGATTGGCAGCGCCAGCTCTCTGGACATGGAGACCCTGGGCCACATAAGATGTTGTAATACATCCAGCCAGGGTTGGCGACATGCTCTTGGTCCTATGAGGCAGCTTTGCCACCCCACAGGAGAAATCTGGCCTCAGGCCTCACTTTGTTTAAGCAATTCAAGGTAAAGTTCTGTGGTCACTTTGAGTCAGCAGGGCCGTCCGTGTCACAATCCTATATACTACTTGTAATCCTGTAATGGGCAGTGATTTGACACTAGAAAGTGTGTACAAAAGTGGTATTGAAAGAGCTGGCTAATGAGGAACAAAAATATCCCAGGAAACCTGCACGTTTACTTCAGACTGACCTTCAGCAGTTTTGGAAGCTGCAGTCAGCCAATAAAAGAGTCTTATATGGCGTGCCGAAATATCCCTCAACACTCATGTTAAAAATAGAAAGCATAGTGGCAATTACATCCAGTTTGCCTTTTTGCTTATTGGGAATAATGACTCCCCACACCTGCAATGTGTTATTTGTATAGAAATGCTTGCAAATATCAGCTAGAAACCTTTTCTTTCATCTTATCATTTAGCACAATTATATGTAAAAATTAGCACAAAATTTAGAATTCAAACGTCAGTTCATGAAAGGAGTTTTTGTCTCATGCTTCTGATTTTTTTTTTGCAACTTAGTAAAAACTCAGTCCTGAAAGCAACTCAAATAGTTTCTCTCTTTTATAAGTAATTTAAACTAAGTCGGCCAGCTTTCTATACACGTTTAAAGGGGGACAAGGCAAAAATTCATCTTGATAAAATGAAGATGGAGACACAGTTTTTGTAGTATGCTATTTGCTCATACCATAGTATAATACAACACATTACAATAACAATAATAATAATAATAATAATAATAATAATTATTATTATTATTATATTCATATGGGTATTTTGTCTTCATGTATGTAAGTATACCACCTGTATTCCTGCTACTCAAGGGCCTAGAAAAGTGTGTCAAATGCTCTGGAACTGGAGTTACAATGGTTGTTAGCCATCATGTAGATATTTGGAATCAGATCTGGGTCCTCTGGAAAAGCAATCGGTGCTCTTAACCACCAAGACAGTTCCCGGAACTCTTTTTAAAACTAACTCACTATTTATCAATGCTGAAATGATTAAGAAGAAAATGCAAGGGTCTATCATGGTTTCAATTATTCATTTTTTTCCAGAAAGAGATTGCAAAACGATGCTGTAGTGGGAAAAGGTCACTCATTTATCAGCTGTTTGCATCTGAACAACTTGCTTAACCTCTCTGATATTTAATTTTTTCATCTTTCAAATGGAAAAGTAACACCTATTTTGCAGGGTCGTCTGATGATTGCACAAAATATGTGAAGGGCTTTGAACAGAATAGGTTCTCATTAATGCTAGCTGTTATTATTATTATTGATTGATTCATTCATTTAACACCTTCACTGAGGACCTATAATATGTCAAAGGGTTACTTGAGTTAAAAGCACGAAAGATAAAGTTCCAGTATTCTGGCGTTATATTCAAGATGACAACAGTATGTGAAGTATGAAAATTGAGCAGAACTTTTTGGCTTATTGATCAGGAGAGATTGTCCTTACAGTCCTAAACATTAAACACTGAGGACTGGTAAGGTGTGGGATGTCTCTAATGAGCCTAGTACTGTGTTGAATGCTTCCTCATGCTGCCCTGGCAAATAAGATACTGAATGGCATTGAATGACATTAATGTGGTTGCCCTCCTACAAAAGAAACCTCAAAGCCCCAAAAGATGAAGTCAAGGCTAAAGAATAGAGCTGTACAGGACTCTAGGAGTTGGGTTTCAAAGCCCTCACATTTAACCACAACACATTGGACTTGGGGTATCTTTTGTTGGTTGGGGCACAAGGCCTCACTGCAGCCCAGACTGGCCCTAAAGATGCAGTATTGCTCAGGCAGGCCAGGAACTCACCATCCCCCACCCTCAGCACCCAAAGTTCTATGATTACAGTTGTGTACCAGCCCTCTTGACTTGGTGTCTGTCTGTGTGTGTGTTTTGTGTATATGCAGGTGTACATGGATGTGTGTTCATCTGAGTGTGGAGGTCTAAACCTGAGGCTGGTTGTCTTCTTCAGTTGCTTTCTACCTCATTTATTGAGACACGACACGCTCCCTCACCGAATCAGAGCTCATTAACTTCCGTTTGGCTAGTTTGCTACCTTGCTCTAGGGATCCCCTGTGCCTGCTGAGTGCTGGGGTTACAGGTAGGCCACCATACCTGCTCTGCATTTATGTAGAGTCTAGGAATATGGACCTCATGCTTTCTCGGCAAGCACTTTATCCCCCAGCCCCAGGGGTGTTTGAAAGGTTAAGAAAATTGTATAGAATCAAGATTACAGAATTGATTCTTGGAACAAGGCTCTAATGGGTGGAATAGGATTGGGGCCGTTGGAATAACGGGTGAAGGCGCTGACTGTGTCAGGAATGTGAGGACAAGATGGGTGAGTTTGGGAAAGGGAAATAGCATTTATAAAGTTTTAACAACATTTTAGGGGAGTGAGGGGCAGAGTTAGGAGCTGCTATTTTGAGATGACAAGGGGGTAAGCAACATGTCAGTAGTGACAGGAAGCTGACTGAACTTTCTAGGGTACCAGAAATGTGATGGCACTCTCATCTTGACATTGAACATCCGATACATGTCTGACAGTTGCTGCTAAAACTGTAATATTATACCCGAGAAGATGCTCTGGCATGAAAAAAGTAACTCAGCACATTCCTGTAGGAAACATCCTATCTGTCTGAAAAACGGACCAGTTGTTGGGACTTGACAAAACCTTCAGCACACAGAACTGTGCTGTCCTGAAGTTTCATGCCCGTCCATCTGAAGAGTTAAAATATGTAGTAGAACTCAGAGAGAAAATGTGGTCAAAATGAAAAGAATTAGGGTATCATTGTAAGGAAAGCCGTTTTGAAACCCCAAATCTAATAAGCATTGTGACTTTGTGTGCATGATGGGCTGGCATGGGCTTGGCTTGACTTGGGAATACACACATCTGGATGCATACTACACACATCTGGATGCACGGGCCTCTTTCCGTCCAATGCAGGGTCCTTGGCAGTGACTCAGGTTTACGTTTCTGTGGACTTTTGGGGACTGCACATGTATGGAAGGAGGGAAAGACTATCCCTTCTCAGCAGCCATGTGGGTTCTGATTGGGTACCTGACCAGCTTTGTAGTAACCGCTGGACTTGATGGGTTAGGATACCGTGAGAGGGCAGCCTGGACCACATACTTACCCTGTTAGGAGATGAGGCAGAGTTCTGGTGTGAGAGTCATGTAACAGAGCAACAGCACACACAAGCAGTACAGTATAAGCCCTCCACTGGCCGACACAGGCCTGCCATTTTTCTCTCTGTTTTTCAAAGTGTGGTCTCATGTAATCAGGGTCACTGGCACCTGGGAGCCTGAATACTTCTGGGCTTTAGAACAGACTCATGGGTCAGACTTTCTGAGACTGAGTGCAGGAGTAATCTTTCTTTCAATAGCTGTCAGATGATCTTATGTTTGCTGCAGTGTGAGGCCTACTCTTCCATTCAGCAAGTTCCTTTTCCATCTCCGTATCTAGTTTCTTCCCTCCATTGTTTTATAAAATGTAGTTTGATCTTTACGAAGACATCAGTCATACTCTTGAGTGAGACCTTTGTCCCAGAATATAAAGCCAACCAAACACAAGAAGCTTCTGACTCAGAAGCATGGTAATTCCCTTTCTATTGTGGTAAGATACCATGACCAAGGCAACTTATAAAAGACAATTTAATTGGGCTTAGGGTTCCAGAGGTTCATAGCATCTATGATGATGGAGTAAAGGCACAGAGATGGGTGGCTGGCAACAGATGAGTGCTCACACCTTGGTCCACAAGTGGAAGGCAGACAGACGACAGACAGACAGACAGACAGACACACACACACACAGACACACACACACACAGACACACAGAAACAGACACAGACACACAGACACAGACACAGACACACACACACACACACACACACACACACACACACACACACACACACGGGGGGGGGGGGGAGAGAGAGAGAGAGAGAGACAGACAGACAGACAGACAGAGACAGAGAGAGAGAGACAGAGACAGACAGAAAGATAGAGACAGACATACGGAGAGAGACAGACAGACAGAGAGACAGAGACAGATAGATAGAGAGATAGAGTGACAGAGATACACACAAAGAGAGACAAAGAAAGAAACAGAGCCAGAGACACAGAGAATAAGTGTACTGAGAATGGCTCCTGCCTTCTGAAACCTCAAAGCCTGCCCCACTGACACATCTCACTCAGCAAAGCCACATCTACCAATCGTTCTCAGACAGTTCCACCAACTAGGGACCAGCTGTTCAAACGTATGAGCCTTCGGGGGCCATTCTCATCGAAACCACCACAGACGATCTTATCCATCAATAGGAATCCCATGTGGTGTGTTTTAGACTTTCATCTTGGCAGCTGTGGACCAACAGGGTTCTTTCCCATTTTATAATCCCTTTGCCTGGTTTGCTTTGGGTCTATTTACATAAATCTACAAGAAACATGGAAAGAGAGGAGGTGTGTTGTTTTTCTGCAGCCAAAATATACGATAAAACACATTTCTAAGGCAATTACCATGTCAGTGCTCGGCACGTGGTTGGAGAGCACTGTGGTGCCTTTGGGTTCAGGGCCACCAGAGTGTGGAGAGAATGTGGTTTGTACCTGGGAGGGGAAAACAGCACACTTGGTGGGAAGCCTCATTGCTTACATGCATAATTTCCAGGAAGGTTTGCATCCTTTGAGGACGGGCTTCCAGGAAGGAGAGAACAGACCTCCACCCAGCAATACTGAAATGTTCATCGTTCGTGTGTGTGGTCCAGCTAGACAGTGCTGTCTCCCAGTGCTGCCAGCAGAAGCTGTTAAAAAATAATTTTTAATTAATTAATTCACTTTAATCCTGATCATAGCCCCATCCCCCCATCACCTCCCAGTTCCACCCTCCCTTCCTCTTCACCCCCGCTATTCCTCAGAAAAGGGGAGCCCTCCCTTCCCATCTACCCCAGCTCATCAAGTCACATCAGGACTGATCATGTCCTCTTCCCCTGTGGCCTGACAAGGTAGTCCTGCCAGGGGAAGTAATTGAAAAGTTGGCAAGAGTCCATGTCAGAGACAGCCCCCGTTTCCCTTGTTAAAGGACCCACATGAAGCCTGAGCTGTTCATCAGCTACATCTGTGTAGGGGGCCTAAGTCCAGTCTGTGAGTGGTCTCTGGTTGCTGCTTCAGTCTCAGAAAGCTCCTCTGGACCCTGGTTAATTGGCTCTGTTTGTCTTCTGGTGATGCTCATGTCACCTCCAGGTGCTTTTCTCTTTCCCCCTACTTTTCCACAGGACTCTACGCCTTGCCCAATGTTTGGCTGTGAGTCTCAGCATCTGTTTCAAAGCACTGGTCAGCAGAAGAAGTATTAGGGGAAAGATCTTCTCTATGGACTCTTTGGATTGTAGTGGTGGTGAACTTGCTGTCTAGGTCTTTTGCAAGCTCGCTCATGAGCAAGGAGACTGGCTTTGCTCAGGGGATTATTTCTGGTTCATTTTCTTGACTCTAGTCCTTTGTTTTCTGTGTTCTTCTAGATTTAGACATCTCTCTCCCCTTTCTACCCACCACGTGGAATGTATTAGTTACCTTGTGGCTGCGACAGAGTGCCACTCAAAGGAAAGAGTCTTTTTGGCTCATGGTGTCAGAGGGTCTTGGCCCATGGTTGCTTGGCCTCTGCTCTTAGGCAGAAGGCCACGATGAAGAGAGAGCTTGACCAAGAAGCTGCTTCGCTTCCCTGTAGACAGGAAACAGAGACAGGGAAGAAGTGAAGGCAAGGCACTGTGTGTAAGAGCAAGTATCCAGTGACTTACTTCCTCCAACTAGCCCCCATCTCTCTTTCCCCTTTTCCCCACATGCCGTTGCTATGATCCATCAAGGAGTATCTGTTCATTAGGCCAAGACCAACGAGGCTATCCCTGAAAATGCCCTCACCGACACACGTATAGGTGAACTTTGGCAATGTTCTAGAGATTTCCTAGTCTAGTCAAATTGACATCAACATCAGTCATCACACAGCCTTGGTCATTTCTTTGAGATTTTCTATTTTATTATTTTACATAAAACTCAAGTTCCTGTGGGCACCTTGTTCATGCTTTACCAGTGTCTTGAGCAAGCCATTGATATTGATTCTGATAGGTTTTTGTGCCTGTGCCACATGCCAGGGCCCTGTTGATTTATAGGAGAGGATTCTATGTGAGTTGGGTCACCAGGTTTACAATTATGCTGCCAAGTGTAGCCACATGTCAGCTGACTGTGGTCTGGATGTTGGAGGGCAGTGTGGGGGCCTTCTCAAAGGTGTTTCTAATATGCACACCACAGGTAACCCCCTAACTGCAAGACCTAGAGGACTCCCCTGTATTTGGGACTGCTGGTGTCTATGGTGATGAGGTCCTCTTGTGACTCTCTGGTTTACACTATCCCCTGTTCTGAGGAGACCCCTGAACCCACATCTGGGGGTGTGATTGTAGGTGAGCTCCATTCTTCTCTGTGTTTCTCTCACAAGTCTTCACAGCCTACAAGACTCTCACATATCTCTCTTTGCATTCTAGGGCTGTGTCATCACCACTCACCAAGGAAGGAATTGACTTGTTTGGTTCTTTTTTTTTTATGGAGGAGGTAAGGGATGGACACCTCTACTCTGACATCTCAGAATCCTCTTACTTGCTTCCTGTTAGCTTAGTTTATATCTCACACCTTAATGTCAGCTTTTATCCCAGAATGAATGAAATCCATTCCCAGGATGCCACTTGATCATTATTATCTCATCTTTGTTGCTGGGTCAGTCTTTGTATTACTCAGGCTATGACTACCCCAAGTTTGGAGAAAGCCCCAACATCTTCTGGAAGTGTCTATGCATTCTTCAACAATATACAAATATTTTTTTAGCATCTTTGTTAAGAAATACTTGGCCAAAGGTAAATAATCTGGATCCTTGTACACTTTGATGAGGTTTGACATTTGCACTTGTGGATCTGCTAACCCACTAAGATAAGGAATGAGGTGATTATCCTGAGATGTCCCCCACAGGGCTTTTTCCATTTTACTCCTTTGGTCCCTTCTTTGCTCTTCCCTCAAGCAATACTGATTTTCTTTCTGTCATTATTCACCAGTTTGCACTTCTCAGGACTTATTTAAATAGACTCACATAGGATGCATTCTTTTTTTCTCTGTGTAATCATTTTAAAATTCAATGTGTATGTATTGTGTGTAATGAGCATTCTTTAAAAAATATTGTTTTATTGTTCAGGAATGTTTCATTTTATGACTTTAGGGTATGAAAATCAGCTTTATAGTTTTGGGCCAGGGCTAATAAAGCTGCTCGTTACTGTACACGGGTCTTCACGGCAACAGTGCTTTCCTTTAACTCTAAGTACCTAGAGATGAAACTGCTGGATGTTTGGGGTAGAAATTTTTAAAAGAGACAGTGAACGCAAGTTGGCTGTATTGTTTTAATTTGTGAAAATTCCTCTATACCCTCATAAATACTGGGACTCTTTTAAAAATATTTATTTATTTAAAAAAGGAGCGAGGCAGTGAGGGAGGGGTCAAGTCTAAAAGAAACTCTACTTTTCCAAATTACAAAACTCAGAAGGGGCAAATGGTGATCGGTGGTGCCTATTGGCATGTCAAAGCTCACACTGGCCTCCTGCTTCCTCAGTGCCACAAGCACTTGTTACATTTTCAAATCCATAACTCTTCCCCTCTCATCCTAAACTGCCCCAGTTTACAGGCTTTCCCCCAAATCTCGCAACTCACTTTCCTTATAATCCTGCTGCTTCAGCTATTCCCCACCCCACCCCCCACCGTTGGTCTCCCTATTGCTCGCCTGCAGTCACCCTCATTGTACTTAAAAAATCTCTCTGCTCTTTTGCTTCTCTCACTGCCAGATCCATTTGGCCATGCTCAGTCTACTTCTTTCTTTCTCTGTTCTGGACTCTTCCAGATGTCCTTGGCTGTTCTCTCTCAGAGCCATACTATGGAGCAGTAGAGAGGGAGGGAGGGAGGGAGAGAGAGAGAGAGAGAGAGAGAGAGAGAGAGAGAGAGAGAGAGAGAGAGAGACACGGGGTGGGGGAGTGAGGGGGAAGACTGCTCCTCTCAGGTTGCAGTCCTCAGCTTCCATCTTGTTTGAAACAGGTTTTCTTTGTTGTTTGTTTAGTGAATGCCAGGTTAGCTGGCCCATGGACTTCTGGGAGATTCTCTTACTTCTCTTGTCTCCTAGTAGGAGTGCTGGATATACAGCTCTGTGTTCTTACATGGGTCTTGAGGTTGCACACTTGGCTGGCAGTCAGTCTCCCTGACTGAGCCATTTCCTCAATCCCAACACCACGGTTCTTCAGTTTTATCCATTGTGGTAGCTAGGCAATTCTGTTTCATTGGGGTTTTCATTTTCATTTGTTAGTGATGTTGAATATGTCTTAATATGCTGGGTATCTTCCTTGATAATGTATCTGTTCAGGAAATGTTTTTGAGACCTAGTCTTAGTATGTAACCCTAGCTGGCCTAGAACTTGGTATATAGATCAGGCTGGTCTTGAACTCACAGAGATCAGCCTTTTTCTGCCTTCCAAATGTCTGGTATTAAAGCATGTGCCACTCCATAGTCACCCTGATGCCTAAGACGCAGAAAGACTCAACAAGGAAAGAGAATTTCAGGCCAATTTCACTCACAAACATCGATGCAAAAATACTCAATAAAATATTTTAAAAAAGAATAAAAAAACACATTAAATATATCCATCATCCATCATGAGCAAGCAGGCTTAATACCAGGGATGCAGGGCTTGTTCAACATATGAAAATACATCAATGTACTCTACCATATAAACAAACTAAAAGAAAAAAAATCACATGATCATGTTATTAGATGCAGAAAAAGCCTTTGACAAAATCCAACATTCCTTCATGATAGAAGTCTTGGAGAGATCAGAGATACAAGGACTATACCTAAATACAGTAAAAGTTATATACAGCAAGCAGATAGCCAACATCAAATTAAATGGAAAGGAACTCAAAGCAATCCCACTAAAATCAGGGACAAGACAAGACTGTCCTCTCTCTCTCTCTCTCTCTCTCTCTCTCTCTCTCTTCAATATAATACTTGAAATCCCAGCTAGAGCAGTAAGACAACTAAAGGAGATCAAAGAGGATATAAATTGGAAAGGAAGAAGTAAAAGTATCACTATTTACAGATGATATGATAGTATACATAAGTGACCCCAAATATCCCACTAAAGAATTCCTATAGCTGATAAACACCTTCAACATTGGCTAGATACAAGATAAATAAAAAAATACCAGTAGCTCTCCTGTGTAAAAATGACAAATGGACACCACACCATTCATAATAGCCACAAATAATATAAAGTATTTTGTTGTAACTCTAATGAAGCAAGGCAAAGACCTGTATGACAAGAACATCAAGTCTCTGAAGAAAGAAATTATAGAAGATATCAGAAAAGGGAAAGAAAGGTAGGATTAACATTGTAAAAAATGTCTATCAGCCTACAGAGTCAATGCAATCCCCATCAAAATACCAACACAACTTTCTACAGACCACGAAAGAACAATTATAAACAGCATGGTACTGGCATAGAAATAGGCAGGGTGATCAATGGAATTGAATTAAAGACCCAGAAGTAAGCTCACATATCTACAGACACTTGATATTTGACACAGGAGCCAAAACCCGTACAATGGAAAAAAGAAAGCATCTTCAACAAATGGTGTTGGTCTAACTGGATGCCTACATGTAGAAAAATGCAAATAGATCCATATTTATCACCCTACACAGAAGTCAAGTCCAAGTGGGTTAAAGACCTCAACATAAGACCAGATACACTAAGTCTATTAGAAGAGAAAGTGGGGAACAGCCTTGAATTCATTGGCACAGGAGACAGCTTCCTGAACAGAACACCAACAGCTTAGGCTCTAAGATCAACAATTAATAAACGGGTCCTCATGAAATTGAAAATCTTCTGTAAGGCAAAGGACACTGTCAATATAATAAAAAGGCAGTCTACAGATCAGGAAAAGGTCTACATAAATCCTACATCTGACAGAGAGCTAATATCCAAAAATATATAAAGAACTAAAAAATAAACACCAACAAACAAAATAACCCAATTAAAAATGAGGGCACAGAGATAAACAGAAAATTCTCATCAGAGGCAGCTCTAATGGACAAGAAACATTTTAAAAAAGTGCTCAGCAGCCTTAAAAATCAGGGAAATGCAAATCAAAATGAGTATGAGATTCCATCTTACACCTGTCAGAACGGCTAAGTGACAGCACATGCTCGTAAGGATGTGGAGAAAGGGAAACACTCTTCCATTGATGGTGGGAGTGCAAATTTGTAAACCACTTTGGAAATCATTCCATCACTTTCTCAGAAAGCTGAGAATAGCTCTACCTCAAGTCCCAGCCATACCATCCCTGGACAGAGACCCAAAAGATGCTCCACCATACAACAAGGACATTTGCTCAGCTATGTTTATAGTAACTTTATTTGTAATAGCCAGAATCTGGGAACAACCTAGATGCTTCTCAACTAAAGAATGGATAAAGAAACTGTGGTACGTTTACACAACGGAATACCACTCAGCTATTAAAAACAAGGAAATCGTGAAAGTTGCAGGCAAAAGGATGAAACTAGAAATGAATCATCCTGAGTGAGACAACCCACCCAGAAAGACACACATGGTATGCACTCACTTATAAGCAGAGTTTAGCCAGTTAGTACAGGATAAACATACTTTAATTCATAGACTAAAAGAAAACAAGTAACAAGGAGGACCCAAAGGAGGATGCTTACATCTCACTCAGGAGGGGAAAAAGAGTAGACAGAGGTTGTTGTTGAAGAGACAGAACAATGTAGAAGAGGGAATTCAGAGGGAAGTAAGGGTGGAGATGAGACCTGAGAGTCGGGGCAGGAGGGCAGGAGGCCTGCAGAGAAAAGAGAAGCTGTGGGTGGGGGCATCTCTGCGACAAGCTGGAGACTTTAGTCAGAATAAGGGTCTGGGAGAATATAAAAGGGACTCTAGCTAAGACTCCTAGTAGCAGCGGCCATGGAGACTGAAGAGGACACCCTCTAACTAGACAAGATTTTTAGTGGAGGGAGGAGAACACTAACCTACCCACAAAGACTCTGATCCAAAATTTACCCTGTCTATAAAACATTCAGGAATAAAGACAGAACAGGTAGAGCAGAGATTGAGGGAATGTCCAACCCATCCTGGCCCAACCCAAGACCCACCCTATGGACGACAGCCAACCCCTGGCACTATTAACAACACTCTGCTATGCTTGCAGACAGGAGCCTAGCAGAGTTGTCCTCTGAGAGGTTCCACTCAGCAGCACTCTGAAATAGATGCTGAGACTCACAGCCAAACATTGGGTGAAGCATAGGTAGTCTAGTGGCAAAGTCGGGAGGGGGCAAAAATAAAAGGACCTAGAGGTAACAAGAACTCTACAAGAATACCAAAAAAAGCCAACTCACCAGGGCCCAGAGGGGCCTGTGGGGTTTGAAGCACCAACCAAGGACCATGCGTGGACTGGACTTAGGTTCTTTACACAGATGTAGATGGGCATCTCAGGCATCATGTGGGTCCAGTAGCAAGGACAGCAGGGGCTGTCTCTGACATGGATGCTGCTGCCTGCTTTTAGTTCACTTTCCTCTGATGGTACCTTGCCAGACTGTAGGGAAAGAGGAGGAACTCAATCCTGATGTGACTCGATGAGCTGTGGTGGGTGGTTAGTGGGGCTCCCCTTTTCTGAGGAATAGGGGAAAGGGGAGGGAGAAGGGAAGGGGAGGGTGGGACTAGGAGAAGAGGAGGGAGGGGCCTATGACTGGGATGCAAAATGAATAAAGAAAGCTGGATATTTTTTTTATTGCAAACCATATTCAATTCACAAATATTTTCCTTTGTCTTCATTCTCTTAATTATTTCTTTTTAAAATTAAAGTATAATTGCATCACTTTCATTCTTCCATTTCTTTAATCTCTCCATTTAATATACATCTATGTCTGCTCTCCCCAGAACATGACCTTTTTATTTAATTGTTGTTGTTTTATGTGTGTGTGTATGTGTGTTATGCATAATATACAAATACAACCTGCTGAATGCATGTTTGTGATTTCAGAACTGACCTCTTGGTGTTGGATAACCAACCTGGGCGTTTCTCCTACTCTCAGTATTCTTTAGTTGCCTGTAGGTTTTTTTGTTTATTGCTGGGACCCTGTGAGATTTTCCCTTCCATGTTAGTATGTCCTTGTCCTAGTGTTCTGACTCTCAGAACCTTTTATCCACTCTTCTGTGATTTTCTCTGAGCCCCTGATGAAGGAGCTGTGGTGTAGACATTTCAAGTGGGACTTGGCATCCCATGATGACTTGTTATCTGTATTTTTTTTAATCAATTGACTTTTCAGTAATGGTCTCTATTGCAAAAAGAAGGGTCTTTGGTAAGGGAAGAGAGCTGGTTTTATCTGTGAGTGTAAGGATAGGTATAGGTATTTCACATGCAGTTAAGAAATTTACTGGTTTTAATAAAGCAGGCTCTCCTCCAAGATCCACGACTTCACTAGTCCTAAGTAGCTGGATAGGTTTCCAGCTCTAGACATGACGTTTCCATTGTTGATAGATATGTAAATCCAATTAGGAGCACGGATGTCACTACTGTGCCCTTGTGGTTACCGTGACATGTTTTTAGAGAAAGTGTTTTACATTTTAATGAAATCCACTATATAAGCTTATTCTCTCATGGATTATACTTTTATTATAGAAAGTTTAGTCTTACATGAATTATACTTTGTTGTGGTACCCAAGAAATCTTTGCATAACTCAAGCCCATAGAAGTTGTTACCTATCATATTTTCCAGACATCTTTATAGTTTAAAGTTTGTATCTAGGCTTATATCGATGTTGAGTTGATTTTCCTATCATGTAAGATGGGGTTCAAGTTTATTCTTCTACATATAGACATCCAACTTTTCTTTTTTTTATGTGAAAATCTTTTATTTATTTATTTATTTGTTTGTTTGTTTGTTTTTCTCCTTTATTAATTTATTCTTGTTACATCTCAATGGTTATCCCATCCCTTGTATCCTCCCAGTCTTCCCTCCCTCTCATTTTCCCCTTATTCCCCTCCCCTATGACTGTTCCTGAGGGGGATTTCCTCCCCCTGTATATGTTCATAGGGTATCAAGTCTCTTCTTGGTAACCTGCTATCCTCCAGGGGACATGGTCAAAGGTGAGGCACCAGAGTATGTGAGAAAGTAATATCCCACTCTTCACTCTACTGTGGAGAGTGTTCTGTCCATAGATATCCAACTTTTCTACTCACAGGGGAAAATGGTCTTTAATGCTAATTCTTGCAGCTATTGACACACAGTTTTAAAATGTGCATATGTACCCTGGCCTATTCCACTGGGTCTTATATTTGTTTGTTTTGTTTTTACCTTGTGACAACACCATACTGTCTCAAACATCTTATCTTTATGTTAAGTTTTGAAATTAAGTAATGTGTGTCATCCGCCAACTTTAGCTACCCCTCTCAGCACTGTTTGGGCTAATCTGGGTCATAGATCCTGACCATGTAAATTCAAGAACCTGCATGAGCCAATGTACAGAGAGTGGGTGCCTACCAATGCCTACATGAAAAGCCTGTAGAGAATTTGAGAGGTATTGTGTTGAATTCATGGATAAGTTTGGGGTGCATTGACATTTTAAATGTTTTTCATCTTCTGGCCAGCAAGCATTTTATGTTTCTTCACTTTTTAAAAGTGTGTTTGTGTGTGTGTGTGTGTGTGTGTGTGTGTGTGTGTGTGTGTGTGTGTGTGTGTGTACAGGTTTTAACCTTTTTTTCCAGGTTTACCTTTAGGTATATTGTATTTCTTGGTGGCATGGCATACTACTAGGGTAGTAGGACACACAGGTTTATTGTTGGTCTTATGCTCTGAAACTTTACCAAAAGCACTGGCTAGCACTAATAAGTTTTCTCTAGATTTTCTGCATCCTGTCTTCTGTGAAACAAGACAGTTTTCACTCTGTTTTGAAAATCTTTTGTTGTTTTTAGTGTTGGATGGAAGTGGTGCTGAGTGAGAGTAGACATTTTGCCATAGAAGACATTTTACATCCAATCATCACAAAAATGTTGGCTGCTGACTTTTTAAGAGGCTATTAGTCCAACTACAGATGCTCTGTTCTGTTCTTAGTTAAAAGGAAGTTCACAAGAAGTTTCTCTGAAGTTAGAAGTGGCGGCTCGGTTTTACCAAATGTCTTCTCACTGTCTGTTGAGATGTTAATACATTTTTCCTTAAAAAAGAACCTTAGATTAATTTTGAATGCTAAACTGACCTTGCATTCCTGAGAAACCCTATTAGCAAGATGTATTGACGTATATGTATGTTGTGGAATCTGATTCACTAAGGTTAAAAGAATTGTTTGTAGCTGTCCATAGTCTGTAGGTTCCTCTTCTACTATTTTGCAGTTAGGATAATATTGGTTTCATAAAATCAACTGTGAAATATTCTCCATTTTAAATTTTCTTTAATTCTAAGTGTGAGTAGACCTGCTATTTTTTTCCTTAAAATAAAAAGAATTAAACACAAGAACCTCTGTAGTCTTGTATCTGGTAAAGTTTTTAACTACATTTTTACTTTTCCTGATAGTCTTAAGGGTATTAAAATTATATGGGTTTCTGCTTAAGTTTTAGCATGTTTTAATTTTGAGGGAATTCACCCATCTTATCTAAGTTGTCATATTTGTTGGCACTGAGCTGTCTAGGGAATTTCTATAATTATTCTTCAAGCATCAAAGATGCTGCAGCATTTCTGTTAATTTGTATCTTTTGTTGTTTTTTCCCCTCTGATCAGTTTAACTCAGGTTTTTAAATCAATTGTATCAGCTTTTTTCAAAGAACAAGGCTTCCTTTCTATTAAGTTTCTGGTTTTCTCTCTTGCAGGTCCCCACTTGGCTTTCCATCAGTCCTTTTTAATGTTATTTATTTTGGATTTAGTTTGCTTTGTACTATTTTTATAGATGGAAGCTAGCTATGGATTAGAAGTGGTGATGCACAGTTTTATTTCCAATTTCTATAGTAATATTTTGGAAGTAAGTCTTTCGTATTAACCCTATCTCATGAATGATGAAAATCAGAGTTTAGAGAACTTAATTTAACTAAATTATAGGACTGTAGCCTAGACTCCTCTTATTTTGAAGTATTCCTTACCTTTCCATCTTTCCTGTTAATTAACAAGCAGACTAATACTTGAGCAATTTCCTAATGATATACTATAAAGAAGTTTACCATATTTTTTTCTAATAAGAAAACATGCTTTTATTCTCAGGGGATGTAAGTTCACTATTCATCTTACTGAAAGATGTCTACTTAGTGCATATTTAAAGTTTGCCATATACAGATTTTGTTGCTATAACAAAATGCCAAAGCTCAGTACTATGTAATGAAAAGGTTTACTAATCTCACGGTTATGGAGATCAGAAGCATGCCACTGGCCTCAGCTTAGACCTGGTGATGGGCTGAGGTTTCATGATAATATGGTGTTGACTTCATGCTGCATATACAAGGAGAGACAGCATCCTGAAAGTTGGAGCACAAGGGACTCAGGGGCTGCAGATCACTATTTCTATAATGATCAGGGCTCACAGGAAGGGATTCAAATCCCCTAAGACCTGCATTAATATCATCTGAGGATGTTGTTCCCACTGACCCAATTACCTTCCACTAGACACAATTTTTAAACATCCCTCCATCTCTGATCACCCTGTATTGAGGGCCAGTGTCCTGAGGAGGAGGAGAGTGATACATCTTCAAATCATGGCACAGTTTCTATGCTAGACTCCTTCTTTATTACAGAAACATACTTAAGAAATTTTGTGTCTCCTTAAAAAGTCTTTCTTTCTACACTGTCTTCTTAAAAGCATACCGCAATGCACAACACACACACACACACACACACACACACACACACACACACAAACACACAGAGAGAGAGAGAGAGAGAGAGAGAGAGAGAGAGAGAGAGAGAGAAGAGAGAGGAAAGAGAGAGAGAGACAGAGAGAGACAGAGAGAGACAGAGAGAGAGAGAGAGAGACAGACAGACAGACAGACAGACAGACAGACAGACAGAAATGTGCACACACAGCTTAGGTCTTTAACTGATTCACGACTCTTAATGGAGACAGTCTTGCTAAACTCTGTGCTCTATCATTGGAGCAAGAAATCAACCTTATTTTAAGACAAAATGGTGTGCTTCCATAAAATATCCCAGCTTTGCTTCCCCCATTACTTACCTACACATAAATATGCTATCGGAAAGTATTAATTATTAGGGAACTTATTCCACAAGCTCTACTTTCCTACTTGAAGCATAATAACGCCTGGTACAGAGGATTAGAATTAGATATGCCCCTATCATAAAGAATATGAGTATTGGCCAAAGCTAAAGGAATTTTCTAGGCTATTTTTAATGCCTTGTGAAGTGAAGGGATTAATGTTCTCTTTAAGAACTTTGTCTCTTGCTACAGTGATGGATCTGGCAGTCATGTACTCTGCTCCTGGTAACAGGTGACTAAACAGGGGGGTGTGTCACTTGGCTTTAAATGGTGCAGTGATCTTAAATGGACTGATGAGACATTTCTTTCCAGAAAGTGAGAACTAGCTTCAGAGATGTGACTTATTTTCTGCTGATCGTTTTTTGAAATAAGAGTATGCAAATTCAGGCGTTACTGGGCAGCCACATTTGGCCGCATTTGCCTTTGGGAGAGGTAGGATAAAGTAGGCGCACGGACACAGAGATGAAAGGCTATCTGGTACCAGAAAGACAGTAAAGGGCAGAAAGGGGGAAGGTGGGGAAAGGAAGAAACAGAAACAGGAGGGTGTGGTGTGGAGAAGAGGCTGGGTTGCTGGGGGAAAAGGGAGCACCCAGCAGTGTTTCGTACTGCTATCCAGTTTCTGGTTCCAAATCCTTTCTGGGAAGCTTGGCTGTACTCTGTAACTCTCAGCTTTGAGGCATGGCCTTGCATTACTTCCATTGGGTTTGAGGCAAAAACTCAACAACAACAGCAGCAGCAGCAGCAGCAGCAGCAGCAACCAAACAAAACCTAGATTAAGACATATATATATATATATATATATATATATATATATATATATATATATATATATATATATTTGTGCATGCGCTCCTCTCCAGTTGTAAAATAGAAAATACCCAGAAACAGAGGGTCTTCTGGACAAGCAGTTGGACGGGCAAGAGCCAGGATACACACAGGAGGTTCCTCTCACCCCTCTTCAACTGCTGGGTTCGTTTTCCCACATGACTTTGTACTGGAGTGCGTTGGAAAGTTTTCTGGTCCTGGGCAGAAATATACGGCATATATGAACACATCAGTACAAGAGATAGCTGGCCTGGTGGAGGGAAAATCTGGCTACAGCTTCAGAGCCCTCCTCCCAAGGTATGTGTGTGCAGAAGGGCCAATGGGAAAAGCAGGAGTTTGAAGTGGTCCTATGATCTCAGACCACAGCCTCGGGAATTGTGGATGCCATGCACTGGACAGGCTTGTGGTGATGCTTCAGAAGCCGTGCAGTAGGAAGCAGTCACTACCTGGATGATGGTTTCCACGGAGAAGTTCTGGGATACTATGCAAGAAGTGTCTTACGTTACCCCAAAGGCAGACCAGGAAGTCAGCCCAGACCTTTAAGCCGAAAGCCATGTCTTTCCCTAAAATGTGTTTGAAACATTCCCGCTTTACAGCAGAGTTTACGAACAGTTTGTGGGAGAAAGAAGTCACCTAGCAAAGCAATGAAACTCGCAGTAAACTGTAGCTGTTACTGTTTCTCTCCTCAGTCCTGTGCCTGCCTCTCTCTCTCTCTCTCTCTCTCTCTCTCTCTCTCTCTCTCTCTCTCTCTCTCCTATTTTAGTTCCTCCTCCTCTTCAGGGGCTACTGCTAATACTGTTGCTATTGCATAGCTCATAGGGTCAGACCCTTGATACTTGTCATCTCCTTTGTAGAATCAAGAGGGAACTCTTGACAGTTTTCTCATCCCCCTAATCCAGCCTTTGTATCCGACTCCAGAGGTATGCTATCCTTTGTTTTTGGACTTTGTGGTTTTTCCCTGCTAGTTAACCCTTCTTGTGGCGTGCCTCCACGAGATCGCTGTCACCGAACCAGAATATTGAGGCTGCCATAGGCTTTGGGATACGAATCCAACAGTGGAACTAGTATCCTATCAAACCTTTTGGACAGGCCTCCTTCTCTCTGACTGCTGTGCACCCGCAGGACTGGACCGCCCTCCTAGCATTGACCACCTGCTGTGCTCAGTGATCTTGATTTATTCCTCTGGCTTAAGCACTGCTTTGTTGGCATCTCAGCCTCTGGACGTTTGCAGTGTAATTCACCTCTCTTGCTCACCACGGAAGCCAGCTTAGGCTGTGTTTTTTACATGGCTTTTGAACTCCAGTGTCTGCTCACCCTTCTCTGAGCTTGCTCCAGTGTACTCACGTCCCCTTTAAAGGGTGTGCTATTTGAAACTGGACACCTGCTTCCCGAGTTGGTCAGACAACAAGACAAATGTGACTCCACCACCCATGAATCTGAACATGACACTGTTTCCATTAACGCGATCTAAGCTTGAATTAACTTTCTTTTCCCCTTTGAAGTAATGCAACATGCTGGCTCAATGAAAACCATGCCGTCCCTTTCACATAAACGCTTGTTACATTTTCTCTTATTCATATGAAGTAGATATTTTAAACTCCTGTTCATTAATCTATTTATTTCTATTACAAATGATTTCCTTTGTGTGTCATCAAAGCACCTATGAGAATGCTCAGTATTAGTGTGTCCCACTACCCTGCAGCTGCTGGTTTCTTATAGGATTATACAGTACTGTTAATGCCTTTGAATGCCATAGAAATTCTCTCATGACTTGAATTTTGCGTCATAACACTAAGCTCTCTCATATCAGCTGTTCTAAACTCCAGGCAGATCACTGAACATACACTTTGTTATGTCTTTACATCATAGAAAATACCTGTTTTCCTTGTGTCTTAATCTCTGTTCTGTTGCTGTGGAGAGACACCATGACCATGGCAACTCTTGTAAAGGAAAGCATTTCATTGGGACTGGCTTACAATTCCAGAGGTTTACTGTGTTGTAAGCACGGTGGGAAGTGTGGCAGCATGCAGGCAGACATGGTGCTGGAGGAGCTGAGAGTTCCACATCTGGATTCATAGGAAACAGGAAGAAAGAGCCACTCCTTCTGGTTTAGGCCTCTGAAACCCCAAACCCACCCCCAGTGACATACTTCCTTCAACAAGGCCACGCCCACTCCAACAGGGCCACACCCACTCCAACAAGGCCACACCTCCTGATCCCTGTAAGTAGTCTTTCTCTGATGACTAAGTATTCAAATATATAGGCCTATGGGGGCCACTCTTATTCAAACCACCACACCTTGTATGCAGCTGAACATATAGTCATCCTTAAAAACACAATCCAAGCATCCTTGTTTTTGCATGTCTCCACTCTAGGCCTGAAGACTGGCTTATAGCACAGCCCTTTCCTCATTGTGTAAAGTTGAGACCACAGTGGATTCACATGTTTTTAAAAAACCCATCTTCCTATTTTTAGTAATAATGATATTAGTTATTGCGAACTGCGAACTTTCTTCTATGCCTGTGGCGTATGCTGTCAGTGTGCCGCCATCTTCTTTTGTCCATCTGTGCCTCACAGTCTGAGGATTTTCTTTGGCCTGAAAAAATGTGTCCAGCCAGTGGTGTTCCGGACAAGCCTAAAGTGCAGGGAACCAGTACGTCCACGGCTGTTCTCAGCTGATAGTTGACAGCAATTGGTGGCTGATAGAGGCACACTCAAGTTCCTGGCTTCTTGGGTAGAACAATCCTTAGACTCTTCCCCTTGTTTTCACTAGTCCCTGGAAGATGGAGCCCAGTTGGTCACCCTGGTCACTTGCTTACTGGTATGCTTCTTCCTACCCCCGTGCCATGGCTTCACCGTCTTCCTTGGGCTCGCTGTGTCACCTTTCTGTCAATAAACACTTGACACTGGAATGCCAGCCTCCAGCTTGATTTCAGAGAGAACTCACAATAAGGCCACCCTAAGCTGCAGGTAAGGGAGCGAGGGGTCATAGGTGCTGCTGCGTGATTCATTAAAGTCACCCTTCTAGCAGAGGCAGGCTTAACGCCTGTGGTGAGAGCCCAGGTATAACCCAGCTGAGAAGGGGGGAGGAGGAGGAGGAGGAGGAGGAGGAGGAGTGTAGGCAACTGGATCTCAGCGGTCCCTCTGAATGAAAGCATCCGTAGGTCTGAACCCCAGCAAGCTTGCCCATTCCTGCCTTATCCACCACTTGAACACAGGCCAGTGCTCAGTCCTCCGAAGGGCAGTCAAGTGACACTGAATAATTGAATTCTGAACAAGCCAGACTAATGCAAATATCTGACAAATTGATTTAATTGCATTCACATACAATAAGGCTTAGCTCTAAAAGGTCAGCTGGAAAATGGGAAAGGACCCCTGGGAACTTCCAGAGAGAGGCTGAGTTTAATACACATTCATCACATTTTATCATCTAATTAGTCCACACAATGCCAAACTGATAGACGGAGGCTTAAAGCAGTGTATTGACTGATTATTTACTTGGCATCTATCATATCACCTTAAGGCTGTCCCTGTCACGGGCAGGCAGGAGTTATTTAGTGGCTCAGCAGAAATGGTTGTGCATTTGGAGAAATTGTTTTTCTATGAGGGAAACTGAAGCTCTGAAAACATTTTACCCAAGCATAGAGGCATCCTCGGAGGGCTACTATTGACTAGTTTGCTACAAAAGCAGACAACAGAAGCCAAGTTTCTCCTACCTCCTTTCTGTGTGAGGGTTATTTGTAAATGGGGTGGTCCACTGTGCTCTGTTAAGCTGTAAAATAATTCAGGTAATTTGCTAGTACCAGCTTTGCATGGCATTACCAGGGTCGAGAACATTTTTTTTTTTGGAGAAGTTAATAAGGAAGCCAAATAGATCCTGCAAATTGATCCCATAGGAAATGAAAATGTAGATTTCAGTCCAACAGTTTACATGGTAGGTTTGGTCTCAGTTAAAATGCTGCCTTTCCTTTGCTCTCTTCAAGGATGCTGAAATGGAGAAGGGCCTTAGTGTTGGGGCTGAGCCCAAGCAAGCTGTGGTCAAAATGATATGCTAATTATTTTCTTCTATTTATCCTTTGGAAACCTCTTTCATTCTTATCTCTCTGGGCTTTCGTTTCCTCATCAGTAACATTGAAATGGCCTAGTGAGGTGAATTTGAAATGAGCCTATGTAGGCAAAATCCCCTTGAGTTAAATTTCCAAAGAAATCCGAGTTATTGTTTCCATAGGGGTGTCTATAGCCCTTATATATGATGGATCATTGCATGAGAAATTTCCTTGACACTAATCCTCTCTCCTGGCTCTTTATTTGTCTTTCTGTTTATAGCCAGACATCTTTAATGTTTTCTCTATTTGCCAGCCAGACTTGGAAATTCTCTATTCAGAGCCCATCCCTCTGATAGCAGGCTCTCCTTCCACTCAGCTTCTGAAAGTAGTCTCATTAGGGTTATCAGTGACTTCCATGTTATTTAATGCAGTGCCAGCTCTTGAGACCTTATCACATACCAGTTTTCACTGGGCCATGCTAATGAACTCCATTTTTGGAACTCTCTTTGTCTTTTAGCCATTACTTTATTTCCATCTCACTTTATTAAACAGCATCTGCTTTTTATTAACCCTTACAGGACCACCTCTTGCTTTTCATTCTGTCTTAGTCAGCCTTCCGGTGCTGTGTCAAAGTATGAGATAAATCACTCAAAGGAAGGGTATGCTTGTTTCGGTCCCTGCATTCAGAAGTTTTTGTCCATGGATTTTATGCTCTGCGGTTCCTGGGTGAGTGGTGAGGCAGAACACTGTGGGAAGCGGGATGAAGAATGAGGCAGTGTAGAGCTGCTCACTGTGGCATCTAGGAAGGAAAGACAGGGAGAGGAAGACACAGGGCAAGAAACTGAAGGGGAGGAACGCGGGGGCGGGGGGGTGCAGAGGAAGAGAGGGCATGACTTTAAGTCTGTATTCCCCATGACCCATTTACTGCAACCTGGCCCCGCCTCTTCAGCATCCTCAATAGCATCTTCAGTTTTGAATCCACCAGTTGCATAATGCATTGGTGAAATCTGAGCTCTCATGATCTAGTCACACCCCAAAGGCTTCACCTTCAACACTGCTGCCGCCGAGATCAGGCCCAAGCTTAATGTCTGGGTGACGTTTCAGATCAGTATTTCTGATTTGGGGTTACCCTGTCTGTCTAAGCTCATTTCTCTTCCCCACATGCTTCCACCCGGTCTTATCACTTGAATCCTCAGTGAACATCTGGCTTTAAAGCCCTAGGTCTCTCTCGCATCTTCTTATTTCCCAGCCCGTGGCCTACGGCGGGCCTCACCCACCCACTCGGTGGGCCATCCTGTCTGGTCTCAGGCTTGAGTAGCTTCCTTTCCCAAGCCTTTCTCTTTGCCTGACCTCCCTTATACTTCCCGCTCATTCCAATATAGATGTTGAGCGATAGAAAGTGTTTTAATTTATCCCTTTGCCCAACACAGACTGAAGACAGAAATACTTTTAAACCAACAAATGCAATTCTACACCCAACAAAGCAAAGAAGGACACAACGTTTCAGCTGTAGTCGGTTAAATCTGACCAAACTGAGTCATTCCACCCAGAGGAGATGCAGCGCCGCAGATTTCAATCAGCATGCTTAGGTGCCCAAATATAAGCACTGCATATGGTCTCTGAAAATCCAGGAGGATGAGTAGGCGTCAGAAGTGTCCCATTAGTCCATTAGAGCGCCACACAGTGGTGGGAGGTGGCATGGGAACTGCATGCAATGTCAACAAGAAGCAAGATGTGGGGATAGCAGAGAGGAAGGCAGGAGGGCAGGAAGAAAGCAAGGGTTAGACAGTTTTCCCAAGCGCATATTAGTAGAGATGCCATCTGAGGAAGGAGTAAGACGCAGATCACAGGGAAAGAAGGCCGGAGACTGAAGTCTGGAAGAGTTCAGAGACAGAACACCTAACTCCGAATGGCCAGCTGTCCTAGCTCTCCCAGTCTGCCTGTCATCCCATCCTTTAGCCCGCACCTTCTCCAAAAGATAAAACTTCCATTTAAAGATAATAAAATCTGTTTTAAAAAAGGTCTAGAAAAAGGTCAGGAAAAAAAAAAAAGAATATGAACACTTCCCTACAAAATTAGATTAATTAGTGAAAATGAGATTAAAAAAGCCCAATGTCTCAAAGAAGATATATTAAGATAGGAGAAGACTGGGGCTGGAGAAATGACAGCAGTTAGGAGTGTGTGCTGCTCTTCCAGAGGATCTGAGTTTGGTTCTCAGCATCAGTGTTGGGCTGCTCACAATCCCCTGTCATTCCGGTGTCAGGTGCACTCACTTGAATGGACCATAACCCTCACCCCAGACACATAATGAAAAGAACAAGTGATAGCACTCTTAGGTGTGTGCTCAAAAGGAGTGTAAGTCTGTCCATCCACAGAAACACTTGCACATCCATGTATATTGTTGCACTGTTTCCAATAGCTAGAAATGGAACAAGTCTCAAAGCCCATCAGCAGTGGATAAAGAAAATGTGACATGTACACACACACACACACACACACACACACACACACACACACACACACACAATTTTTTCAGTCATAAAAATAAAATTATAGCATTTGCATGAATGTTGATGTAACTGGAATTAATTATATTAAGAAAGTAATCAAAACTCAGAAAAACAGGTATCAGTATTTTTCTCATATGGAGTTCACATTTTAATTTCCATATATGTGTGCAACATGTATGTGGGGTGTAGGTGTAGGTTATAAACTACAAAGGGACAGTGAGGAGGGAAAAGGGGTCTTTAGGTGAGTGGGGAACGTGACAGGAAGAGGGTAATAGAACATACCTGACGTGAGAGGAATGGCAACTGCTGGGGGCATTAAGGACATAAACAAACGATGCTGGAAGATGCCACAGTGAAACCCACACCCAGTGGCTCATATGCTATTTAAAAATACAAAATTATAAACATGATCTTTAAAAGAGGATGAAAAAGTCACAAGTGAAGATGAAACAAGGAGGTGGAAGACGAAATCATAGAAGGCAAGATGGAGGCTGTCAGAGAGAAGAGGAGAGCATTAACCCTTAAGTGGAGTAGTCATGATAGAGGCCAGGAAGTTGACAAAACTAAGCACAAAAGGTAAAGAGAAATGATTGGAGGAAAGTGGAGCTTCAGTACACACAAGGTTGACATACCCAGACAAAATTTACTGAATACAGGAGGAAAAAGACCTCAACAGTCTCAGGGAACGTTGTCCTGCATAAGGAAGGATTGGCCTGTTGACTTAGCAGGTGAGAATTCTACCATCAACTTGCCAGTGGCTGGCCTTTGGAACTGTAAAGAGAGTTTCAGTTAGAAAATTTGGGTGGCAAACAGTCAGGATGCCTTCTGGCATGATTACTAGGTGGTGAGTAAAGAAAAAAATCCTCAGAACCTCTATGAAAGTTAATAAAACATTCTACTACTGAGAAAGGACAAGAAGGAGCTCATCTTCCTGTGTAAGACTTAGCAGGTGTGACTCAGAAGCATTGAAGTGGAAAGATATGGGACTCAAGAAAAATATAATCATGATGTTTAGTCACAAACCCAGTTCTCTTCAAACTTTGCTACACAAAGATGATGAAAAGGCAAAGCATGCAAAATGTATGAAAACATGATGTAAAGCAAATTACAAAAGGAAAATGAAAAATAGCAAATTTTAGAAAGTTTTTATGTTTTTACCCCAAATTAATTTTGTGTTCTATGAAATATGAGACTATAAATTAAATGAAGATGTAGTGAAGATGTATCTTGCTATGAGAAAGTCAGAAATAAAAATTCTGCATGAAAGTGAGAAAATTCAGAAAATGATCCAATTGTCCGACAACTGATTGAATGGATAATGAAAATCACACACACAATCTCAACTGAAAAAAAAAAAAGAAAATCACACACACACACACACACACACACACACACACACACACACAGACTAGTATTCAGCTATAAAGAAAGTGCAATCACGAAATTTGCAGGTAAATTGATGGAATTAGAAAAGATCATGTTGAGTGCGATAGCCTAGATCAAGAAATTCAACCATCACGTGTTCTCTTTCATTGGAGGTAGGGAGCTCTAAATCTTCAGCTGTGACTACGTAGCCTGTATGAACCACAGAACCAAGCAAGCAAAATGGGACCATTGCCAGGGTGGGGGTATTGGGAAGCCACAGGGGGGCTAGCAGGCTACAAGGGGAATGGGAAAATGGGGGCTTCTTAGGGAGAGAAAAAAAGGTAAACACAGAAGAAAGTGCAAGGAGGATAAAGGGGAAAGGTAGGAGAGAGGTGACCTCATTAAGGAAATCAGAACACGAGGCTCCCGAGGGAGTCAAGGAGGGAGGTGATAAAATAATAATAAGGATGGGCCCCAAATGTACAAGGAATCTTGCTATTACCTCTTTACCTAAAATAACAAGAAACCTCCTATAACACACATAATTCCACGTATAAATACACACACACAACTTAAATAAACCTTTCTCATCTGAGCTAAAATTATTCCCTCCAATAGCCAAGGACCACTGAAAAATCTCCAATGCCAGGCAAGAGGAAGCCTCTTTTGAGTTGTTGGCAAGAGCTGTCCAAATACACTGCCTATTGCTGTTGCCCTTGCTTGCCTCTGAGAGGTGGAAGGAACCCCTTGCCCCCACAAAGACACCGTGTACTTCGGGAACAGGTCTCAGAGATGGGACTGACCTGAATGCCCTCTCCATGACGACTGGATATCAAGGTACCAGAAGGCACCATGCAAGCTTCCAAAGGAGGGAGGCAACCAACAGTCTTACTGAGCTGTGATGCCTATGAGCCACGCCAATTACCAGCACGGTGCAATGCTCCTAAGGATCAGTAGTTAGTGGCACACACATCTTGGTAGTAACCAACAGCTCTCTAATAGGGCGTAGGGAAACCATGCCTGGTACTCCTAGCAAATGACCCAGTGCTAGTGAAGTTGTGATTATTGGAGGGGAATCTACAACCACTAATTCACTAAATCAGCACAATCCCTGACAACAATCTACAAACATTTGTCCTTATGCCCACAGATAAGTGTAATCTTCACCCCTCATTAAAGAAACTTCTCATTGCATCAGACAGAGGCTATTACAGAAAACCATAACCAACCAAAATACAGAGTGGTGGAGCCCAGTCCCAATGGGTATGTGTACAAAATACTCCCATACCTAGGTTCATGGGACATTACAGAAGAAGGGAAGAAAGATTCTAAGAACCAGAGGATGAGTGAGTTTGCTACGAGACACTGTCTCCTGCCAACATCAGAAACCATCTTCATAGAGTTTCACCATATAACTGCTGAAATATGAGCAGAACAGCCATGGCACCAATGGACATGCCAAAGTACATGAGAAAAGCCCTGCCAGGCCCCAACATTCCACAAGGAACTACAGGCAACAGAAGAAAGCTGGGAGCAGGAGAGGCGCTCTTCCCCAGGGAGGAGCACATGAACTGTTTGTCCAGTGCTAAATGGTCAGCTCTGAAAACACACATGCAAGTAACATATACAGACAGAACTAGTTATATCTAGAAATATATACTATATATACATCCACATATATACATATGCATGTAATAACAATTAGTGAGAAAAAGAGGCCATGAATTTGAAGGAAAGTGAGGAGGGATATTTTGGAGGGTCTGGGAAAAGGAAAGGGAAGAAAGAGATTTAATTATAATCTCAAAAACAAAATTAAAAAGTGAGAGATTGTGATGATCAAAATACATTGTATGAAATTCTCAAAGAATAAAACATACTATTTTAAAAAGTGAGAAAATTTTAATGCATTTAAAGGTTGTAGCTTAGCAATAGTAATGTACAGAATTGACAGGGAAATTGAACTGAAAATGAAGATGACATATTTTAGAAGTTTTCTTGTTTGTAGAAGAAAATAGCAAAGAATAAGATCTAAAAATAGAATAAAATAATATCAAAAACTTGAAAGCAATGGCTACGCAGGACGAAAGACTTCTCCAAACTCCTGAATATTCTAGTTTTCTAAGAAAAGCTCAAACAAATTTGGGTGAGAAATTTTTTAAAAATTAGAGAAGATTGAATTGAGAGAAATCAGGATGTCAGGTGGTAAATGGCTTGTCAAAGGGAGGACACTGGGACCATGTGCAGCTGGGACAGCCATCGAGCCCCCTCAGTGACACATTGTCAAGCTAAGTATATATGTCACATGACCCACCATCCCAATTACTGGGTGCTTTTGCAGAGATTGTTACATCAGTTTTCAAGGTGACCATGCAGAACCTCCCCATTAGAGTGTTGTTTGTGGTAGTGAGGATTTAAGTGTGATCTAGTTTCAGGAGTTTAAGTGCAAATAAACAGCCTGGTACACTTCTCATGTAATAGTATTCAGGTAAGAATTCGGACTAAATGCTCCCAGACTGATGTGTTGCCGCGTATGAAAATGTGAAAAATAAAAGAGGTCCACACTACAGTACCACTTATGCAAATGAAATATATGTGTGCATAAAACAACGCTGTCAGGTTTACAAGGACACACAGAAATGAAAGACCACACATCTAACATATTTGAACGTTGCCAAGGGGAAGGAGAAAGAGAGGGGAGTTAGAGGGGATATAAAAATAAGAGAATAAACAAATATATTATTCAGGAGAAGGGTCCCGGCAGGCTGGTGATGAAGGTGCATCATGCAACGAAGAGCGTGAGCAGTCTGTACCTAAGTTCCACTAGCAAAAATAGAGGACCCAGCAGACATCAGGAACAATCATGAAGTGGCCAACCTCATAAAGCAGATGAGCTTCAAAGATAAAGAATACTATAGCTGTCAGGCAGAAAGGAGAAATAAACCGCCCAGAGTAAGAAAGCAAAGGCTGGCTTCAGACTAAGCAGGGATGGTGATAGCCCCACCTACCCTCCACAGCCTTCTTGTATGACATATGATGCTTTCAAACTCTTTTGAATATTTACTACCCCATATTCCAAAGCTTCTACGCCTCCCAGACCTCTGATTCTCATCAACTGGAAAAGGGACCACAATCTGAGTCCCAGGGGTGCTTGGTGTTCCTGAGTTAGCCATTGTTTCTAGACTGTTCTTTGGACTTTGTTGGGATCTAGGTAGTTTTAAAGAACTGTATCCTAAGTTGACTGTGTCAAACCCACAGAGTTTGTTTGTTTGTTTTTTGTTATTTTGGTCTGGTCTCATGCTGTGTGACACTGTTCCTGAAGAGGTATTTCACAAACATCAGTTTACCCCAGATAGAGGTCGATGACAGACCAAAACGCAAATTGGTGAACTAATGAATTTGTGGAGTTACTTACAGGAGCATGAGTGAGGAGGGGTTATTTACTGGGGCATGGACCACTCAAAGGCTGGCCTGGCACTGAAACGCCCACCTCCACACAGATGACAACTTCACTGACAGAAACTGGAACCCTGGCAATCAGTGTGACTTCCAGACAGCTCCAAGAATCTCTTTCTGACAGCCCAGTGGGTGGAGCACCTCCTCCAAGTATCTGTCTCTCCCCTTTCCTCCCCAGGAGTGGTTTACTGCTACCACGGCAGGGAGGGGCCCCTTGTATATCTTGTTAGTTTCAGAATGTTCTGGAGCCTGGAGGAGCCTCCCCATAGGATGGGAAGTGCTGCTCAGATCTCATGACCTCAGGTCTGTACATGCTCTGAACCAGTCCTGGTTGCTAGTCTGCAGCGAGGCTGACTCAGTGTTTCACTGGAACAATTGGCATGGATGCTTCCACCTCAGTGCTATGGTGAAAACAGCTGGAGACCTTTCTTTTCTTGTCTTTTTTGTCCTCTGGATCTGCTCAGTTAGGGATGTAGAGTCAATTCACTGTGCTGTAGAACCTCAGGACACTCGCTTTGTGTTGAGATTAGCTTGCCTGCTGAGTATGCACTTAGGTTCATTAGCTTGAATGTACCTACAGAGCCAAGCCCTGTATTTTTCTTTATGTAGTTTAATTTATGTACAGTTTTAAACAGGGCTTCAAAGACAGGTCTAATACAAGGTCTACTCAAAGAAGTCTATTTTCAGCGTCTAATTTTCCCAACACATTTTATCTCTGTCTTGCTTTAACAATTTTAAGTTCTCAGGTTTTCTATACTTTTGACATGAAGATATCAATTCAATATATTTAGCATATAATTGCATAGATAAATGACTTGTGTTTAACATTCAAATGGTGTGATAATATTAAGCAGTATTTAAATTGACATAATCTAACATATGCAATATATTAATGGAGCTGAATATAACATAAGAATTTAATACATGTTAATAAATGTGTGTATGTGTGTGTGTGAGAGAGAGACAGAGACAGAGACAGAGTTAGACAAAAAGAGAGACAGAGAGGGACAGAGAGAGAGACAGAGAGACAGAGAGAGAGAGACAGAGAGAGAAGGAGGGAGAGAGGAAGGGAGGGAGAAGAGAACCAAAATTTCTGGATCACATAGAGCCTCTGGGGAGGGGAAGCTCCCGTCCCTGGGCTGGAGAGTTCATGGTAGATGGCGGTGTGTGCCAGCCACACCCTGTACAGGTAGGGACTGAGGGATGCTGGGAGAATTTGGTTAAAAAGGCACCCCAGCCACTTGTCCTGTGTCTGAAGCCCAGCAATAGCAAGCTTCAAACATGTTCCTCCAGCTAGTCTATTCATTATTAGTGTATATAGGCCACTCCATAACAGTGGTCACTCCATAATGTACAGGTTTGAGGGTGTGAATGTAATCTCAACATGGATCTATTATTTAAATTAGAGAGTGATAGAAAAAACATTTCTAGACGTTGGAGTACCTTATTATAAGAAAGCCAAAAGATGAACAAGCCATGCTAAGAATTTTTCCATCTAGTATGTGGGTGAATTAAAATGAATAAATCTTAGAAAAGGAAAACTGAAGTCTGAAAAGATGGCCAGAGAATGAGGGAATCAATTGAATGCAGAGTTAATGGGCAAAATTGTTGTCAATTAACAAGATGCAAATGCGAATAATTTCTGAAGGATCTCCACAATGAAACAGTAAACTTTGGAGGCTGAGAACATGAGCTTAAAAATCTCAGATAATAACCTGGAGGAAATAAAGGAGAACAATAAAAAACAAAGTGTGCTATTTTCCCATTTGCGGATACCAGTGTTCTTGATTTTAATAAGTGAAACAATAGATGCTCAGTTCTTAAAAGTGATCTATGAGCATGCTAAGCCAATAAAGCGTGGGCTGCAAAGGGGTTTCTGTGGGCGGTGTGGTGGCTGAGGTGAACCAGCAACTGTCTTTCAGCTCACAGGTTGCAGCCTGTCTGCTTGTGTACCTCTTCAGCTCTGCATGGTGTCCGCTCCTTCTGGATCTTTCTTAGATGCTTTTGATTCTTGGGACACACGTTTGTGATGTATCTGGAATGACACCCCCCCTCCAATAGTCACACACTGGAGGTTTGGCTTCCTGCTTCTGATGCTGTTGGGAGGTTGAGGGACCGTTAAGATGTGAAACCTAAAGGGAGGAAGTTAGTCCATCATCTGAGTGAGCTGGTAGGACCGTGGCGTCCTCTGGACACTGCTTCCTGGTTCATAGATGGTGCCTGGCTTTGCCCTACCATGCACTTCCCACCACGACGTCCTGCCTTAACGGCAGCTCAAAAGCAACAGGACCAAGGGTCCACATACTGAAACCATGAACTGACACAAACATTTCTTCCTTTCAAGTCGATGCACTGCGAGTGTTTTGACACAATGGCAGAAAGCTGATTAATACCAATGTATGTCAGTGATAAGTGACAAAGTTCCCCTTTCACATACTACAGCACCTTCCTAAATTATGGGGTGCAACCTACCGTGGGATTGTGTAACCGAGTGTTGTGAAACCTGGGAACATAAAAAGGTTTCTGAATGTGCAAATAGCAAAGACTAACTCATAATCAAACATGGGATGGATCTTAGGTGTTTCTGGGAAGGCTCACTCTTGGTGCCTGGGTTAGTTTTCTGTAGCTTTGGTTCTGAACATGAGAAGCACACTTTGCTCAGTGTGACACATTATGTCACACCGTGTCATTGGATGTATTCTGAAATACCTCAGCTCAGATTGGGGACTGTTGGAATAAACCTGGAACAAATTCTGCCAGACCCTGAGCAAGGAACTTTCTACTCCCCCAAGGCTTACAGAAGTCCCCTGTCCCTATGTTAAAACTCCAGCCCCTGCCCTATCAATGCCATTGCCTAGCTCCACCCACTAATCACCTGCATTCTGGCAGGCAAGGCAGTTTCTAAAGATATATGGCTTTATCTGGACAGACAACTTCAGGAAGTAAAGTGTAAACTCCCGTGTAGCCCTGTGAAGTTGTATTTAACTTGTCTGTTCCATGAGTCCCCTAAATAAATTCCAAATATTTCCTTCCCCCTTAGCAGACACCCCTTCCACTCTGGGGAGTGTCTGTCTTTTGCTGTTTGAAATAAACAGTCCCTTGGGCTGGAGAGATGGCTCAATGGTTAAGAGCACTGCTTGCTCTTCCAAAGGACCAGGGTTCAATTCCCAGCACCTGCATGGCAGCTTACAACTGTCTGCAACTCCAAGATCTTATACCCTCACACCAATGCACATAAATTAAAATTAAATAAAATATTTAAAAAAGAGAAATAAACAGTCCCTTCTCATAAGGTCAGACTTTAGTCCCCTTCTGCTTTCTGGCTCTTCCGCTGCCTCAGAAATCTCACAGATAACTGCACGAGTTACAGTGCGTTTGTTGTACATATGAAGTTTTCTGTTTTTAGAGAAACAAAGTTGTTTAATTATGAAAACCAAGGACTTTTCCTATTTTCTTGGTGTCACTCCTCAGCATATAAGTATCAAGTTAGCACATCTTTGGAATGTATTGTGCTAGAATGTTTGGTTTTAAAAATGTGCTATTCGAGTTTCTGTCTTGGATTTCATAAACATTTTTAAATGAATTTTGGCTTCAGATTATGACAGAATTTCCAACAATTTCTGAAATAGTCCCAAACTTACACCTACCATTTTGTACTATGTATTTATGTGAAACAATATGTGTTCTCAGGATTGATGCTTATAAAATGAAAACATTGACAAACTTGAAAAAGTTGAGGATATAGATCATCCCATGGTATCAGATATTCAACCAAGTTTGAACTCTTTATGTAAAAATAAGCATGCAGATCCATCTCATTGGTATGCAAAGTTTGTTTTTACCTTTATTAAATGGTACTGTTATATGTATGTAAAATATTGTTTTTCTTTTTCATTTAATTGGTGTTTACATGTATGGATGTTTTGCTTGCATTTATGTCTGTGCACCACATGTGTGCCTGGTGTTAGTAGAGGCCAGAGGAGGCATCCAATCCCCTGGGACTGGAGTTACAGACAGTTGTCAGCTGCCAAGTGGGTGCTGAGAACTGAAGCCAGGTCCTCTGCAAGAGCAACCAGTGCTCTTAACTGCCGAGCCGTCTCTCCAGCCTCAGAAAAATTATTTTCAAACAAGCTTCCTTATGAGTTATTATCAGTGAATGTTTGGTTTGCATATTTATGTCATACACCTGCACACTTGGTGTTGCTAGTAGGCTTGAGGAGCCTTGCACACATCAGGCCAACGGGGCAGCCCTGTAGCCTCAGCTACTCAGGAGACTGTGGCAGGATGGTACAATTTCTAGGTCGGCCTGGGCCACAGGCTCTATTCAAGGCTGTCCTGGGCACCTTAATAAGACTCTTTCTCAAAATAAGTAAAATTAGGCCTCTCACATAACAGTGGTAGAACACTTGCCTAGTACACCTAAGTCCCTAAGCGTAATTCCCAGTAATGCCCTCCCCCATCCGCAAATAATTCCTCCAACATCCAAAACCTATGCTGTAGCCTATCTGCCTCACTGAGGTCAGTCATGACAACAACAGGCAAGGCTTACATCTGTCCCTGAGCTGTCCAGTGTGGCTTTTAAGCTCTGGTGTCAGGCTTGAAGATGACAACCCTCAGACAATTCTTGATGCTGTAGCTGGCTATATCAAGTATGTATGTATACACATGTTTACATGCATGTGCATGTATGGATTTGTTACACAATGGAATATGGACATGAATATATGCGCATGTGTTTATTATAGTGACTCTTTTATTGGTTGAACTATTTGTCCACTGTACAGGTAGGCTTATAAATACATTAGGCATGGCTTTGGCTTGATAACTAACTTTCAGTTAGACTTGCAGTTTGTCTTGTGGAGCTCCTGACACTCTGTGACCATCAGCTTTCTCGCCTGCCATATAATGCATTGGTTCTTCTAAGTTTCCAGTGTAGGACTTTTCTCTTTGCCTGTTGTTGAAGTCCACAGATGGGCTGTAAAAACACAACAGTGGGCAGCGGCCAGAGCATGAAATTAAGTGGGGGTAGACTTCAAAGCATACAAGTGTATCTTATGTAGCTTCTTATGATGCTACTGCTTTACTTCTATTCATTTATCTCTTTGATTTGCATATTAGCTTATTTTTACTAATGTGTCTTCACTGTACATGAGAAAGAGGCCCTCATGATGTTTCTGTATGCGCATTCCATATACTCCCCCATCTTTCTCTCTTGTCCTCCCCTTCCACTGGGTTCCTTCCTGTTCTCAAAGAGTCTCCCTTCCTTTCTCATGTCTTTTTGGTTTTAAATATAGACTCTACATATGAGAGTTGATGTGGTCTTAGTCTTTCTGAGTCAGACTTATTTCACTTAACATGACGATCTCCACTCTCATCCATTTCTCTGTGAATGTCATGACTTTGGTCTTCTTGATGTCTGAGGAAAACCTCATTTTCTTAACCCGTTCATCTGTGGATGGACATCTAGGCTGGCTCCACAGTTTGCTCTTGTGAACAGCGCTGCAATCAACATGGGTGTGCAAGTATCTCCGTGGTACACTGTCTTGGATTCTGTTAATTGTGTGCCCAGAAATGGTCTTGCAGGGCCACGCGGCAGCTCTACCTTTGGACTCCTGAGGATCCTTCATGCTGACTTCAGTAGAGGCTGCACCAGCTCACAATCAGTAGTGTTTAATGATTTTTTTTCCTCTGAGAAAATTATTTTCCTACAAGTGGGATACATTTTAATATGTGTATATTATAATATAAAACATATTTCTCATTGGAGAATCAAATAAAAAAACACGAAAAGTGTTTCATTTTGTACTGCGAGTTTCCTGTATTCCAGCTGATTCTAGTGGGACAAGGCGGGAAATCACAGATTATATTTTATAACATCAGTGTCTTCCTGTTCCACCTCCAGCTTCCTCTTTCTGCAGCTTGGAAGTGCTTGGATACACATGGGAGCCATACAGCATTTTCAATTTGAGTTACCAATCAACATTAAAAAGTTCAGAGATTAATCAAATCCAAAATTACAGCTTCTCAAAAAAATCCACATTTCTGCTTTTTATCTGGTATGATTCAGGCAGAAATAAGTAGACCCTTCTCTTCATGGGCATGTGTTCCAGAGTGAAGGTTCTGCCTGCGACGTTGGAATTGGAGACCAGCAGATGGGGGAGAGGATTGCCCTTGAAAAGATAGTTTGTTGCTCACATTTCCCCAGAGTAGAGTTTGGAAGCACCAGAGGTGGTGAGGAGGCAGTGGTACTGGGGGCCTAAGGTGGGCAAGAGGCTTTGTTAGGGACATTTGCAGTCAAAGACAAAGCAGGATGAGGTAGCTGGGTGGCTGCAGTGGCTCCAAGGAGAGACTAGGGAGGCTGATAGGGGCCTAGAGGGGCATGACTTGGTACTTGGGCTCAAGGGAGTAGTTTAGATGGTAGAGATTTGGGGATGATTAATTTGCATAGGAACAGAGCTACCAACTGAGTGTTTGCTGTGTGTAGCAGTGCTTCTGGAGCCAGCCGTCTTTGTAGAGTCAGCAAGGCCAAAATGCAAAGTGGCTAAGCATAGCATCCTTTGATGGACAGGACACAGTGTCTCTTTGACCTCTCTTTTGCAAAGGGTTCAGTGTCAATGAGGCAGAATGGTCTGGGTGAATCATCAGTAGGACTCAAATTCCGTTGGGCACTAGCTGTCCTTGGGCAATGTCAACCACAGCATTACTCAGACCTTTGAGTTTTGGCTTTTCTTGATTGGAATCAGTACTCAGAATCAAGTCTTTCGAATGGTGGAGCCTCTGGGGAGTGGGGAAGGAGTCAGCAGTTGAAGACTTTGTTCAAAGAAGGATGCTGTGCCAGATGCCACCCTCATTCATAAAGCCTCACTAGTCTAAGAAATAGATGCGTTTACAGATGTGTTAGACAGAGAGAACCAGAAGAGAGAGACAATCTTTCCTTCCTTGATTTTTACTCCAATATAGTGAGAAAAATTATACTGCTGAGCAGATGCACACAAGGTCTGGCATCAGAAGGACATAGTTCAAATCCCAGTTCTGTGCGACTGACTTAACATTGTTTAGACTGTTCATTAGCTCTGAAATTGCAGTAACATCTAAGTAGGCTGCTGTGAGGGTGAAAGGAGTCAACTCAAGAAAAGCACGTGCAGTCAATGTGTGTGAGATCAGATATGTTGCCTATTGTTTTTACTGCTGTTGATCAAACACATGTTGGTGTTGCTGCTGCAAAGCTTTTAAGAGGTGGTGTCTGTAATAATTTCAATCCGGAATATCTCCAGAGGCTCTGATGTTGAAAGCTTGGTTCCCGGTTAGTGGCAGAAACCTTAGAAAGTGGGTCCAGTTAGAGGAGGTAGCTCCTGGTTATTTACTTTTGTCACCTCTATACAAGCTAGATTTGTCTGGAAAGAGGAACTCCAAATGAGAAAACACTTGTATTATCTTTCTTGTAGGCAGGCCTGAGGGGCATTTTCTTAGTTAATGATTGATGCGGGAGGGCAGTTCACTAGCGGCAGTGACATCCCTGGGCAGGATGTCCCGGGTGGTATAAGAAAGCAGGCTGAGTAAGCTTTGAAAGGGTAAACCAATAGCAGTGCTTGTCCATGGTTTCCACTTCAGTCCCTGTCCTGACTTACCTAGAAAATGGACCACAAGCTGTAGGAGGAAACAAACACTTCCCAGCCAAGCTGCTTTTGGTCCTGGTATTTCCTCACAGCACTAGAAACCTAACTTTGAAGTTAGTACTGCATTCATGAGGTATTGCTAAGACGGACCTGACCTGATTGGTTTGGGAGACTTGTGAAGGATTTTGAAATTTTGGTCTGGAGAAGGCTCTGAATGTTCAGATCTTAAGGAGGTACTGTGGGAGCTTGGAAGATGATGCTGAGAGCTGTGCAGATGATGTAGTCCTGGTGTGTGAAGTTTCAGAGGGAAGCAAAGACCCTATCAGAGCCACTTGTGTGATATTCTGTGCAAATGAAATCTGCACTGCACTGGGACAATAAATACTGGGCAACTGGGGCAGAAGAACAAGCTGTGACTATTAGAGCCCCGCATCATAGAGTGGAATCTTCCGGCAAAGTGCTTCCTCGGGGTCAGTGCAGGGAAGCTCTGGTCCAGAAGGGCCAAGGCTGTATCTCATGCTGGCAGCCGACCTTCGTAATGTATATATGCCTTCCAGGTGCTGGCAGCTGACCTTGGTAATGTATATATGTCTTCCAGGTGCGTCTTGTTTTGAAACCATGAAGGGGTCATAGAGGTCATAGAGAGAAGCTTTGGGTCATGGTGTTTATCACAGCAGTAGAAAACATACTGAGGCATGATCTTCAAGGACTTTGGGACTTTGGTCCCTTCCATTCTTTACAGTATGAGGTGACAAACTGTATTGTACCTCTTAGTTTCTACTGGGATATTCTGCCTCATCACAGCATCCCCTCCCACTCCTCTGCAAAAAAAAAAAAAAAAAGAGTTGAATAACTATGGACTGAAAACTCTGAAACAATGAGCTAAAATAAACACCTCCACCTGTAGCTACTTCCTCAGGAGTGTTGTCACAGTGACAGAAATCTAACAGTCCGTTCTAAAGAAGTACAATACAGGAAGCAAGTGCAGCTTGCATGAGAACAGAATGTCAAGCCATCCTCGGAAAAGTGATGAATATAGCAATGCGCCAATATTTAAAAAATCACAGCTCTCATCTTAAAGGGAATAGGAGATATTTTTTTTCTGGAGCCATTTTGAGTGACCATGGCTCAGGAACACAGATTTATGTTACCCCAAATCCTGTGTTCCAGTGTGGAAGCATTTTTGTGAGGTTTTTTTTTTTTTTTACAGTTTTACGGAACAAAGAAAGTCATAAATCAAGGTGAGTTTAGAATTCGATGGATGCATCAGAGATGCAGAAGCAGGGAGATGGGAAATGCTTTTCTCTAGGTCCATGATGCTATCTGGTGACAATTTGGTGGACATTAGCGGTCTGCTAAGTTAATAGATTATAAAAGGCTTTTATTTATTAGTCGCAGGATGTTAGTTCTGATACAGAGGTGGGTAAAGTGTGGCTATTCTGGAGGGCTAGAACTAGCCCAAGATAAAGTAACTAGACTTGGACCTGCAACACATTCCAATATCTCCATGGTTCTGAAATTCTCGTCTGTCAACTGGTCTCTGCAGACACAGCTTCTTCTCAGGATATTACTGTTCATGAAAGAAAGCATTAAAGATTGGTGCTGAGTGTGGGATAAGGTGAAGGATATGGCCAGGGTACACAGTCTAAGGAGACACTCGCACAATCCAGAAAAACCTCTCTAAGGTCTGACTCGTTTCACCTGAGTCCTGGCCCAGTTGAGGTAGAGCTGCTGTTAAAGCTAGGCCATGAAGTGAGGTAGGACAAGGCCAGACACAGATCCTAGGCAAATGGAGAGTGGTTTAAGAAAACATAGAGAAAGGTAATACAATGGTTCAGGTTGTTCTGTGTGAACGGAAGGATGTGGCCATGGGAAAGAGTGAGTAATGGTACAGTAGGACTTGGCACTTAACCTTGGCAATGGGAAATGTCCTGTAAAAACTGATGATGAGAAATATGCATGTCCTGAAAAAACACAAATATAAAATTCTTCTGAGAGGCATAAAAAGAAATAATTGAAAAGCCAGAGAAGTGCAGATTTGTCTCTACAGCCCTGATAGCGTTTCGGCTCCATGTGAGCTCTGTAAACAATATGAGCATGAACCTATATGTAATGCAGGACTCAGTATTATCCACAGACGTCTAGCCATTAGAATATAAAACCACCCACTCATCCTTGTGGTTCCTGAACTTGCCTGCAACACTAACGCCTCATCGAGAGTCAGATCACTGAAGGAGCAGAGGCAAAAATGGAGGCACCTTTTCTATTTGTCTGGACTTTATAAAGACCATATCTAAGGAGGGAGTCTAGTACTGAGAGCATTAGACAAGTCATCACTTTAACACTTGCAAACTCGGGGCTGTAGTTAATTTGCTTAAGGAAAGATAAAGGGATCGAACATCCCTTGCTTCATCCATTGTAGAGCGGTTCTTATCGGCCACTTTTAAAGAATCATGACTCTTTTCTAAATCCAAGAAAGACCTATAATTTAAAATCAATTCTTCAGATAAAGCCACTGCGCCAGCAGTATTTTGCATAAGTGAGGACTCCATAATGGAGAAACTTAGAATTCCCAACATCTGGTCTGGGGCTGGGGCGGTAGAGTACCTGCCTAGTGTACTCTATCCTAGTGCTGGATTTAATCTTAGGAAAGTTAAGAAAACCCCGTAAGAACACAAAGTCTACAGTTTGGTTGTATACTTTCAGGCAGAGCTCCATGCACCAAGCACATATGAAAACTGTGTTCAGGTCTCTCCCACAAGTCTCATTTTTTTTGGATTAGCCATTCTCTGGAACAGCTTTCTTCTTGTCCTGGATCATTTATGAATGCGAACAAGTGAAACTTGGTACTGCGTCTATCTTGGCTTGAAACCAACTCACGTAATAAATGGGGTAAATCCTTCACCTTCAGAAGGTGCTCCTGACAATGATCTGTTCTAATACAGCCACACCCAGGGTCTATTGGGCTTCAGATAAATACTCTTGGCCACATGTTCTCTGCTCAGTCACTTCTAAGAATGGTGAGAATATATCTAAAGCTTATTTCAAACTCCCTGTGGGGTAGCAGTGCTCATTAAAAGGCCATGTGTAAAGCACTTTTCACAATGGCTTCACCAATGACAACTACAACACACTGGCCTGTGATTCCATAACCTGAGTATTCTGAGTAGGCATCGGTTTGCTGGGGTTGGCTCTGGGACAGCCTAAAGCTGCCACTTCTGCAGTGAGCCTGATCCTGGCACTATAGGATCACAGGAAGAGCATGATTGGGTTGGCAGAACTTATGGAAATGGGTGCTGTATGCTCTTAATATTCACACTAGTTTAAAAAATTGTTTGAAAAAAGCTACCGGAAAATATTTTATAAGCTTAAAAATATGTATGTATGCATATACATCTCTCTCATATATATTAGATATATATTTGAGTTATGCCCAATTGGATGGTGATGCTTCTCCCAGGAGCCACGAACTGTCTAATGGAAATCCTAGTGCAAAGTATAGAAAACCTCCTCTTGAGTTGTTATTCAGAGGAATAGGTACTATCATCATCACCCTTGGATCTTTCCAGAACTTGAAGGTAAGACCTTATCGCATTGCTGAAGACACATAATCCAGACATAGGACTTGGAGGAGTGATCTGAAACTGACCTGGAAAGCTCCTCCCTGAGGACCATTTCTCATAGTATCTGAAGATGCTCTGTAAGCTGCCAATGGCAAGGGGCATGCAGCTGTAAAGCCTATGGACCACAGCAAGCACTGGGACAATAGTGGCACTTGTATGTTGGAGGTAACTGAAATAAGCTGTCTAATTGGACTCAAGGCCCACTCAGTAAGTGGGAATTCGTGTCTGGTATTGTAAGCCTAGCCACGGCTGGAGGGGTTACATAGACCTCGGAGGAGAACCTAACACTGCCATTTTCCTAGACCAATATATCTCTAATTGCATCCTACACCTAGATGCCCACAGATAAGTCTAGCTCTCATCCCTCATCAAAAAGACTTCTTTTTGCAGACGATGGAGACATTAAAAAGAGTCATAGCTAGTCAGAATGCAGAGGTAAGTGACTGTGGGCGACTTAATCTTGTACACATCTTACGTATGCAGTTGAAGCCATTCACGTACGCAACAGTCCCACCATGTCTGGAAAACTGTTTGCTGCAAGCACTTGCTACTTTTGGCTCTTACAATCTTTTTGCAACCTCTTCCAAGATGATCCCTGAGCCTTCCAGGGAAGAGTGTTATATAGATGTTCCGTTCAGAGCTGAACGCGCCTCAGGCTCTTATTCTTTGCACATTTATGATTAATTGCCATCTATTGAAAAAAGAAGCCTCTCTGATGAGGGCCGAGGTCTGTGTGAATCTGTGGCTCTCCCCTAAGGCCCGTGACCTAACCAACCACAGATTCTTAGCTTGGTTGCTGAGAGGTATGAGTTTGGTCTTGTGAAGCAAACCTTAACTCTATCAGAGTGCGGCTGGTCTGCGTACCATTGTACCAGTTGGGCATTTCCTTCCAGGTGATGCTGGAACCCCTATGAAGTTACTCTGGCCATGACATTTAGTGGTGGGACCTCTGGGAGGTGGATCTGGATCAAAGTCAGTTGAATTCTCGTGGCTTGGCAGGAAGATATTGAGACTGGAATGCGTGCATGCACTCTTCCTATCTTTTGCCACAGGCTTCTCCACAGCACCTGAGGACTCCGTCAGCATTTACGCCACCCCTTGATGCAGCCCCTTGACCCTGAGGTTTTAGGACCATGAACCAAAACAAACCTCTTTTCTATAGAAACCACCCAGCCCCTGGTATTATGTTATTGGAGATAGAAAATGGACCAATACTCTATTTGGCTCTTGTTAGGCATTTCATACCTTATTCTGGCTTTTTATTGCCTCTCCACTGCTATTGAGAAACTGCAACTCTACATGTGTTTTCCTAGGAAGCCCAGATAAAAGTCCAGAGCACTACAGACCACACCTCTTCCCAAGGGCTAACATTTTTGCAGACATTTTCCACCTGAATTGCTGACAGGTGCACTCTGCCATCTAGGCTGTGTCACCTGCACAGTGGACAGGGATGAATTACCTGCAAATATGCAGGAAGGGACGTGGGTTGGAATGGGATGCCTGGTTCCCAGGGCTGGCACTGCCGCTTGTCCTGTTTCCTCATCTGTGAGATGGAGATAATAATAACTGCCCCAGTTTCTCACATGTGAAGACAAAACGAGAAAAGTATGCTGCAAAAATAAGGAACACTAGTCAAATGCAGACAGTTTTAGATCCTTTGATTGCTCTCTAAATTAATAATAGCCCGATCGAGTTGGTGTAATGCCTCTCAGTTTTCAAACTGCTTCCACTTACATCCCCTCATTTCGTTTGCACCACGGTGCCCGGTGCTTCAGGGGGATCGTGGGGATTGAAGAGGCCATAGGCCTTGCCCAGGGCCATCTTGTAAGTCACAGAGCTGGGAAAGGAGCCAGATTTCCCAGTGCTGGCTCTGTGTTTCACCCACCAGAATCCATTGCTTCAGCATCTCTGTCAAAGCCATCACAGCTCCCTTGGGAAAGCACTTGTGGGCTCAATGCTGCTGATGGCCACACAGTGGACAGGATGTTTGCAACCTCCTTATGGGAACATGAGTATAGGGCTACCAAAAGTAACCCCAAAGCCTCTCCATGATTGTAAACACACTGACGGACACTGTGGTCCAAGCCTGTGAACCACCTACAGATTCTGCCTTATTTCATCCTGCCAGCATCTTCTTCACCAACATGGCTACCGTGTCATATGGCCAGTGAGGGTTTACTGACTCCTCAATGATGGAAAAAAATCTTCCAGGATACAAAACTATCTAATTATTTACAGTGGGAAGAAACTTAGAAGTGTCTTCATTCCAATTTGCTCCTTCTATGGGAGTACAACAAGGGTTTCCAGCATGGATAGAGGTATGTGCATTGTTAGAGAGTGGGTTTCAGGTATTGTAGACCTAACGGACTATTCTCAGCTCTGCCACTTCTTGCTTGAGGACCCAAGGGCAGGAGAAATAACTGAGATAAGCATGTTCTCAGCATTGAATAGTTACTAGGCACTACAACTAGATTGGAGTCTGACTCAGTCAATGTGCTTGGTTGCAGACAGCTTAGTTAACCCATGTTAATAAGAAAGATCTTTAAGATTAGACAGTGGGGGACTTCTTTCTGGGTACAGAGTCAGATGGGAAGGCTACAGAAAGAGGAGTGGAGTGCACACTCGTGGTCGGACAGCTCCAGAGGCACCGTGCCACCACGGAGGGCCTTCGGCTAGCAGCCTCTTCAAAGCACGCCAGGGTATTCTCGGCAGCAAATGTCTTCTAGGTAGCATCTTTTACCCAGATCTCCCTTCCTCCAAATCCAGATCTCAGGAGGGATTGGCACGGCCCACGTTATATGGCCATGCTATAGTTGCAAGGAGGCTAGTCTTGGGTTTCTACATGGGAAAGGGGAGACTTTCCTAATATGGAACATTCTGGTACATTGGAAGAATTTTCAGAGTATACTGGATGCTTCAAAAATATTCACCAAAATCCCTGTTTACTTTATGTTTGTCTCCTTTCATGTATGCACAGAATACCAAGTCACTTCCTTATGTTACATGCCCCCCTCCAGCCAGCCTCCACTGTGACCCAGCTAACATTACTTAATGCAGCAACCACTTTTAACCTTTGTATGAATGGGCCCTTACATTTTCTCCCACACCTGCACCACACCCGGACATTATGCTGCCAGCATCTCTCCCCTATTAATTTTGCATTTGCAACATGACTCTTAATAGCCCCATAGTATTCTAGAATATGTATGTGTCAAAATTTATACAACCAATTCCAGGGTGTGCATTAAAGCTGGCAGGAAGATACTTTTCCCTTGAAGTTGCATATGATTTAACAACACACAATCTTGTGCAAAGAAATCCTTCAGTTTGTTTTCCTGTAATGGAAGGGCTAACTCAGAAGAACTTTAAAGGCTCTTGATGGATCCTGCCAAGTTGAAGACCGCTCATGTTACATGAACTTTGATTTTCCCAACTGCTGTGGAAACAGATAAGTGATTGTACACATGCATACACTGGGAATGCTATTGTTTTCTAACTCTTTAGCTGCAAATGTTTCTCTTTATTTTGGTGCTAGATTTCTGTTATTTATGATATTAAAAGTTTTAATTGCATTTTTAAGCAGAAGTACATAATTATATAGTTGATTCATTAATTTTTTTCAACATTTCTGTTTAGGACCTTTCCTCTATGATTGAGCCATCTCTTTAAAAAGTTAGCCTTTTGCTAGTATATATTAATTGCAGAAAATAGTGATTTTTATTTTATGACACTTTTGTACGTAAATATAAGGTACTTTGATCATATTTGGCGTTTCTCTTGTTGACCACACTCATTCCTCTCTACCACCTATTTATCTACTTTCTGGTCCTTAATTGCCACAGTCTACTTTTGTCAACCCACCCTCTTCATTTATTCGCCTTTCTCAGTCTGGCTTATTTTGCTTAACATGATGATCTTCGGTTCTATCCACTTTCTTGTGGACAGCATGGCTCTGTTCTTTTGGATGGATAGCGCTCCATTTATCTGTGCCACCTCTTTCTTTTTCTTTTCTGCTGTCTTATAGGTTCTTTCATATGTGTTCAACACACACGCAAGCTTTCTTCCATCAGGAATACTTTTCTGAGTTGTGGTACGGGGTCATTACCAATTATCTTCCCCATTTTTCTCAGCATCATTTGTGTGACACAGAAGTCTTCACAGCCCTCAGTTGTTCTCCATGACATACATCCTAGGCTATTTTGATGTTTCCAACTCTTCTTTCTCACATCGCCTTATGTTCTTGTCACCCAGATCAAAAAGAAAATGGAAGCTGTAGGGCAGGATACCTACTGAAACTCCTCAAGGCAAAAAGATTGCCTATTCTTCTTCGTCTCTTTCCCCGCTTTCCTCTTATTTCTTGCTCTGTGGTCTGGATCTCATTGCTTACCGCCCCCTTCCATCAGGAACAGTTCGCTCTGTCCCTCAGCAGCTCCTTCCCTGGTTATTTCTCAAGTTCATCCTGTGTACACAAGTCACCCCCACAACATATCCCATGCCATCTGATTCCATGTTAATTTGAGCCACGACATCTGTTGCAGGCTGACTTTTGTCCCCTCCCAAACTTAGATGTTACAGGCCCAGGCCTTGGCACCTCAGATTAGCTACGGTTGGAGATAGAGTCATTGAATGGATAATTAAATTAAGTTTTTCCCGTTAGGGTGGACTCTGATGTAGCCTAATTTGAGCCATTAAGAAGAAGAGGAGGCCATTTGGTTGCAGTTATACAGAGGAAGACCATGGGAAGACCAAGGCAGAAGTCAGCCTTCCATAAGCCAAGCAGAGGGGCTGCAGAAGCCCATTACAACGACACCTGCACAACTGTGGGGCAGGGAATTTCTTTTTTGAAGCCATTCAGTCTGTTTCACCTAGTTGTGGCAGCCCTAGTGAGATAATGCATCTAATTGCCCCCTTTTCCTGAAACATCTCTTTATATTTATATAAAAAAAGACACAAAAATCCTATTCACACTGGTAACCAGAAAAAGAGGTCATACATGAACTCAAAAAAAATCTTTGAGGAATTTCTTTACATTGAGTTGCAAAGGAGAAAAGCTGGGTGAAGCTGCATAGAGCTCATGGCATACAGCTTATTGGCGGGGCATGGGCATCTGGGAAAAGGTCGATCAGAGACTTCACGTTCTTGGCCTCTCCAGAACAAAAAGAGAGTGAGGAAGATTTGAGTGTTGGACAGATTAAAAGACACAAAAGGTTCGAATTGTTCCCAGCTCTTTCTAGTCACTTTCTCTCCAACTCCATCTCTATTCTTTTTCTGGGCACTCAGATTTAATAAAAGTGATTTGGATGTGTTTGGGAGTCTTGGAGAATGAAAATCCTCCCTTAGGCTACAGCAGGCTGGGTGTTCTCTGCAGAGGTGGCATCAGTGATGAGGAGAGAGAGAGAGAGAGAGAGAGAGAGAGAGAGAGAGAGAGAGAGAGAGAGAGAGAGAGAGGGGCCCCTTGTGGCACCAGCATCCTGGTCCCTATGGTCCAGCTCTTCCCACCTAACTCCTGCATTGAGATTCCAGACCAGGGCCAGCTCAAACAGTAGACTGCTATCTCCCCTGCGTTTTCTATTCATTTCTCCGGCATAAGTATTTCTTTAGCTTCTGATAGGGAAAAATGATGGCTCACAGGCAGAATTAGGATGTTCTGGCCACGATAACATCCTGGAAAATCCCTTTATTGTCAATTTACCCTTCAATAGAACATTTACCAACCTCACCTACCCAAGCTGAGGCTTCAACAACTGAGCAATTTTGTTCCACCTATTCTGTGATTGTAGAGGTTGCTTTCTTTTGTCTTTTTATTTAAAAAAGGGTCTCAAAGTAAAATCTATAGAATAAAGTGTATTTGATGAGGTGTATATCTTATATTGATATCTCTTGCTGTTATCACTACTTAAAATGATTTTTGTGTGCCTGTTTTGTTCAGTGGCATGGGCTGGAGATTATTACATGGATGTGCACACACACATGACTTCTCAGAGCCCCCAGTCCTCTGCCATGTGCAGATGCATCATAGTTATGCTATCCAGACTCTTCTTGAGGGGGAATCTACTGTCTCTTTTTAAGTTAGTTCTCACTATGTAGTCCTGGTTGGCCTGACAGTTGCTATGAGGTTCAGGCTAGCCTTGACCTCCTGCTCATGTCTCCCAAGTGCTGGGTATGTGCCAACATACATCATCTTTAAAATATGATCAGTGATATGGTAGCTTTGTGTCTATGTCCTTTTCATGTATTTGTTCATGAATATTTGAGATAGATTCTGTTTTAGTCAGGGTTCTCTAAAAGAAGAGAACCAATAAAATGAATGTGTGTGTGTGTGTGTGTGTGTGTGTGTGTGTGTGTGTGTGTGAAGGCAATTTATCAGGTTGGCTTCTAGCATGTGGCCCATCCAGCTATCGCAACACAGGCTATCTTCCATTGGAGAGGCTGAGAATTCTTTCGCTGTTCAGTCCGTGAAGCTGAGCATCTCAGCAGTCTCAATGTGATGCTGAAGGCCTGGAGGGTCCATGGAGAGCTGCCGGTCTTCAGTCTATAATGGAATCCAGAATTTGGTTCTAGCATTGGGGAAGAAATGCTGTAGCAGCAGGATGGATGAATAGATGAACGCAGCGCCAGTGAGAATAAGGGTAAGCAAGCAGATAGTTCTTTTCTTATGTATCCCATTGTCCAGGTTGTTACCAGAGGATGTGGCCCAGATTTAGGAGGAGTCTGATCAAGAAAATCTCCCACAGGAGTGCCAAGCAGCTTGTGTTTTAGCTGATTTAAGATGTAGTGAGTTGGCAACCAGGATTGGCCATCACAGACTCTTAGAAATGTGGTTGGTGTGTTAAAGAATGCACTTACTTATGACTGAGTGGCCTTTGTGCTTCTGCTTATCTGTATTTCAATTCTGAAATTATTTTCATTTATTTAAAAATTTTAATTTGTTTTGTATCTCTGTTAGCTTTCATTCCATTAATTTGGCCATCTTGAATTTGTGTTTCTCTACTTAAGTTTTATATTTTATGTGGTTACTTTCTGTTTTGCATGGATTTATGGAAGTATTTTTTTGTTATTTTTTAAATTATAGCTCCCATTCCATTCTTCAGTTCTTTTAAAGCTGCTTATATTGGGGTGGGGGATATGGCTCATGGGCAAGAGCACTTGCTATGCCAGCATGATGACCTGAGAGCAATAAAGGAAGGTACAAAACATCAGACTGTGACCTCCACATGTGTTCATGGGCATGCAAATGCTCCACTCCCACACTAACACATATACATACATGCAAAAAAATTTTGTTTTTCATTTTTGAGTGTTTCATACATGAATACTGTATGCACAGTTTCCACCCTTCCTTTCCCCCTCAACTCCTCTTATTTCTGCTCCCCCAACTCATGACCTCCTCTTTGTGAATTATTATTGTTACACACACACACACACACACACACACACACACACACACACACACACATCTGTTGATTCCACTTAGTATTGCTTGGATGTATATGTGTTTAGGATCGATCACTTGGGATTGGAAGACCAAAATATGTTTTTGTTAGTGCATGTAAGTTGTACACCAGAATGGGTTTCATTATAACAGTTCATACATGAACACAAAGTATTTTGATAATAATCATCCTGTTGTTCTTCTCTCTTGTTCTGTTTACTCCCCACAGTGTCCTTCTTCCTGCTGTCTCCATTTCCTCCATGTGTTTTTTGTTTGTTTGTTTTTCCCCATGGGCTGATGAGTTTTATTAGGGCTGTTTACAGGAACATGGGTAAATGTTTCTTTACAGGAAAATGGGCACCTTACTGTTGGCTACACCACCGAATAAAATGTTTCTCCCTCCTCAGTAAGTGCGTATAAATTCTTAGAAAAAGCTGGGCCCATGAATATCTCTTCACTTCCGTGACAGGCTTTTAGTGAGATCAATCATGTACAATGCAATTATTGAAACTTATTTGGGGCTGGAGAAATGGCTCAACAGTTAAGAACACTTGTTACTCCTGCAGTGGGCCTGGTTTGGTTCCCAGCACCCACATGGTGGCACACAACCATTCATAGCTCCAGTTCTAGGGGACCTGTTGCCCTTTGTGGCATCCACAGGACCACATACATATGGTGCACATACCTACTTGCAGTCAAAACACTCATACATATAAAAATCAAAATAAAGAAGTCTAAAACCATTTTTATTGTTTCGCAATTATATAATTATATATATATATAATATTTTGATAAAATCAACTTCCTTTCCTCTCCCTTCTGTTTCTCTTCTAATTTTCCCACCACTTTCCTCCTCAAATCTTATGTCTTAATTTCTAAACCTGCTGATTTCACTTACTGCTTCCAGTATGTGCATGAGTGCAGAGTCATCCATCAGTCCATCCATCCATCCATCCATCCATCCATCCATCCATTCATCCATCCATCCATCCATCTATCCCTCCACCCAGTTTAAATGGAGTTACCATATAATAGAAAGACAATGCCTCCTTTAGATGCCATAAACTATAAAATAAAAAGCCCAGTGTCATATGCAGGTTACCTGTTGTTTAGCTATTAGTTAGTAAATGCCTATAGGCCCCCTGAGCTTTATAAGGTGTTCATTGCTCTTTGTTACCTCTACAACTTGATAGTAAGGACCTATTGCTGAAGATATTGGATTCTTGAGTCATAGTGCATAGAAAATCAACCTGATTCTGACCTAGATGCTTCATCCTCCAGTTTTCATAGAGTTGTATGATCCTAGGCATGCTGCCATGGATGGGTGGGGGGAGTAATAAGCAGACTTACCCCGATCTGAACTCTGTGAGCTGCAGAATGACTGGGATGGCAGGATATTCCCACTCATGCAACACTGGCACGGATACTATGAGAGGAACTAACCTCCTTGAAATTGAATTTAGGGCCCACTCCACCAGATGGAATTCAGGCTTAGTACTATTAACTGGGTCAAAACCTCATGGCCCTTTAGGTCATAGGCCAAGGGGAGAGCCTAATGCTAAATGGAAAAAGCAGTAAACTTCCCATTTAGTTCCTATCTTTATTCATATAGATTAGTGCACTTCTCAGGCCTCATCAGTGAAGCTTCTTTTTTATAGATTGAAAATTTCATATGTGCAAAGGTGTTTTGACTAAGTCCAACTCATTCCTTCTCTTTAAATCCCTCCCCTATTTGCCCACTATCACTTTTTCTTTCCAGTTTCTCTTCTTCTTCTTCTTCTTCTTCTTCTTCTTCTTCTTCTTCTTCTTCTTCTTCTTCTTCTTCTTCTTCTTCTTTATGTAAACCCATGGAGTTCACTTAGTGCTGCTAGTATCTGCATGAGAATGGGACCATTTATTAGAGTGTAGGTAGCCACTAAGGGGCCACATCCCACAAGACAACCAACTATCTCTCCCACTAGCCATCAATTGTCAAAAGCTCCTCCCTAGCTAAGGGTCAGATTTCCTTACCACCTTCTCCCTGCTTCTTAGGATTTTGTCTGGCTTGATCTTGTGCAGGTCTTGTGTACAAGATCATTGCTTGCATATGCACTCATTGCTGCTTTCAGTTTATATGCAGAACTTCCCTGTTGTGTCTGGAAAACAATGTTTTGCTGTAGTCATCCACTGCTGCTGCCTCTTACGATCTTTCTTCCCTCAAAACTTCTTTATACAGTAAGCAGATGGTAATTAATACAGAGATCCACAGTGGATTGGCATGCAGAGAACATGGGATTGTGGAATGCTCGGCTCTAAATGAGACACCATAACATGCTTCTTAGCTCCAAGGCCCAGGGACTATGTACAGATCTTATACATATGATAACAGCTGCTTTGAGTTCAAGAGTGCAATGGTCATGCTATGCCTGGAAGTCAGCATCCCACACCACTTGCTTTGGGATTTTACATTCTTTCTGCACTTTGTTTTGTAACATTCCTTGAGCATGGAGAGATATATTTGTCCCACTTATGGCTGGATGTTCAAGAACAACTTATTTTCTGTACTTTCACCTGTTAGAAGTCTCTACAGTCATTGCTAACTACCAAAAAAGAAGCTATTCTGACTACAGTTCACAGCAGCACTAATGTGTCGACATAATCTTATTTATGTACAAGGCAACTTGATGAGCATATCATGTAATTTAGTAAACAGTTTCCTCACTAGGGCCTAAGACCTCCTCAGTCATGGAGTTTTGAATGAGCTTAGAGTATCAGACGTGAATTCCTTCCTGTGCAGCAGGCATCAGGCCCAAGCAAAAATCAGATGTTTACCTCCACAACAGACTTGCCAGTATTGCACCACTGGGTTAGTTGGTGTAGCATCTTCTGGAACTCTGAGAGCTGCCCTGAAGATGAGAAGCTATTACCCTAGGTCCAACTTGATTTCTCTTCATCCTGTGACTAAGGAATTTGCTACCTTCAGCAATTGGGTCTTATCACCTGGTCCTGGGGAGGCACCAGCAGCAGATTCAGTTGCCTGTATTGTTTTGGTAGCTCCATGGGTTTCCCTGACCAAAGGAGAGGAGATAATCCACCTCTGGTAATGAGATTTTTGTTTAATAATCTATGGCTTCTTGAATGAGCTCTTTTCACTAACACAAGACAATTGGTCCTTTGACTAGTTTACCAATTATCAAAATTCCCTATGACTTTACAAATGACACTAGTTTCGGCTGAGTCTACTTCGCAACTTTTATCAAACTCCTATTTAAAAACCAGCCAGCCAACTTACCAAGCACATCACGGGGCAACAAAAGCATCACTTGTCTTCATTTAAAGTTGATCTTGCCCTGCTTCCTTAATGGTTGCTGTCTCAAAATTCCCCCCCCCCCCAATACTATCTTTGCTATATCAGCTATGGGTCCAGTACTAGTCTATCTCAACAGAGCAAAGGAGTATTTCAGATTGAATAGGGATAGGAATAATATTTTTGGAGAGTTTTAATGAATGTGTGTACTCAAGAGTAATTTGCATACGACATGGTCTTTGCATGTATGGAGTTAAATGGGCAGAATTTGCTGGCCCAAAGAGCACGCTTCAATAGCACAATAATTGGACTTGGCCACATGATGAAGGGGAAGATCTGATATACTTTAAGCGTCTTAAAGATCTTGAGAGAGAATACTAGAACGGGATATGGCAGGCATATGCATAACTGAAAACCTAAGTCACTTGGGGAAAGTGTGGGTGTGATTAGAGGACGGATATCCATTGCTTTGGGTTTGACATCTTGCTTTGGGTTTCTCTCACTGAATTAAAGATACAAATGTTTAGAAAATTATCAATACAGGAAGGGGATAATACACCCCTGGGGTCTAGAAAGACTCCTAATTATTATATGATAACCACATCTGAAGGAAAAAGAAGTTTAATGATAGCAGTTATTAGCATAAAAATAGAAGTTTATTCATGTAAAGACATGGTTTAAATATATAAGTGAAATTGAAGACTAGTCATCTGTGAAAAATATTAGTAACATACATGAAAGATAATTAAGTTACCTAATATGTAAAGTCCAAGAAAAAACAAAGATTTCAATGGAAAAGTAGCAAAGATCTAATAATATGTGTGGTGACACACGCCTTTAATTCCAGCACTCAGGGATGAAGAGGCAGGTGGATCGCTGTGAGTTTGAGGCCAGCTTGGTCTACAAAGTGAGTCCAGGACAGCTAAGACTACACAGAGAAACCCTATCTCAACAAACAAACAAACAAACAAAGAAGTTAACACACATGATAAGTGGTCTAGTTTTGCAGGCATGGAGACAGAAATTTAAGCAATGAGGTAACATTTTAAGAATGTAATTCTAAGTATAAAGTGGCACGATATGGAACTTGTATAATTTCAAATTTAAAACATTGTTGTTTTCAGAACCGGGAATTGAATCTACAGCTAGACAAACGCCTTCTTGCTGAGCTTTAGCTCAAGCTATTAAAAAAAAACCGTTATATTAGAAATAAGGTGTCTTAGCTTCTTTTCTCTTCCTGTGATAAAACACTGACCAAACACAACTTGGAGAGGAAAGGATTTATTTCGACTTATGGTCTTATTCCTTCATTAAAGAAAGTCAGAGCAGGAACTCAAGGCAGGAACCTGGGTGAAGGAACTGATGCAGAGGCCATGGAAGGGTGCTACTTGCTGGCTTGCTCCTCATGATTTGTTCAGCCTGTTTTCTTCTAGAACCCAGGACCGTCTGCCCAGACCTTCCACATCAGTCATCAATCAACAAAACACTCCCATAGATTTACCCAAAGGCCACTCTGATGGAGGCAATTGTCAACTGTGATTGCCTCTTCCCAAAAGACCCCAACTTGCGTCAGTCTGACAACCAACCCACCAACACTCAGGGGTCTCTCCATTGTGTCTAGACTGCCTTAAGTGTACAATCCTGACTCAGCTTCCTCAGTGGATGGGGCTACCAGTGTGACCGAGCAGCTTTTTAAAAATAATGTAGTCATGCTATGTACTGCCTTCTATCTTTTTTTTTTTTTGTGAGGCTTGGGACTACCCAGGGGACTTTATGTTAGATTGAGCTGTATTCCTAGCTCCTACCTTTCAGAGATATTGATTATCTCTGAGTCGTGGCAGTATGGGTAATTTTCTCTTTCTTCATCCTTATGTAAACTGTTTTCTACTATAAACATTAATTGCATTTGAAATAGAGTAACCAGTTATGTACTTTACTTTTAATTAATAGCACTCAGTGCTAGCACGGCTGTTCTTAGCTGGTTATTCTCAGACTCTCATAGTAAAAATACAAATAAATTCAGTATTTCCAAAGAGCAAGTTCTCAGGGAAGCAATCTTTAAAGTTGAGATCCATCCATCCTTCCTTCCTTCCTTTCTTCCTTTTTTCATCTTTCTTTTTTCTTCCTCTCATACACTACATTCCAACTGTAGTTTCCCTCCCTCTAGTCCTCTCAACCCCCACCCCTCAACTCCCACCTTTCTCAGATAGAGTCTCACTATGTTGCCCTACCTGGTCTAGAACTAACTATGTGACCCAGTTAGCCTTGAATACATAGGAATCGCCCTGTCTTTGTCTCCCAAGTGCTAGGCCTAAAGTCTTGTGCTCTCATGGCCAGCCTCACATTTCTCTTTTACTAATCTTAAATTGTATGAAGGCATAAGACATAGCCACAAGCATATTTACGACAATGTTATTGTGTTTTACACTGTGCATATAAATGGTCAAGATGTCAAGATGAGGATATGTAGTCATTAATATGACCCTGTAGGGTGATTTTAGAGAACCTCAAAAAGCCTGCCATAATCAAATATACCCCAGGAATGCCCTGTGGAGCAGAGTTAAAACATATTTTTAGTCATGGACTTTTCAGACTTTGGTAGCAAATATGCATTGTCATGGTTCAATAAGCAGTGTTTCCCAAACTTATTTTGCCACAGAGTTTATTTTTGTTTTTTTTCCAGAGTTTATTTTTGTCTCTATGTTTATAGGGCTTTTTAGAACAGTCTTTGACAGAATTGGGCTTGGAAGCACTGTCTACAGAGTCAATGGCATGGTCCTGTACTGTAGCTTTTCATGGCATGGTAAGATGTTCACAACACACATCACACGATAACATTGATGACAGAAAACCAGGCACAATGCAGTCCCATTAATGGAAAATTGAGTGCACAGAAAATAAACTGGACAAGGACGTTAGCTGCAAAATATTAAAAGTGGCTGCATCTGGGATAAGGGAAAATGGGTAATTTTTTTATTCTTCTTTTTGCTTGTATACATTGAATAAGGTTTCACAATGAACATATATTGCCATTGAAATAAAGAAAACGATAAAGTTACAAAAGCGATACAGAAGAATAAGCAATGTATTGTTCATCAGTGTTCCCTGGAAAGAGGAGATTGCAAAGCAGTTTGTTTATTATAATTTTTTTTAAAAAAAATGCTTACCCTTATGGATAGCTGTGCAGAGAAGGAGTAAAAGCACCAAGATATTAAGTTATATCTGGGAGCATAGATAATTTTAAAGACATTTTAGGGAGAAGATATACTAATATTTTTCCTACAATGAATATGCCACATATTTTACTTAAATATAAATGCAAGCACACATTTCTGGAAATATGTAAATAGAAAAAGAGGCACATATTACTTACCCATTTCTTTCTTTCTTTTTAAAGTAATGTTTTTATTTATTCTTTGAGCATTTGATATATGTATACAATGTGTTTTTATCATATCTACCTCCACTTCCCTCTCTAAGTCTTCACGTAGCCACTCACCATCATGTGCTCCACGTACTCTTTTAAAGAAATATATCCCACTGAGTCTAATTAGTGATGCTAGTGTATGCATTGGTGGTAGGCCTGTGCACAAGTGTGGCCATTCACAGGAGCATGTGCCACCCACCTATCAGGGGCCACGTCCCTGGAGAAAACTTACTGTCTCTCCCACAGCAGCCCAGGTTGGCCTTGAGCTCTGGGACAATAGGTATATACTGCTGCTCTGGATAACATAGAGTATTTTCTTACTGGACTCTACAAATAAAATGCAAACTTCTTTTCATATTCAAGGATATTTTTCCAAAATGGAGTACAGACATCCAAGAAGGATGGGAGAAATTACACTGCCTGGGAGGCATGTTAGTATATATACTGATTTTCCTCATCCTGAGTGCTTGTTTTTGTGTGTTTAGTAATGTCTACTTTACATTAACATAGTTCTGCGTGTAGAATATATATATATATATATATATATATATACATATATATGTATATGTATATACATGCATGCATACTTATATATGTATATATACTGGAAATATGGTATACATCATTTTATGTATGATTTTTAAAAGTCTTTATTAACTATAAACTTGAATCATTGAAGCACTAGCAAATGCTATCTTTGCAGCAGTGAATATGGCTGAGCAAGTATCTCTGGAGTAGGATGTTAGGTCCTTTGGGCATAATGCCAAGGAGTGGTATAGCTGTCCTATGGTAAATTTGCTTTAGCTTTTTGAGAATTCTCCACTCTGGTTTCTGCAGTGGCGTCAGCAGTTTCATTCGCGACAGTGAATGAGGGGTCCTCCTTCCCCACAGGCTTACCAGCCTTTGCCGTCGGGCCCTTTCTTGATCTCAGCCGTTCTGACAGAGGGGTGAGATAAAATCTCAGAGTAGTTTCAGTTTGCATTTCCATAATTTCTAGGGACAATGAGCTTTTCTTCTTTAGGGAGGACATTTCTTAGCCATTTTTATTTATTCTTCTGAGAACACTGTTCATATCATGGCTGCCCCCTTTTAATGGGTGATTTATCATTTTGATTATTTGCTATGGGATTCTTTCTATATTCTGTCTATTAATCCTTAACCTGATAGACAGCTGGCAGAGTCTCTCCTATCAGCAGGATTTCCTTTCACTAGATTGATTATTTCTTCAGCTGTACAGAAGCTGTTTAGTTCTATGAGGTCCCATTGTCAATTGTTGGCCTTAATTCCTGGGCAAATGAAACCTACTCAGAAGGCCCTTCCTGCCCCTTCATCATGTAGGGTAATGCCTATGCTTTCTTCTAGAAGTTTCAGTGTTTCAGGTTTCACATTTAGGTCTTTTTGGCCATTAGGATTTGGTTTTCATACAATGTAACAGACATGGGTCTGATTTCATTTCTCCATGTGTGGACATTCAGCACTATTACTTGAAGATGCTGTCTTTCTTCCAGTGTGTATTTTTTGGCATCTTTGTCAAATATCAGACATATCAATATCTTTTAACTGTAACTATTTTTCTGAAATAAAATGCAAACTCTTTGTTTCACTGGTATCACTCCAGTGTCTAGGAAAATGACAGTCACACAATAGGCTTCCAATAAATATTCAATTACTCAAGAATGGAACTTCACATTACATTACTATAACAAAAGTAACTGAGACAATTGATTTATAAGAAGTAAGGTTTTATATTGGCTTTATGTCAGTGATTGAGTGGTGAGCCAGTACACCATGGTGAGAGGGTGTGGCCAAGGAAACTTGCTTGCTTTATGAGCTAGGAAACAAAGAATAGGAAGAGATTAGGGTCTCAGAGTCCTCTTTAAGAGCATGGCTTTGTGACTTAAGGTCCTTTAAAGTGGTTCTCAACCTTCCTAATGCTGTGTGACCCTTTAACACAGTATTCTTGCTGTGGTGACTCCAAGCATAAAATTATTTTGTTGTCATTTCACAATTATTTGGTACTGTTATGAATCATAATATAAATACCAGATATGCAGGATGTCTGATATGCATCCCCAAGTGGATCTTGACCTGCAGGTTGAGAACCACTGCTTTATAAGGTTCTCACCTCTGCAAAGGTCCACCAGTTTCCAATGATACCTCTTTGGTGACTGAGTGTTTAATACACGGGATTTTGGGAAGACGACTCAAGCCACAGCAGAGGTGTGAAGTTCTCATACTCACAGGAGATCACAAAACAGCATCTCATATCCTTTCTCCAGACTCCCCTGTGGCAGTGAGTTAAATATGCTTTCATGGGCAGTGAGGACTTCACAATGACTATAGACACGACTTCATCATTCTCTCATCCCACAAACAGACAGCAGTAGGAAGTGATGGAGACAAATAGATGATCAGAGCTCCATCTCTGCCTTTTGAAGGATGTGGAAGGATCATGTGCAAGTGACTTCAAGCATCATTTCCATGTTGCTGTTGAATTAAGGGTGAGGCATGTGTTGGCAGGAGATGAAACTGAGTAGGCAAAGGGCATACCATAGAGCATTTGACATCATGCTTTGCGTTTTCCAGAGTTACCTCGAATACTATAATTCATGCATAAATTGTCAATAAAGAAATAATCTTAGATGCTAGGGAAATGCCTTAGTAAAGTGTGTGAGGGAGGAAGTTTAAATTTCCAGCTGCACATGGTTGTAGTTAGAGTGGGCAGGTAGGGCAGGTGTGGGTGTGGAGTGGGATACCATTCAAGCTTTCTGACTGTTCAATTTAGCCAAGCATGTGAGTTCCAGGTTCAGAATGAAGTGGAGACTGAGGAGTAACAGTGTCCACTACATATCTGGCTTTGAAATTCAACCTATAGGTGACAGGATACAGCTACAACTTCAGCCAAAGACAATGTGCTTTCTTTTCTGTCGGGCTATGATCTCACTGGCAGCCAAAAATGAAGGTGACATTCTGACCCTGTCCTGTAATAACTTAGGGAAGAGGCAACAAAGCTTGGAAGGAAAATATGGCTGCAAAGACACACCTGGGTGCAAAGGTCACAGTGGTGACAAAGATTAGAGACAAGGAAGAAAAGTGAACTGTGGCTGTTTTCTAAGTTCCTAACATGGGCATAAGAGAGGGAGATAACTCAGGGTGGTAGTGATGGTGATGGTGATGGTGGTGGTGATGGTGGTGGTGATGGTGATGGTGAAGTGGTGGTGGTGATGGTGGTGGTGGTGATGGTGGTGGTGTGGTGGTGGTGATGGTGGTAATGATGAAGTGGTGGTGGTGATAGTGGTGGTTGTGGTGATGGTGGTGGTGGTAATTGTGGTGGTGGTGGTGGTGGTGGTGGTGGTGGCAGCGGCGGCGGTGGTGATGGTGGTAGCAGTGGTGTTGGTGGTGCTGGTGTTTAAACAGGTGGGAAGAACAACCGCGCTGGGGGAATTCTGTGTTCCAGACCCACAATCCCTCTCTGTATCCCTTTTATTGCACATCTACTCCAAGAACCTGGCTAATACATTGAGAGATGTTTCTCTTTTAAATGTAATGTAGTATCTGTGATTAAATAATGAGCGTGTCACGGCTTGGGAGCAGAAGCTTCTTACTGCCATCATTTCTGTACTGCAACTCTTTTCCCATCCTGCTTCTCTCCTCCCTCGGTTTCTGCTTTTTCCTTTCTTGTCACTATTTAATTTTCCTCTATTAAGTCCCTGGGCCACTCACCATCTTGGTTATAAGTTTCCCGGATTCCTGCCTTTGTTTGTATTCCCTGTGTTGCCACTATTGCCGCTGCCTAACTCTGTAGAATCTGCACAAAGCTTTTCCACATGATCAAACTGCGTGTGTCTGCATTGATGATGCCTTCTGTGTTGGTTGTATTCCCCTGAGAGCCTGAGGTCTGAAATGTAGACTTTGATACTCAAGGACACTGATTACAGGGCTGTGGGTGTCCTCTGTCTCTGGTGTTTAGGTTTCAGAGAACTGTAGCCCCTTAGAAGACACAAATAGTTCATAGTGATCATTGCTAACGATTGGATTTTCCAGTTCCCAGATCCCCTGGGTTCTCTGTGTGTGCTCACAGTAGCCAGCTGGATGCTTCTCTTGAGGCCTCCTGGGGAGGCAGGCATAGAGCAGGATCCGGAGTTGGCAGAAAGACTTCTGGAACCAATGGGTCCTTCACCAGGTTTCCTACCTGCAGGTTTTTCCCCTTGTGGCCTCAGACACCCCCCCCTTTTTTTTACCCCACTTCCTCCTTGTTCATATCCTATTCCTGTCCAGATCTGCCTGCATTGTCCTGTAACTTTCTGAGACACACTAGAAGGATGCTAGCGAGCTGCCCCCAGCTGGAGCTGCAGAGGAAGGGTGGAGGGGGATGCAGGTGCTTTACTTCTTAGCCATTAGCCACCTCCCACTCTGAAAGGAATCCTGGAGGTACCCTGGAAAGCTCACACACAGCAGCTAACTCCGCTTGCGCTTACGATGTGCATGCTTGCTAATTAGCTACAGTTAGTTTGCGCCCTTTTTTGTCTTGTCCAGGGCATGAAGGGCTCACTTTGCCTCTTGTGGGTTCATTAAAAGCAAAACCTCTCAGCTTCCTCTTCCGACCGTGACTAGTAAACATGCTGCTTTGGGCCAAACGGGTTCTTGTTACAAATGGAATCCTTACATGGCTTCTAGATAGAGTTGGGGCAGTTTTACCGGATGAGCAGTTTCCTCCCTGAGCCCTCTCTGTACCTCTGTCACCCAGTTCAGCTGAGAAAGGGGTGCTAAGGCAGTGCTGCTCTGAGATTGGACATGTTCTGTCAGCTTCGGAGGTAGAAATGCCGAGATTTTCTTTGAGTAATTTTAAAACATGAACACAAAGGTAGCACACGAGCCGCCTATGCACTGGCTTATCTAAGAACAGGAAACAAAGGAGACCTATGGTGGCTTAACTACATGTATGCGTGTAAGTAGGTCTGTGTGTGGGCATGCGAACTCGAGGGCAGGTGTCCATGAAGGCTGGAGGCGAGAGGCGTCGGGTCTCCCTGGAGCACTGTTAGTCAGCCTGGGTTTGGAATCACTGAGAAGATGCGTCCCTGGATGCACCTGTGAGGCTGATTTTAGGGAGGCTTACCTGAGAACGGAGGGCCCATTCTACATGTGGGCGGTAGCACCCCGTGATTCTAGACTGAATAAAAAGGGGCACTCGTCTCTTTCTACTTCCTGGTACGGACTCAGTGTGACCCCGCCACCTCACACTCCTGCTGGCATGCTTTTCCTGTTGTGACGGGCTGGATCTCCTCAAATTATGAATAAAACCATCCGTTTTTAAGTCATTTGCGCTGGGTACTTTGTTACATTGTTGAAAAAAAAACCCAGCAGTTCATTAATATAGGATGGTAGGTAGCTTTGATTTTTTTCTTCCTTTTTTAGGCAGCAAGAACAGATGTCAATGGCACCTTGGATAACAGTATATCATAAGAGGGCCAAGAAAAGCTGGATCCAGGTTTTCCTATGTACAAAGGTGCCAAGCATATTTCTTTCACCTTCATTTTGACCTCATCACTGAGACTTTAATTTCAAGGACTGTATGCTTTCCCATCTCTTACGATCATTTTCTAATATGCTAACTCTGTTTTATGCCTTTTTTTTCTCCCTAAAGCTCCAGATAAGCTGTCGTTTGGGGCTACTGAGGTTAGCTTTCATTGTCAACTTGATGGGGTTTAGGATGACGTAGGTGCATCTGAGAGGGCTTTTCCAGAGACAATGAAATGGGGGCATGGGGGAGGGGGAAGATCTACCTGGAATTGTGGGAGGCACACTTCCTGAGCTGGGGCCCTGGGCAGAACAAGAAGGAAAAGGAGAAAGCCAGTGGAGCGCCAGCGTCCCCTTTCTCTGCTTTTGGAACGATCACGAAATGGAGTGAATAGCTTCTGTGCCACACACTCCGGCCACCACAATGTACACTGTCCCGCTCCACCATGCTTTTCCCACCATGGTGGACCAGATCCTCTAAAGCTGTAAACCAAAGTAAATATCCTCTTACGTTGCTCCTGTCTAACAGAATCACGTCATTGCAACACAGAAGTCATTAGTAAGTTCAGTGTGCATTCTCTCTGCCCGAAGACGTAGTCAAACATCTGCTCCCCTAAACTTCTGATACACAGTGATGGTTAAACGGCAGAAAACTACAGTCGGCACTCTAAGGTGAAAGGGGTGTGTGCGAGAGATGCTTCTTCTGTTCCCTTCCACGAAATCATGGAATCCACACTGCCTCCTCTGTGGTTTAGATACAGTTCTCATCACTCAAAGTTAGTTTTTCTGGCTTTTACTCGCCCACTGGACTTCTGGGTCTACACTCCAATACAAGTGTCCCAACAAAGCCGGAACTGCACCGTGCTCCCTGACAGCCGCAGAAGTCACGGGGAACTCACTCTAGCACATTCTGTTGACAGCAAATGAGTCACAGCCCCCAGATCCAGAACCAGGTGCATAGGCTGCACTTGGATAAGGAAAGAACATCAGAGTTTATGGCCTCCATGGCCGTGTAAAGCTGTCACAAAATGCTTTCAAACATCTTATGATATTTATCTCCTTAATTACAAGACACACTATTACCCCAAAGACGAAGAGATGGTAAACTGTGCAACAACAACAAAAAATTGCTCCATTTATTTAGAATTCCCTGTTCCCTACCCCACCCCCACTTCCACAGTAAAGGGTAGGTTAGCAAAACCCATGGGATTCTTAATTTCACTTTGCCAGTTATATAGTCCCTTTCAAAAATCTTGAAATCTGACATTATAGTGTAAAATCTGCACAACATATAAACACACAAGTGTGGCTACATTTCAATTTTTCAATACAAATTTACTTAGAAAAACAAAGCAAGAATTAGGCCAGATTTCCTTTCTAGGTCATAGTCTGATTCTTTGTTGAACTCTACGTTAGCTATGGAGTGGGCACTATACAGAGACAGAGGTCTAAAAGTAATGTCGGTGTCCACAAGGCTGACTTGAGTTAATCCTAGAAGCCTTGTTCTATTGACCTCTGAGGGTGGTTAGTGTAGGGGCTGAAGCGAATACTAAGCATGCACTATGGCTAATATGGTGGACACCAAGTGACTGTTCAGTCTGGGGTGAGGACAAGAAAAAGAGTGTGGGACATACTCAAGTCCAGGACTTTAGCCCCAAGGAAATGTCCCATCAGATTACAAGACACAGTTTGGAAATGATAAACCATTAGTAGGAGCCAAAGGAGAGACTCGGCCCTGAGACCCCAGGAGGACCGGAACTGGTTGGAAGGATATTGGACCAACCAGCGACTCTGAGGGAGGGTGCAGCTTGTCACACAACAGTGTCACGGTTAAGTCTGGCCCTTTCTGTTAGGGAGAGAAATTGCAAGTGACATTTGACTTAATTTCATGGTTCTTTTTTTCTGCTCCAGCTGAACCCCCAGGTTAAATCAGCTTGTTATTTATATAGTCTCTGGGGGCTGTGTTTCACAAGAAAAAGGTTCAACCTTATTTATGATTTTTATATGAAATACATACTTTTATTTCATTTGTATTTTTTTATTTTAATTTTATTAATTTATTCAAATCAATTGTTATCCCATCACTTGTATCCTCCCATTCCTCCCTCCCTCCCGCTTTCACCCTATTCCCCTCCCCTAGGTCTATGACCAAGGGGGACCGCCTCCCCCACTATATGGTCACAGCCTATCAAGTCTCATCTTGGTAGCCTGCTTATTCTTCCTTTGAGTGCCACCAGGCCTCCCCACCAAGGGGAAGCGGTCGAATATGGAGCACCAGAGTTCATGTCAGAGTCAGTCCCCGCTCTCCACATAACTGTGGAGAATGCTTATTTATGCTTTTTTAATTCAGAAGTTGAGCCATAATGTAAAGTACCTAACATGCCACACACTCACTAGTTGCACGCTGTCACATTGGCACAGCGTTTCACCGCTCCCCTCCACCCTGTGCCAATTTCAGATCGAGAGCATATGGCCTTGGACCACGGCCTCACAGGGAGCCAGAGTTTGTCTTGCAGCTCCACTTGCCTTTGTCTTCTTACACTGTAATGAAAACATTGAGCGTGACCCTGACTAACATCAGGCATTCAGCGGCTGTTGATAGGACTAACTTGTATTTGTGCTTAAAAGTAAAGTGAGCTTCTTCTGAAAATAGGCAATGATGGAGAAAGGGAGAGAGGGAGAGAGGGAGAGAGGGGGGAAGATTGGAGGGATGGAGGGAGAGGGCAGCAGCGCACAGATGACCTGTGTTCAGATCCTGCTCTGTCAATCATTAATACGTGCCTGTGGCATCCATCCCTTGCCCAGTCTCTCCCAATCTCTGTTTGTTTTATCTGTCACAGGAGGTGGTCATGAACACAGCATAATAATCTCATGACGATTGCATCTAGTAAAATGCAAAAAATCTTGCTGCAGTGCCCTGAGATTAACCTTAAGATAGACTGGGTGGAGCCATCCTGGCCCTGGAATTCAAAAAGCAGACCTGGGGGACTCCACTTGGACTATTGTGTTTCTTTTTTTTTTTTTTAATTGAGCATTTGTTGCAGTTTTATTGAAGACAAATACACAAATAAAGTGTGTCAATAATAAAAAATTACCAGGATAAAAATGAATAACATCTGCTCTACTATGAAAAATTATAATCTAATGAAAATAATTTCATTTCTTAAATAATTCATGAAAATATATAAGATCAAAATAAGTATTTATTGCTGAAACTACAAATTCCGCAAAAGCCAGTTTTTTTTCTATTTCAAACAAGTGGATTAAAAGTTATAAATAGAACAAGCCTTGAAAACTGTGCAACTGATTATGATGTTACCTCTATCCTTGAAACAGAGTAGAAGATTAGTTTGCGGTTTATTGAAGCCTATACTATCTCTTTTCATAGCTTTGATATAGTTGTGAGGAGTGAATCGACCCTCAATGAGAGAGAGAGACCACGTGACATACAGGCAGGCAGAGAGGACAGAAAGAGCACCAGGCTTAAGTGCATGTGGATTGAAAAGAGGATTCAAAAACAGGCCGGACCTGCACGGCCAGAGACACCAAGGGACCCGTCCCATGGAACGGATACCGGAAGGTTCATTCTTTTTTTTCCCTTTAACCTCTTTTCCTTCTTGTGTAAGCTAGTTGAGTTGTATAATAAAGTTTAATTGTTAAGAAACAGAGCCAGCACTGCAGTTTTAGGCCTAACATAGTTCCTCCATAGCATCAGCTTTGCCAGGTATGCCTGCCGTTCAGCATATAGGCACTTCCTCGTCCTTGGTCTTCATGGGTTATGCATGTGTTTGTGTCCTTAACACTGAGTTTCGCTGAGTATGCCTCTTAGGCTAGAGCAGCAGTTCTCACCCTGTGGGTCATGGCCTCCGTGGGGGTCGCATATCAGACGTCTGGCACATCCCGTATTTACATTACAATTCTCAGGAGTAGCAAAGCTTACAGTTATGAAGTAGGAATGAAATAAGTTTATGGTTGGTGGTCACCACAACATGAGGAGCTGGGTTAAAGGGCTGCAGCATTTGGAGGGCTGAGAACCACTGGGTTAGAGGCTTAGATGCTGGAGAGAGCACAGAACTCTCAGGCTAAGCCTTCAATTCCATTGCATGTCTGCTTGCTCCTTTGGCATCTTTTTGACCATCACCACGAGTAGAATATGTTGCAATTAGCCACCGTTCTCTCCCACAGGTGACCCAGGTTCCAGGAAGGGAGAAGGGGCACGTCTGTTTACTCAAACCAGCCCTTAACCTTGGCATAAAGCCGAGGGCCATGCAGCTGAAGATCTCTGCACTCTGCTGACTAGCAGAGCCATACGAGAAATAAGTGCTTCCTGTCGTCCACCACTGATGCTGGTTACACAGGAACAGCTAACTGATAGAACTAAAAATATTTATTTATTTTTTAAATATTTATTTATTATGTATACAGTGTTCTGCTTGTATGTACACCTGCAGGCCAGAAGAGGGCGTACCAGATCTCATTGTGGGTGGTTGTGAGCCACCATGTGGTTGCTGGGGATCGAACTCAGGACCTCTGGAAGAGCGGTCAATGCTCTTAAAGGCTGAGCCATCTCTCCAGCCCCCCAAATATATTTATTAAGCAGGCAATAAACTTTCAGTCTAGAGAAGAGGGAGACAGAGGGAAGTCAATCTGCCCATCTTGCCACATTCTGTCAGAAAGATGCTGTATGACCTTGAATATGCACTCTGTTGGTCCTGCTCTGATTTCTCCCACTGTAAGGAGGTTATTCTTCTTTTATATAGCTCAGAACAATGTTGCTTTTTAGCTGTAAACTTTTGGTGTCTTCTATGAAAATGTTGTCCTATAAATATACACTAATGAGTAATTGTTCAGAAACACAAAAGCTGAAAGCAGCTAAGGTGGAAGCTTACAAGTGGTGTGTACGGAACACGACCTTGTTCCTGAATTCTTGGCACCATGGAAGGAAGGATCATGAGCTGTCAGGAAGATTGTGACTTGGGAACAAAGAAGAAAGCAACTTTTGTCATTGTAAGTGGATCTCAGAGTGATATAGAGGTCTATAGCTTCCAGGGATCGTGGGATGACCTTCAGTGGTAAGGGCAGTGTGTTAAAACAAAAATAATTTTACTTGTCAACATGCAAGAACAAGAGGGACTACATAAAACACACTTACGTAGACCCCTATTTCTGTTGAAACATAGAATTTGTTTCCAAACACATACTGTTTGGATAACACGGGTCCTCTATTAAAATAGAATAACAACCATTTGGACCTACGTAGAAGCCCTTTCTTTGCAAGGGGTTTAAATCCAGCCAGCCCCCTCCTTTTGACAAGGTTTCACCATGTATTCTGTGCCAGCCTTGGACCTGCGACCATCTGACCTCAGCCTTCCACTCGCTGCATTGCCCGGAGGGACTTACTTAAATTTTCACTGATAGTTGAATTTGTTGTGGAAGTCAGTCAGTTCTTTTCCAAGGGGGCTTGGTGGAGTCTTCACCTTAAATTGGCAGAGGTTGATTTTGGAGTCTTGCCAGAAGCCAAGTTGGATGAGGGTTTTTCATTGCACTCTTGGAACTAGAAGGGCCAACTTTATGTGCTGGACTAAGCCACACTTTCCCGTTATTCCACACTATAGCTGAGGCCATGGCCCACCCATGCAGGCTGTACTTGAAGACTGTTCCCGATGCTTTTCTTTCTTTTCTTTGCTCTACTCAAGTTACCAGCTTCCCTGAAAACACTCTTGTGCACTTTTTCAATTTTTTTAAAATAAGAGTTTATCTTAGCTTGCACATTACTAGGTTCCATCATGGCACTTTTATACGTGTGTGTCACTATATTTTGTTCCCGTTAGCCTTTTCCCCACTGTCCTCAGATGCCCCCTGCCTCACGCTGGCTGCCTTCAGTCCCGCCTTCATTCTTCTCTATTTCCCACCTCTCCAGATCTTTATCTCCCCTCTAATAATCCTCCTTCTACCTTAATGACTTACAGACATTCACATATAAAAACATACACTCACGAACATACACCTGTATGCAAAAACTTAAATCTAAGTTCTGCATACAAGAGAAAACAAGCGGTGTTTGTCTTTTCTGAGTCTGGCCTGTTTTTGCCTAACATAATTTCCATTGCATCCATTTTCTTGAAAATGTCATTACTTGATGCTTCTTTGTGGCCACATAATAACATTCCATTGGGTGTATATAATACAGTGTCTTTGTTCGTTCATCTGTTGCCGGGGGGTGGGGGGGTGGTGGTGGCTGAGCTGGTTTCATTCTCTGGCTATTGTGACTAGTGTAGGTATAAGACGTGGGTGTGAACATATCTCTGTGGAGTTGACTTAGAGTGCACATCCTAAAGTGGTACGACAGCTGGGGCACATGGGAGTGCTTTTTCTTTTTGAACCTCCATACTGGTTTTCAAAGTGACTTCTCCAGTTTACAATTCTATCAGCAACGAGTAACTGTTTTTTTTTAATTTAGCCACATCCTCCCCAGCATTTGTTTTCTGATGATTGCTACTCTGACTGTGGTGAGATGGAACCTCGAAGGAGCTTTAATTTGCATTTCCTGATGACTAAGGATGAAGACAGTTCAAGTATTTATTGGCTCTTTGTGCTTCATCCTTAGAGAACTGTTTTTTTCAGTTCATTTTTGATTGATAAGATGATTTTTTTTGGTGTTTAAATTTTGCTGTTACTTGTGTATCCTGAATTTTTAATCCTCTATGTGATGCACAGTTAATAAAGAAGTTTTCCAAGTCTGTAGGCTATTCTGGTAATTACTTTTTCTGTGTGCAGAAACTTCTTAGTTTACTGCTGCTTATGTCTTTTACTGTTTTCCTCTTACAATGTCAAAGGTTCATGTCTTATATTAAGGTCTTCCATTCATTTGGATATATATATGTGTGTATATTTGTGCAGGGTGAAATATATGGGTCTAATTTTGTCTTCTACCCATGAAATTCCAGTTGCTCTAGCACTGTTATTAAATGGGCTTACTTTTCACCAATATGTTGTTTCTAGAGATTTGTAAAAATCTAGGTGGCTGTAACTGTATGGATTTATTTCTGGGTCTTCTATTCTATGCCATTGGTCTTTTTACCAATAGCATGATGGTTCTGTTACTATGGCTTTGCGATATAATTCAAGGTCAGATACTGTAATCTCTCCAGCATAGCTCTTCCTGCTAAGACTTACTTTAGTAATTCAGCGTCTTTTGTTCTTCTGTTAACAATTTTAGAGTTGATTTTTCTTGTTTTATTTAATTAACTTATTTAGATTACAACTCAATCGTTATCCCATCACTTGTATTCCCCCCTTTCCTCCCTCCCTCCCACTTTCACCGTATTCCCCTCCCCTAGGTCTAAGACCAAGGGTAGAATTGATTTTTCTAGAGATGTGAAAAATGCCTCTGGAATTCTGATAGGGACTGCACTGAATCTGTAGACTGCTTTCAGGAACGTAAACATTTTAATGATATACGTTCTGCCTGTCCATGAGCAGGCGTCTGTCTATCTAGAAGCTAGAAGAGTCTTTAATTTCTTTCTTCAGTGATTTGAAGTTTTTGCCTCTCTGGATAAGCCTATTCCATTGTTGTTTTTTTATGCACTGTGATTTTTTCTCAGTGAGTTTGCTACTTTGATAAAACTGACTGGCAATGATGAGAGTTTTCTGGTGGGGTCTTTACTGTCTTTTAAGTATAGTAGCATGTTGTCTGCAAATAGTGATAATTTGACTTCTTTCTTTTCCATCTGTAGTGCTGTAATTTCTTTCTCTTCCCTCATTCCTCTACGTCTGAGCACTGTGTTAAGTAAGAGTGGAGCGAATGCACCGTCTGGTCTGATTCTGTCCCTGTCCCTTGAATCTGTTCTCATAGCCAGGGGTTCAGCATAGCTGTGTACCTGGGCTGCTGTAGCCACCAGTTTTTAGTCCTTTTTGTATGTTTCTGTTGCATTCAAACTCACCATACTCAGAAAGACTTCTGAAATGCATATCAGTGGGCTCCTGTCAGCTTTCTCATAACTTTTGAAGCACTGGTTTTGTTTCTCACCAAATATAAACTCTTTATGTTGTATTCAGGGATCTTCAAGTTTTGGTTCCATCTTAACTTTTTAAAAAGCATACGTTTTATTGTTTTTCAGGTCAGTCTTCAAAGCAATGAGTTTCTTCATGGCATCATCATACGTGCATGCCCTTATACTTCCTTCCTTTCTACCCTTCTCCTGCATGTCTCACACCCCTTCCAGATAGTTCTTCTCTTCCCCCATTAATCCCAGGGTCTTTGAAAATCACATGTAATATTCTATTATCCTTTCTATTTCCCACCTCCAGTTAGAACTCTTCCTTTCCATCATGGTCCTCTTTCTTGTTTCATTACCTACACATACACATACACACACACACACACACACACACACACACACACACACACACACCACAGAAGCACACACATACACACACATAAAACACACATCACCACACAACACACACATACACACGTACATATATGTGATTTAAAAACAGATTCTACAGTCAGGCAGTGGTGGTGCATGCCTTTAATCCCAGCACTTAGGAGACAGAGACAGGTGGATCTTTGTGGGTTCAAGGCCAGCCTGGTGTATAGAGTGAGTTCCAGGACAGCCAGGGCTACACAGAGAAACATTGTTTCAAACAACAACAACAACAACAACAACAAACCAGGTTTCAAATAGAAAACATGATGTATTTGTCTTTCTGAATCTGGCTTCTTTTTTAAAAAATACTTTGTTAATTTATTCATATTACATCTAAATTGTTAGCCCATCCCTTGTATCCTCCCATTCCTCCCTCCTGCTTTCCCCCTACTCCCCTCCCCTATGTCTGTGACTGAGGGGGACCTCCTTGCCCTGTATATGCTAATAGGGTATCAAGTCTCTTCTTGGTAGCCTGCTATCCTTCCTCTGAGTGCCGCCAGGCCTCTTTCATTAAGGGGACGTGGTCAAAAATGGGGCACTGAATCTGGCTTGTTTTAATGTTCTGGTTTCCAGTTGCATCTACTGTCCTGAAAGCTGTCCTTTCACTTTTCCATGTAGCTGCATGAAATTCCACTGCACCTCACTTTTTTAACACTGACTTTTGCTGCCCTGTGCTATATACCTTGTGTCATGGCCACTGTGACACAGTTGTCAAAACAAACTCTTGGCAAATGTATCTATCTTTTCTGGTCTTCCTCGCATAGTGTCTCACCTCCCACAGCTGTCCATTCCTAGGTCTAGGTTCAGTTCAACAATCACTTTTACTTGACATCATTTTTTGCTCCCTCCCACCCTAAACCAAACTCAACCAGAACTTCCTTCTTACTGCCTAGAAGCTCTTTAAATCCTTAGTATTAGTTTTACTTTAACTGGCACAATTCACTTTATTAATATAGTTTTGTAGTAATATCATTGACTTTGGGAGGGCAAGATTTTGCCTCCTAAATTTTGGCTCTACCCCTCATGGTAATGCTGAGCATGTTGTAGGCATCAGTGCTTGCTCAAGAGATGTGTGGTTGTAAACCTGTCTTTTTGTCTCCCCAGAAGGGCAAGGCTGAAACAGTAATAGTGAAATCTTAGCAGAGCTTCACAGAGCATTGGTGCCCATGTCATCTGGCCTCATTAAAATATACTGTGTCTCACCCTCATACAATGCTTATCTCTGTTTTCCTACATTACAAAAATTGTTTATTGCTTAAAGTCTGAGTCATTATAATTCACTAGGACCATCTCTAATACACAAATTGGTATAAGTTTTTCTTTAACCCTCTTCAATTCTCAATACTCACCATAGGATCACTCAAAATTTACCATTTTAGTTTTTAATTTGGGCCATGCTGGACATTGAATTCATGTCTCATACATTATATGCAAATGTCCTACCATGGAGCTGTGTCCCCCAGCCTGCTGCATGTGTGTGAGAGGGGTCATCTGTCATGGGGCGCCACAAGCACAGAGGTGATGCCGTCTTTCCCTACCCCTCATTACCCCCAGCAGTCAGGAAAGCTGACCTCAGGGTCATGACTTGGGAGAGCTAGTCCTGCCCCTCACCAGCTGCAACACTGGAGATGTCAGGATCTGCTCCTTGTCTGTACAGCACAGCAGAGCTGATCCTGGTGGCAGGTAGGGAGCAAGGGAGAGCTGGCCCCCCTCGTCTGCTGTGAGGCAGCATGGATTTGAGGTAATGCCTTCCTGCTCCTTGTTCCTCGTCACCTGCATCAATCAGTTGAGTTGGCTTCGGGGTCATGAGAGGGGGTGAGTTGGCCCTGCCTCTTGCTGGCTGCAGCACTCAGAGAGTGAGCCTTGTGCCTCACCTGGGCAGCACTGTAGGGCTGACCCTGGTTGAGAAGACACAGGCAAACCATCCCTAAGAGTGCAGAAGAGCTGGCCCCTCCCTCTCCTTACCCCTCACCACCCCTAGCAGTTGGAAGAATTGCCTCTGGGGTCATGATAGCAGATGAGCTGTCCTTTGCCAGCTGCAACATTTGGGAGTTCCAGCCCTGCATCTCCTCTGGGCAGCATAGTGGAGCTGGTCCTCATAGGGAGGATATAGGAAAGCCAGCCCCAAGGGCAAGAGTGCAGGAGAGCTGACCCTGGCACTAGTCTGGCATGAGGTGATGTGTATGTGTGTGGGGCATTGATGCCTTTCCCTTAGCTCTCTACCATCTGCAGTAACTGGAAAAGCTGACCCTGGGTTATGAGAGTGAAAGAGCTAGCCCTGCCCCCCCCCCCCCCACTTGCTGTAGCACTTGGGAGAGCAGGCCCTGAGCCTCATCTGGGCAATACAGTGGAGCTGACCCTGATGGCAAAGGCATAAGTGTGTTAGTCCTGAGAGTGTGAGAGCAGGAGAGCTGTCCCAGCCCCTCCCAGCCCCTCTCAGCCCCTCACATTGCTTTTCATAAAGGCATTACTTGTTTTGCTTTATTTCAATTACTGGGCAGTGACCTAAGTGGTCTGAAGACAGCCTGAGTGTCGGTCTCACTGCTCTAAGTCTTGAATTAATACCTTCTTCCATTTTGTGATAGAGATTTATTTGGTGCTCACTGTGTCAATTGCCTTGTGTTCTGGTTGCAGATTAGTCTTTATCAGCTTCCCCCCTGCGGGACCAGAATTATATCTTGGAGTTAAATAAAAATATTGGTATCTGTTGCTTATTATTTTTAAATTTTTATTTTCTTGATATACAAAAAACAAAACCCAAAACAAAACAAAACCTCTAGTCCCCACAGTATTTCTGAATCTTTTCCCATTCTGCCATATTTTTGTTGTTGTTTTTGTTTCTTATAGAAAATAAATTTGTTTCTGGTAAATGGAAGCCAAGGCTCTGTTGTCTTTTCTGGTGTTTTGCTCAAGAAATTTTCCATGTTCCACTAAAACTGAATATCCTTCCCCTCAGTACCAGGAGACTCTTCAGTTTCCAACTTGTAAGCAGGGTGAATCTTAAAACTAGCTTTCTGTTGCAACACACGATCAGCATAATCCAGGGGGCTTTTCAGCTCATATCCAGCTGGAAGCTCCTTTTAGGACAAGCACTGTGAAGATCCTCACATGTCAAGGGTGAGGACAGTGTGGATGAACAAGCCCAAGTGCTGAAAAGCAGTTGCTACAGGAAAGGAGGCCTTTCCCACTAACCGTTCCTGAAAAGCATGCCTGGCCTTGAGGAATTTATAGGGAGGGGAAAATGCATTGAAATTCTCATTGAGTTTTACCCTCAAACTGGACAGTTGAAGTCCTCTCTAATAGTAGATAAAACAAATAAACAAGTAAGAACCAACCAACCAACCAACCAACGAACCATCCAACCAACCATCCAAACAAACACAAAACCAGCCACAAAAAGTCAAATGCTGACTAGGTGGAGAGAGCACGCTGGGCAGGCATGTCTGCAGCCCTTGAGATTTTCTGAAGCTAAAACCATCTGAGGAGTCAGGGAGGGGGATGGGGGAGATAAAGGGAGGGTGGAAACAGGAAGTAAGGAGGGGTGGGCCTATGGCAAGAATGAAAAGTGAATAAATAAATAAAGCAAAAACAAGAACGAACATACAAACAAAAAAGATTTCCTGAAGCAGTAGAAGGGAGGAGAAAAAGAGTAGGTACTGGATAAGGAAGGTTGTGGCCAGTAGATGGAGAAATTTGAGGCCTTCTTTACTTATGGAAAGCAGATGTGATCAAATTTATGGAGAAAAAGTAAGAGGAAATAGTTTGCAACAGACTGTAGTCAAGTAGACAGAATCAACTTAACATTAACAAGAGGGGACATGCTCTAGAAACCTCCAAGACATCTTCTGCTTTCCTTGTGTGGCACATCTCTCTCTCTCTCTCTCTCTCTCTCTCTCTCTCTCTCTCTCTCTCTCTCTCTCGTGTTCATCAGTGACATTTGAGCAGGAGCAAGAATTCCTAAATTTCCATCAACTGTTTTTTTTCCTACAGGTAGAAAAATGCAGGCGCGAACAGAAAAACCCTACTGCTTATTTCCATAGAAACAGAAGCTCTTGGTTTCTAAGCTAGAGACTTCCCTGTAGAAATTAAAGAAAAATATGTAATTTCCTGGGCTCCACTCCAAACTTCCTGAATCAGAACCTCCAGGATTTCAAACATCTGTACTTTCAAAAGCTGCCAGAGAAGACCCTGATGTCTTTGGGGTCAAAGGTTATTGCTGGAAGATATTTTCTCCAAACTACAAATTCTAGTGGAGAACATCTTTCCAAAGGATGGCAGAGAGATCGGATGGTATAAGAAAACTTTCCAGAGCTGAAGAAAGACATTATCTTCTGATCCAAGGAGGAGGAATAAGGAAACAACCCACATGTGGGCACTTTTCGTTGCAATTTCTGGACACTAAAGAGAGAGACATTTGGAGCAACTTAAGCCTCATCCCACCTTTTTCGGATGTAGCATAACGCATCGTACAAACTGCCTTCATGGGAGGAAGTGCTACAGAAACATCATGATCAGGACCTGCGCTGTGTGCCTTGGTTTCCCTTTGTGAAGTAGGAAATCTAATTAGAAGAGCTCAGTGAGCTAGCACATAGAAAAATTCTTATTGCCTGGCAGTGAGCGCTCAGCAGACTTTTGCTATTGTTACTCCACAAAAGTACACTCAGATGGTTGGATGCGTTTATCATGCAAAGAACACAGTGCACTTCGGGGGGCTCCAGGGAGAGGGATGGCCATCGTAACGTAGTCTGCTCTGCTGTTTCTGCTCTGACTGCACCTCTGGAAGTGCCTTACATTCAGGGGATGCTACACTGGATGATCCCACAGTTCTGCCCAGGGAGATATATTAATGACGTTTCAGGTAGACCTGTGTAGATGGAGTAAATAGATTCTAAATATAACTGACTATTTCCAGCTTCTAGTTCTGAACATAAAATGTGAATGTGAAGGCTGAAAGCAAGAGTGTGGCTTGCTGAGGTGCTCTGCGCACACCTAGGAAGCATCTGAGACCCCAGAGGAACCTGGCCCAGTTCCACAGGCTGAGCCAGAGAGCCTTGTTTATGGCATCCAGTCTGTAGCCAGATTGATGGAGCACTGTGGGAGTCTGGGAACAATCCCAGGAACTTGGCAGCCTGAATGTACTTCAATGACCTTCTTGAAACTGATGCCTCACTGGAGCTTCCTGTTCATCTTTATTCAGTCTCTCACCTACAAAGCTCAGACTGAGAGCTGCCAAAATGTATTGACTGTGTATAAGTTTTATAGTTTATGGGCCTCAGCATAAGTAGGAGTGGCTGGGACTGTTTTTTATTCGTATATTAGCCAGCCCCCAAAGTATTTCCAGTAGAAAAAGATTTGGAAAAATCTAGGATGCCAGTCAAGGGTTGGGCCAACATTTGAACTCTCGGTGTTCCAAATGTAAATTGGAGAGTTCTTCTGAGAGACTGGAGAATGTGCTAGAAGGAGACCAAGAACCTGAGAGCCACCAAGAATGAAATGTCAAAAGGAAAAAGTAGATCATTTGTTTGTACAAAAAAGTTTGTAAATTGTTATGCTCACCAAGGGCCTCAGAGGCAGGTTGCTGAGGGTGATGGTGGGGTTCGAATCTCACTGGACTCTGGGCTCCTCCCTCCAGCTGTGTGTGCACCCATGGGTTTATATAATGGCTTCCCTAATGCTCAGATGGTTTTAAAAAGGAAGGAGCTGAGCAGTAAGAGCAATACTATCCATTGTACATGACATGTTCATTTCCTTCTTGGGATTTATTCGATGGTTGGGTTGACTGTGCTACAAGTGTTAGAGTAAATCGTGAAAGTTCATGGTCATGAACACTCAGTCTCCTACTGGTTTCCAGGTACTGTGCTAACAAAGCAAGGCAAACAGCACAAGAGATTTTTCCCTTGAGAAACTCAAAGTTTCACAAAGTGCAGGACACTTTTACTTTCCACCTAATAAACATGGGTTTTCCAGGTAAAGGAAGAAACAATATTCTGAGAAAATGGAATCTTATGTTCTCAGATTCAGCTTCAAAAATATTTAACATAATTTGTTTGAAATTGTGGAAAAGGGTGATAGAAAAATATGTTTATAATGTAGATAGACTTGGGCAAATAAGGAAAGGGCTTATCCTTCATCTTTTCTACATCATGTTGGGGTTGATAGATAGCAATGAGACTTTCAATAGTCTCGGATTTTGTAATAATCACTTTGATTACACATACAGAAGATGAAATGGAGTGTTGAACATTAGAGAAGAAAGATATGCCATGGATCCATCTTTTTGCCCCTATTTACAATGATGAAATTCAAAATGACATTCAGAATCGTTGGGAGATAAGTAGAGGGTCAACATACTATCTGTTTAAAACTTCAAATCCAGAAGATTTGGTCACTACTCTGATGTGGAAGACCCCAAACATTCCTCTTAAGCTTCCTTCCTTCCTTTCTTCCTTCCTTCCTTCCTTCCTTCTTTCTTTCCTTCTTTCCTTAATTCTTTCTTTCCTTCCTTTCTTTCTTATTAAGTTATTTATTTACTTTACTTCCTCCCTCCTCCTCCCTCCTCTCCTCCCAGACCCTCCCTCTCACCCTGCCCCTCCCTACACATCCACTCCTCCTCCCCTTCTCCTCAGAAGATGGGGAGGCCTCCCATGGAGATAAGCCAGCCTTGTCATATCAAGTTGCAGTAAGATTAGGCACATCTTCCTCTACTGAGGCTAGACAAGGCAGCCCAGTTAGGGGGAAAGGGTTCCAAAAGCAGGCAACGTAGCCAGAGACAGCTCCCGCTCCCGCTTTAGGAGACCCACATGAAGACCCAGAAAAAATGGATTCTGCTCCACCTTTTGCCCCTGCCCATCTTGTTGGCAGGGCAAATTGTGGGTTTAAGGTTTTGGTGGATGGGTTGGTGGCCCAATTTCTCCTGTCTGGTTACAGGAGATGGCCGGTTCAGGATCCATATGCCCCATTGTCAGGAGTCTTAGCTAGGGTCACCTTCATAGATTCCTGGGAGTTTCCATTGTCCTAGGTTTCTAGCTGGTCCCAGAGATGCCCAACAGTTGTCTCTCTTAGTACTTTTCCCACCAGTCCTCTGCCCCTCACTCCTTCTGCTCCCATCCCGTCCCCATGCTCCTCCTCTATCTAGCCCTGATGTCTAATCTATTTCCCCTTCTCTGTGAGATTCAAGTGTTCCCTCTTGAGCCCTCCTTGTTACTTAGCTTCTTTGGCTCTATGGCTTATAGCATGGCTATCATCTACGTAACGACTAATATGCACTTATAACTCCTTCTGAGTCTGGGTTAACTCAATCAGGATGATCCTTCTAGATCCATCCATTTACTTGCAAATTTCATGATGTCTTTGTTTTTAATGGCTGAGTAGTATTTCATTATGTAACTGTACCACATTTTTGTTATCCATTTTTTGGTTGAGGGACATCTGGATTTTTTCCAGCTTCTGGATATTATGAATAAAGTTGCTATGAACGTAGCTGAGCAAATGTCCTTCTCGTATGGTGGAACATCTTTTGGGCATATTCCCAGGAACGGTATAGCTAGGTCTTAAGGTAGATCTATTCCCAGTTTTCTGAGAAGCCATCACATTTATTTCCAAAGTGGTTGTACAAGCTTGTCCTGTCACCAGCAATGGAAGAGTACTCCGCTCACTCTACATCCTCCCCAGCGTGACCTACCACGTGAGTGCTTTGGTCTCAGCCATCTTAACAGGTAAGATAGAATCCCATAATTGTTTTGGTTTCCATTTCCTTGATGACAAAGGATATTGACTATTTCTTTAAGAGTTTCTCTGCCATTAGAAAATCTTCTGTTAAGAATTCTCTGTTTAGATCTGTAATTAGTTTATTAATTGGGTTACTTGGTTTGGGGATGTCCAGTTCTTTGTATATTTTGGCTATTAGCCCTCTGTTGGATGTGAGGTTGCTGAAGATCTTTTCCCATTCTGAAGGCTGTCATTTTGTCTTTTTGTCTATGTCCTTTGCCTTACAGAAGTTTTTCAGTTTCAGGGTCCCATTTATTAATTGTTGGTTCTAGTGCCTGAGATGTTGGTGTTCTGTTCAGGGAGTTGTCTCCTATGCCAATGCATTCAAGTCTGTTCTCCACTTTCTCTTCTACCAGGTTTAGTTTATCTGGTTTTATGTTGAGGTCTTTGATCCATATGGACTTCAGTTTTGTGTGTGGTAATAGATATGGAACTATTTGCATTCTTCTACATGCAGAAATCTAGTTAAACCAGCACCATTTGTTGTAGATGCTTTCTTTTTTTCCATTGTATGGTTTTGGCTTCTTTACCAAAAATCAAGTGTTCATAGGTGGATTTACTTCCGGTTCTTGAATTCAATTCCATTGATTAACCTGTTTGTTTTTATGCCATTACCATGCAAACATTCAGCCAAGAAAGAGAATTTCAGACCAATCTCCCTTATGACCACTGATGCAAAAATGCTCAGAAAATACTCATAAACTGAATCCAAGAACACATCAAAGATATCATCTGCCTTGATCAAGTAGGCTCCAACCCAGGGATGGCTCAGCCTATGAAATCCGTCAGTGTACTCCACCATATAAACAAACGGAAAGAAAAGAACCACGTGATCATCTCATTAGATGTTGAAATCCTCTGAAAATTCTGACTTTGAGTGGTAGCCCTGCTTATCTTGCATCAGAAGAATGCAGGATCTTTTTTGTTTGTTTGTTTTTTGTTTTTATTTTTTGAGACAGGATTTCTCTGTGTAGCTGGCTTCGAAACTCACAGAGATCCACCTGCCTATGACTCCCAGAGTGCTGGGATCACAGGTTTGTCCCACTATGTCCAGCTACACAGGATCTTAATATACAGCCCAGGTTGATTTTAAATCCATGACCCTACTGCCGAGGCTCCTGAGCAGCTGAGATCGCAGGACTGTGTCGTCATGACTAGCTCTTTGTTTTGTTTTGTTTTTCTATAGCCATGTTCTTTTAGTTCATGTAGCCAAGTCTTTTACCTCTGGAAAAAATGTTTCATTATTGATAATACAATGAAATCATTTTTCTTTTAAATGTGATTTTAAAATATTAAAGCAAAGCAGAAAAAATACAAAGTAGGCTCATAAGATCATAGAATTCCAAGCCTGGTTAATAATGACCTGGGTCTGCTCATCAGTAAGGCTTCCCTGGTCTTCAGCATAGATGCTACTAGGAAGTATACTGCGTGTTTATGCACGGTCCTGTTCCCAACTGATAACGTTGTCCCTGAATCCCCCCATTGGTGTGAGTCCTGAAAATTACTAGTCAGTAGTAATGCTTTCTTCAGGAAGAAACAAGAAACATTTTTTTCCTACACATGATTTGCTGCTCCATCCCTTAATTGCTACCAATGATGCTCCCACGTTCTAACAGACTAGCGGTCCCCACATGCAGGTGATTCTTACCCTTAGGGAATATTGACAGCGTCTGGAGACATTTTTGATTGTTACAAGTCCGGGGGAATTGCTACTGGCCTTTAGTGGGTAAAGCGAGATATAACAAGGTCTTAGGGCAGAGTCGCTTGAGCTCAAGCTGTCAACAGTTTCAAGGCTGAGGCATCCAATGATGGAATGTGGCTCTGGCTGCTGGCCGGACCATTGTTTCCTAACATTTTAAAAATGACAACCTTGCTGCAGTTGTCCTTTTCCTGCACTGTTTTGTACTTATTTTTTTTCATATAGCATTGAACAGAGAGAATCAACTGGCTATGATAACCATGAGAAAATATATATCATTCAGAGAGTAGAGATATGAAATTGGGATAGGATATCAGTGACCAGTTTTCCGACATGTGGACTAAAAAGCAGAAGATTTGGAGGGATTGAGATGCTGCTGGCTGTGGCTATAGTAAGGATGCATACATACAAATGTACTAAGACCCGATGCCCTTAATAATGAGCATAACAATTTAAATTTTAAAAAAAAGATGCATTTTATTTAATGTGCGTGAGTGCTTTGGTTGAATGAAGGTATGTGCACCGCATGCCTGCTGGATGCCTGTGCATGTCAAACGATGGTGTCAGAACTAGCATTACAGGTGATTTTGAGCCACCATGTGGATACTGGGAACCAAGCCCTGATGCTTTGGAAGAGGAACAAATGCTCTTGACTGAAGAATTATCTTGACTGTTAAGATTATTAACCAAGTATCCTTATAGTAAATATCCTTAAATATACATTTACACACACACACACACACACATATATATACATTTATATGCACACATACACACACACACACATTTTAACGTCAGCACTAGCTCAAAAAATCCTTTAATTAAAATTGTTTGTGGCTTGGGGATTTCGCTCAGAAGCAGAGCATTTGTCTGATGTGCACAAGACCGTAGGTTTCATCACTGCCACTGGAAAAAAGAATGACAAGAGGGAGGAAGAAGAGGCAAGAAGGAGAAGGGGGCACAGAAGAAAGAGGGGGCAGGTCTCCAGATCTTAGTGGCCACGGTGGTGCAGTCCTGTAAGCCGAGCAATTGCAAAGCAGAAGCAGGAGAATCAGGAGTTTGAGGCTAGCTTCGGTGAAATAACAATAAAACAATGTCTCAAGAAAAAGAAAAGATATTGTAGTATTTTCCTCTGGAACAAATATATTAGTTTATACTTTCATTAACATTGATTGGAAAATGTCATTTCTCCAAATCTGTTCTCACACCAGGTTTTATTCTTTTGTGTCTGTGGTCCTGGGAATTGAACCCCAGATTCTACAAATGCTCAGCCTCTGCTCTACCAGGACCCCACAGTACTCAGCCCCTGCCGTGCGTGACCCAGGACTGTGCACATGCTCAGTACCTGCGCTACCCATGACTCTGCACATGCTCAGTACCTGCTCTACCCAGTTCCCTCACAAATGCTCAGTTGGTCTCTCAGGAGTCCATTATATATATAATATAATATAATATAATATAATATATATAATGTATTCATATTACATCTAAACTGTTATCCTATCCCTTGTATCCTCCCATTCCTCCCTCCCTCCCGCTTTCCCCCTACTCCCCTCCCCTATGACTGTGACTGAGGGGGACCTCCTCCCCTGTATATGCTCATAGGGTATCAAGGCTCTTCTTGGTAGCCTGCTATCCTTCCTCTGACTTTCACACCAACTCTGGTGCCCTATATTTGGCCACGTCCCCTGGATGGGGAGGCCTGGTGGCACTCAGAGGAAGGATAGCAGTAGTCCATTTTCTCAGCCTATATATTTTTCAGGGTTTGCAGTCTGAACAACGCTCATGTCACATTTTAAACTTCGAATTTGTTCAGTCACTCATGAGGAATGAATGCCATATGTTTACTGTTTATTTGTTTTTCTTATTTGGTCAGTTGCCTTATGGTTTTTGATTTGTGAGTTCTTATTTTTACCTTTTTATGTGTATGAGTGTTTGTCTACACATAAGTGTGTGTAATGGTGCATGTCTGGAAACATGGAAGCCACAAGAGGGAGTTGTATCCCCTGGAGCTGGAGGTATGGATGATTGTGAGCACCATGTGTGTGCTGGGAGCTGAACCCAGGTCCTCTGCAAAAGCAGTAAGTGTTTTTAACTGCTGTGCTGTCTCTCCAACTCTTCATAGTTTATATTTTATTGTTGACTAGTAATCAATCTATATTTGAAGCATTTGTTCTTTATTATGTACGTTGCAACGTTTTCTAAACTTATACTTTATTTAATTTGCTCATGTGCATTCAAGAGTTTTAATACAGGGTGCATGTGCAAAGTCATACACCCAAAAGATTCTCCATCATACAATAAAGCAGACCTTTGCTCAACTACGTTCATAGTAGCTTTATTCATAATAGCCAGAATCTGGAAACAACCTACATGTCCTTCAACCAAAGAACGAATAAAGAAACTGTGGCACTTTTACACAATGGAACACTAATTAGCTCTTAAAAATAAGGAAACCTTGAAATTTGCAGGCAAATGGGTGGAACTAGAAAAGACCGTCTCGAGTGAGGTAACCGAGACTCAGAAATACACACATCGCGTATACTCATTTATAAGTGGATATTAGCTACATAGTACAGGATGACCACACTACAGTATACAGACCTAAATAGAAGCTAAATAACAAGGAGGAAGCTTAGCAAATAGATTAGACACCAGAAGCATTGAAGAGAAGGAACATGAGGGGAGCCCCCCACAGAGGTCCTCTGAAAGACTCCATCCAGTGGGGACAGAAGCAGATGCTGAGACTCATGGCCAGATTTTGGGTGGAGCACAGGGAGTCTTATGGAAGAGCTGTGGATAGAAGGACCTGAAGGGGACAGGAGCTCCACAAGGAGAACAATGGAGCCAACAAATCTGGGCTGGGGTAGGGGGCTGCAGAGACAGATGTGCCAACCAAGGACCATGCATGGTGAGGACCTAGAGCCCCCCCTCCACCCACCCCCCCCCCCCGCTCAGATGTAGTTGACAGGCAACACAGCCTCCTTTTGGGTACCATAATATGGAGAGGAAGGGCTACCTCTAACATAGGCTCTGGTGCCCACTTGTTGATCACTTCTCCATCATGGGGAGGCGTTGTCAGGTCACAGAGGAAGAGGATGCAGGCAGTCCGGATGACGCTTGATAGACTGGGGTCAGATGATAGGGGAGGAGGGCTCCCCCTTTCTGAGGACCAGGGGAGGGCAGGTGGGCGGTTGAGGTAGGGAGGGTGGGACAGATAGGTGACAGGGGAGGGGGTTACTATTGAGATATAAAGTGAATAAATTGAAAATTTAAAAAAATTAAAGTAAAATTTAAAAAGACAATCCTACGTGCTGGTCTTTGTCATCCATCTTGTTTGAGAAAGGGAGTCTTTGTTTACTCTGCTGTACACACCGGGTAAGCTGGCCTGCAAATTTCCAGGGATTCTCCCATCCCTGCTCCTGTTTCCTCCATAGAAGTGCCCAAATTATAGGTGTTTATGATACATACACACCTGTCTTTTAAAAGTATTGAGTATAATTATATAATTTTTCCCTTACTCCTAGTGTTCCTTACTATCTCTGAAATTCATGACCTCTTTCTTATGTGTGTGTGTGTGTGCACGTGTGCTTGTGTGTGTGTGTGCCTGTGTGCGTGTGTGTGTGCGTGCGTGCATGTGTGTGTGTGTCCCCGTGCATGCGTGTGTGTGTGTGTGTGTGTGTGTGTGTGTGTGTGTGTGTGGTGCACTCCTATAGTTCCATCTCTGGTGGAGCCCTGTGAAATTTTCCACTTCCAAGTGAACATGACCATTGGTGTTGTCATTGCTTCATTGTGTGACAGCCACAGCGTTGAGATATCACAGGGTGAATTTTTTGTCCCATTTCTAGGAAGCACAATCTTTAGCAGGTCCTCTGGCTCTTTTTTCTTCTTTCTAATTCTTTGCTCATACATTACATCCCAAATACAGTTTCCCCTTCCCCCAAATCCCTAAGTTTCCCTCCCTCCTCCCTCTCCCCCAGATCCTCTCCTCCCTGCTTCTCTTCAGAAATGAGCAGGCCTCCCAGGGATATCAACCGAACATAGCATAACAAGTTACAATAAGACTAGGCACAAACCCTCGTACCAAGGCTGGACAAGGCAGCCCAGTAGGAGGAAAAGTGTCCCAAAAGTATCCAAAAGATTCAGAAATGCGCCCCCCACTCCCACTGTTAGGAGCCCAGTAAGAACATCAAGCTATACTATAGTATATATGCAGAGGACCTTGCTCAGACCCATACAGGCCTCCTGGTTGTTGTTTCAGTCTCTTTGAGCCTCTATGATGCCTGCTTGTTTGATTCCGTGGGCTGTGTTCTCATGGTGTTCTTGGATCCTCTGATCTTTCCATATCCTCTTCTGAGGCGTTCCTCAAGCTCTGCCTAAGGCTTGCCTGTGGGTTCTCTGGGTCTTACAATCTTTCCTTCCACTCTTCTGTGATGTTTCCCAAGTCTTTGGTGGAAGAAATGTGTTGCAGATGTATCTGTTATGGCTGAGCACCTTAATCTCTGTTTTTGTTTGTTTGTTTTTACCAATTGTGGCTTTCTGTAATGCTCTCTATATGCTGCGAAAAGAAGCTTCTTTGATGAGAGGCGATACTACACTTCTGTGTAGCTATAAGGAAAAATACTTGGAATGCAATTAGAGACTGTGCTGGTCTAGTGAAGTGATGGTGGTGTATTGTCTTCTAAGATCCTCATTAGACCTGCGTAGTTGGCTAGGTTTCCAGTACCAGGTAAAAATTTCCTCCTGTTGAGCAGGCCTTGGGTTCAAGCAGAGAGCTTAGATACCACTAAGATATGAGTGCCACTATTTCACCTTCAGTATCTCATGGGCTGGTCACTGTTGCATTTTTCACATGAGTCCTGGGGAGCTGAGTTTAGGTCCCTATGCTTGTGAGGTAAGCACTTTTATACACTACCTATACATTGGGAAAGTGCAATCATTTCTATAGCCAAGTTTTTCAAAATTTAACTTTAAATTTGCTCTCTAAGAAAGATAACAAGACAAAGGCTTATTTTATTCTGGGACTAAAAGCTTTTACTTTAAGAGGGATCTAAGATGGCATCACTGATCACTCACTGTGTCTGATCAGCAGGACTGAGCTGAGGGACCAGGCTGGGAGCTACAGACCTAGAGTGCCCTGGGTGAGAAGTGTCCAGACTGTGTGGAGCAGGGTGGGTATGTCTTTGGGCCATTAAGCTGGTCCATGGAAGAGTCCCTGGGAACCTGGCCTGTGGGTATATGCCCAGTCCCTAGAATCTGGATATGTGCCAGGCTGAGAGCTGCATCTGCTCTCTGTGTCTAATACTCTGTGTCTCAGACTGAACTGTGGGCTGCAGTGTACCAGGGTGGGTCTACTAGCCCAGAGGAGACTCCAGGGTGTGGAGCATGGGTGGATCTGACCTTGGATTACCTGTCCAATCTATGGAAGGCTCCAGGGCCCAGGCAGGGGCAAGCATGGTCTCCAAAGCCTAGCCACACACAGGCCAGCGCACTGTACCTGCACTCTGTCTGGGACTGAATTGTGGGCTGCAGGGAGACCCCAAGGTGTAGAGCATAGGTGGATCTGACCTCAGGTTACCTGGCCAATGCACGGAGAGTTCATGGGTCCAAGCAGGCACAGGAGTGGACCCCAAATCTTAGGAGCACACTTGTGCTTTTTCTCGGACCAAGCAGTGGGTCGCAAGTCACCAGAGTCTGGGTTTTCTAGCTTAGAGAAGACCCCACAGTGTGGTGGATCTGACCTCAGGTCACCTGGCCAATACACAGAGAGTTCCTGGATCGAAGCATGTGCCAGCACAGTCTCCAAAGCCTAGTTAGCTATAAGCCTGCTGGCAAGTAGCACCTGCACTCTGTATTTCCGATAGAACTGTAGGCTGCAAGGCACTAGAGTCTGGGTCTTTTACCCCAGAGAAGACCCTATGGTGTAGAACACAAGTGCATCTGACTTTAGGTCACCCAGCCAATATACAGAAAGTCCCTGCATCTGAAGCCAGGTAACCAGGTAACCCGCCTGATGCATGGAGGGGTTCCCTGAACTGGGCAAGTGAGGGGTCTCAACTGATAGCCACCCACCTACGAGTTGCTCTCAACAGCCAGTGAAGGACACCAGAAAATACCACTCAACACCAAAGACAACAAGATGACTAAAGGTAAGCATAAAAAACACAAACAACAAAAGCCAAAATAATACGGCATCTACAGAACCCGGTCATACCAAAGCAATCAGCCCTGGAAACTCAAACACAACTGAAACACAAGAAAATTACCTCAAATCCTTCATAATGAAGATGATAATGGAGGAAATGAATAAAATCTACAAATAAATACAGGAAGATACAGCAAAACAGATTGAGGACCTTAGAGAGGCCATGACAGAAGTCTATAGAGAGAAAATGAAGAAACAGCTAGAAGAAATTCAGGAAAATACAATCAGTTCAAGGAAGTCAATAAAATGGTTCAAGATCTGAAAATGAAAATGGAAATAATAATAAAAGCATAAACTGGGGAAAGCGTGGAAAGTGAGAACTTAGAGAAGAAAACAGGAACTACAGAGGTAAGCATTGCCAACAAGAGGAAGAGTAAAGAATCTCAGGTGTAGAAGATACAATAGAAGAATTTGATGCAACCATCAAAAAAATGTTAAATCTAAAAAGTTCCTGACACAAAACATCAAAGAAATCCAGTACACCATGAAAAGATGAAACTTAAGAATAATAGAAATTGAGGAAAGAGAAGATGCCTGGCTCCAAGGTCCAGAAAATATTTTCAACAAAATCTTAGAAGAAAGTTTCCCCAATTTAAAGAAAGAGATGCATATAAATATACAAAAGGCCTACAGAACACCAAACAGAGTAGACCAGAAAAGAAAACCCTCCTGCCACATAATCAAAACAACAAAATGTACAGAACAAATAAAAAATATTAAAAGCAGTAAGGGGAAAAGGCCAAGTGACATACAATGTCAAACCTATCAGAACCATGCCTGACTTTTCAACCATAAAAGGCAGAAGGGCCTGGGCAGAAGTCTTGCCAACCCTAAGAGACCACAGGTACCAGTTCAAACTACTATACCCAGCAAAACATTCAATAACTATAGATGGAGAAAACAAAATATTCCACGACAAAAACAAATTTAAACAGTACCTATCAAAAAATCTTGCCCTACAGAAGATAGTAGAAAGAAAATCCAACCTACAGAGGCTAACTACATCTAGAAAAACACAGGAAATAGATATCTTCATTTTAGCAAAACAAAAACCAGACAAACACACTACCATAACCACATCAAAATAAAAGGACTTAATATTCACTGTTCATTAATCTCTCTCAACATCAATGGTCTCAACTCTCCAGTAAAAAGACAAAGACTAACAGATTGGATGCATAAACAAGACCCAACATTCTCCTGCATTCAAGAAACACATTTCATCCACAAAGACAGACATTACCTCAGGGTAAAAGGCTGGATAAAAGTCTTTCAAGCAAATGGACACAAGAAGGAAGATGAAGTAGCCATTCTAATATCTAATAAAATAGACTTTGAACCAAAATTAGTCAAAAGAGATGAGGAAGAACACTTCAAACTCATCAAAGGAAAACTCCACCAAGATGAAGTTACAATTCTGTCCCTCTGTGCCCCAAATACAAGGGCACCTACATTTGTAAAAAAAAAAAACATTAATAAAGCTTAAACCATACATTGATCCCCATACATTAATAGTGGGAGACTTCAACAACCCCCTTTAACCCAAGAATAAGTCAACTAACAGAAGCGAAACCAAGAAATAAGGACACTAACGAATGTCATGAATCAAATGAACCTAACAGATAGCTACAGAACTTTTCACCCAAACACAAAAGATTATACCATCCTCTCAGCAACTCACATAATCTTCTACAAAACTGACCATATAATAGGTCACAAAGCAAGTCTCAATAGATACAAGAAGATTGACATGATATCTTGCATCCTATCAGACCACCATGGACTAAAGCTAGACCTCAACAACAACAGAAATAACAAAAGTCCTACCCATACTTGGAAACTAAACAACTCTCTATTCAATCATAACTGTGTCAGAGAAAAAATAAAGAAATAAATTAAGGGCTTCCTAAAATTCAATTAAAATGAAGTTACAACATACCCAAATTTATGGCACATGGTGAAGGCAGTGCTAAGAGGAAAATTTATAGCACTAAGTGCCTTAATAAAGAGATTGAAACATCTCATACAGGCAACTTAATGACACATCTGGATGCAGAAACACCCAAGAGGAGTAGAAGGCTGGAGATAATCAAACTCAGGGCCGAAATCAATAAATCAGAAACAAAGAGAACAATTTAAAGAATCAGTAAAATTTTCTTTGAGAAAATAAAGTCCAGCGGGTTTTCTTTGGGAAGATCAACGAGATAGACAAACCATTAACCAAACTAACTAAATGGCAGAGAAGCACTATCCAAATTAACAAAATAAGAAATAAAAAGGGAGACATAACAACGGAAGAAATCTAAAGAATCATTAAGTATTACTTCAAAAGCCTATATGCCACAAAATTGAAAATCCAAAGGAAATGGACAGTTTTCTTCATAGGTCCCACTTGCCAAAATTGAATCAAGATCAGGTAAACACATTAAATAGTCCTCTTTCTACTGTGGACATAGAAGCACTCATCAAAAGACTCCTAATTAAAAAAAAAAAGCCCAGGGCAACATGGCTTCAACACAGAATTCTACCAGACATTTAAAGAAGAGCTAATATTGATACTCTTCAAACTACTCCACAAAATAGAAATGAAAGAAACATTACCAAATTCATTCTATGAGGCCACAGACACCTAGATACATAAACCGCACATAGAAATACGCTGGTTAATGAATAGAATTGAATTGAAGACCCAGAAATAAACTCACACACCTATGGAAACTTGATTTTTGACAAAGAAGCCAAAACCATACAATGGAAAAAGGGTACCAACCTCAACAAATGGGTCTGCTGTAAGTGGATGGCTACACGGGACCTAATAAAATGGGAAAAGCTACTGTAAGGCAAAGGACACTGTCAACAGAACAAAACAAGAGCCTACAGACTGGGAAAAGATCTTGACTAGCTGTACCTCTAACAAAGGGCTATTATCCAAAATATATAAAGAACCTCAAAAATTAAACACTACCAAACCAAATAACCCAATTAAAAATGGAGTATAGAGCTAAACAGAAAATTCTCAGCAGAGGATATCGAATGGCTGAGAAGCAGAGAAATTCTCAACATTCTTAGTCATCAGGAAAATGGAGATCAAAATGATGCTGAGATTCCATTTTACACCCATCAGAATGGCTAAGATCAAATACTCAAGTGACAGTACATTCTGGTGAGGGTGCGGAGAAAGGAGAACATTCCTCCATTGCTGGTGGGAGTGCAAACTTGTACAACTTTGGAAGTCAATCTGGCGATTTCTCAGAAAATTGTGAATAGTGCTACTTCAAGACCCAGCTATACCACTGCTGGGCATATAACCAAAGTTGCTCCACGATACAACAAGGACATTTGCTTAACTATGTTAATAGCAGCTTTATCCATAATAGCCAGAATCTGGAAACAACCTGGATGTCCTTCAACCGAAGAATGGATAAAGAAACTGTGGTACATTTACACAATGGAATACTACTCAGCTATTAAAAATAAGGAACCCTTGAAATTTGCAGGCAAATGGGTGGAACTAGAAAGATCATCCTGAGTGAGATAACCCAGACCCAGAAATTTATGCATGGTATATATTCACTTATAAGTGGATATTAGCCCAACATAGATGTCCTCTGAGAGACTCCACCCAGTTAGGAGTTGGAACAGATGCTGGGACTCTGCATGGAGTGATGAGAATAGTATGGGAGAATGGTGGGATGGAAGGACCTACAGGGTTCAGGAGCCCCACAAGGAGACCATCAAGACCGGTGGATCTGGACCCAGAGGAGCCTGCACAAACTGTTGCACCAACCAAGGACAATGCATGCAGTAAGCGTAGACCTCCTGTTCAGATCTAGCTGTTATTGGGAGAGTGGGGACTGCTTCTGACATGAACTCTGGTGCCCCTAATTTGACCACTTCCCCTTGGTGGGGAGACCTGGTGGCACTCAGAAAAGGGGAAGCAGGCTATCTGGACGAGACCTGATAGGCTGTGGTCCTATGGTGGGGGAGGAGGGCCCGCTCTGTCAGAGGTCTAGGGGTGGGGAATAGGGCACAATAGGGAGGGAGTGCAAGAACGGGAAGATACAAGAGAGAGGATAACATTTAAAACGTAATCTGAATAAATTATAATAAATTTTAAAAATGAAAAAAAGTTTTTTACTTTCTAAGACTCTAACTCACATGGTTTTGAGGTGTGGAATTCTGTGATGTCTCCTTTTCCTTAGTTTCTGACTTTTTGAATTTCCCACCCACAATCATTTACTCCTGTAGTTCTCCAAATTCCATCTGTGTCAGATTCTTAGATATCATTTCCTTTTTTCACCCCAGTTTTCCTGCTTTGGCCAAGAACTTACTTTTTTTTTTTTTTTTTTTTTTTGTATCCACACTTACCACAACAGCCTTTCCATTGGTTTCTCTGATTCCAATCTTGGAGTTCTGAAATTCAGTCCCAGATGTTGCCACAGTAGTTTTTTTTTTTAGACAGAGCTGCTGGGGCTTTTCCAGGAAAAAAATTTTTGATTTGAGTAGAGTCATTTAATTCCCTCTCTAATTATTTATGAAAAAAAAAATACTAGTTGAATCAGCTTAACTGTTCCATACAGGATAATTATACCACGTTTCCAAACTTCTCAAATTAAATTTAAATCCTGGAAGGGCCCCGTGCTTCAGAGTTTGGTGCTGCCTTGTCTGGGGCCTGCTGGCTTAAGACACAAGGAACCAGTGGCCTCAAACAGCTCCCAGAGGAGGAGGAGCTGCAGTGGGATCGGTACAATGTTCCCACTACGACACTGATGCTCACCACGTTCACAGCTTCCCCAACACCCCCAAGCTTCCTCTCACTCACTGCTTGGGATACACAATGTTTCTGGTCAACGAATGGAAGCACACGTGTGTGATATGACCAAGGAAACAAGAAGCCCCAAGAGCCAACATCCAGAGATCCCATTGCACTGCTTCCTTTACCATGAGATTGGGGTGCCACAGTCAATATACCTTGTGTACCCTGAATCATGCAACCTGTAACAAGGGGCTCCTGGCACCAGAGTTGCAGACAACTCCTGGAGAACTCAGAATAGGAGTAAGGACTGAATCAGAGATATTGGCACCATTTCCTTCTGGAAAACAGCCCTGTCAGCTTCCCAGGAGGCCTAGCTGGAGCTGCCAGCTTTCTCAAAGACAAGGACCTAACCTAGCCCATCTCTTCAGTCATACTTTTGTGTTCAAGGAAGACTTGGGCCAGCCCAGATTTAATGGGGGTGGTGGTGGTGAGTAGTGGTGGGTGGTGGGAGTGGTGGGGGTGGTGAGGGTTGTGGTGAGGGTGGTGGGGAGTGGTGGTGGGGGGTGAGTAGTGGTGGGTGGTGGGGGTAGTGGGTAGTGGGGGGTGGGGGTGGAGGGGTAGGTGGTGGGGGTGGTGGATGGAGATGAATGCCAGGGAATTTTTGGTCTGCTCTCATCTCTCAAAATGTTTTTAACCACAAGCATATCCCTCTCATACAAAAATCCATTTAGCATCTTCCAAGACCACCACAGCCCCACCCCATCATAGAATAGGCTCAAACTCAATGGATTCACTACCTAAACCAGAAAGTGTTACCCTTACAAGTACAGTTCCCTTGGTCTGAAGACCTCTGAATTAAAGCTCTGAGTGATCTGCCTCCCACAATCCCAGCTAACATATAATACAAAAATATATAGACAACCACAATGGACACTTGAAGGGAGAGATGGGCACAGAAGTTACTGGCCCACAGAAATTCTACAGCCAAGTCAGGAGCATGGGACTGTGTGCTCAACTGTAGGCCAATCATGTTCCCTTGTGATAATTTTATGTGGCTCTTAATTTCTTGTTCTAATACAGTTCCATTCCACAAGAAGCACATCAGTTACACAGACAAATATTATTCTTGGTATTTTTTTTTGTAGCTCCAAATACCTCTTTTTATTTTCTCTTTCAAAATATAGCCCTTTGCAGTATGCGGACAAGTGTGTGTAGGTACCGGTGTGTACACTCTTGTGTGATCATGTGGGAGCAAGGATTACCTAATGCTGTACCACTCTTCACTGAGTTCCCTTGAGACACTTTCTCACTAAGTCCAGAGCTAGGTGGATGGCCATAAGGCCCAGAGTGTTCACATTTCCCAGCACTCCTCATCACAAGAACTGGTTATTTGTTGATGAGTTCATGTGGCTTTTATGTGCTTGCCAGGGATTTGAACTTTGGTCCTTGTGCCTCTGCAACAGATGCTCTTACATACTGGGTCACCTCTCCAATACAATGTTTTCATTTTGCACTTTTCTCTCTCTTAGTAAGGTGCTCTGGCACTCCTACAATGTAATTAAACACTAGGTGAGTTCCCGGTGGATCTAGGGAGGCTCACCCCTCTTGGACAGAAGCAGAACTCCTAAACATCTTGTCACTGGCCCCTGATTTCATTTAGAGTTGGAAATCTGTAAGGCAACAGCTTAAAGATGCTTAGGGTTCTTTTTACATAGTGGAAAGTAGTCCCGTAACTATTTCTGGAGTATTAACAGAGGTTCCAGCCCCATCCTTCAAACCTCTTTGCCCTGAGGCCCTTTCTTGTGATGAGTTGTTTTACTGTTTGAAGGCCTCAGAAAAAAGAATGATCTTACTTTTAAAGTTACAGGTCTTGTTCCCTCAAAATTCTCAGTGAAACTGGAACTAAAATGCTTCCTTTTCATAGCCCATCTCAGTCTCTTTGCACTTTGTTATACGCAGCTAAATAAAACCAACTTGCCCTTTCAACATTATTCCTGGGAATCTCCTTAGCTGATTCTGTAAACTCACCATGCACTTTTTTCCCCACATCACCTCAGGCAAAAATGGTAGCGCTAAGGAGACACAGCCCTTTCCTTCAGTGTTTTGAATAAGTTCCTCCAGAAATACCAAGCCTTCTAGGGACTTCCGTAGCTCTCCTATCTCCACAGGCCTCAGCTCTCTTTTGCTTGACGGATGCAGCCGCTTAAGTTCACAACTATGTCCTGGTCTCTTGCTGGTGTATTACAAACTCACAGCCAGAAAATGACCCCCAGTGTATTCTGCTCAAAATTATTTGGATTAGGACTTAGGGTACTGCAGGGACTCAAGGCCTCTGTTCTACCTTGCCTGGGGATCAAGTGAAGAGGACCAAATGGCTAGAGGTGCTAGAGCCCCTTACGTGGGCCTACATGTGGGAGAATATGGCTGCCGTCTTGGATTCTTTTTTCTTGAATCACTTGTCTTGGAGCCACAAGCAGGAGAGGTGCAGTCCTACCATGACACACAAGCAACTTGTAAAGAAGCCCACAGGGCAGGGAACTGAAGCTGCCTCAGGTGAGGGCAGTCTTCTTAGATGTTCAGGCAGCCTGTGGAGAGGGCCACACAGCAGGAAGTTGCACACTCACATGTGTCTTGGTAGACATCTTTTGAGGCCTGCATGCAGTCAGGTGAGTGGCTTCAAAGTTGAGGTTTTTTTTTTTATATGACCCCAATCCTGGGCCACATTTGCCTTTCTACCTCATAAGAAACACAGCTCAAACCAGCCAGCCTGGTAGATTTCTGAAGGAAGGAAACAGATCAGAGAACTTGGGTTCAATTTCTATAAAACACACACACACACACACACACATACACACACACACACACACACACACACACACACACACACACACACACACACACTTATCATGCTAAACTACCAAATTCAGAGCAATGCAGCAATGAATGGTGTTATTCTCAATTTTCTCATCATATAAAATGTTGAATATACTGTAGTTCTCTGGCTCAAGGGTTACTATATTTAGGGCTGGTCATGGGCTTTGTGCCCAATACCATGGTTGGGACTCGAGGTAATCATGTTTTATGGTATGCATATGGGAGAGGAAAATGGACATCATGAAGAGATTGCACTGTGGGGCACATCAACATTTACAGCTGAGTACTGGCTATGCCTTACTCCTGGGCAGGGCTATACATCACGTCACGGATCCTTGGTAGAGCATGCAGTTTTCCTAGGCTGGTGAATTGTGAGCAGAAATTAATGTATGCCACCATACGCAGGAGTGTCACAACCACAGCCAGACACTTGGCTTTTCCCTCTCCCTTTGCCACAAGAGCACACCATTCCACAGAAGGACTGTGCCCTCGTCCTCGAACTTGCACTAAGTTCTTCTCTCATGCAATACACCCCGGCCACAGTTTTTCCTGGCTCCACTCCTCCCAGTTCCACCCTCCACCCCCCTTCCCTGCCCCCAGATCCACTCCCATTTCATCTTCCTTCAAAAAGGAGCAGACCTCCAAGACACAGTAACCAAACATGATAAAACAAGATACGATAAGAGAAGGCAAAAGCTCTCACGTAGAGGCTGGACAAGGCAACCCAACAGGAGGAAAAGAGTCCCAAGAGCAGGCAAAGAGTCAGACACACACCTACTGTTGTCGTTAGGAGTCTTACAAAAACACCAAGCCAAAAGCCATGCTATATGCGCAGAGGACCTGGTGCAGACCCACGCAGGCTCTTTGCTTGCCACTTCGGTCTCTGTGAAGCCACATGAGCTGCTCTCCTGTTGTTCTCTATCCTCTCTGACTCCTACAGTCTTTCTTCTCCTTCGTCCACAGGGTTTAGACTCTCTCCACATAACAGCTGGCTGTGGGTCTGTGAACCTGCTCTCATCTGCTGCAGGAGGAAGTGTCTCTAATGATAACTGGATAAGGCGCTGATCTATTAGTACAACTGAATACTATTAGGAATCATTTCATTCGTTTCTTTCTTTGTTCTTTCTTTTCCTTTCCTTTCCTCTTTCTTTCTTTCTTTTTTTTTTTTTTGGCCAGTTATGTTTGGTTCTACTCTAGGTCTCTGGGCTATCCAGCCTCCAGTTCCTGGCCACCCACGCAGTGTCATCTGGCCCATTTCTTTTTGAAAACATTTATTCAGATCCCCTCTTGATTGTTATCCCCTCACTTGTATCTTCCCGTTTCCGCCTCCCTCCCCTTTTCACCCCATTCCCCTCCCCTAGGCCTGTGACAGAGGAGACCTCCTCCCCTCACCATATGGTCACAGTCTATCAGATCTCATCCGGGTAGCCTGCTTCCCCTTCGTCTGAGTGTGGCTCATTTCTAATGCAGCATCCTTTGCCCCGACCAACACACTGATCCTCCAGCATGGCATTCTGTACTGTAGCTGTCCTGGAATTGGCTTGGGTTCTTGGGTCCCTATGGAGACACGCTCTTGAAGATCCTCTCTGGTCTAGCTCTACAGTGAGACCAGTAGGTGAGCATTATCCCAGTATGTCTCACACATGGGAAGGATGTTTTAAGAAAACCCCAATGAAGCTATTCTAATACAAACCCTTTCTCCTTAAACATTTGCTCCCTTTTTAAAATCTAAAATGTATATTTTTCAATAATTTTGACTTCTTAAAATATTTTCTCTGAAGTTGAAGAGATAGATCAGTTGGTAAAGTACTTCTTATGCTGACCTGAGACCACGACTTTGATTCCTAAGAGCCAATACAGAGAAAGCCATATGTGGTGTTGTATGCTGGCTACATCTACACCGGGAAGGCAGAAACACGTGGGTCCCTGGGGCTTGCTGACCAACCAGCCCAGTATTATTGGTGAGCCTCGGGCCAACTGAGTACCCAGTAAACAAACCAAAAATATAGCTTGTCATGACTACTGTATTTTAGGAGGAGGCGCTTCAATTTTGTATCTACATATTCCAGTCCTCTTATTTTAACCCCACCCCGGCCTTGAATCAATCAGAATAATAATTTTTTTCTTGAAAATCACATACCTACCTTATTATCTATTAGAAGCACAGGGTTTTGAATCCTGAGATGCGCTGAGTGGAATATTAAGGCACCATGAAAAGCATAAAGTCTTTGGACTTATGGGTAGGAAGGAATAGAGGTAGAACATTCTAAGACCTTCTGTTCCAGAGCTTGAAACGAAGGCTAAAAGGGATACTATGGCCTGGACGAAGTCACACAGCCGATTAAGTCCAGACCTTGTGTCCAAACAGGATATATTTTGCCACAAGTTTAGAATTTATTCCTCTACAGTGAAACCCCATTTCTGGATCCCTTTCCTCACAGAACAATTTGTGTCATTGTTAAATTCCACGTGGGTGTATTGGGAAAAATGCTGGAATAGTAAATCTGGAGTCTCTTCTGACTCTGAGCATGCTGAGCAGGGTTTTACTCCAGTTGACTCTATAAATTGACACGGATTATGGGGTTGTGTGGCATTTAGCTTTATGATAATTACCTATTTGAATAGCTGATAAGAGTTAATTTATCCTGAAGACAACTAGGAATAAAAGAATAATTGGGTTATAAAATTAAAGCAATAACATCTGTACTTTCTACTACATTGAACATATTTGATGCAGAGAATATTTCAATTAGGCTGAAAAACCTGTGAATGCTCTGCCTTCCTTATGTTTTTCCTCAAGAGGGAAAAACTTGTGCTTAGCACACTAAGATAAAAAAGTCAAAAGTTGGAAAGCTTGCACACCTTGCACACCCTCACTTGTATACCTTGCACACCCTCAGACCAGGTACCTTTGGGAAACCTGCCATGGCTAATGAAAACTAGTTTTGCAGTTCTCTGTGACTTTAGTTCCAAAGCCTAAATGAGAAGTTCTTGATAATAGCTATTTTACCAGATCAGAGAGTTGAGGGGGTCTAGTGAAGACATACAGATTCCAGACTCTTAAGCTGTGGCCTCTGACCATGTATGGGATTACATAACTGAATGTAGGGGAAGTTATAAAAATTTTTGCCATAGTATAAAATTTTTTAACATGAAATAATCATAATTAATTAAAAGTGAACACACAATGAGCCCATGGTTTTGGTCTGTGCTTGCCTGTGGTATGCCACACAACTTGCTCTGAACATACACGTGCACTTTGTGTGCCCACACACTGTGCTACCTGCCAATGGAAACTTCTGGAAATATCTTAGTTCAAATTTGAGGACTTGAGAGCACTTCACATTGTGAATTTCGGTCTGTTGGTTGTGTGCACAAAGTTTTTGTTCTCATAGAAACACAACAGAGTAACTGCAGAAAGCAAAGACAATATTTTCCTGCCGTCGCTCCTCAGCATTGCGAGCATCAAGTTGACCTATTTCTGGTTTGTATTGTCTAAGGATATATTTTTTTCTGTTTCTTAACAATTAAACTTTATTATACAACCCAACTAGCTTACATAAGAGGGAAAAAAGGTTAAAGGGAAAAAAGAGTGAACCTTCCGGTGTCAGTTTCACAGGACAGGTCCCTAGGTGTCTCTGGCCTGTGTGCTGGTCCGGCCTGTTCACTGATCCTCAGTTGTCTTAGGATATTTGATTTTTCAAATTGCTATTTGAATTGTTGACTTGAGTTTCATAAAAAAGAATTATTAAGTAAATTTTGACTTATGATTAGGAAAGAATTTCTGACTATTTCTGTAATAGCCCTAAATGTACTTCTACTATTTTATTCTATATATTAATAAGCAGTATGATTATAAAACCAAAATAGAAGCCAACACTGAAGACCACTGGCAATACTGTATTACCTACAGTATCAAATATTCAGTCAAGATTCAAGTTTTCATATAAAATAATCATGCACATCCATGTCAGTGTGAAAGTTTCCTTTTTATGTTTAGTAAGAGATAAAAATGTGTATATATATCAAAGAATCATCCTACAACAAATTTGTTTATGAAACTTTATACCTATTTTATATACCCGTAGTTACATTAAAATGTCTTAGGAGAAAAGTGATTGCAAGCAGGAAAAAAATCCAAGAAACCTTGTTATAGATTATACTCTGTGACTTAGGGTAAATTGCTTAACCTCTCTGTGCCTCAGCTTTCTGATTTTTGTTCAGTGGGATATTAACTGATGGCCCTCTTTGTTTCTGATACTCTCCTGAGCATTGAAGAGAGTAGAAAGGTGCCTGACCTCAGTCAGGTCATGATAAAAGTTAGGCACAAATGTCCCCAGGAGATAACACTGGAAAAATTCCATGTGTGTGGTAGGAAAGAGACCAGAGGGGCAGTCGTTTCATTGGAAGCAGCAGCGGCATCACCTAAGAAGGAGACAGGAGACACAGGAGAAGTCGGCCTGGTGGCAAGTAGTAAAAGGACACAAAAAACTCAGCCATGCACACCCCTGATGCAGTCTGTCCCTCCCTTTGCTGTGTGCTCAGGAGATTCCAACCATCCAGTGATGCTGTTGCTCTCCACAGGGCTGGCCGACCCTACCCTTGGTTAGGGCACTGGCTGGGGGAGGGAAGAAAATAGTCCCAGGAGACATGAGCCTGACTCTGGGGGCACACTAGGGTCCTACTATTTATGGAAGGCTCTGGATGACCTTTCAGGGCAGGTAGAGATGAGATTTAAAGTTATGACATACCTCATTGCTTTATTTAAGACTCTGTATAGTGAGTGGGAATGTTTGCACACCTACCCACTAACATTTAGAGGGATCTCAGCAGCAGCGTTTTATGTGCGCTTAGTTCTTTCCCAGAAAAAGTGAACTGGCTAGAAGAAGAGGTGGGTTGTCGTGCTGTGTAGTGGAGTATCTGTGCAGGAACTCTTGTGATTTTGTTTTGGGGATGGCAGAAAATAGAAACTGTGAGAGGAAAAAAGATAATTTGGAGTGTGTTGTGCGAAGAAGCACACCGAACTCATGAACTCCCCACAAAGCGTCTTTCTCTGTTTTATCATCTCTAAGATCGGCTCCAATAACCCAGATGAGGGAAGAAGCTAGCTTCCTCTTTACAGAGCTTGCCTCATATTTCATGTGCTGATTTCAGAGTCGATGAGACTTGATTCTGACATGAATCTTGGAGCCACTAGACCAGTGATAATTAGCAGGTGAAGATGGACAGGTTGGTGGATTCAGAGTTCCAGCCCCCTCCCCACCCTACTGCATAATGTAGCTTCTCGGCTTTTTATGCCAGCCCTTGTCCTGAATTTTGGTCTTTCTCATGAAAAGAATCCTGCTGGAGTGAGAGGCTTAATCATGGTGTTACAGTGGTTTGAGAGACAGGAACAAGCAACTTGTCTGAAATAAGTCATGGTCCTCTCAGGGAACACATCCTTGGCACTGAGACAGGCCTGAGTTGGGTAGAAGCAGGCATATCTTTATTTTTTCTAAAATCACCTACTTTTAAGGGCTGAAATAATGAATGCTTAATTTGTCTGTCTGCCAGAGTGAGGTTGGGAAGGGATGGGTGGGTTAGCCCACATTGTCCATCTCCAGGGACTGTCTGGACCGAGCCTAAAGGGGGACGGCTTATCTTGAAAACCACAGATAGCCAGGCAGGGCTAAAACACAGACTCCATGTGGTGTAGCAAAGAAGTGCATGGAGAGTAAGTAGGGGAGGGATAAATGAAGGGGAAGATAGCAGGAGGGGTATTTAATATTCTTAAAGGCTTGCTTTTAATCTGAAGCTCTTTGCGGGCTATAAAACAGAGCATGGTAAAGAACATTAGGAGTGGCAACATATTGAATTAGCTAATTAATTTTTGCTGTCCTGGGGATCAAAAGCAGGTTCTCACCTAGGCTCGGCAAAGCCTTTCCCACTGAGCCATATTTGTGCCCTCCCCCACCCCGATATGTTTTTAAGATGACGACTGTCTCCTGGTAGATTCTCACTGTGTTACTGCTTAAAATTAAGAAGAAGGTTGGACAATCTAAGTCCTGTGGGAGTGGAAGGAAAGATTTTGTTATGACAAAGAGAATCTTGTCAGGGGCAACACTCATGGCTAGCATGTCTGTCCCTTGATTTGTGGATGTAATTAAGATGTGTTTGGGTATCAAGGCTGAACTGGATCACCTGTTAAGACCATTTTTACTTTACAACAAGTATCCTTCCCTTAAGGCTCTTCCATTCAATTCTAATAACCAAATTTATAAAGTCTAAGGATGGGTTTAACCTATGGCTCCCCAAGACAAAATTGAGGTGCTTCATCTTGGCAGCCATCTCAGTGACAAAGAAAAGCGTCCATTTGCACATCAAACCCTTCTTTGGTTTTCATCTAAGGCTCCAGTGACTCCCTGAAAAGGTACAAGATGGCCATCGCTCCTTTGTGTGTTGCCACGCCCATTTCCTCTGGTACAATCACATTGGTAGGGCAGCTTTTATGCACTTTCGGAGATAGAAGCCCCAGTGCAAGAATCATTTCCTTGTATTTATCTCCACAGGAGCTACCCTTGGGTACCTTGATCGCAAACAGTGCAGCCCCTGCCAGCATCTCCCTTCTTTGTATACAGGATTTTTGTAAAAAGACCTATCAGCACAGGAGCTATTTCCACATATTCTGTACATGATGATGCCTTCTCCTCTGTCCCTGCTCTCCAGAGTCTGCATGAAGAACACCGTCTTAAAATGCAATAACTTTCTGTGACACTTTATCATTCCGATAGCAATAAAATGACCAAATATGGCATCTTTTATTTTTCTGCATAGTAGCTAGGGAAACAAATTCATGGGCACATCTCCCTCTCAGAGAACAAAGCTGACTAAAGGACAGGGTTTTCCCATTTTAATTTCAGTTTGTTGCCATTTCAATTGACTTACTCTGTTTTCAAGGTCTCTTTTTCTGACCCACATCATCAATGTACCATGATCAGTGGCTTGGACTGGACACATTCAGCTAAGTACAGTACTGTGCAGGAAAATGCTGATATTCTCTAAGCATCTTCAGGTAGAAGTAGGCTGAGGGTTCATAATCCTGTAATCTTACCTTTAACAGCCTGTAGTGTTGGGTTTGTTATCAAATAGAAGTGACCAGCACTCAGTTTTGGTTCTTTGTCTCTCTGTCTCTGTCTCTCTCTGTCTCTCTCTCTGTCTCTGTTTCTGTCTCTCTCTGTTTCTGTCTCTCTCTGTCTCTGTCTCTCTCTTCCTCTCTCTCTCTCTCTCTCTCTCTCTCTCTCTCTCTCTCTCTCTCTCTCTCTCTCTCTCCCCTCTCTCTCTCCCCCTCCCTCTCCCTCTCTCTCTCTCTCTCTCTCTCTCTCTCTCTCTCTCTCTCTCTCCCTCTCTCTGTTTGCATTTGTCTGTGTGCATGTACCTATCTGTGTTCTCCCATGTTTGTGTGTAGGGAGATGAAAGCAAAGTATCACATGTCTTCCTCCATTGCTCTCCATTCTATATCCTTGAGATGGGATGTGTCACAACTAGAAACCAGATGGTTTGCTATACTGACTGGGAAGCTCTCAGAGTCAGCCTGTGTCTGCCCATCACTGTTGGTGTTATAGGAATGCACAGCCATGTCTGGCTTTTAATGTAAGTGCTGAGGTTCAGAACTTAGGTCCTCATCCTGGCAGACCAGGTACTCTCATGCTCTGGCCATCACCCTAGACCCTTACTCACTCTTAAAGAGCCAATCACTGATTCCTGTTACCTGAAAGGGACATTCTGGACACAACCTATCTTTGCAATTTCAGCTCCATCAACCATGAGCGTTGACCTCATTGCTAATGGTTCTTTACTTATGGAGTGCCTCATGTGTTCTCACATGTTCATGCTATTGTACTTTGGTTCCTTCTGTCTAGGGTATTCCTAAGCTTTGCCTTTCAGATCTTGATATGAAGACCAAAGTGGTGAGAGTCATTTACCTCCAATACATAGACTAACGCCTGGCATACAGTAGGTGCCCCATAAGTGCTTCTGTACTGAACTCCCAGACACAGCTCATTAATTACCTCTCTTCACCTTTTTTTTCCAGTGAGTGTGTGCTTTCAACTTTTGTACCTTTGAAAGTGTCTTCATGGTTGAGGATAAAGCTCAGAATTTGCTTGGCATGCACAGTGTCTTGGGTTTGGTATCCAGTCCTGCAAAAGAAATTACCTCCCCCTTTCATTTAGTGGTGATTTAATCAGAAATGGGTCATATTTGCAGTTGTTTTCTACAAGTGCAGAGAAGGCAGTGCAAACTACCATCAACTGTGGTCAACAAGAAGTCTGCCATTGTGAAATCGTCAATATTTGTGTAATTTGCACTCTTGTCTCAGTTTCTTTTCCTGTTGCTGTGATAAGACATCCTAACAAAAGCAGCTTAAGAGAGAATGGTCTTATTTTGCCTCAGAATTCATGGTGGGGAAGCTAAGGAAGTGGGTTCTTGATGCACGTGATCACACTGTATCAAGTGAATACTTTCCCCATATATACTGTTTGGAATCCCAGCCAGGGAACAAGGCTGTCCATAGGGAGTGGTTCTTCCCACCTTACTTGACATACCCAACAGACAAGGCCTGTCTCCCACGTGACTCTAGGTTCTGTCAAGTTGTCAACAGCAACCGTTAACAATTATCTTTCTTGTAGCTTTTATCACTTATTTTTCCCAGTACACTGAAGTTTCCGTAAGACGCGTATGGTTGTGCATTGGTCTGCACTTAAATACCTGGATTGAAACCACTTCTCATTATCTCTGGAAAATACTTGGCCATAACCCTTTAAAATATTGCTATTCTGTCTCTTGCTTTATCCCACTATTTTACATCTGTCATCAGACATAATTTGTAGTCTGCACATTTGTTCTTCATGTCTCTTAAGCATTGCTTAATGAAAAAGTACTTTCTGTTTTCCCATAATGTATTCTGGATGAATTATCGCAATATCTTCCAATTGAGCAATTCTTATGGACAATACCCAGTTTCATCTATTAGTTTAATAAATCTTAGTGACCATAATGGTAATTTCTAACGTTTGTTCTTCCTTCCCTTCCTTCCCTCCTCTCCTTCTCTCCTTTTCTTTGTCCCTCCTTCCTTCCCTGTTTACTCCTTTTTTGACACAGGATCTTGCCAAGGAGCCCACACTATCTCCAGCTGTCAAGTGACACTACTGCTTTCAACTCCTGAGTGCGGAGATTCCAGATGTGCAACCCCCCATACCCAGCTCATTTCCAATATTTTCAAGCAACATTAAAAAATATGCTTTATTATCATTGGCATCCTCTCCTATTTCCCCCTGTACTTTTGGAAAGCACAGGATATTCCTTTTCTTTATTTCCTTCAAGCATATGAGGTATAATTGTTTCAAAATTAATCCCCACTCAGCCTGGTATTTTCACTAACGATTACCCAACTTTGATTGAGTAGGATGTCTCCTTCAACGTTGGAACTCACTGTGTTCTAGTTACGTCATGAGTTCATTTTCAGCAAAAGTTGTCTTTTTTGCTGGTAGCAATCAAATTCAGGGCCTCCACATGCTAAGCAAGCGCTCTGTCACTGAGATGTACTAAACCCATAGCCGCTACTTTGTATAACTTATCTGTAAGGGTTTCAGAACATGGTCCTCATCGTCCCCCTCTGACCTGATACCAGCACTGTAAAGTTTTGTGGGTGCTGCAATTGAACTCAGGGACCTATTCTTTTTTTTAAAAAACTTATTTATTGAAAAATAAAATCATTCATATTACATCTCAATTGCTATCCCACCCCGTGCATCCTCCCATTCCTCCCTCCCTGCTGCTTTCACCCCATTACCCTTCCCTATGACTGTGACTGAGGGGGACCTCCTCCCCCTGAGTGTGATGCTAGGGTATCAAGTCTCTTCTTGGTAATCGGCTATCTATCCTTCCTCCAAGTGCCATTGGGCCTCCCCATCAAGGGGACATGGCCAAATATGGGCACCACAGTTCGTGTGAAAGTCAGTTCCACTCTCCACTTAACTGTGGAGAATGTCAGGGACTTATTCTTATTAATCAGGTCAACTGATACCCAGACCTTGACTCCTATGCTCCTAACACGGCTACTTGTAGTGCATGCTGAAGGGGAACTGGCCAGGTTTTCCCTCAGGATTGAAGCCCTTGTTTCTGAGCCCCAATTGCCTATTGTGTATAGTTGAGTCCCTACCCAGGGATTTTCTTCAGCTGATAGGAGATGTTTGTCCACAGTTGTTGGGGGGTTGGTCTGATGTTTTTGATGCTAATTTATAAAAAGCCACCACACCTGGGCAGGGCAAATGAGATAGGCATGGCTAAGGTTCCCGGGCTTGGAGAGACAGAGAGAATCTTGGGAAGAAGAGAAAGGGAAGAGGATAAAGAGGAGAAGGTTGTGCCATCATGGGTTAGGTGGAGGAGAAGCACATGGCTGGCATGGATGGAAACTTGGCCCAGATAAAAAACATTAACAAGTACATGGGATTATGGATGGGAGGTAGCTTGATAGAAATTATTAGAAGCAGACAGCATAGGATTGGGAAGTAGTTTAGGGCATTAATATCTGCCCTGCCCCAGGCTAATTAAGGGTATTTTAAAATACAACATGTGTCTATGTCTTGATTGATTGCTAGCGGGTTATACTGCCTTAATAATAATTATAAGCCTAATAATAAACATTATTAGGCGGCATTGGTAATTTAACAACAATACATGGTTACAGCCCTTTCTCCGAAGCAGCTCCTCTCAGTGACTGGGATAGGGTGGCCCGGGGAGCCTGATCCCCTTGTTGCAACTCAAGACAATGACAAAGAGCCACCTGGACGCAGAGCATGCTGGGAGTTGGCCTCAGGCTTCTGCTTCCGTTCAGCTCCGTCCTTTTATCCATCTTGTTTCACTTAATACCTTGCAGGTGTTAATTTCAAAATGCCCCCAGTAAGTCTACTTCCGAGTCTGTGTCCCGAGGAAACCAATTTAATTTAGGCACCGCCTCCTGGGTGGAGAACACGCAGGTCTCCCTCAGGGTCTGGCCCACTTGCTTCCCCACAGTAGGAGCGTAGACTTGTCTGTGCGGTGACTGCTACAAATGAAAATAGACCTTCTCAGATTTGGCCCGCTCAGTTCTCTCAATCCACATCATCTTTTCACTTTTTATGAACATAACTTGGACCATCCAAGTCTGAGAGATTAATCTTGGGCTCAGGTAAGAGACACCTTTTACTATGCTACGCTTCCATTTTAATTGAGCCCTAATGTCGCTTGGAGAAGCCCAGAGCGCTGACACTTTCGTGATAACGTTTGAAGATGAATTGCCCAAGCGCACGGTACTCATGTGGGAGGTGAAGGCAGATAGGAACATGATCAAAAGCTGAGCACAAGCTATAAATTGAAGTTTGACACCAGGAAAGAATGGCAGTGGCAGTACTGGAGACAGGCAATAAGGACAGGACCCTTTTAAGCATCCCTGGGGTTGGTACAGCACGGCCCCTTTACCTCCCTCAAAGCTGACTTGAATTCTTTGCTGGGCATGCTTTTCTTGGATTGACAATTAAGATCCTTCTGGCAATATTCATCTCAGAGGGCCTATTAAACAGACCGTGCTCCCTGTAAAGCGGGTGGAAGGGTAGATTGACGGAGGAAACCACATTTAGAGACACTGTGGTACGGTGAGTGAAGTATTTCATAAATGTGCTGTCAGGTGCCTCTCAGGTTTCTAAGAGAATATTCAGATGACATATTGCGAGGCTTAATTAACAGTAATTAAAATATAAGACTGTCCTGCGTTTTTAAGATGACCACCAATGGTGGATGCTGCTGTTTACCTATCCTGAACCTCGTTTCTTGTTTATGTGCTTTCAAGGCCTCATTGATTTACCAGATGTTCCTGCCTGTTCCTCCAGCCCATATTCTAAAGGCAGATTCATTCTGGTTTCTTTGTATAGATGTTGACATCCCCATTTCCCTTGGAAGTAGCTGTTTCCGATATCCAGATCAAGATAACTAGTCGTCACTGTTTGCATAAGTGGCTGTCATAGGCTCAGAGCAGAAGCCTGTCCATCTGGAGATGGACCCAGAAGATCTTTCTTGCACTGAAGGTCCACAGTGCCAAATGCAGCACAGTTAGAGTTGCATGTGGGGCCAGGAAGCTGGTTGAGAGGTCTACATATGAAGTCTCCAGAGGAGTCTCCTGCCACTTAGGGCCTGTCTCAGCTCATTCAAGCTGCTATAGCAAGTACCATAAATGATTAGTTTATAGATGGCAGAAATGTATTTATCACAAGCCTAGGGGCTGGTAAACATTTGGTGTCTGGTACTCCTGGCTCCTGGGCTCCAGATGTTGCTTTCTTGCTGTTCCTTACCTGGTGGAAGTAGAAAGCATGCATCCTGTGTCTTCAAAGGACAGAACCCTACTCATGGAGGTTCTACCTGGGTAATATGGTTACTCCTACTGTCCCTGCCTCCCAGTATGATCACGATGGCAACTGGGTTCCAATATATGAGCTTAGGGGAAGATGCAGCATTCATGTCACAGAAGGGCCACAGGCCATAACTTAGAACAAAATTCTCCTTAGTTGGCAGAACTAGTCATATCTTTCTCTGGTCTGTCAGTGCTTGTCACTGATTGAGCTTCCTTGTTCCTCCAACAAGGAAGAACAACATCAAAAGAACAGTACTTGAGGAGAGGTGTCGTGCAAGGGACAAGAGAGACACTTGAAGTAAATTCTAATGGATGATCTCAGTGAGTTTGAAGTGATACCTCAGTAGTAAAAACATGGAGAAATGGAATAGTCACACAGCAGCAAGCACCTGGATGGTAAAGTTATGCCTACCAGAGTCGGGGGCAAGTCAAAGGAGCGGTTGGAAGACGAAATCTACCAAAGTCTTCTTACGCAGAACAGCAAAAAGAGGTAGCAATGTGACAATGAGACCCAAAGGGTCAGTGAAGGACCAAGAGATCCACAATAGCAGCAAATACTGACAAAATGATGGGGATATCTTTAGAACTGAAGGATACAATGTGGGGAGCGAGAATGTACACTGAGCGCTCAGCGCACGGGGTGATAATACTTAAAGGGTTTAAGCAGGGAGGGGTGAGAAGACTGGGGAGGTGAGGAGGCTCATGTGTATGGACATGAGCATGGAGAGTCCTCAGAAAGCTACAGACAACTCCACCATGGAATGCACCTTTTCCATTCCTGGGGATGTACACAAAGGACTTTAGAACCACAGACACACGTGTTCGTTACTGTTCTATTCGTGATAGCCAAGAAATGAGATCAGACTAGATGTCCATCAGCTGATAAATGGATACTGGTTGTCTGACGTGTTTAATTTTATTCATGTGTAGAGAAAACTGAGATATAAAATTTGTAGGTAAAAGGATGAAAATGAAAAAAAGAACACTGACGAGGTAACCAAAGCACAGAGAGCAGATGTCACATGTTCGCCCTCACATGTGGGTCACGGCTTTGAATCTCTACTTTTATGTGGACAGCTGAGAGTTCATTTGGAAGGGAGATGGGTGGCTGTGGTGTCACTTAGTTAGGTTTCTATTGCTGTGATAAAACACCAGGACCAAAAGCAAGTTGGGAGGAAAAGGTTATTTTGTGTACACTTCCACATCACCGTTTATAATCAAAGGGCAGAAACAGGGAGGCAGAAGCTGACGCAGAGGCCACGAAGGTGTCCACTTTACTAGATTGTTGCCCATGGCTTGCTCAATCTGCTTTTAAAAAAAAATTAGCACTCAAGACCACTAGCCCATGGGTAGCACCACTCATGATGGGCTGGGACCTCCCACCTCAGTCACTAACGAAAACCACACCATACAGGCTTGCCTATAGCTAGATCTTATGGAGGAATTTTCTCAATTGAGGTTACTTCCTTTCATATGAGTCTGCTTGTGTCAAGTTGATATAAAATCAGCCAGCATAGGTAACAGGAAAGTAGAGATGGAGATGCTGGGGTAGAAGCGTTTAAGCAAGGAGGGGTGAGACGACTGGGGAGGTGAGGAGGCAGAGAAGGCGTACCCTAAGTGAGCATAAAAAGTCACATGGAAACATACTGTCTTGCGAGTAAATTCAAAATATAAGGTATTTTTAAAAATAAAAGTCGGACTGTATATACCCTGCAAGGATGGAAGAAACTCTTCCTAGAATCTCTGGGTTAATAATCTCTGGGTTAATAATCTCTGGGTATTATCCAGCTATGAACTCTACAAACTATGGTACTAACTTGCCAAACCTACTCAAAACCTCATGGCTGGGGTGGGGGGTGGGGCTCATAAGCCATTTGTAGTGAACCTAATTCTGTTCAGCTGAGTTGACATAGCCTTGAACTACTCTTTTAATGCTGTTGACATTTAAAGTCTTAAACAGAGACTGCTGTGTTTGCAGTGAACTATGGTGAGTGAAGACACTCATGACAATACCAGGTGCTGAGAGTAAGTATCAGCTGAGTGCCTAGCTCTAAATAAGACATTTACTCTGTCCCTTCCAAGTCTCAAGAAACATCGCAGAAGAGGAACAGAAAGGATATAAGAGCTGAAAGGACTAATGGCTACAAAATGTTATCTTCTGGGTAAAACACAGTCATTGCTATTGTATACCCTCAACAACTGCCAATAAATGCATTGACTTTGTACAAGAATGGGCCTGCTATCTGCCAGGCATGAGTGGATTAGGGGCTCAAGTGGCTCTTACTGCTAAACTGTCGGCTACTGATAGACTCAGGGAAAGGGGAGAGATTGCCGTCAATTATGTGCCCAGCTGGTGACTCGGTCAAGCTCTAATGGATATTCCCAATCCAATGGCTACAAAGATGGCTCTACTTTAATGTAAATGGGTCACCAAACCAAAGCAAAAGTTCTGAATCTGGGAGAAGAACGTAGTGAGGCATTGATAGAGGTGAGAAGGATATTATTAAGAGAAAGAGTGTGTGGGGGAGAGAGAATAACCAGATTATATTGTGTGGCTTTGTAAATTTATCAAAGAATAAATTTAATAACAAAAACAACAGAACCCACTCGGGAGGCAGAGGCAGGCGGATCGCTGTGAGTTCGAGGCCAGCCTGGTCTACAAAGCGATTCCAGGACAGCCAAGGCTAGCACAGAGAAACCCTGTCTCAAAAAACAAAACAAAACAAAACAAACAAACAAACAAAAAAACCAACAGAACCACAAAGTCTCTCTGTTTTGGCTTTCAGTCTACGATGTCCCCAAAGACTTGTGTTTTCAATGTTACGGGACTGCAGAGCTTTATGGATGTAGGACCTGGCTGACAGAGGTAGGTTGTAAAGGGTGGGCTTGAGAAATCGGGAGCCTGGTCCTGGCTCCTGTCCTGTTGCCACTGCTTCCTGAGTTCCTGGAATGGGAAGAGCTAGTGTTGCACACTCCCACTGCCATGGACCACACCGTTCCGCTGTGTCCTCCCCATTGTGATGGACAGAGGCGGTGAGCCAAAATAAATTCTCTCACATGAGACACGTGTGCTGGGTATTTTGTCTCAGTGGTGCAAAAGTAACTAACACCCAGTCCCCTAGCACATATATTCAGAACACCAAGGATAAAAAGAATGCCTGAAAAGAAAAGAAAAAAAAAAAAAGAAATCTAAAATTGACATTGGACTGTGCACTCACAAGTTTTGGTGTGACAACCTCTAACTTTCTGAGGGAGAAAACATACCAACTTAGGATTCAGTACATAATGAAGGCACCAGTATGTAGACCAACAGGATAAAGACATCACCCAATGCGGAAGGTCCAGGAGGGACTCTCCAAAGAACAGGATTCATCAGAATACTACATTTCTTGGAGAAGTTGAGCCAGATGAAAAATAAGTCAAAACTAATTAGTTGTAAAAGAAAAACTGACCTGCAGGCAAAAGGCTATACTAGAAAGAACATTTCATCTGGACAGCAATGACTGGGTAGTGAACCAGTCACACACACAGCCAGCATCAGGAAACCACTATCGGTTTTCAATTTTTAGAATCAACGTACTGGTGGTGCTCAGAAGACTTAATTATCGCTATAGCACAAAACGCAAATATTGCAAATTTGATATTGTAAAGCAAAAACTCAAGAGATGTTGGGAAATGGAAACAGACAGAGCTAGAAGGGAGGTTTTAGAAATGAAGGGGCGAAAAAGCATAATGTTTTGAACAAAGGAAAAGATGCAGGCAATTTTACACTTGGCAAGAGGAAAGACAAGGATCCTCCTTTACAATGAAAGATATTTTATGAAAGAAGATTCTGGAATCTAGAAGATTATTAAATCAATGTCTTGATTTGATGCCATGAAAGCAACAAATTATAGCTTCACTGTTGCATGCTAATGCAAAAATAAGAGCAGAAAAGGGCAACAACACAGGCACAAAGATCAATAGAGCTACCCAACACAAGAGTTATATGCTGACGCCCTTCTTTGCTTTCGTTGTTGTGATAGAATATTCTTCCCAGAAGCAAGTTGGGGAGGAAAGGGCTTATTTCAGCTCGTACTGCTGCATCACAGTTCATCACTGCAGCAAGTCAGAGCAGGCCTCAGCAAGGAGGGAAGTAAGACAGAAGCCACTGATGGAGGAACACTGCCCACTGGCTTGCTCAGTGGTTTGCTAAGCCTGCTTTCTTATGCCAGCCAGGGCACTCCTCCATTCCCCGCCCCCATTGCTCCCACCACATGTGGCATCACCCACAGTGGGCTGTGTCCAGCCTCATCAATCATTTAATAAAGAAAATGTCTCCACTGACTTACCTAGAGGCCCATCTAATCAAAGAGATGCCTCAATTAAGGCTCTTAACAAGTGATCCTCATTTATATCAAATTTACAAAATCAAAACTCTAAACAGTATAACACACACACACACACACACACACACACACACACACACACACACACATACAGATGGGGTTGGGGGGCAGGAGAGAGAGAGAGAGAGAGAGAGAGAGAGAGAGAGAGAGAGACAGACAGACAGACAGACAGACAGACAGACAGACAGACAGACAGACACAGAGACACAGAGACACAGAGAGATTGGAGGGACTTTTCTCAGAGGAGAAGCACCCCATCTGCATAAATTTGCATCACACTCGCTTACTTCACTATGGCACTGAACAGATCACCATTATAGCCAATTAACAGTAAACAATTTTGTCAGACATGTGTTTGTTTACATTTAATTTCTAATTTTTTAAAAAAAGCGGTGTGGTAGTTGAATGCTTTTTAAATTCATCAGGATACCTCAGGAGGGATATGTGCGGCTAGCACAGATGTTATTTTTCTTTTCTCTTTTCTTGCCCCTCCCCTTCCGTCCCTCTCTCCCTCCCTCTTCCCCTCTCTTCCTTTCTTTCTTTCTTTCCATACAGAGCATGGGGACCCATGCATGCTACCCTAAGCTACACCCCCAGCTTTAGATTGCCTGTTTTTTCTCCACTGTTTCCATCACTCATATAGCAGTGACTTGGCTCAGCATGCCTGAGGCCAGTGGTTGCCCACACTGCTGGGTTACTCCTTCTCAGCAAGGTTGCTCTGCAGACTGAAGTTCTCTGTTTCCTAACTGCCTGCATCTTTGTGCCTTGAAGTATGAGCTTTGTTCCGGCAGTCTCAGGGTGTCGGAGCAGAAACTTGAGCCACTGAGTTAGAATCTGCCTCCTTCCCAAGGTGCTGGCTGCTTTCCTGTGAACATTAAGCTCTCAGTGCAGCCACGGAAACCACCAGCATTGAACACAGGGTACCCTCATGGTGCTCCCAGGCCAGGTCTCTGAGAACCATCAGGCCTGGGGCCTAATGCAGTTTGACATGCTCTGTGCTGCTTGGCAATTCTCTAGTGGTAAACGTGCGCTGAGCACTGCTGCCCTGGTACTTGGTGGACCTTTTTGTTTGCATCTTCTTATATCCCTTCTCTGTAAATCAGAGAAGCAACCCTACTTTCCTCCTGGCACTGCTGCGAGGCTACCATGTAGTCATCTGCACAAAGCACTCAGTACAGAGTAACATCTCAATAAATGTGACCATAATTACGAGCTGTTATTAAAGAGTCCTGGGTGATAACAGTCAGCAAGAACAGGCGTAGATGTTAATGGTCTCCAGCCTCAGATGTCGTCTGGTTCATTTCCTTCATCAATAGCTCATTACTTGATTGTCAAGTCACAGACGCTATAAGCTACACACCATCACACCGAATAATAACAATTATCCCAGGTCTCCTGTGTAAAGCAGTGCAGAAACAATATCCCTCTAATCCTGAGAGGAGTCTGTTTTCTGGAGACAGCATGGCAAGGGACAAAGCTGTGCTATGGGGACATGTCTTTCTTGTTTTGCTGGTGCAGGACGCTTTGTCCCAGCCTCAGCTGAGCCATCCTGCCGAGTGGCCTGATGTTGCACAGTCTCACAGGCCGTCTTCTTTGTTTTTCTTTGACCTATTTCGGGATGTTCTGCTTATCCCTCGGAGGCCCAGGGATGTAACCGTAGGAGCAAGCTCATGCACAGATCTCACAGGCAGCACTCAGACGGAAACTTCTCCCTGTTCCCTCTTTTCACCCCCAGACTGGAGGGATGTTACTGAATGAAACTGACACTCTTGCACTGTGCTCCTAGGGTGACCTCTTTGCCAGAACCATGTTCTGTCACACAGACTTGCAGACAACAAACACATCTTGTTCTACCTGGGGCCCTAGAGCAACTGGGCTAACGTCTGGTAGGTTCTCTCTCAGCTGAAATGAATTTTCCTTTAGAATCTAGTAAAGCAAAAACATGTCCCCTGGAGGGGGAGACCTGGTGGCACTCAGAGGAAGGATAACAGACTACCAAGAAGAGACTTGATACCCTATGAGCATATAAAGGGAGAGGAAGTCCCCCTCAGGCACAGTCATAGGGGAGGGGAGTAAGGGGAAAATGGGAGGGAGGGAAGAATGGGAGGATACAAGGGATGGGATAACCTTTGAGATGTAACAAGAATAAAATAATAAAAAAATTATTTTGAAAAAAAAAGAAAAAAACACAAAAAACAAAACAAAACAAAAAACATGGTGTATATGTGGGGAAGGGTTTGGGTATAAACATAACCTAGTATTTTAGCAGATCCATAGTGCATGTAAGAGAGATGGCATCGTCTACACAGCACAGGGAAGCACTCTGAGTCAAATGGTGAAAAAGAAAAGAAGGGAATCTACCATGATGGTGCTCTTGCTGTGTGAAGGGTAGAGCATGCCAACCAGTGTTATCCTTCAGTGAGCCATCTTTGGCCATCTTTGGGGTGCCGATCCTGGGTAACTTGAGGACCCATCTCCCCTGTTCTTGTTCTGATAGGGAAGGCCATATGCTGGTGCCAGCCCTGCCCTGGGTGCGTTCCCAAGAGGCGAGAACATTCCCTCGGAGAACATGCCATATGCACAAGAACTGCTCCAAGGAGAAGCAAATTTGCACATCCCACTCAAGGGGGAATGGCACGGAAGGGTGCGAGGAGCCCCCATATTTCCTGCTTTTCTGCAGAGGTGCCTTGGGAAGGAGCATATGACTCATTTCAAAGAATTCAGGAAGCGGAAGATGGTCAGGAAGGGCCTGTCTTGTTCCTTTGGCATGTTGGTCATAGGCTGCTTAGCTCTGAATAATATTGCCTCAGGAGGTCCTCCTCAGAGTGTCTGAAGGGTGGGCCTCTCAGCCTCAACTGAAGTTGAGGTAAAGAACAATTTAAGGAACTTTTTTTTTCCTTTAGCAGAAGTAGGTCTGTTTTCCCAGTCTCCATTTTAGCTTTGAGTTGGAATCCTTTGCAGGACTCTTGTGAACCGGCTTTGGAAACATGGATGAAGAATAGTGGAATGAATTTATTCAGAGGAAATTCTGGCAGTCTGGATGTGCCTTGGCCAAGGAGATCTGAAAGCTTTTGGATCAAATCACCATGCATCGGATTAATGTTTTAAAATACTGTTTCTAAATTCTTGCAAATTGAAATGCTTTCCCTAGGAATCTGAACTTCTGATTAATCTTGAAGCAGTGTAAATTTTTGTGATAATAAACTTGCTTTAACATTAAAAAGTATTTAGACCATGTTTGCATGTGTTATTTTTTCCAATAATTAAAACTGAACTTTGTGGTTTGTATGTATTCAATTCTGAGCATCATTTCTCTTGAAGGGTTTTAGGAAACTATCCACAGCCTATAGTATGGTCAGACTTTTAAATTTCTTCATTTTTATGTACTAATTGTACCCTTTTACGGATTGTAGTATAATACTTGAGCACAGGGACATATGTACAGTGATCCAGTAGGAGGAACTGGGGTATCTCTCGGCTTGAAAACTTATAATTTATTTATATTGAAAACATTCAAAGTCTGTTCTCCAGCTCTTTTGACACAAACAGTGAATTATTGATAATTGTAGTCACCTTAGCCTGCTGCGGAATGATGGGACTTGCTTTTCCAACAGGATGTTTTTGTCCCCAGACCACAGAACAATTGTGGAAAGGAATCCTCAGTCCTGGCTGTCTGGCGGACCCAGAAGATTTCCTTGAATCTGATAAAAACTGGAGGTCTTTTCCTGGAATTCTGGGTGGGAACAGTGGTTCAGGTATTATGTGGGACCTGGCGGAGTTTCTTAGCAAATAGGGAAGAAGGGCACAGAGCCAGGTAGAAATTATGTTTTCTGTATCTTGTCTTGCTGTGAGACCAACTTGCCCCTGTCCCCTTCTACTGCCCCACACAGCAGATGCATATGATGCTATCTGTCCGTTCCTCTCTGAGGGACGTTAAAAACAATACACAGCGGAGAAGATAGTATCCCAGATGGCCATGCTGTCTTTCATTTCTCCCAAAGGACAGATAACAGTGGGCCTCTCTCTTCAACTAAGGAGGCAGATGGAACAGGAAAGCTAAGTGAGGCCAAATCTGAGATCTGGAAAGAACCGCCCCAGGGCTCACAAGATGTAAATTGTTCAAGGGGAAGAGGGTTGTGGGGACATGAAGAGTGTTGTGGGGACATGAAGCAAGGGTCTAAGAGTGTCTCAGATCCTGGTCCACCTACCTGAGGATGAGCGAGGAGCTCAGAATGTCCAGGTTTCAGGCTGACACGGGAGGGTGAGACTATAGACTTTCACAGAAGATAATTATCAGGAGCAAGCTATGTGGTCTCCAGAACAAACTCCTCCTCTGAGAACAAGCCAGGCAGTCACTGCAGTGCTTTCCAACCCAGCAGGATAAATCCTAATGGAGGTGGCGAATGTGTGGCTTAGGCTAGAGCAAAAATCTGGAAGAGGTTTGTAAAGAAGACTCAAAAGAGCTTGGTGAGAGACCGAGTGCACACACAGAAGGAATGCCAGGCAAGGCTGAGGCTTGGGGTGACATTGACTTAGGTCCAGGAGGCAGTGCACAGATCTAGAAGAGTCTGTTCTGCCCTTCAAGGCTTTATCTTTGCCTTTTACCCATGATGAGAGCTGTGAGTGAGAGAACACTCTCTGATTGCAGGCATTTGCTTGGTCACACGGTTTTGGAGTTTTATGGTTGGCCTGGCATAAGAAGCCAGACACGGATCACTGTGAAGTAAGCTTTGGGGCAGAATTGTTCCCCTCATCCTGACAGAGCCAGCCAAAATGCTGTGTCCTTTGGAGATCACCTTCAGGTTCTGCCATTTCAAGCATTGTCCCTGTGTACCAGGCAATGTCCTTTGTGCATAAGTGGCACTAATCTGGGGGGTCTCCAAGAAATACCATCAGGAGATGACTAAATGATGAACAAAAATCATCAATCAGGGGCTGCACAAGGCTAGTAAGCAGCAGAGTTGCTGAGTGGGGAAAGTCTTGCATTGACTCGCAAGCAGCGTAGACCCAAGGGAGATGGGTGAATCTTTGGAGTTACTTGGAGGGACAAAGAAAGACAGTGGGGATCAATACCCACGAGCAGCCTGGCTGCTGTCGCCATTGCCAGGCCTTCTCAGTGACACCTCGCTGGGTTTCTGCCCTGCTGGGATGTGGCTGTCTTGCTGCTTGGGGAGGGCGATTCCTCCTTTTGACAGTTTCCTGGAATCAGCTGGTCTCGCTGCTGCTGTCTCTGCCTCCAGCAGGATTTAACAGACTGGGGAGATTTGAGGCTCGGCTGCTTTTTCTGCAACTTTTTTTCCCCTTCTTCTCAGGTGCCAGCGGGCCTTCATCCTTCTAGGATTCTAAGCTGTGGCTTCCCTGAAGACTGATGTCATTGTTCCAGACCTCAGAATAGAAGGCTCACTTTTTCCTGTCATTGCTCATGTTGTCAGCCGTCCTGTTCACCATGCTGTCTTCTGTTTCCCCTCACCAGCCCTTTTGCAAGGCCTTCGGACCTTTCGATGTCCACCTGAGCATCTCACTGCTGTCTTTTGTTCTTCCTTCTCACACCCTCTACTTAGACCACCCGCATTAAACCTCCTACCTCTGTCTGCATGCAGGACCTCAGGTCTCTCATTCCCAGGCTCCACCTTCTTGCCTAGGTTTTGGTATACCAATTACTCATGTATTAACTGATGGATTCTTCCATTCAGAAAACATTATGTTATGTCCGTCTCTACCCTAAGCAAGATAGACACGGTCCCTGCTCTCAGGTACACCCTCCTGGCTCTTTTAGCCATCTGTTAGGTAGTTAAGCTTTTTGGGGTCTCAGACCTGTTCCAATCTGGATTTGACTGTGCGTTTTTACCTGTTTTCTATTCCTGGTCCATTTTGCCAAGCATGCCGGATCTCTGGGGCTGCTCTGTGGTACACACCTCTGCTTGCACCTGCATCATCTCCATCCTCCTCATCCTCTGTATCCTTATCTTATTAACCATTCTCACATCTGAGGTGCATGAAACAAAAAAAGCAGGGGACAACTTTTGTTTCAAGAACCAATATTTTATTTGGAATGAGAACAGTAGTAAATTTCCATGTTCACTTTTTAAAAAAATTCTCAAGTGTCTTTAAAAAAAGACCTAGAGTCTTGGATGTTCATTCACTCCAACATTTGAACGCATGTGTAAACACTAGATCAGGGCCATAAAAAAATCCAAGATACATACCCTTCTGAATTACTCAAAGTCAAGGGCAGTAGAATATCTGAATTACTGGCCGTGGAGACAACAGAAGTGCTGTTCTTTCCCTTTCTTTTTAGGGTGCTGCAGGTGGGATCCAGTGTCTCGTGTGCTTGGCATGTACTTTGTTGTTGAGCGGCATCCTCAGCCTGAGAAACTGTTGCAGGAGACGGAGCACAGAGAGAAGGAAACAGCCTGTGTGTTGACTCTCACCCTCCCCACCCACAGCAACAAACATGCGCTAACTCTTCCCTAGCAGAGCCTCCTAACAATTCTAGGTATTATTTGAATTTAAGAAAATGGTTCCTTAGTGACTCCCTGACAGCCAACAGCATTGACAACATGTTTTCTGATATAAACTGTTTCACAAAGAACTTGTGTCTTTTTACTACAGAGCATTACATCCTGAGTGGAAACCTAATAAGGTTTTCAGCTGGGTTTTAAGAGGCTCTGTCACAGGACTTAAAACAACTGTGATCTATGATTTTTAGTGCAACAAAAGACCTGAGAGAAGAAATAGCATTTTCAATTTGACTTTATGGGCCCCCAAGTTGTGTTCACATTAAATGAAAGTTAGAAATTGGTATTGAGGAAAGAGCAAAGATTTTAAACTCACACGTGTTTGAATTCCGCCATTGCTCATGAGCTAACTTTGGGCAAGTGGCTTGGCTGTTCTGTGTCTCATTTTATTTATATACACATATGCTATATATGTGTATATATACTATATGTATATATATCATATATACTATGTATTGTGTGTGTGTGTGTTTGTGTGTTGCAGCAAAAGGAAACACAGTGCCTGAGACACAGAATAATGCACCACATGCTTTAGGTTATATACGACAGAAATGCATCTCAAATCAGCTCACCTACCACCAATACGTAACCAAAAGTTCAAGGGTAAACTCAATACAGGAACAGCTAGAGCCAGCCAACACTGTCCCCAGATTCGGTCTCTATTTTTAGGTTTTGCTGTTTTGGTTTGAAGATGAGCTATCACCCAGCAGGCTCATGTGTTTGGACACCTGGTCCCCAGATGATGGTGCTCTTTGGAAAGGATGTGGAGAATTTGGCAGGTGGGACCTCACTAGAGGAAGTGGGTCATGGAGTCAAGACCTTGAAGTCTCACCGTCCAGCTCATTTCCTGTTCACTTCCTACTTCCTGACTTCAGATGTAGTATAAACCTGCCTCCTCCTCCTGGCGTCATATGTGCCCTGAGTGATGGCCTGTGGGCTCAAGCAAGCCTTTCCTCCTTCTAGTTAGTTGTTTCTTGTCACGTATTTGGTCACAGCAATGAGGTAAATGACCAGTAGGGTGTCCTCTCTTTGGCTTCATCCTTCAGGCATCCCCATTAGAGAGGAGGCTGCTTCCTGGAGCAAGTACAACAGAGAACTGAAAGGCTGTGTGCAGATTTGCCGGAAGCTAGAACAAGCAACCCGTTCTCAGCAAGAAAAACAGATAAAGGTACATGAAGAGCATAGAGTGCACTACTGGGAGCAGCATTTAGGGACAGCATGAGGGAGGAGGACGTTTCATTTCCACCAAAGCCATCTAGCGTAGGCAGCTCCAAGACTATGATTTCCATCAACAGATAAAGACACGGAGGTCTGTGTGCTTCTTATTACTGCTGTAACGTGGTACCATAACTCACTGGGTTGAAACTCCTCAGGCCTATTATTTTGTTGCTCTGGAGGTCAGAAGGAATCAGAAAGAAACCATACTGGGATAAAATCAAGGTGTAACCAAGGACAGCGCCTCATGCCCATAGTCCCTGCATTTAAGAAGCAGAAGGTGTGCGTTCAAAGCTAGCATGAGCTGCGGTATGAGACGTAACCTCAAAAAACAGCAGCAGCAGCAGCAGCAGCAGCAGCAGCCGAAGAAGAAGAAGAAGAAGAAGAAGAAGAAGAAGAAGAAGAAGAAGAAGAAGAAGAAGAAGGGAGAAGGAGGAAGAGAAAGAGGAGGGGAGGAGGGGAAAGGAGAGAGGAGGAAGAGGAAGAGGAAAAAGAGAATGAGAAAGAGAAAGAGAAGGAGAAAGAACAGTTGGCCAGTTTCAAGGGCTTCTGGTTTGGACTTCAGTCTCCTGCCTGATGTATTCAGCACCCACCCAATACTCAGCTCATCTCCTTAGTCATGCAATCTCAATGCTAATGACCCCATCTGTCTAACCTTCCCCAGCCTTCCAGTCTTCCCTCACCAATAAAAATCTCTCATCCCAGGATAACTGTGGAGATGCAACCAGGATCCCAAACCTCTGCCCCTGGATCATAGCGAGGACATGAAACAGAGTCATCTTAGAAAGGAAGCCCACAGCATCCTCCTACCAAGCAGGGCTATGTCTATTGAACAGGTGGATGCCCATGGCGGTGCCCTCATTCTCTTTCACGCAGCCTGATACTGAAAGTGCAACGTACTCGTCAGTAATGATGTCTTATTGGATTGTAAAGACTGTCCCATTCCACTGCTTTGTCCGGAATTTCAAGCATTTTGCAATTCACTGATATTCAAGAAGCCCAGTGGCCCAACCTTCCCTGTAAATAACTGGTGCCCTCTCTATTCTTACCTATGAGATGAGAGATGGGGTAGTCCACCTCGTGTACAGGTCGGGCAGGGTTAAGTTTCAGACTTTGCCACTGTGAGGGCCAGACAACCTCTTGCTTTCCACATGGTGGGCCCATGGGCAGGAGCACCCTTGGATTCTGTCTTCCACATCTATTCAATTAAAGCTTGCCTGGGGTGTTGGGAGATTACAGAGCTCTTGAATTTTTGCCTTGGGAGTCTGAAAGTCTTTAAGCTAAGACAGAGGCCAGCGATAGAGGATCTTTAAGCAGGGGTTAATGGAGGTGTCTCTGTTCATCATTAGACACTAATTATGTGACTTTATGCTCTGCCAAATCCTTGTCCCAGGTTTTCTTCATTAAGTAGCCTTATGAAACTGTTGAAATGCCATGTGGACGGACAGATCTCATGCTTATGTGAAACTTCACCTCGTGAAGCATGACATCTATTTTGAACATATTCATGGGATAAAATGACCAAAACTGAGTGCGCAAGCAGGTTACCTAAGGTGCATGGGTTTTACAGTGGATAGTCAGTCTCAGTGGTCCGTGTGACTGGTTTGAGAAGCCCACCTCTGGCAGTATACGTAAGAACGTTTTTAGAGAGGACTGACCAAGGGCCATGACTCTCTGTAAATGGGTCAACACCATTCCACAGGCGATAGGCCCAGAAGGATGAAGGAATAAAAGCCAAGGAAGGAAGCTAATTTATACGGGGGTTCCCTCTCTCTCTCTCTCTCTCTCTCTCTCTCTCTCTCTCTCTCTCTCTCTCCCTCCCTCCCTCCCTGCCTTACCGCCCCCTCCATTGCTCTCGCTTACGCCCCTCTCTCCCTTAGGCCCCCTCTCTTCTCTCTCTCTCTCTCTCTCTTTCTGTGTGTGTGTGTGTGTGTGTGTGTGTGTGTGTGTGTGTGTGTGTGTGTGACTCTCTGTGTGTCTCTGCTGGTGTCTGTCTGTCTGTCTGTCAGGCCATCATGGTATGAGCTGCTAGGCTCTAACGGGCCCTCCCCAGCATGAGGAAACCATGGACCATAACAATTCTTCCTCCTTTATGCTGTCTTTCTCTGGTATTTTGTCACAGTAACAAAAAGTCTGATCAACACAGAAGAATTCACTGATTATTAAGAATCACTGATTCACTCATGACTAGAGTGGCGTGGAAGGCTGCTTGTAAATCTGTGGCATGGTCAGTGCTCTGTATAGCCTCAACGTGGGAGACATGCACAATGTAGGCTCTCTGGCTTAGCTGTGTGGCCTCGGATGGCCATTTAGTCTCTCTAGGCTTCAGTTTGCTCACCCTTTAGGAAATGCTTCTCACTTCATGGGGTTCTTTGAGGATGGACGTTCTGTGAATGAAGCTCTGTGTGGGAAATGGCATACAAACACTTATCACCTAAAGCCTTTGAAAAGTGTTCGCCTTGTTGGAGGAAGTATGTCACCGGGGGCAGACTTTGAGGTCCCAGATGCTCAAGCCAGGACCAGTGTCTCACATTCTTCCTGCTGCCTGCTGATCCAGGTGTAGAACTTTCAGCTACCTCTCCAGCACCATGTCCTCCTGTGTGCTGCCATCTGTGTTTGAGGAGGGTCCCATGAGCTTAGACATTGTTACATTGGTAGAGCTGACATAACAAAATGCTCACAGGCAATGGACATTCGTGTCTAATAGCTCTGGGGACGGAAGACCGGATCCCAGGTGTCACCTTCGGGCCGTGTGCTCACATGGCCACCGTTTGCATACACCCCTGGTACATTTATTTTCCTTTTCTCATACGGACACCAGTCATGTTGGATTGGGCGCCCCCCCTTGGGACCTAAACTAGCCATAGTCACTTCTTTAAAGACTGTCTCCAAATATAGTCACACTGGGGCCTGAGAACTACATCAAGTGTCTTTGTCAACTGCTTTTTAAATTTTTGTTTTGGAGACGGTGTCTCTCACTGAAGCTGGCATCCATGGCTTTGGCTTTGCTGACTGGTCAGCAAGCCCTCGGGACATCACTGCCTCTGTTTCTGTCTTACTCTGGCCAGAGTTGGCATTTAATGTGTGTGCCATTACGCCTGGCTCTTTAGCTGGTTCTAGGGTTTCACACGTAGGCCTCCATGCTTGTGTGGCAGGCACTTTGCTGACTGGGCCATCTCCTCAGACCCAGGAGAGCCTTTTTAGCACAAATGCTTTTCAGGGGAAAGTTTTCACCATCTCTTACTTCTTCATCACCTCCCTGTGGGGGGCTTTTATGGCATACACACTGATTTTTTAATCAGACAGTATATCTCAGCAATAAAATGACTCCGAGTGTGATTCTCATAGAATGTTTAAATTAATAGGCTTGGATCTTCTCCTAAAGCAAAAATAAGTCCACTGACCACCTCATCCTGTCCAAACCCCTGCACCAGCTGCTCGCTGTAACCACAGTCTTCTGAAGGCCAACGCCCCACCTCCCCATGCCCCACCCACCAACCCCATTTGGCCTTATCTCCAGCTGTTCACATTTCTGCTCACCAACAGGTTTCAGAATATTTCTTTGAAAAAAAAACAAGCAGTCTCCTCTGGGAGCATCTACATATGCTGTTTCTTCTACTTGTGTGTCTCCAACATTCTTGTGAGACCTTAATCGCCCCCACCCCCACCCCCGTTGCCTTGTTATTGAGAGGCAACACCTATAGAAGGCCATTATCTTTCTCAGCAATGGCATATGTGCCCTCAACAAAAAAGGCCAGAGAATGCACTTTCCCCTTCTACTTTGTGATAACAAAACAAGAAATGCATAGTTGTGTGTGATTTGTGTTGTGTTTTTGAGATGGAGTCGGCATGTAGCTCAGGCTAGCCTGAAATTCAGAATCCTGCTTGACACTCCTGAGTGCCGATATCATTGGTGTGCAATAGTACACCTTGCAAGTGTCCTGTGTGTGTTGGAGAGCTAGCCTGCAGCACGTGCCAGATCTACTGGCAATTTGATCATGGGCTTCTCAACCTCCAGAACTCTTAGCACTGCATTTCCACTGTGCGTAAACCACGCCAAGTGTTCTTTTACTGCAGACAGACCAGACCAAATCAGAATTTTATTCCTTCATATTGTTTTACAGCTGCCTTATCAACCAGATTGCTCCAGAGTGTCACCTCTTCACCTCCTCAGAAAGGCTTTCTCTTAGGATCAGGGCCACGAGAACAGCTGCACTGGAGCTCTTCTGCCACTTGTAGGAGGCAGGGGAGATTTTTTTTAGGCCAGTCTGCCAGTCATCCACTTCCTGAGATCTTCACTTAGTACTGGACTTTGAGGATTACAAGATAACAATACAGGTCCCTCTTTCCCAGAGACACTTGTATTTTGTAGTGTAAAGTCTATTAATAAACATACAAAGACCCATAAACTGTAATTTAGAATATGTGCTTACAGAAGTGCTCCTATGGTGTCAGTGTAGAACTAGTCACCCTGGGAAGTTGTGTGATTATCGCATGTGACCCAGAGATCCTTTCAAGAGTTTCTACCTGAGTGAGCAGCATGGCTGGTTCTTAAATAGGGATCGTGGGGGCAGGGCACTTCTTTATCACAGGTTGCAATTCAGTTTTACTAAAATTATCGAGGTATCAGGCTGCCTCTTGTCCAGCATGCAGCACAATATTTTTGGTGATGGAGGTCTAGTAAATCTTCCTTTCTTTAGCCTTCCTGGATTTAAGAATAAGAAAATGCCTAAAATAGCCATCGAAAGCAAATCTTTATTTAATTAGAGGAGAAGGCAAAGCAATGAAGAAGGCATCCTGCAGAGAATTAATGCAGACCCCCAGCCCAGCAGTAACCATTATATTCATCCTGTGGCTGTGCCTTCAACATTCTGAACCATCTGTTGAATATTCTAGAAGGCTACAAGTGTTGACCTGACTCTGCTCAGTGAGGGTGCACATGTTTCTTTATGGCTGTCTAGTCACATGCATTTATTACAAAATACGTCGTGAGAAGGATGAAGATGGGAGCATTTGTTTGTGACAAGCAAATGAAAGCACGGGCTTGATAACAGTTTAATTACCTGGATGTTACAATGAAGACAAAACCTTCCACACAAAGGAGAACATTTTCTTTCTTAAGACTTCTCTCCAAAATACTACCGGTTCTCAATTGAGATATGAGCTTGGTGTGGACTAAATTATGGTCTCAATAGAACTCTAGCCACGAAAGTGATGACATTTGCAGATGAGGACTTGGAGGGTTATGTCCTCGTGACAGGGTTGGTTCCCTTAGAAGAAGAGGTACAAAGGAACCTAGGTCCATATAACACAGAGACACCTGCACATGAATGTTCACTGTTGCTCTATGTGTAGCAGTTAAGCCATGGAAACAGCGCATGTCCATCAACACATAAGTGGATAAAGATAATGTAGTATAAATGCCAAAAAGAGATTTTATTCACTCGTGAAGAAGAGCAAAATGACAACATTTGCAGGAAAATGGATGGAACTAGACATCATCATCATATTAAACAAAATAGGCCAAATAACCCATATTGAGAATGAAAAGCTTAGAATATTTGCTCTAATATGTGAACTTCTCTCTCTCTCTCTCTCTCTCTCTCTCTCTCTCTCTCTCTCTCCCCCCCCCCTCAGGGGACACTACCCTACTCTACCCTACCTTATGCACATCTTACATCTGAGGTCTCTAAACTGAGGAGGGAGAGGCAGGCAGATCCCTGGGCCCTTCTGGCTAGCCAGGTTAGCAATTGTGAATAGTAAGTTTGCATGAGTATGCACTAATTGTTTCCTAGGGAATAGGACACAGCAAAAAATAGACACAGGAAGTTTGTCTGTCACGAGAGTGCATAGGAAGGCAGCCTCCTCCTGCGCGGAGTCTTCATGTTTGTGTCCTGCTCTCAGCCTTCCCGTCTCCAGAGCTGTGAGAAAATGGCTGTCACCATTCAGCCACACAGTCTTTGTAATCTGTTTATAGTAGCCTGAGCTGAAGAGATGGAGCTCAGGAGGGCCATGCTTACATGGCATCCTCCGTGCAGTGGGCAGTATGTAAGTGCTGAGCACAGGAGCTGAAAGATTTGGCCAGCCTGTTTAGGGAACCCAGTTCAGCAGAAGAGCCTGCGAGCGAGAACCCGTTGTCACACAGCTGGTCCTCTCGAACTCAAGTCTTTCCACCCTTTCTATAGAACCACACAATGGGTCAATTGAGCCCTCCAAAAATATGCATGCAAACATCGGGTGGACATTCTGTTTGTCACTGAAGTATGTGCAGATGTAACTAAGGCAAGGCTCCCATGATGAGGCCTTCTAGATTTAGGGTAGATGCTAAATCCAGTGACTGTCACCCTTAAGAGAGGGGGATTTGAGGGACTCAGATTGCAGGGTTGAGGGCCACAGGCCGACTAAAGGGAAGGGAAGCCTTGACTAGCTGAGGGACGCCAAGGATGTCAAGCACCAAAAAAACTGAATCAAATTGGCACTGAAGACATTCTTGTTCAAAGCTACTTACAGACACCAACACTGTGGTGGTCCAGAGTGGAAGGCGAACCTTCCCCTAGAGCCTCAAGTTCTGAGCCCAGGGGATGGAGCTGTTCTGTTAAAAGGTTTGTGGAACCTTGGGAAGGCGTAGCTGGAGGAAGTAGGTTATGGGCGGGGCGGTTGGGGTGGGGAGTTCCTTGACAATATTTTATATTCCTCCAGTCTCTTTCATTAGCGGTCTTCTCTGATGCGAACAGCCTCCGCCACATCCTGCTCCACAAAATGAGTTACCCGGCCACACATTCCTCATCCTGGTGGACTGAACCCTCTGAAACTGTGGTCTGGTCATTTTGTCTGTAAGCTGCAATGACACAAAACTAACAATTACTACTGCTAACACGTTGCATGCCAAAAGAGGGGGAGATGATTTTTTCTTTTTCTTTTCTTTTCTTTTCTGTTTTTTTTCCCCAGACAGGGTCTCTCTGTGTAGCCTTGGCTGTCCTGGACTCACTTTGTAGACCAGGCTGGCCTCGAACTGACAGTGATCTGCCTGCCTCTGCCTCCTGAGTGCTGGGATTAAAGGCATGTGCCATCACAGCCCGGAGACTATTTTCTGTTGATTAAGGCACTAGCTTTGCAGCACTGTGCTGCATGTAATAAACGCATCTCAGGGTGACACCACCCTGCTCTCTGCCTGTCGAGCTAGACCAGGTGGCGTGCCTCCTCTGGAGCTGCTCCCACAGCCGCATTGGTTGGCTGCTTTGTTTAGTGAGATCCATTGCTTTTGCTCTTAACATAATGAGGCCAGCCATAATGGTTTCTTTTGTAATTAAGCAATTTCATTAACATTGTACAAACCAACAAAGTATAAATGTAAAAAAAGAAGAGCTGTGTCTCGAAACCTAATTGAACAGTCAGATGAGGGGAGGGACTGCAGGGATTTCTAATTCTGTGGTCAATAGGAAATGTATGTCCTATAATATTTTGTTCTTGGGTTATTTCTTGAATGTGCCTTCAGTGTCCACTGTATTCCTGAGCACCCATAGGCATTGCCTTCAGCGTGTGGTTTGTAGCAGTGGGTGGAAGAGCAATTTTCCATCTTCCATTCTGGGCATTGAATCTCATGCATGCTAAACACATTCTCTGCCAACGAGTGCAACCCCTGGCCTTAAAAAGTAAGGCGTTTTTATTTTGTGTGCTTTTGAGTTAGGGTCCCAGATGGGCCATCCCATTCTGGCTTCACGCTTGCCAGCTGAGGCTAACCTTGAACTCTGATCTTCCTGCCTTCACTTTCCAAGTGCAAGATTTACAGGCGCGATCCACTGCATGTTGCCTTTTATCTTATAGAAAAATGGTGGTGGTTGAATACATTTTCACTGCCTATGCTAAAATAAAAGGAAGCAGTCATATTTTTAAATTTCAGTTGGATTGCTTGATTAATCTAAAATTGGTCCTTATTGTGTCAGAAAGGGTTATAATGGTTATGATAGTAATTTTTTAAAAAGTAAGTAAATCACAGTGTATGTGTTACGTGTCAGACATGTTTCTGTGCCCACTTTCTCTTTTCATTAATTTAACATCCACTGCAGCTGTATGATGTGAATAGGATGATGCCAAGCATTTTGTACCTAATGAAAGGGCAGTAAAGAAATGTGGCAAGAGGGACCTCACCTGGAAAAATCCAAGCACCTCACTGGGATTGGAGGCATTTTAGGCATGGTGGCCCACTTCTTGGTTTTGATGAGTTGAGCTCTTTTGTGTGACTCTGGGGCGGGGGGTGGGGGTGGGGGTGGGTGCTAACTAGAGGGTAACTCAAGCAGAGTGTGTACCTCATGTTCCTGAAAACTGGGGAAAGTAGCATTTACCAAGTGTTCTCACTGCAATCCTTGTAAAGTTGGTGATGACAAAAGAGCCACTTCTCCCCAGTTCTTTTAGAGACCCCAAGGGAGCGGATTTACCTGTATGGAAAAGGTAGGGTTTTAGCTACAGATGGGTCATCTGGGATCAGAATTTGAATCCTCACTTCCTTTCACTTGGAATACATTGCTGTCTGTCTACTCCTCACCTCATTCATTCACAAAGTGAGGCTAGGAACTCAGCAAGGTGGCTCACGCCTACAATCCAAGCACCCAGGAGGCTGAGGTAGGAGGCTTATTGAGTTTGAGACGCTAGCCTAGGGTACATAGAGAGTTCTAGGATAGCCCTGGCTATGAAACCCTAACCTCAATACACCACACCAAACCAAGTGAAATCAAACCAAACTAAACTGAAACAAGCCATCAGCAACAGAAAGGAAATGAGAATAGTTTTGTACTTATCTCCTACATCAGGTGAGGATGAATGAGTTAATATTCCAGAGCCCTGCCAGCAGGGGGCGAGAACTGCAGAGGCTAGCTGACCCTCACCCTGCCACTCTCTCAGGCAGTCACTATTCACTAAGTCAGTCTACAATTATTTGCTCAGAATCATGTTAGAGCGAAAGCTTTGCAGTTGCCTCAGATATGTAATTGGGTATTTCTTTATATGTGAGCCACATTCCAAATGTTTCCAAAGTAGCCTTTGTCTCAAGGAAACTTTTGACATATTCATAATAGCCCAAACCATCAGAAAGGACAGGACAGACAGCTTAACTATCTGTACAAGGAGTTGTTGCAATATTGGGAGAAAATTCCTGAAAAGTAGCAAAGAAAATTAAAAAAAAAAAATTCAACCGCAAATTTACCACTCAGGCATAGCAACTATTTACATTTTAATGACTTTCCTTGAGGCTTTTTATGCATAGTTGTTTGCATAATTATATACATTCTCTCTGTTCAGTTTTTATCTTTTTTTCCCAGTTATTATTATATAATCAGCATTTTCTACGTGGCTCATTCTTTGCGAACATCACATCTTGTGCCTTCATAATGTTCCATGCAAGGATTGTGGCATGGATTATTTAACCAAACATTTAAATTTAAATTTTTCTTCTATCACTTATGCTGTTGTAATATTGATCTTGCAGCACAATAGGCTCACCCTCCTGTCCTTCCCAAGCCGACTCCCAGAGCTTCGGCTTATTTCATTAAGCTGTATGTGCCGATGTGTAATTACTGGATCAAAGAACATGCCCATCTTAAGACATTCAGCCCACTGACCGCAGTTCTCTTTAAAAGCCTCTGTCAGTTTACACTGAGATCTGCAGCTCAGGAAAATACCCATTTTTGCCACAGTTTGTTTAGGATGTCTGTTAAGATGTTAAAACATTAGCTAATTTGAGAGCCACTTACTGCTGTTGTTTCTTTCCGCAGGGCTTTGATAAGCAGAGATATTGAAACATTCCCCATGTTGGTTAAGCAACACTGTTTCCTCTCTGTGGAAAGGTCATTTGTGTCTTCTCTCTACTCACCTATGGGTTTCTTTGTTTTTCTTTAAGACTCATATTAATTTGAATATGTAAATACAGATGTTACAGGTGTGTCAATGTGTCTACCCATTTGCTGTTCCCTTTTAAGTTTGCTCAAGATTTCTGTGTTCCTAAGATGTAATTTTTTTTTTCTTGTAATCACATCTGCCCATCATTCCCTTATTGATGTTTTAATATTTTCTCAATCTAGGCTTTCTTTCTCTTTCCAGAACCTTTATAAATATTCATCTCTAACTGTTTATAGTTTGTTTATGCTTTGATTTAACAAAAACAACTCTTTGATCCATCTGGGACTTGTTTCAGTACATGATATTGAAGGACGCATTCCCCTGACTAACCAGTTGTCCCAGTGTAATTTTTCTGAAAGTCTTGTTTTCCTTGCATTGTAACGTATTAAATGTTCATCTGTATTGATACGTCATGCAAGCTATCTGCTGCATCGAGCTGAGCCATGTACCACACTGTTTAAATCCATCCATTTTCAGAGACTGTCCTTGGGTGGTTGGAGGCTCAGGAGAGTCTCCCGTGTGCAGTGGACTTCCAAGTTTTCTCTTCCTGTGAGACTGGGGGAAGCCTAGAAAAGACAGGCAATGGCGCGAGGGAGATGCGCACCAAGACTGAGAGACACGCACACTCCAGCACACCTCACATCCTCTGCCCTGACGTTTGTTCCTGGAAGGTAGGTTTTTTTGTTCGGCTTTTTTTCATTCGACCCTCACTTCTGCTCTTGCAATTCCGCATCAGGGGTGGGACCCTGGTTAGAAAGGCTCTTCCTAGGGGTGGCTTTGTTTTCTTTCATTTTTGCTGCGTGCAGTCACCGTGGCTCTCTTGTGCAACTAGAGCCTGCCTCTGTTTCATCCACTTATCTCTGCCTCAGTTCCTGCCTTACACTTACATATTGAAGTGTGCTCTGTGCTCTTTTTTTTTTTTCTTTTGAGACAAGGTCTCTTGCATGTCAGTCTGGTGTTAAACTCATCGTGCAGCCATGGACACTGGAACTTGGAGTCCTCCTGTTTCCATCTCCCAAGTATTGGGAGTACAGGTGTGAAATGGTATTTCTGGTCTTATCCAGTTCTGGTAATCAAACCCAGGGCTCTGTGCATGCCAGGCAAGCCCTCTGACAACCAAGTCACATCCCAAGATTCCTTATCTGGCATATCAGAGGATTTCTTTTTTTTTTCTTTTCCTTTTTTTAAAAATTAATTTATTCTTGTTACATCTCAATGGTTATCCCAACCCTTGTATCCTCCCATTCTTCCCTCCCTCCCATTTTCCCCTTATTCCCCTCCCCTATGACTGTTCCTGAGAGGGATTACCTCCCCCTGTATATGCTCATAGGGTATCAAGTCTCTTCTTGGTAACCTGCTGTCCTTCCTCTGAGTGCCACCAGGTCTCCCCCTCAGTGGACATGGTCAAAGGTGAGGCACCAGAGTATGTGAGAAAGTCATATCCCACTCTCCACTCTACTGTGGAGAATGTTCATATCAGAGGATTTCATATCTTCCCAGTGAGAGGCAGACACTCAATCCAAGGTCAAATGCTTATATTTCAATCCTTTGAATGCATTCTTATCTGAGTCCTTCCAGATCTGATGATTTTCATGTTTTTGATATTTCTAACCTTGTCCATGAAATTTCAGGTCTGTTGTTACACACAGGGTCACTAGGAAGAACTAAATTAGGCTGTGGAAACCCTCCCAGGGAGGGAGGCCAAGAATTTGTCACAGAAGAAAGCTCCTCAGGCCACCCCAGTGCGGCTTCAGGTGGACAAAAAAAATCAAAGGAGAAAAATTCGATATGCGTAAAGTCTGTAACACTGATCAACAGGGCAATTAGAATGGGAAATGATGATTGACAGGGTCTGCAGGCAAACTCACACAGGCACCCTCTCAGGTGGCGAGAGAAGATTCTAAAAGGGTCATAATTCATCAGAAAACACACCCCACATGCAAAATCTGAGTGGATTGTAGCCCAATGGATTGGTGTCACCAAAGACTCCATGTGTAGTAAATAGTCTGGTGAGAGTTCGTCCGTCCATCCATCCATCCATCCATCCATCCATCCATCCATCCATCCATCCTTCCATCCATTCACATGACAAATACCAGCTCTGTTTCAGTCACTGTGTGCATTCCTGGAACTCATGATCCAGTGTTGAAATCAACCTAAGTCCAGTGGAGGAGGCAAGCGTGACCAAGTCACTAGGAAGAGGCAGGTCACACAACACACCATTTCTCCTTTTATTCTTTGCTTTTCTCAGTTATCTGCATTAACACTTCAGGTAAAATGTGGGACTCAATTCTGGTTGTGGCTTGTGGATAATCAGTGGTGCTGCATTCCACACAGGCAACGCTGTTGGAAGCTGTGGGATGATAGTGTCATGGGGATCTTTTATAAATATGTTTCTGCTCCTCACTGCCGCGTAAGAAAGAATGACTTCACACCCACTGGGAATCGGTATTTGAGGCCTATTGTTAATAAAACAACCAAATGACAGATAACTGTGCAGTAGTTTTCCCCACATGAGATCAGAGAAACTGGAGGCTTTGAGGGCAGCGATGGGTTCTTTACTTATAGATTTAATATGTTGAAGCATCTTATTTCCTTCCCATATGGGGATTAAAAGAGAAAGAAAAAGGTGAGCGTTTGAGAAAGGAGGCTTAAAGATTACACGTGCTTTTCGGACTTTGACACAGGTGAGGAATTCTTAATTACAAGCCACCATCTCTTGACTTCTTTGTTTGACTTGGTAAGTCTTTGGCTGTAGCCTATTACTGGCTCTCCCCTGTGTTTTACAGAAAGTAGACCCAAAATGAAAAAATTTTAATGAGGCACTCTGAAAGATTCTGAAGACAGAAGAAACTAGCACCATCAGCTTTATGTGCATCATAATTTAGTGTAGAAGACAGCTTGTGACTAGCTAGCTCTAATAAAATAATGCCTTGAGTCTGTTAAGCAAATACAGCATAGGTGCTGTGCTAAACACCTCTTGTATCTTACTTCGCAAAGCCATGGTGATGGTTATGAAAAAAAAAAAGATAAATTGTGATGGGGAGCGATGGAGGTGGATGTGGGCGAAGTTAGGGTGACGTCTGGGGGATGAGTATGACCAAAATACATTATTTCACACGCATAAAACTCTCCAAGAATTAATAAAAACTGTTATAGTGAAAAGTGACACAGTGAAGCCAGGTTTCTATGACTCAAATGTCTCTTGTACTCCAAACATGTCTATGTGTTTGGCCTCTTCTGCTGAATGTATAGACTCATGGGAGTGAACAAAACATACAGAAGGCAGAAGAGAATAGAAAGCTGGTCCTCCTGGCAGATGGATTTGAAAATCTTTCACAAGGAAACTGACAGAACTGAGTGATTCAGAAAGATCTAAGGTGATATAAAAATGTAGGAGCCTGGGAACACTGTCAGTCAGTTTGCTTGGCTTGACTCCAACTTGGTACCTGCAGGTCCATGAGCATTGTCTGGGTTGTGAGGGGCACCTACCTTTTCCTTGTAACCCTTCCTCCTTGATTAGTGACTGGGATGGGCCGCATGACATCAGATGCTCCTAGTTCTCTAGGGTTGGTCTAAGCTATGCTTTGGCCTCTCTAATGCTATCTTGTTGTGATTCCAGGTTGGGTGGTCCTGATGGAGGGCTGATACTGCCTCGCTTGCTGAGATACTTTTACTGGAAAACGTAGCCCTCATCTCCACTGTTTCACAGTGGGTAACTGACTTTGCTTGCAGTTCCACCAGCCTGGTCATGAGTTCAGTGGCTCCACCAAGTACCAGAAAATAGCCTTCTCTTCCCCTTTCTACCATGCAAGCCACACCCACACCCAGATGCTGATAACAATAGCACTGCTGGGCAAAGAGCCTTGCAACACTTCAGAGTGCTGGATAACTGCTCTTCTCCACATTCAAAAGGGTGAAGAGTTGCAAAGGATGCACCTGCTTCGAGTCAGCAGCATCCTGCTAGACTTTGATATTTGATATGCTCACTAGAATTCTGTAATTCCTTGTTTCAATGGCCCCAGGTTCAACTATGTTACCTGCTGCATCTTCCTTGTTTTTATTCTGCAAGATTGGCCATGTAGGCATGTGCCTTCCTAGGTTTGTTGACTCCTAAAAGCCAGCTGCTTGGTGTGGCAGCAGGGCAGACAGAGCTTGCATCTACAGACAAGGCATCCACATGCTTGCACACTAGGCGGTTGCATAGGACAGAGCTGAAAATGGGCTGATTGCAAAGAACTAGCTTTCCTCACTAGATTGTATATTGGGAGGAAAATGCTTCCTTCTTCTGTCTGTTCAAGATCCTGTGCTGGGGGCCTGAAAGCAAGTTGGTGGGTGGTACATTAGCAAGAAAGAAGACAAGGTGGCTCGACATGCATGCAGGAGTTTTCCACAAAGCATTTACTGAGTAGACAGAGATGGAAAGGTTAATGTAGTCATTCAGCCAGAAAGAGGGTGGGCTTCAGGCTTTAATAAGAAATCATGGATGTTCTCAGTCTTCAGTGATCTCATTCTCTCTTTGTGTGTATGTGTATGTGCGTGAGAGAGAGTAAGTGTATGTGAGTCTATGTAAGTGTATATGTGTGTATAAGTGTGTGTGCATGTGTAAGTTGCCCATGTATGTATGTATGTATGTATGTATGTATGTATGTATGGTATATATGTATGTATGCATGTGCACAGGGAGGCTTCAGAACAACCTCAAGTTATTATCCTCAGGACCACTATCTACCGCCTTTGAGACAGGGTCTATCTTGGCCTGGAGCTAACTGTTAGGCTGGATTGGGTAGCCAACCAAGTTCCTATCTCTGCCTCCCTAGCACTGAGCACTGGGTTACAAGTGCGCATCCCCATGCCTGGTGTTTTATGTGGTTCTGAGGACTGAACTCAGCACCTCATCCTTGCAAGGCAGCCATTATCCCAGCCCTTCCACTGGGCCTTTTGGTGTTAAGGGAGCAGCTATTGAGCTTTCTTTTTCCCAGTGTTAAGAGACAGTCTTCTCCCAAACGAGAAAGCACTCTGGAGGAGGCTTTAATTGGAAGTGGCTCTGTTTAAGGTAATATTTCCATAGCTGTTGATTGTTCAAACGCTTTCAATTTAAACTAATTTTCATGTCACCCTTGTGGGCTATTAACCTCTTCACATATTTATTAAAGAAGGGACTGGCACATATTTTTATTTAATAGCCAATAGCTTGATTTTTTTTCAATTTAAAACAATTTCAGTGCCAGCACATGGGTCTCTGTTTCTTACACTTGCCTCAGGCCTTGCAAATGTTAGGGGTGGCCTTGGTTTTAAGTTAGCTTTCATAAATGAGATAACCCTGGACATGTTAATTTTCTGAAAGGAAACAGTATTTGATGACGCTGGTGTGGGCCCAGCCAGAGGATGCCTGGTGGTATGGAGGCACCAGTTTCTAGATTTTTGGATAATTATGCCATTTAACATATGAGAAATCATGAATTATTTTTCTGTGGATATCCAGGAGCTACTCACAGGACAGGGGAAAGATTTACTATCTTGTGTACACAGAAGAAACCAAATAGCAAGTGAGCAAGCCAATTTACCTCTCAAAGATCACCCCTCCCCATTATGTCGCAAATCTCGAACATAAAACAAGCATTACACTGAGCTAAGCTCCATCACACATAAATCACATGAATCATGTCTTACGGAATATTACAGAGTGATGTATCACTCCTCTTTCCTAACACAGTCTCTAGGAAACAGCCCATCTATTTGTCATATGCCATATACTCATCACTTGGTTTTATGTCAGAAGATATATTAGATAGGCAGTATGCATCTATACTCTGAGAACTTTGGAGGCTGAAGCAGGAGGATCCTGAGGCTAGCCTGGGCTACACAGTAAGACTGACTCTTGGAAATAAACAAAGAAGAAAAAAGAGAGTGATAGCATTAATGGCAAGCTATTAAAAAAAAAAACCCTAAACTCTAGTGACTTCAAACAATCGCATTCATCATCTGAGAAGTTTCTCTGTCCCATGGACAGTAATTAATGCAGACACTCACGACTGGTCATAGTGCAGAGAATAAGTGTCCTGGAGTGCCCAGCCACAAATGGGACATCTGTATTATACCGGTTCCCCAAGACTCAGGAACTATTTTGGAAGAGGAGGTGGAAAGACTGTAAGAGCCAGCGGTCAATGAGGACCAGAGTGAAACAGTGTCTTCTGCGCTCATGAACTCATAGTGTCCGCCATTGCCTGCACAAGATATGCACACGAGCAAGCCAGTCAGTGCCCAGCATGGAGGAGGAAGGGGTTCATTAGCCTTCAAGCCTAACTGAAAAGCTAAGACGAGTTGATGGCTCCACTGGTGGCGCAGTCAGTTTTTATTAAGGAGATGGCTCATGGTATGCCAATCACACTCTAGTGGGTGGTTCTGTTTCCACACCCAGATGATAGCATAAATTCAAGTCAATAAGTTATTAAAAATAAAAAGAAGGACATAGAGTTGGGATGGTAGAGATGCATCTGGGAGAATTCTCAAATAATTAATAAATATATTCAGACAAACCAAAGAAAAACCTAGTAGCGTTTAGAATGAGAAAGCATGGCATATGCCCACAAGAGACCACTACTCAATTTTGCCAGTAATGGAGGGTGCTGTCATCTGTGACAACATGCATGACCCTGTAAAGCATAATGTTAAATGAAATTTGACAGATACAAAGAAGCCAGTATTGCATCTCACTTATGTTTGGAATCTGAAAAAGTCAATAATTCCCCGCCCTTCTCCCAAAGAATAGGTGGGGTGGGAGCTGAGAAGACACTGAAAAGGAACACAAAACTTTAGTTAGATAAATGAATAACTTCAAAAGATCTACTATACATTACAGTAAATATAGTTGGCAGCACTATACTAGATACTTGAAAGTTGATGAGAATAAATTTTAAGTCTTCTCACCACACATGCACATGCACACATATACACATTCATATACATGAGGTAATGCATGTGTTAAGTAGCTTTAATTAGACATTTTATAGCACACACACACACACATCAAACTATCATGTTGTATACTGTAAATAAATATATGAATAGATAAAATAAGATTTTAAAACTCTGCTTGTTAGATAAGAGATGTAAAAATATAGAACCCCAAACAAAACAAATGCCCCACGAGGACACCTATTCCTTTTATTTCCATGTGCTAGAATTCTGGCCGGGCTGGTCCTCTCACCAGGTCAAGGGTCAACCAGGGCTGTAGACTTAGACTTCCTGGATTCCCTGGAAAGGCTCCTCTGCTGAGCTCACCCACGTGTCTGGGCTCTCTACGTCTTGGGATGTTGCAGTCCGGGCTCTCTTCCTGGGCTGCTGGCTGGAGAGGTCTCACAATTTTTTTAATCATATGTTTCAAGAGCACAACAACTCACTTCAGCAGAGCAAGTGAGCGAGATGATCCAGAGAGAGAAAGTGTGAGCTCACAAAGTCAAGGTCTTTCACATGCCAGTCTCCAAGGTGACTGTGGCCCCTGGGACTCTACAATGTACGGGCCAGTGTGGATGCCCCACATGATCTCAGGACCACGCACATGATGGCCTATCATTCCCATATTACAGTATATGGTCAACATATACATAACATGTTAAATTATATTCCAATTGCATTGCAGATATATTTAAGGTCTTGTAGGCCTGAAAATAAGGAGATTTTTTTCTAGGAAGAAGTGACGTAATGGCATAAACTTGTTAGAGGTCTAGTTACTCTATACATATTTATTGAGTCTGTGTGCTAAGGCCAAAGACCACAGAAGTCAGAGACTCAACACGTGAGGCGAGAGTAAGGCACAATGGTTAACAGGCCGAGGAGAGTGTCACAAGTCAAGGACTGGCAATAGCTTCCTTAGAAAACTCAGGTAAATAAAGAGAAACTCTAGTCCTCCTGCAGAAGGGGCTAAATCCTGCAGTCAGTAACAATGAACTTGGACATGTGTCTCCATCTCTCCAGGGCCTCTGGATAAAACCCAGAATGACCAACACTTGGGTTTGAGATTCTTGATGCATTGAGCAGAGAGCCCAGCTCATTTTTCCTGAGGATCCTGGACCATGGAAACAGCAAGATCATCCACGGCATTGTTTTAAGCTATGCAGTGGGTTGAGATGTGCCTCATTCAGGTATGTGTGCTGAATCCCCAACTGTCACAGCATTTGGAGAGAGGCTGTAAATGGACTTGATTAATATTGAATAATTTACAGGGGGTGGGATGGTACTGGCTTCCAACATTAGCATCTGTAGCAGAAGAGGCACCAGAAAGCTTTCTCCTTCACAAGGGAAAAAATATGTAAAAATATGAGAAGACAGCCCTGGCCAACCATGCAATTTATCAGAAACTTGGTCTTAGAATTCTGGCTTCTAGAACTGTGAGAAAATACATTTCTGTCTTCTACAATACCTTAGTCTGTGGTATTTTGTTACAGTAGCCTGAGAGAATTCATACATGTGGTAATAGCAAACTAATAGAGTGGCAGCCCACCACTTCTGTGGAATTCTATTCAGGTGAGATGGTACATTCTATATTCCACTTGTGAGTTTGTAGTTAGCCTGAGCTATATAGACCAGACTGAGTTACATAGATTTTTTTTTTAAAGACCAGCTTGGGCAAGAGAGCAAGACCATGCCTCAAACCATGAAACAAAACACTCCAGACAATAAGTAGAACAGTCATTTCCCAAAAGTATAGAGACACAAGGCCATGGCACTAGGAGATATAGGCCATCTTGGATGCCTGCCTACCACTGATAAATATTTAACAAAAGCAAAGCCGTGTAACATTGATATTAAGCATCAAGTAGCTTACCTGTTTATGAGCACGAGGAATTTGGGGATAATTAGCATCTGGAAAACCACCTACTTAATGTGCCTCTGTGGGGCTGTTCCCTGGTGAGCTGGGAAGCCTTGGGGTGACTTGCTACTGTGCTCATCTGGGAAATAGCTAGCTACACTGAAGAATCAGTTGGCTAACGGCCACTCTTAGCAGGTCTTTTGCTTTAAGCAAATTACTTATATACTATGACCACCGCCACCACATATAAAACAGGCATAAGAAGAATATTTTACAGAGCCTCATTAAAATGATTAAAGTATTCATGAGCGCAAAAACTGAAGGACTGTGCCCAGCACACCAAGGCTTGATACGATTGTTATTATTGGGAAGGTCTTCCAAATTATTAGGAATGCTGAGGATGTGTGTGTGTGTGTGTGTGTGTGTGTGTGTGTGTGTGTGTGTGTGTGTGTGTGTGTGTGTGTGTTGCTATCTGGTCTTCAGTAAAATAAATAGTTTGCATCATTCATACGTATTATCTAAGTTAATCTGCATCTCTACCTAGACAGGGAGATTCATATTACTCCCAATTTACAAATAACAGAGGGAAAAAAACGGAGCCCACTGGGGCTAAAGGACTCCCTTCTACCACCTTGCAATTCAACAGCCCAATGAGGGTCCATGCCTGCTTCCCTCTCCACGCACCTGTCCTCACTGATGTGGTGGATCTGACTTGGCCCAGTGCTTGACACTGTGGGCCTCGGTATCATATCGAGCTCTGGAAAATACCTCGTTTCTTTGCACAGATGACACGTTTGGCCTGAGCTACGGTGTCCCTCACCCATGGTTCCCTGGACACCAGAATAACGGAGCAGGATTTAATTTTCACCGTTTTCATTTCTCTCTTTTAAGCCTACACTTTAGACGGGAGAGGCCTGGCACGCTGTATCTCTGCACACCCAGGACGGCATGGATGAGGTGAGAAGGGAAGGTTTGAAGCTCCCCACTTCTCTCAGCAGCAGCCTGTCCTGTCTTTATCACCTATAGCCTTGGGTCTGTAATCCTGACTGTGCCTCACTCTTGGGAGTGGGGAGGCCTGGGTGTAAATTCCTCCACCCCTGTGGTGACCTGCCCTCTCCTTCCCTCTCCAGGACTCAGAGCTGCAGTGCTTTAAAGGAACTTCCTCTTGCAAAAGCTTCCCGCACTGGGAAGGGCTATTCTGCTGGGTCCTCCTGAGCGGCAGCTCAAAGTGTTCCGTTTCTATTCATTCTAGTCTCTGGGTTCCTCAATTTAATGAGGTCTTTCCTATTGTCTTTAAAGAGCGGTCTCTCTCCTGCAGAGTCAAGCAGTTAGGCGGAATTTGAGCACTGAAGGGAGCAGGGACAGAGCAGGGCAGACAGAGCAAAGCCGACCTTCATGCACTTTATGAAGAGCTGGCTTCATCTGACTACTCCCTACACCCCGCAAGCCGGTGTCTCACAGGTTCCCACTTACTAGTTGAACCTGTCCCAGTTCCAGAGCAGACTCCCCGAGGGACACAGAATTTATCATTAGTCTCCATCCCCTAGGACCAGCAGGGATGAGGATACATTCACATCCTCAGAGAATAGCACCAGCCTGATGGTTAGCTGGGGGCTTCGGAAGCTTCTTCCATTCTTTTTCTCAAGCACCATTGCTGAAATCAAATGCAAATGACTGAACTGGATTCAGAGTTCCTGGAAGCCACTGGATGCCTACATGGTCTCAAAGGCAGCTGCTTCTGGAATACAGGCTTGCTGTGGCCTGTTTTCCCTTGCTACAGCTAAATACCGGAGGCTCGATAATTACAAAGGATAGAGCTTCTTTGGTGCCAGGTTCTGGAGCCTGGGAAGCCTAAGAGTTTGGTGCTGGCCTGTGCTCAGCATCTGGCAAGGGCCTTGTGATACCCCACAAAACACTAGGCAACTCAGGTCTCTCCTTTGGTTCTTATAAAGTCCCTAACGCCATCAAGGGGCTCTAGCCATGACCTAATCCTAAGTACCGCTCCCCCACCCCCGAAGGCAACCTCTCTAACTACCATTTACGTATGAAACTTGGGATTGCATTTCTAAGAAGTGAACTCTTCTTAAGGCACATTTGAACCACAGCAAGGCTGCACCCAATGTTCATTCAGTCAGAGACTCTAGACTTAGAGCTTGATTCGCCATACTGTGACCTCCCGGTCACTCAATAAATGCTCTAAACTCAGCCTCATGCTCACTCTTAGGCTGCCAAGAACCCACAGATGTGTTTCCAAAACTGGGTCCAGAGAGGAAAGCAGGAAGCTACTGTAGTCACTGCAGAAGACTGGACCATTGCTGTGACATCACCTTGATCTCTGTCTGCCCACAGGGATACGAATTAAGATTTAGGCTTGAGCCAACCTGTCAAGAGCCACATAGGCACTAATGTGTCAAACCAGGCAGGTGTTAGCAACAAAGTAGCAGAGAAGCTACAACTTATCCTCTCTTGGGTTTCCACGGAGGCCGAGACTAAGACCGTATAGTCGTGAAAGGCCCATTCATTGGCATCTGGGGACATGGAAGGGTGTGTCTTGTTCCTGAATCCTTCCTCTTTGTTGCTGACTCTGTCTTGGTGAGATGATTTTCCCTTTCAAGGCCCACAGGGATGCTGAGGCTAGCTAACCAGGGGCTGAACCATAAACCCAAAGCAATCCATTCTTCCCGTAAGCTGGGTTTTCAGGTATTTTGTTACAGTAGCAGAAGTTGAGTAACACACCTGCTAATTCTAAGAACTGATAACAAACATAAAAAGAGCTAGCTGTCAGCAGAGGATGTGGTTTAGGACCATCAAAGTTAAAGACTGTGATATCAAGGATAAAGAAAGAAACGACTCATGCAGTTACGGAGGGTAGTTTGTTCTATGTAAAGGAGGCACTGTTCTCTAGAGCAGTGAGTTGCAGTCTGCTTTGGTGGTCCTTTCCTACTTAGTAAGGTGGGAGTTCCCAGCCGATCCAGGAAGAGACACTAGGGAGTCTTCACTAAGGGGCAGGTCTAAAGACCCCACTGCGCCAGAAGCCAGATGGCTCCAGGACTGGGATTTTGGTAAAGCTACTATTCCTGGCAAAATTACATCTTTAATATTATTTTTGGACATAAAAACTGTTTGGGTGCACCTTTTAAATAGTCTTAATAACAGGAACCTATAACACAGACCTAGGATTCAGGGGAGATGAAGTGAACCACTTGGGAGTCTCTTTTATTTATTTATTTATTTAGATGAAATAGACTAAGTACATTCTTTTTACCAAGTTAATCGGGAGAGAGAAACTGTCTGAAAATAAACCCCATGAATAATGGCTGTGCTCAGGAAGGGAGTGCGCCTGGGATGTGGCGAAGGAGGTAAAGCAGTGCTAATGGCCAAACAGTGATCAATTAGCTTGCAGAGCTGAGCAGCCATTGGGCTTGCTACTCATCACATCTAAGTGAGGGCTCTTCAGGGACACACACAATGGCTGTCAGTCCTTGGATTAAAGCTGTATGAAGCCGCTGGTGCCTTTGGCTGGTTTCAATGAGCAGATGTCGCCTAACTGTGGCTCAGTCTCATATCCATACAAGCAGACCATCCTATACGCTGCCCAGGGCAGCTTGTGTGCAAGGGTTCTGTTCGCCTGGAATTCACACAGCCTCGGTTCCAGATGAGAATAGAGGAGAGCTGCGGTGGATGCTTTTTAAAATGCTTTTCTTGGGTAGAAATAAATCAACTCCTGGCCTTTAACGGTGATATCCTTGTTGTTAATTCGTGTGAAGCATTGCTGCTTTTTGCTAGGGAAATGTAAGGAATCATATACTCCTTCATGTGTAGTGTTCACCACGTGCGTACTTTGCGATAAAGGCTTGTTTGGGTACCAGAGGTGGAACAGTGACACTAGCATGCAAGCTTCCTGTCTTCAGAACACTTACAGTTTAGCAGGAAACAAGAAATAAACAAGTATAGTAACACGGTCAGCACAGGCTAATCTGAGCCAGGAACTCAGCAGAAGCAGCAAAAAGGGAAAAGGCATTAATTGGAACTTATCAAAGTTGATGTTTTTCATGTTGTTATAGATATGATACAAGGTAAGAGACGAATCAATTTTTCAGAAGAGAGTCAAAGATTTAAATAGGCATTTCTCCAAAGAAATTATATAAACGACATTTGAGCACACGGAGAGCATATTGCTAGTCATCAGTCCAGTGCAAATAAAAACCATGAGAAGGCGCTTTGCACTCACTAGGCAGACTATGCTGAGAGATACCAATGTGGTGCAGGATGAAGAGAAATCGGAGCATACATCCAACTCAGCATTGATGTGGCAACTGAAAAATAGGTACCACCCAAACTTAAGAATATGGTTACCACATAACTCAGCAGGTCCTACTTCTAGGTGGAAACCCATAGGAAGTGAAAATTATGTCCACATGAAAAATTGTATGTGGAGGCTTTGTCAGAATTACTCACGGTGGCTTGTCAACTAATGGATGGGTAAATAAAATATGCCATGTCTATACAGTGGAATATTATTTCACAAAGAAAACCCATGAAATGTTGATGCATAATTGATGACTCCTGAAAGCATTACACCAAGTGAAAGAAGCGATCTATAAAAGATCACGTAGTGTGTGATATGGTTTCTTTAAAATGTTTAGAAGAGCCAAATCTTTACTGAGAGGAAGTAGATGAACATCTGGCCAGTGGATTAATTATCTACGAATTACATCTCAGGAGAGGTGGGATGAGGAGGAGAAAGAAGAAAAGGAAGAATCCCCAGTCATAGAAGAATTAGGATTAAAGGAAGGAGAGGATGGAGGAGGCAGTATCTCTGTTTAGTACTTTGTGGAGGACCATGAGGGAGGGAGACAGATACGTCTGAGTCACAATACCTGCTCTGTCACTTGCAAGAAGCACTTTCACTTAAAACTAGGTGGCCTTTCTTCCTTCTTCCCATTTTATCCTCCCTCCCTCCCTCTCCTACCTCCCCTCCCTCTCCTTCCTCCCATTCCTCTCCTCTCTCCCTCTCCCTTTCTTTTCCCCCTTCTGATAACTTCCCAAGTCTCAGACCTCCTGCCAACAGCTTTCTAAGCATGGAGGTATCACTCTTGTAAGCATCTCAGGAGGAGATGGTATGGACCTCTTTTCCCAGGTGCTGGTACTCAAGGATACACAGCCACCATGCTCTGATGAAGACATGGTCTGGGATGAGCACATCTCTTCTTTTGGTTTTATGTACCTCATTTCCAAAATCTGATGGTTTTGTAGAGTTCATGTATTTTTTTAAAAATGACTATTTCATACTAATGTTTTCCACATTAGATTGTGGCATTTTTTAAAATGCCAATGACTTATACACTCATTCAAATTTTATCCTTTTGGCACACAGAATTCGCCTTGGTACTTTCAATTAGTTAATAATGATCTCTCTAAAGATGCCCACGTCCTAACATTGAGACCCTGTGAATTTTATTTTATTTGGAGAAGGAGCCTGTATATATGTACTTTAATTGAGGATCTTGAGCTATTTTATGCTGGGTTATTCACATGGGACTAAAGCTGAGAGCCAAGAGTCTTCATTAGTATGAAGAGCAGGCCACATGAAAACAGAACTGCAGGTCAGACATATGTGGTTACCACCCAGGGTTCACTTTGGCCACCAAAAGCTGGGGAAGATAAAGAAAGATGCCACCTCAGTGCTGCCAGAGTTTGACTCTGCCATGACTGCTGGCTTCCAGAGCTGGCTGCCATGTTTATGGCTATTTGTGCTGGTGACCACGAACCACTGTATTGAGATATCCTGTCTGTTCATTCATCATGGACATGCTTTCCTTTATCACACTCAATGTAGAGTCTGCCTGACAGACTTAACATACAAGTTGTTTCAGGCTTAGTCTGTACTGACTGTATTTTCTTTTATAAAATAACATTTTTTTCCTTTATTTTATATATATTTGGTACTCTGGAACTGTATTCTGGGTCTTGTTAATAGTAATGTGAATTTGGTCATATCTCTCTAATGAATGCTTATATTACCTCATTGACTTGGTTAGTTAGGCCAGTGATAGCTCAAGTCTTTCTTTTGATGTGCTATGTTTATCTGGGCAGCTTATGTTTTTTTCTCTTATGCACACATGGTCCAGGTACCTGTTAGATACATTGGTAAGATTTATAAACAGTATTTAAAATTGTTCCTCTTTGCATTTCCTTTCTCACTCTTCAATAGCCCTACCTGCCCAACATTCCATCTTCTTGTTCCATGTGCCAGAAAACTCTGCAGGTTTCCTATGGTGTCCCCATGTTATGACTGAAGCCTGAGGCCAGGACCACACCCCATTTCAAGCATCTCATGGTGTCTCCTTCCAAGTCTTGACTCCTCTCCCAAATGCTTCAGGCCCCAGAGATATCAAGTGCTAGTTTTAGGGCATTTTATCCAAAGTTTATAGCTGTTATCTGTATTATCAACATATTGAAGTCTTTCTTCTCTCTCCTGGAATCTGGCATTTAGCTACTGGTGGAAAACACAAAGCAATTAGATAAGATCGGGTCCAATTTAGTCGTCAACAGCAATCACTATCGATTATCCTTATCAGGGCATTGTGTGAGATACATAGCATTACCCCGTCGTCCAGATAAACTATGGTGCTGAGAGAAGTGAAGTGGCGTGCCCAGCACCTTACAGCTTCTCACTGGAAGTTTATCCGGTGGGCTGAGATTTGATATGAACATCTGGCTGGGTGTTTCCACTCCTCTTGGGTTTTGAAACAGCTGGAATGACCCTCAGTTCACTTGCTCCATTGATTGCCATCCACAAGTGGGAACTCATGGCTGTGCTTATGAAAGCATGTGGCTTCCTTTCATTAGAAGAAATGAGCTTGGAGGAGTTTACTGAAGATGTGGCACAGGTTTATTTTGCGGGTGGAAACAGTATATAAATAGGCATGCTGGTGTAACTAGGGGAATTCCAGGTCTCAGCCAGGATAAAATGAAGCCACCGGCCCTTCCCTTATTATGGATCTGATCAGTAATTTTTCCTTTGAATCTCAGTTTTTCCAACTCCAAGCTGAATATACTTTTAGGAATATACTATTCCTAATCCAAAATGGAGGAGAATTCAATAAGAAAGCTGACTCTTTATTTTTAAAAACATACTATTTTACCTCATGGGTGTGCCTGAGTGTATGCACACATGTAGAAGCCTGTAAAGGTCAGAAGAAAGGTCCGATCCCCTGGAACAGGCATTACAGATATATGTGAACTGCTATCTCTGGGAACTCTGATCCCCTGTAAGAGCGCTAAGTATTCTTAACCACTGAGCCATTTTTTCCAGGGTTACACACACACACACACACACACACACACACACACACACACACACACACTCACACGATGTATGTGTGAATGTTCATGAGTTTGGGTTAGTGTGTGTGTGTGTGTGTGTGTGTGTGTGTGTGTTTGTGTAGAAGTCAGAGGACAACCTCACCTTCTACCTTGATTGAGGCAGAGTCTCTTGTGACTTGTTCGGTGCTATTTATCCCAGGCTTGGCAGCCCACAAGATTCCAGGGATTCTCCTGCCATTGTCTCCAATTTTCCACGTCCTGTTTTACCTGGATTCTGAGGACCCAGTTTCCAATCTTCACATTGGCATAGTGTGGTGTGCTGGTTAGTTTTGTCAACAATACAAACTACAGTCATCTGGGAAGAGGGAACTTCAACTGAGAAAATGCCTTTATTGCACTGGTCTGGGGGCGTGTCTACAGGGTTTTCTTAATTAATGCTTGCTCCTGTGGAAGAGCTCAGACCCCTGGTGGGGTAGTGCCACCCCTGAGGAGGTGGTTTAGATCATCTAAGAAAGCCTGCTCATCAAACCAAGGGGAGCAAGCCAGCAAGCAGCACTCCCAAATAGTCTCTGTTTTAGTGCCTGTCTCCAGGCGCCTTCCTTGGCTTCCCTTTAAGGATTGGCTTTGACCTGTATGCTAAATAAACATTTGCCCCAGTTTCCAACCAAGCTGGTTTTTATCACAGCAACAAAAAAGCAAACTGGCACGTGGCAAGTGCTTTATCCATGAAGCCATCTCCCAGCCCAAAATCTGACTTTTACAAGACCTCACAGATGGCAGAAAGAGTGGGTTGGTGGTGTCCAGATGCACACAGGAGGAGCCACGGGGACACACTTTAGTGAGCAGAGATCCACACTTTGTTTTTTCTGCTTGGCCTGAGGGTCTTCCAGGCTAGGAGGCCAGTCCCTGTCCAGCAGAGCATTGTGTAGTGCTTACCCCTTGCAACCACCCTCCACAGACTTTCTGCCTGTGTGGCTTGGGCTGTGGCAAACCATCAGGCAGCTGAGAAGATTGCACACTCCTGCCTGAGATGTGACTCTGTCATTATTTTGTCTTCTTTTTTATTTTAAATTTTCTAATCCATGTCCTCCCCCTGGAATGGAAAAGTCCCGCTCCTACCCCACATACACTTTATGGTACTAGGCACTAAGTGATAACAGAAGAAGTCACAGAAAATGAACTGTGATTCCCCAGTCTCTGTGAAGATGGATTTGAATAAACATGACTATTTATTAGAAACCTTTGGACTTACATTTGATCACAGATATTGTTTGAATGTGTGATCTGCCCCTTCTAACAATCCTCTAGGTGACAGTGTTGGGAGCTGGGGCCTAATGAAAGATGTTTGGGATTCGGGGTGTGGTGTCGAATCTCATGAGTGGATCAGTGTCAATCACACAGAGCTTGCTGCTCGTGAGTTGGATATGTTGATTGCTCTCACCTATGTTATGGAGCAGATGACACAACGCAACCTCTTGATCTTTTCAGAAATCACAACTGTGGGAAACTAATTCCTTCTTTTTGTAAGCCTGGTCTTTAGTTCTGTGATGTTGGAGCCCAGAATGCAGCAAGCCAGGTGTATTGGTTCAGAGATTTTTGCTCTGGGACTGTTTGCTTGGAGGCTCAGAGGGTCAAGGTCAAGTACATACATCTGTTTTTTAGTGTGTGGGGGCTACATTAGAATGGGCTCGTACCGTTGGTTTAGCCATTCTATCTCTGGCACAGATCCCTGTGTTCTGAAATATCTGCATTGCCTCCTTTTTTGCTTCCTTTCTGTATACTATTTGTCCAAGGACAATTTCAACAAGTAAAGGCACAGAAGCGCATGGACTCAATGCTTTGTGACTTCTCTCCCTAGTTGACAAATCCCAGTTCCCCCAAGACAAAGCTACCTTCTACCCTACACTGCACAGCGGGAAACGAGTTTGTCTGGGAAAGTGTCCGGGTCCTCGTCTGCTTGGTGACAGCTGTCCAAATAGAAGAGGTGTTGTGCGTTTGGAAAATGAAGTTATTTGGCCTGGTTGATGGTGTGTGACTGCTGGTGGCAGATGTCTGTTTCTCTGCTGGTCACCGCACTCTTTCATCTGCTGGTCTCCAAAGAAGACATGCTAGAGAGATGGGTTTAGTGCCAACCGCACTGGCCTTTGTAGAACAGGATAGCATTATTGCAAATGCGATAGGTCCTGCCATAGAGGGGCTCCCCACCCTATGCTGGTCCCCACTTTCTTCATTTTTGAAACTATTCTCTTTCCTCCTTCGCTCTCTCCTCATCCCCATTTGTCCTTTCATCTGTGATTGTCTAGGGCAGCCATAGACACTGAGGCAAGCTACATCTTGGGGCTTTTCATGTGGACTCTGACCAAAATTGCCACTTCCCTTCAGAGTTAGAACTTGCTACTGCTCTTGTTTCATCTAGGCAGAGGGAGCTTTCTGTTGGATTACTCTGGAGACATTTGCATATACAAAGAGCAATGACCAGTGGAAATTAATTCCACTCCATTCTCACTACCAGGCTTGTAGGCTTGTGCCCCACCCATAAACCTTTCCAACAAGCTAGGCTACTATATATGGCCAATCTGCTGAAGGAAACTGCCCTCCCTCATCTCTTTGTGTGTTTGTCTCTTACTCTTTATACCTCTGTTCTTTCCTCATCCTTCCCCATATAAAGTCCCAAGCCCACATTTTGAAACATATGCTTTCTGAACAATGTATGCATGTGAGAAAACACTCCATTGGGTAAAATAATGTGTCTTTCAGTACATCTGATGTCCATAGAGAGCCACTTCAGTCTCATAGAAATAAAGGCAGGAGGGCCAGGCTCATATGTATATACTTCATCCCATACTGATTCTGTTTATGTCAAAATCTGACTGGTCAGTGTCCTTGATGATGACCTCACATGGCAAGTGTTTCTCTGGTCTAAGGAAGAATGAGGTTGGACGTTTTGGAAGAGGTACCCATCTTCACTTCATTACCTGAAAAGCTACTCTCAGGTCCTCACCCAGGGGATCAAAGGAATATAAAAAGAGAAAAAATCCACTCTAGCAGAATAACTAGGTGAAAGTGTCATGGCCCATGGGAGAGATAAAGTCCTAAAGGACTCAGCACTTTGAGATATTAAGTCAGTTAGACATTCTCCCGCCAACACAGTAGAGAATAAATAGACGGGACCTTGCCAGAACCCCAGGATCATCAGCTATTTAGAGGAAGCAATGCTGGAGACTGTGAGACATTCAAGAAATATCGTGTCCAGAGCTGCTTCCCAATGCTGCTGAAACTTGCAGAGCTGGGTGACCTGGTGGGTCTACGGATACAGCACCAGGAGAAAGACCAGTTATTATGTGCCTGGGATAAAGCCTGGTCAAGCAGATGTCAAGTGCTAGCTGATACCTAGGTTGGGGAGCTTTAAAGACCAGCAGCATGACCAGTGAGTGATTGCTCTGTGTAGTTATTAACCTGAGAATCTTTGGTTCTATGAGTTAAACCTAAGTTAAGTCAAATTCTACGGTCTTCTGCTCTGTAGACGTTGGTCAGCTGCTGTGGGAGCAGTGTGTGCCATACTCTAGTTTAGTGTAAGAAAGAGTGAGGGAAGGACTGAGGTTAGTTCTAACTCTACATATTGCCTAGCTGTAGATATTGCAAAGATACAGAGCACATCACAACGCTTTAGAGAACTCAGAATAATGCAGAGAAGAAGTACAAATGTCAAGGGCTTGGTGTGATGAAACGCTATGGTAGGCCACTGCCTTAAGTATCTGGGAGGGTACATGAGGGCCCGTTCATCTACCTCAAGGAAGGCTGCAGGCAGGAGATGATTGTTGAGCTGGGCCTTGGTATACACTCATAGTATTAGCTCATCAAACACTATCAGAAAAAGCAAGTATCTATTGTGATTGAAACGTAGTGAGTAGAAGGAAATGTGGGTCATCAGACTGCAAAGGCTGGGTAAGGTTAAGTTGTTTACCACACCAACGAGTCTGTGCTGCATGCTGCAGGAATTGAGAAGCTGGGAAATCTGTTCAGAATGTCACTCGGATAATATGGATTGAAGCCTTCTGGTTGAGGAGGCGAGTGGATACATGCAAGTATCTCAACTCAACTCTCTGAGAGATGAGAGATGTATTTATTAACAAACATACACATGGAAACAACAATAACAACAACAGCAACAACAATAACACCACCACCACCACCACCTTATTCCTGACTTCCTCTGGGATATGAAGGAAAGGGCAGGGCAAGCTTACCCAGGAAGAGGAAGGGGCACCACTTTCTGTAACAAAGGAAGACTGAATGTTGACTCACATGATAGGAAGTGGGGGTTATGAAGCCAGGGGCTAGACCGATGGCTGCTGGCCCAGGAAACCTGTCTAGCACTCAGGGTAAATGATGGGCTTTGTGGATTCCAACGAAGTGATCCTGGCCAAGTTAGCATGCCTCTATGTGTCTCAGTTTCCCTCTTTAAAATGAGGATGCTGACAGCATCTTCTCTAAAATTCTGCTACAGTGATCAGGTGAATTAAATATGTAGGACACTTAATATTACAGAAGACACTGAGATCTAGTAAGTTTGAGTCATGAGTAAGGGAAAAGCCAGGGCACACTGGGTCTGAAGTGTGTGTGATGGGCAGGGAATCTGTTCTGATGCCGAGTGGTTCCCACCGGAGATGTTAAATTACTGGGAAAAAACATTCAAAACTATTAAGAACAATAAAATTAACAGCCCTCTATTCCTTGCAGATCTAATGGAGATGGATGGTGCTGCCATGGGCTGCACTGAGGTGCTTGCCAGCAGCAGTTCTAATGCAGGCTCTGTGGGGTTTGCGGAAACCTGCAGGCTCTGCCTCCAAACAACATTCTCAGCTGCACAAAATAGAACATAGCAAGCCGACTATCAAATACAGTTACAAAAATATACATCTGCAATATGGTAATATATGTGTTTTTAATTAACACTAAATTATTTTTAAAAATCTATGAGTTTTACAACTAGTGTAATTTTAATGTGAGGAAGTGTGTGGATCATGTCTGTGTGTCTGTCTGGAGCAACAGTAAGACAGAAAGTATAGATACAAGCGAGGGTGATTTTCAGAGTTCAGATTTATCCCTCTGCTTAAAAATTCAGTCTCATAGGGCAATGGGAGGAGAAAAGGGGGGTGCTACAGGGGAGAGGAGGGATACTAGCAAGGGATGGAAGGAGGATAGAGGGGGACGGGCTTGGGGAAAGTCTGATAAGAGAATTATGTAATCTCTATGAAGTCCTTTCCAGCACAGATTCTGTGCATGAAGCAATGGTGGGGCAGGCTTCGAGTGACTGGGTGAGTATGTGATGTCATGGGTGTTCTCAAAAACCTAATGAGTGGGTGAGTGAGTGAGTGAGTGAGTAAAGTGGGGTTGGCTAGCCTGAGAAACTGGCCCCATTCCTGCCCCCTGCATCCCTTACCTCTCTTCCTTGTACCTTTTCACTGCACGTGTATGGATGCGCTGGTATTTATTGGACAGATGCTACGTGAAAGGTATAAGGACTTATGAGCAGTACCAAGATGGGTGAGTAAGCTGTGAGGACCGGAGGACATGGCCCGCAAGGAGTGGACAGGAACCCAGAAACACCTCACCACTGTTCTGCACGTGGTTGTTCTTACCGACTGCTTTTTTTCCCCCCTTAGGACTTCCGATAAAGTCCTGGAAACCAGAAAGGAGAATTTCAAAGTTGGCAGTAATGAAATAGCAGCCAGGTTGCTGTCCCTGAAAAAGAAACCTGCCTCACACAGGGCTTGCCTGAATCGCGCAGCCTGCAGAGCCGAGCTTAGGGAAGTGGGTCAGTTTGCAGAGGGAGCTGCCATAAGCGTCTGCAAACAGCTGCCTCTGCAGGAACCTGTGTTTGCTAGGGGGAAGAATTACAGATGGGACCTCTTTAAAATATCCTACAGAGTGGTACCTGCTATTGAATCTTTAGAAGATTGTTTTATGAGATGTTCCCATATTGACTTATTGAGAAATAGGTCACTCTTCCACAAAGGTGTAGCGGGACCTGATTGGATGTGTAAACTCTTTTCTTCATGTTACCAATAGGTTTTCAATAAAGCCTGCCCTGCTCTTGGCTGCACAAGTCTAGCTGTGGGTGTGACTGCTTATGGGAGAGATTGATCTTCCTATAGTGGTCAGCTGGCCTGTTAAGTGTAAGCGCACTTAACAGTGAAACAGGAGAGCCCTCCTTCTTTCCACTACTCCCCCCATTTAAATAAAGTTTTATTGAAATGCAGGCACATGGATTTTATTTACATGTTATAACCTAAGACTATTTTTGTGCTTCAACAACAGAGTTCATAGAGCAGCACTCCACTCCCTGAAAAGCCCAACGAATTTATTCTTGATGCATATAAAAGACTTGTCTGCTGCTGACCCTTTATTCCAGTGCCTAAGGACCAGGCATGTCTGTTGGCTCAGGGCATGGCTGAGATTTCCAGGATATGTCTAGGGATGAAGGAAGTGAACAGCAGGGTCTGACAATTCAAATGTATTTCTTTTGTTGTCAATCTTAAGTCCTATAGAGATGCTAAAGGGCATGAAGTCCACTCCGTCTAAAGAGGAAGTACCTTAATTTTTGATTAAAATACAGTGACATCACCCCCACCAATTCCTCCAACCCCTCCTTCCTCTCTTATTCCATCTTAAATTCATGGACTATTTTTCCCTATTACTGTTACATGTGTATGCATGGATATACGAAGACAACCTACTGAGTCTGTTTAGTGTTGCTTGTGTGTATATGGTTGCAGGGCTGACCACTTGGAATTGGATAACCAGTTAGGGTGCTCATGCCTGGGGAAGGCTGATTCTCCTTCTTTCAGCTCTCCACTCAGTCACGGATGTCACCATATGGAGGTCCAAGAACAGTGGCCCAGCTCTTCTCACCCTCTTCTCTCTGTTTCTAAAACAGTTTCTAAGATGGCCCAAGACATATTCAAAGGGATCTGCAAGGACCAGTATAGGAGGTGGTTTGCATATGCTACTCACTTTAAGGGACTTCCGGTGGAGTTAGGGAAGATGGGACAAGATCAAAGAAAGGCACCCAGGGTCACCGTGGGAGGCACAGAATACGAGAATTTCATAGCTTCTTATTTTTGGAGGCATGATGTCTAGAAAGAAGAAAAAGTCATGGTACATGTAGGAGATGCTGCCTCAGAATTCCATTTAGCCAAAAAAGCAGCTTCCTCCATGTGCAAGAAAGCCATGAACAACATCTTCTCTACGGCAAGGGTACCTTCTCCTGGGTGTGTGGGCAGTGAAACTAGAAAAAGTGTCAGGTACAATGTCTACCCAAAGCAGAACAAGCCAGTTTCCATAGACTATAAAATAAGACGAGTAAAGAGAAACTCGGTAACTCTATTAAAAATAAATTCAAATCATGACAAAACCCTCAAAAGTACCTGACTTCCTTCCCAGCTGATTTACACACTCTGTTAGGTCCCTAAATTTATAGTGAAAATAACCAAAACAGTGTTGCATCTGACACATAGACAATAGTAAAGTTAAGAAGATCCATTATTCACAAGTGCTAGGCAAGGCTAGAAATGCCTTCCATAAAGGCTGAAAAATAACTCGAATTTTGCAAGGACAATATTTCAGCACAAAAATATAAGAAATAGAGATCGGGAAGCTTGCTCAGTGGGTAAGAGTGTTTATTCTACAAGCACGAGTACCTGGGTTTGAATCTCAACACCCATGGCAAAAGCCAGGCATGTACAAGCCTGTGCCTGTAAGCCCAGGGTTGAGGGGCAGATTTCCTGAGAACTATAGGCAGGTGTTTGCTGAGAGTTCACTCGCCACTTAGCCTAGCCAAGATAGCAAGCCTCTACTCCTGATAGGCCATAGCTTGAAGCAGTGAGATGTAAAGTTAATAAATAAAGACATCCATTGTTCTTCTATAGACTCTGCATGGGTGGACATGGCCAAGGGAACCTGTATCTGAACCACACATGCACACACACCGCAAACAATACACACATGTACACACATGCCACACATATATGCACATACACACACCACACTACACCCCCAACACATATACACATATATACATACCATGTATGGTATACACACATTACATATACATATACTTCCTACATTCCACAATACACATACATACCACACTCTACAGACACTACACATATACTATATACAACACAGATAAAAACATATACAACACTACACACCTCACACGTAACAATACACACTATATACCACACAGCATATAGACATATACGTATACACTGTACACCAAATACACACACTAGAAGCACATACACCACATATATACACTATATACCACATGTACATTACATATTACAAACCACATATCATAGAAACACACACATTCTTCATAGCACAAAGCATAAAACACATATACACCATACACACCACACAGTGTATAAACACATACTACACACATTGCATACACATGCACAACTCACACAGAACATATCACATGTACCCACCCACATAGGCCAAAATAGCACATACATATGCACATAGCACAGACATACACCACACACCTCACTTACATACCTCATACACCATGTAGACTCATCACTCGTACATACAACACACACATAACACACACAAAAATGACACACACACACTACACACACACCACATACACATTACACATACATATCACATATACTGCACATACACACAACACACACATAACACACACACAAACGACACACACACACTACACACACACCACATACACATTACACATACATATCACATATACTGCACATACACATAGCACACATATGCAATGCACATTCCACACAAAGGGCAAGAAAATAGAGGATTCAGCGTGCTGTAGAGAAAGGCAGAAGTGTATTTTGTACGGCGTGTGTGTTCTCCTTCTCCCTGAGAGGTGAGAACTGAAACAGGTCTACCAAGCATTCTAAGAGGAGAAGTAGCTGGGAACACAACAGTGGCAGAGCCTTAATTTACATTAGCAAATGGGAGCAAGGCTGTAGGTCACAAACCTGGGCAGAATGTAAAGTGAGAGAAGAAAAGATGAAAAGGATGGGCAGGGTGTGTGCTGCAGCTTCTGCCCTGGAAACAGAAGAGGAGGTTCGGAGAGGTGAGCGGTAGGGCCAATGCCATCGTTGAACCTAGCCTCCTGGCGCACAGGGCTCAGTGGCGGGCAGAGTGAGCAGCAAGGAACTAGTTCTGCATTGTCTTCCTAGGAACTTTTTTTTTTTTTTCCAATTTAAAGACAAAGGAAGAATTCTTTTAGCATAAAGTCTATGTGCGTGTTACCTACAAAATCAGTGCACTAGCCAGCAACGTTTAAAATTGCATTCCTCTTCTTCCTTCTCCCTCTTTGTAAGGAAGAAATGTCCCGAGGCTCCAGCCCACTGTGTCTCTCAGGAGTCTTTGCTGCCTAACTCTTTCTGCAGCCCTTGCCTGTTTCCCACACTCAGTTGTTCACTTACCAGCCTTAGGGATCCTGTGTGCATAATGTATCAAGCATTCACTTGACTTTGACATTTAAGTTCTTTCCTTCCTTCTTTCCCTTCCATTTCCTCCCTCCCCTTCTTTCTTCCTCTTTCCTTTATTTTCTTCCTTCCTTCCTATAAATGTTTATCGAGTACCTGCTCTGTGCCGAGTCTGCTCTCTGCACCATAAATACATCAATAAACAAAAGAAAACAATTTTTTATTCTAGGAACTTAATTTTGTAGAAGATTCCCTTATTTGGGTCCAAAAACAAACAGAAATTATTAACAAATACAAATAAATTAACATATAAAACCATGATCTATTATGTGATGCCCAGGAGAGAAGCAAAAACAGATTAAGGGACAGAGCATGGGGAGGCAGTGCGGGCCCTTTCTTCACAGCTGAGGGTGACCCTGGGCAGAATTCTGGGATTCGAGGGATTCATAGTAGGAGTTTTCTCATTATTGTGACCAGACTTGACAGAAACAGAGTATGGGAAGAGGACCTGTCTTGTCCCACAGTCTGTCATGGCAGGGAAAGCATGACAGCTGGAGTGGTACCTGCTTCACATGGTGGCCAGGAGGCAGAGAGAGTGCAGGACAGAAACAGAAGTGTGTGTCCTTCAAAGGCCACTTCTAATGACCTTACTGTCAGCTAGGTCACCTGACAACAGTCCAAAAACAGTGCCACCATCTGTTCAAACACAAGGGTGGCTGTTGGAGGGGACAGGAGGCAGTTCACATTCAAACCACACAGAACTGTTCTACAAGTGCTTTGAACTGTAAATTTGCTTGAGGAAAAGCAAGAGGCCTTTCTGATGGAAGAAGATGGCACAAGCAGAAAGTGGACTGCGATGGGCGCTCAGCTGACTCAGTGGTAGCGCTCAGATCACTAAGAACAATGATAGAGAATTTGCATTTTGTACGTGAGTGGCACTGAACTACATTTTAAAATGTGGAAGTGTAGGGGCAGGGAGAGGCTCATTATGTAGCCCAGGCTGGCCTAGAACTCATTACATAGACTAGGCTAACCTAGAACTTGGGATTCTCCTGCCTCAGCCTCCTGAGGCCTGGTATTAGAGGTATGCACCATTATGGTTGACTGATATGACCTGCATTTCAAAGTAATTTCCAAAACCATTGTTAAGGACATGCTATGAATGCAGGCAAAGGGGAGAAACAGGGAGACTTTAAAAAGGAGAGAGAGAGAGAGAGAGAGAGAGAGAGAGAGAGAGAGAGAGAGAGAGAGAGAGAGAGAGAAGACAGACAGATAGACAGACAGACAGACAGAGACACAGAGAGAGACCGAGAGACAGAGAGAGACAGAAAGACAGAGACAGACAGGCAGACAGACAGGAAGAGAAAAAGATGACAGAGATCAGTTGGAATTGATGGGTCTTCTCAATCCATGCTCATCCACTGCTTAGTGATGTTGACATGAATTAGTGTGTGATTTCATTATATGTGGATATACTTGCATACTTAACCAACGAAAATGGTATAGACTACTACACATCTAGGCTGTATGGTGTTATGGTGTGTGTGTGTTTGTGTGTGTGTATGTGTGTGTGTGAAAGACAGAAAGAGAGAGAGGGGGGGGGGAGAGAGAGAGAGAGAGAGAGAGAGAGAGAGAGAGAGAGAGAGAGAGAGAGAGAGAGAGAGAGATTGTTCCTAAGGCCATAAAGAAAGTACATGAGATTAAATCCATCACAAGAGAAGATGATGCAATAAAGACACAGTAAATATGAGATGTCTGAGGCTGCTGGTGTTCACTCCCAGCATAGCATAGCAAATACACATGCCAGGAACATGGCTAACTATCATCATTATTGCTATACTGGGCATAACTGTGTGTGTTGCTCTTTACAGTTGGCAGTGAGAGGCTTTGCTTCCAGGAAGAGTACGGCAATGAGTTGTGTATTCTTCTCCAGTATCACGGTGACTATAACGTTAGCACCCAACAAAATCTTCTCAGGTCTTTATAATGGATGAATACTCCATCGTATGTAGTCTTTAGTCAACTGGGAAGTTACAAGTATGCCACTAGAGTTCTTGTCATTTTGTGTTTCTAGTAAGTGTCTTACTTATGAACCCCTGCCCTCTGAAGTCTCCATCTTCTCATCCCTATTGTCATTACCCACACATCTACAAAGAAGAATTCTACAAGAAAACAACAATTTCTATCAAGTGTTGCTGCCAGGCTCTGGCTGCCTTTACCGCTGGCAACACAGGGACAGCACCTGCAGAAATTCAATTTACAGCAGACGTGCTTCCTTCATGAATGTGGAAATGTGTTGGGCAGGCCTTCAGGGATGGTTGACCAGTTGTCTTGCTGCTGCAGGGCCCTGTTTCTGAGTAATGGGAACTAGTGGACTTTACAAAGTGCCGTTCCACCCATTTCAGGCTTTCTTGCTTTCATGCACCAACATAAAGGAAATCTAAGGCAATCTTATTTTATTTTATTTTTTTTGTTAACACAGACCCATCCACCCTATAATCCTTTAGTTCTGTAATTGAACTCAATTCTGCCCAGTTTCAGGCATCATGAATTTTATCAATTTTATCTTTTACTGTCTTCATCCCTGAGTCTTTGTAGTTTTTAAAGAGAAGATTGCAGAGGCTAAACCTGAAGTCGCGAGCCTCTCATTATTAATAAAAACAGATTATTACCAGGCTGCCCTTAACTGTACAGAGTAAAATAGTAAAGGCTATCCTAGCAAAGGCAGGGTAAGGCTGGTAAAAATGATCATACCACAAGCATCTGCACAGCTGAATGAGTTCTTAAAGCTAGCGTTAGATATACAGGCACATTCCAGACCACATGTCCCACTAGAATTTCATGACGTTTTCAATATTTTATGAACTATGGAAAGTACTACCCAACAACCTTTGTTTTAGAGATTGGCTCTAGTTTATGTGCTGTGTTATCTTGTTTATCTCTGGTCATACTCTATTAATCAAAACTCCAAGTGCAAGGTTAGGGACGGTAGAAGAGTGCAAAATGTAGAAAAATTTGGAGACTGTGAAAACAAAAAAAAAAAAGGTGTTTACTTCTGTCTTTGTCAATTTTGATTTGACAAATTTGTCCATTTTAGCTTATGACAATAAAATTATAGTCAAATCATGGTTGCTTAAAGTTTTTACAGAACCTGAAAAAGTTCTAAAACTCTCTGACACCATGATTACTTTTCTCAGTGGAATTTACCTTTTACAAGTTATTGCTTAAACTGATGAAATGTTTAAAGCACAATACAGTTGCACACAGCAAGACATGCCATACACACTTTAGAATCTCTTGTCAACATAGTAAAACAAAAAGGACACATTTTATACCTTTTAGAAGAGCAAAAACAACATTATTATATTTAAGTTATAATAAAGTCTACAATGAAAATCAGTGTAAAAACTAATAGCTTTAATGAAAATGTTCAGTAATGTGACCCCACCCAGGAAAATATGCATAAATTAAACTTAAATCTGCCTGAAAGAAAGTGAGAAACTTGAGAACACATTTAAAGATGCTATTTACAGAATAGCTTTGTGATGGTTGGTTTTGGTCAGATTGACACAAATCTGGACTCATCTGGGAAGAGAGAATGTTAGTTCAAGAAATGTCTTTGTCTCATGTCCTGTGGGCAATCTGTGAGGCATTTTCTTGATTGATGACTGATGTGGGAGGGCCAGGCTTACTGTGTGCAGTGTCATTGCTGGGAAGGTGGTCCTGGAGGCTGTAGGAAAGTATTCTGAGCAAGCCATGGGAAGCAACCCGGAAGAGCACTCCTCTGCGGTCTTTGCATCAGCTCCTGCTTGCTGTCACTTGCCCTAACTACCCTCCATGATAGAATGTGATCAGGAAATGTAAGCCAAACAAACCTTCTCCTTCTGATGTTGCTTTTGGTTGTTGGGTTTATCACAGTAAGAGAAAGCAAACCAAACAGGCATAAAAATAAAAATATCTATAAATGAGCTTAACAAGTGAAAGTAGAGGTCTTTTTGTTTCTGTTTTTAAATTTATTTTTAACTTATATATTCACTTTACATCATTATCTTAGCCACCTCCCTTCTCTTCTCCCAGTCCCTCCCTTCCACTCTCTTCCCCCATGGCTCCTTTCTTTCTCAGAAAAGGGAAACGCCCCCCCCCCCCAGGTCAATCCACTCCAGCACATCAAATCACATCAGGACTGAGATCATCCTCATCTATTGAGGTCAGGAAAGGTAGTTGGTTAGGAAGAAGTGATTGAAAACAGACAACAGAGGCATTCTCATGGGTAGCACACACTCAACGTACTAGGGGTCCCACATGAAGATCCAGCTGCCCATTGCTTACATACGTGTAGGGGGCCTAGGCCCAGTCCATGCATGCTCTTTGGTTGGTGCTTCCTTCTCTGTATGCCCACATGGGTCTAGGTTAGTTGACTCTATTGGTCTTCTTCTGGTGTTCTTGTCCCCTTTATTTCCACCCTCCTCAACTCTTCCTCAGGTCTCTGATCTACCTAACCCTTAGCTGTGAGTCTCAGAATCTGATTTGATCAGCTGTTGGGTGTGTCTTCTCAGAGGATGGTAAGTTAGGCTCCTGTATGTAAACATAACAGAGTATCATTAATGGTGTCAATGGTTGGCTCTCTCGGATGGGGTGGGCCAAGCATTGGTTGAACATTCCCCCAGTCTCTATCTTTATCTGTGTACATCTTGTAGACAGGGTACATGTTGGTTTGAGGGTTTTGTAGATGGATTGGTGTTCCCCTCCCACCACTATAAATCCTGCCTGGCTAGAAAGTAGCCTCTTTAGTCTCCGTGTCCCCTGCTGCTAAGAGGCTCAGCTAGAGACATCCCCATGTCTTCACTGTCGCCTATCTTGCCCCAGGTCTCCATCTTGTCTCAGTGATGCTCCCACCCTCAGTTTCCCTTTTCTCTCCCAACTCTCTCACCTTCCCTCCTCACTTTCCCCACATCTATTACTTCCCACCTCTATTTTCCTCCCCATACCCTTTCCTATCCACTTCCCTTTATATATCCACTTCCACCTATTATTCTGTTTCCCTATCTGAGGGAGATTCCCTTGGGCCATTCTTGTTTCTTAGCTTCTTTGGCTCTGTGAATTGCAGTATGGCTTCCCTGTAATATATGGCTAACATTCACTTATAAGTGAGTATATATCATGTGTGTCTTTCTGGGTCTGGGTTACCTCACTCAGGATGATGCTTTCTAGTTCTATCTATTTGCCTGCAAATATCATGATTTCCTTGTTTTTAATAGCTGAGTAGTATTCTAGTGTGCAAATGTATCACAATTTCTTTATCCATTCTTCAGTTGAGGAACGTCTAGGTAGGTTGTTTGCAGTTTCCGGCTATTATGAATGAAGCTGCTATTAATATCATTGGGTAAATGTCCTTGTGGATCATCTTTTGGGTATATGACCAGAAGCAGTATATGCTCACTTGAGGTAGTACTATTTCCAGTTTTCTGAGAAAGCACTAGATTGATTTCCAAAGTGGTTGTACAAGTTTGCACTCCCACCAACAATGGAGGAGTGTTCATTTTTCTCCACATCCTCACCAGCACATGCTGTCACTTGAGTTCTTGATCTTAACCATTCTGACGGGTGTAAGATGCAATCTCAGAGTCATTTTGATTTGCATTTCTCTGATGACTAAGGGTGCTGAGCATTCTTTAGGTGTTTTTCAGCCATTAGAGATTCCTTTGTTTCAGTGAGACAGTTTTGCTATGTACCCCACTTTTTAAATTCGATTATTTGGTATGTTAGTGTTTACTTTCTTGAGTTCTTCATAAATTTTGGATATTAGCCCTCTGTTGGATGTAGGATCAGCGAAGATCATTTCTCAATCTGTAGGCTGTCATTTTGTTCTATTGACAGTGTCCTTTGCCTTATAGAAGCTTTCCAGTTTCAAGAGGTCCCATTTATTAGTTGTTGCCTTTAGAGCCTGAGCTGGTGGTGTTCTGTTCAGGAAGTTGTTTTCTGTGCCAATGAGTTCAAGGCTTTTCCCCACTTTCTCCTCTAATAGATTTAGTGTATATGGTTTTATGTTGAGGTCTTTGATCCACTTGGACTTGAGCTTTGTGCAGGGTAATAAATAAAGATCTTTTGCATTTTTCTTCATGCAGATGTCCGGTTAGACCAGAACCATTTGTTGCAGATACTGTCAGTTTTCCATTGTTTGGCTTTGGTTTCCTTGTCAAAAATCAAGTGTCTGTAAGTGTGGGTCTTTCTGGGTCTTCAGTTTGACTCCATTGATCAACTAGTCTGTTTCTATGCCAATACCATGCAGTTTTTATTACTGTTGTTCTGAATCACAGCTTGAAATCAGGGATGTAGAAACTTCCTTTATTATATAGGACTGTTTTAGCTATTTTGGGCTTTTTGCTTTTCCATATGAAGTTGAGAATTGTTTTTTTTTAAAGATCTGTAAATAATTGTGTAGGTGTTTTGATAGGGATTGCATTGAATCTGTAGATTGCTTTTTGGTAAGATGGGCATTTTTATTATGTTAATCCCACTGACCCATGAGCATAGGACATCTTTCTATCTTCTGATATCTTCTTCAATTTCTGTCTTCAGAGACTTGAAGTTCTTGTCATATAGGCCTTTTACTTGTTTGGCTAAAGTCACACCAAGATACTTTATATTATTTGTGGCTATTATGAAGGGTGTAGTTTCCCTAATTTTTTTCTGGGCCATTTGTCACTTGTATACAAGAGGGCTACTGATTATTATTTTTTAGTTAATTTTATATTCACCCACTCTGCTGAAGGTGTTTATCAGCTGTAGGAGTTCTCTGGTAGAACTTTTGGGGTCACTAATCATATCATCTGTGAATAGTAATATTTTGACTTCTTTCTTTTTATTTTGTATCACCTTGATCTCCTTTAGTTGTCTTATTGTTGTTGCTAGAACTTCAAGCGCTATATTAAAGAGATACAGAGAGAGTGGGTAGCCTTGTCTTGTCCCTGATTCAGAGAAATTGCTTTAAGTTTTTCTCCACTTAATTTGACTTTGTTTATAGGCTTGCTGTATATTGCCTTTATTGTGTTTAGGTATGTATCTTGTATCCCTGATGTCTCCAAGACTTTTTAACATGAAAGGGTGTTGGATTTTGTCAAAAGCTTTTTCAGTGTCTAATGAGATCATCATGTGTTTTCTCTTTCAGTTTGTTTATAAGGTTCATTACATTGATGGATTTCCATATGTTGAGCCACCCCTGCATGCTTAGGATAAAGCCTACTTGGTCATGGTGGATGACATTTTTGATGTGTTCATGGATTCGGTTTGTGAGTATATATATATTTTTTGAGACAGGGTTTCTCTGTGTAGCCTTGGCTGTCCTGGACTCGCTTTGTAGACCAGGCCAGCCTCAAACTCACAATAATCCACCTGCCTCCCAAGTGCTGGAATTAAAGACATGTGCCACCACCTCCCAGCCTGTTTGTATCTTATTGAGTATTTTTGCATCCGTGTTCATAGGAAATAAAGTTTTATAAAGAAAAGTATACAAAAGACTGAGAGACATAGAACAAAAAAGCTTGAATAGTTAAAAGCCATATCAATTTCTCAGAATGATGACTTTTTACAATTTATCATTTCCCCCAAATTAATCTCTATGTTGAAGGCAAACCCCAGCACACAGACCAAGATTATAATGAAGAACATATTCCACTCCAGGTATTTAAGCATAAAGACAAACATTGTTAAAACACTGGTGTACACAGAAACGAGCAGATCTTTTGAACAGAATAGATGTATAGAAATAGAGTTAATTACAAATAAATACTCATTACCAAGGATGTTAGCTCTTGAATAAGCAAAAATTTGATTATTCAGTAAATGAATTTGGGTTAACTTTTTTGGGGAAAATACAAATTTCTACTTCATACTTTATCACTAAAATAAAACACAGTTCAATTAAAAATTGACTGGAAAAGAACAAAACTATTTATTAGTCAGTTTTTCATAACATCGCTATCATGAAATGACAGAGGCAGGTTACTCTATGGAGTTCACAGTTGTAAGTATCTCTGGTTAAGAGGCTGGCATCAGCCTGGAGCTGGTGAGGGTTTTACGTTGATGGAGTCATCATGATGGCACTATGTGTTGAAAGTTGGAGTTGGAAGGCAGGGCAGGACTCAAAGGTCAGGCAAGTTTTTCATTATCAGTTCCTGCTAATGATGATTTCCTTAGTACTTCCTGAGGGCGGAGCCCTCGATGGCCCGGGGACTTCCCATTAAGCTCTACTCCACGAAGGTCCTGCCCGTTCCCAAGTCAACTGTCCTGGGCATCAGGCTGCCAACACATGTACTTTTGGGAGAGACATACTTAAATAAAGATCCAAATCATAGTAAGTTTTGTGACGCAATGACAACAACATATCATGTATAGTCCAATACAGGACACTACATCAGTTTCCCATAGTAACACCAAGAGAACCTCCCATAGATCTCAGGAGGCTAATACCTCGTTAGAGTAAGTCCCAGAAATTTACTTAAGAGAGATGGAGAGTCTTCTGAGGAAGAGAGTTATCCTTGGACAAATAAATCAGGCGTGACACATTTGATGCAGTATTTAACACAGTGTTTGTAGCTAAAGGGGTGCTTACTGATCAGCATGGGGGCTATCATAAGCATTTGTCTCTGTTTAGCTCTGTGCACTAGCCACAGATGTTTGTTTGGTAGAAAGAGCCACCTGAAACACGTACAAGAGACATTTGATCATAACTTAGAAAAATCTTAGAAAATCAGGTGTCTCCAGTAGCCCCGTTATAACATCAGTCCACAATTGCATGAAGCCCAGGGGGTGTATGAGGAGTGATGGTTTGGTGCGAGCTCAACCAGAATCGACCAGAGGAGTCATCCATGAGAAAGGAAACAGCAGCCCAGTAAGCACAGCCACAGATGTTTTCCTCTCAGTCTTATGTCCACTATTATTTGGCTTCAGTTCAGACAATCTTGTCTTCTACAGTTGAGTAAATGCAGTCTCACTTTCTTAGGGTCACTACAGCCGTAGTGGCAGGGAGAGAAACTCAGAAGGCGTACTGCAGCTTAAGGCTTCCATCTTCCTGCTGAAAGCCGCGTGACAACACCTGTTATCCTTTCAATGGCTTGAGGTTAGTGGGACAGACAAGAAAATCAATCTATAATGCTCCTCCTTTTCCAAGGACTACCTTTGTTTTCCTGGGACCTCCAGTGCCCTGGACACTCTAGCTCCATTTGGAAAATCGCCCCGCCACCCCCGTGGGCGACAACCCAGCAGGACACAGAGCTTTTCCAGCACAATCTGCTCACTCCTCCCTTTCTGAGGTGATCCCTCAGCCAGCTTGGCAGATGTTGGCTGCTGATGGTGCCGGAGCCCACTGTGATGGACAGCTTCTCTGCTTTGTTTACTCTTCCAGGCAGGGTGATAAATTCTCCTTCTAATCAGTTTCCGTGTTTCTCATTCTCTGATGCACCAACCCTGCTAATGAATGATTCACTGAAGTCAGCTGCGAAGAGGCAGCACCCTGCACCCTGCTCTGCCTTTGTTATGCCGAGTCATGCCCTTGCTATCTCCCAAACACAAAATCGAGTTCCCGAGGAGGATGGTATGGATAGATGATGGAGTGTGCGACAGCCTCGGGTAATTTGTTCACAGCAATTCAGTCCACTCCATTCTGTCAAGTGTGCTCCTGAATAGGTTTGGTGCTTGTGGAGGGAGACTGCTCCTTGCAGGAAGTCTTCTGAGGTCCATTACTGCACAGTTCTGAGAGTTTCCAAGCAGTGACCCCAGACCTGGTAGGTCAGGTGCTGGGGTTCTTGACCCAGAGCCCACTTCCAATACAGGAAAAAAAAATCCCAAGAGCTGCCAGGGAACCTCACTCCTTGCTGCTACTCCAGAGGCTTGAAAAAGTCTGACTGAACCAAGAAGGGAGTTTTTTATTTTCTTTTTCAGTTAGGGACACGCAGATAGTTCTAATACTAGTACTTGTGGGTAGCTGAAGGAAAGAAGAATATGAGTTTACGGTTATCTTTGGTTACATATCAAGTGCCAGGCTAGCCTGTCTTTCAGTAAACAAACAAGAATTGTAGTAAAATCAAGAGGAGAGAAAAAAACGAGTTGAACAAACAGTCATAAACAATAGCTCTTCCTTTGAATTAACTATAAGGCTAGAGGAGGCAGGCGTCTGGCAAGGTGGCTTTTAGACCCAGTCTTGAGGGCTGTGAATTCAGAACTGTGCCATTGCTGTGGGCAGCTTTCTAATGCTAAGAAGTAAGTATCTAAAGTGCATGAGGTATTGTTGGGAAAGTGTTTCTGCCCAAGAAGACAAAAGAACCCAAATGCGAAGGTTCAAGCTCAGAATCAGTCAGGGGGAAGAACATGGTGACAGACAGAGCTGGGTTTATCGTGCTAAGCAAAGTAAGCCACACCCAGAAAGACAAATACTACATGCTTACTGTCACACGCAGAATCTATAATTTTTGTAAAGCCATGGACATGGAAGGCACTATTTGTGAGAAGAAGACCAGCAAGAAGGGGGAGGGGGCAAGAAAGAGCAATGGGGTCGAATATAAGGTACATGATACACATCTGTGAAAAATCACAATGAAACAGTATTCTTAACAGTTAATATATGATAAATTAATACAAATGTGAAAGTAGGGTGAAGGTTTGATATGGATGAGAGCTAACCTCATTTGAGATATAGGTTCACCGTGATTCAGCTGTTGCCTTGAGCAGTCAGGGCAGCGCTGAGAAGTACCAGGGTTGACATGGGGCCTTTAAGGGCATCCATTGAGCAGCCGAGACTGAATGCAAGATGTATTCTTGGGAGAAAATTGATCAGGTTTAGACTTAGCTTTGGGAACATAAAACACTCTGAAGTTAACTAACCCATGCTGGCAAGGAAACTGCAATTTTGGAACTTTGCTATAAACACCAAATGAACCAGACACAGAGGCAATAAAAGAATATTGATAAAAGTATGTTGGTCTGTGGTTAATTTACTTTCTACATGGGCTATCTTAGTCAAGGGCAGTTTGTCAGAAACAGTAGCCCACTTGAGCTGCCTTAAGGAAAGAGACTTACTACGAAGTGCAGCGAGTACATCTTTCAGCCATGAAAGGGCAAGAAACATCTGTCTAGGTTTTTGAAGCAAGTGATCTCTCTCCCTGAGTCTCCAAGAAACTAACTCCAGTTCTTCCTGCAGAACACCCTTGCTGGGGTGCAGGGTCCATGCTACACTGCTGGAGGGCATCGCTGGGATGGAGTTCCAGCGTTCCTTTCTGGTCTTTGTAGGTTGTGTCTGGGATGTCCATCATGCCTGCCCACATGACCCTTGGCACTCTGTAGTCTGTTCTGCACTCTCTTCACTCAGTGATGGCACCCCTGCTTCCACATGCCTTTTAATACACCATGGAGCCATTTTTTCTCTTGAGTCTGTTCTCCTATTGATGGGGCTGGAAGCAGGCTCTCGCTTTGGGAGTTGCACGTAATGCACTCATGCATTCTTATTCCCTCTCTCAAGACAAGCAAAATATTTTAAACTCAACGTCTTCCTTTTTTTTTTTTTGAGAGAGCACCTAAAGATACTACGGGAATTGCTTTTTGAAAAAGAAAATTCAGGCCAAGAGGAAGTACTTGGCTGGCAACTGGCTTTCACTTCAGATGCCTGCTTTCATCGAGGACCGACTTCTATGAATAAAAGGAGGAGAAATAGGATGCAGTAACCTTCATTTCCAACATGACTGGATTTAGAAGACCTGGGCCTCTGAGGATGTTTTCAGAATGGATTAACCAAGGGACAAAGACCTAGACTGTGTGGAGCTCCATACCATAGGCTGTGGTAGGGAAAGCAGGGAAAGGAAAGGTCAAAGGTTAGCAGAACACTGACAGTTGCCTCTCCTGCTCTCTGTCTCCCATTGGTGTGAGCTGTGCTGCTCTGCCATGCCATGCCTCCCCTGTCATTATAGACAAAACTGTCTGACGCCATGAGTCAAAATCATCAACTCCTCCTTTGAGCTGTTTCACTCATATATCTTGTCATATCAATGAAAATATTGCTAAAACAAAGCAATATGCATGAAAATTATCTACAAATGACAGGCCAGACACAGGAAACTGTGGGGAGTGGAGGAAGCCCTGAGTGAACAAAGTCTCATGTGAATACATGCTTCCTGACATGGACCTGGGCCATGAGAGTGGCACAGCCTTTCCTTGATAGAGAGTGCAGAAAATGTCCACCACTCAGAGGCTCCCAAAGACATGTACCCAGATCTTGTGGCAGGTTGGATGACATCAAAAAAACCAAGGCAAGGGGACTGGGGAGGTGGCTCAGTGCATCTAGTACTTGAGTGAGCTTGAGGATCTCAGTGTAGATCCCGGCACACATGTAAAAGGTTGGGCATGGTGGTTCTTTCACCCCTGTGACCCAGGTATTGGTGTTGAGGTGGGTGAATCCTGGAGGGCTCACTGGCCAGCCACTGTATCTCAAACTACAAGGGAGAGACCATGCCTCAAAAAACAATGGAGAGAATGAAGCAAGAAGAAATTGAAGGTGTCCAGCCCAGTTCGTCAGCAGAGAGGCCGCCACCAGGAGCTGATGGAAGCAGATGAAGAGAGCCAAAGATGGGTGGAGAGAGAGACCAAACCAGAGATCTCCATTAGGTCCCTCCCCTTGGAACTTGGGGGAACTCCTTGAAAGAGGGGGAGGAAGAATTGTAGGAGACAGAGGAGTTGAGGGCATTAAGAGAATTGGGCCCACATAATCAACTAGGCAGGGTTCACAGGGGCTCACAGAGACTGAAGTGGCAATCATGGAGCTTGGATGTGTTGGTGATAAGTCCTCGGCACATATGTTATGCTTGTTAGCTTGGGCTTTTGTGGGAATCCTAACAGTGGGCGTGAAGGTGTCCCTGACTTTCACCTCTTCTTGAGACTCTCCTACTAATTGGCCATCCTCAGCCTTGGCCTGAGTGTTTGTGCCTGGTGTTATTGTATTTTCTTATGTCGTGTTCAGATGATATCCGTGGAGGCCTGTTTTTTTCTGGAGGGAAACAGAGGGGATGTGTGTCGGGGCTGGTGGGGAGGGCAGTAGAAGCTTCTGAGTTAGTCTATTGTGCATTCACGTTCACAAACCTCAGCTTCAGCCTGTAGCCTTCCTGAGCTGAGCTGAGTTAGTCCTGTCTAAGGCTTCTTTTCTCAAGAAGTGTTATAAGATGACTGGCCTAGCCAGAGCATTTTAGAACAGTTTTCTAAATGGTTTCTAATGGAATTTTCTGTCTCCCAGAACTGTGAAGACAATTAGCTCCTACCTCAAATGGACAGACTTTCCAATTACTCCTTCTTATGTAGAAGCCTCTAACATTCTCCTTCAAATCTGTTTCCTTCTGTATTCCATCTTTTCATTTCTCTCCTCTCCTTTCTATCCCTCTCTCTCTCTTCTTCTTTATTTCCTCATTTCCCACCTCCTATCATGCCTTCTTTTCTGGACACAGAATACTTAAATACATCCCTATGATCAACACTCATACGCTAATGTGTATATTTAGCACAGGTATGTCAGCTTGTTATGGGGCTCATGCCTTTAAGCCCAGCACCCAGGAGGCAGAGGCAGCTAGATCTCTCCTAGTTCAAGACTTGCTTGGTCTACTAGTGAGTTCTGGGCTAATAAGGACTACATAGGGAGGCCCTATTCCAAGCATATAAAAAAAAGAAAAAAAAGCAGGTATAGCTATTCTCTTGTCTGACAAAAATAGAATGCAAACCAAAACCAACCAGAAGAGAGAGAGAAAGGCACTACATATTCACTAAAGGAAAACTCCACTAAGAGTACATCACAAATCTAAACATTTATGAGCCCAAAAACAAATGTAAGCAAATTCATAAACAAATGAGCAACAAGCAAACAAACCATCAAAAACTATTAGATTTAAAATCACAGAATGACCCCAACACCCCAAATACCTACACTCACCAATAGGAAGGGGATCTAGTAAGAAACTAAATAGAGAAACTCTGGAGTTAAGTGTCATCATAAATTAAATTTATTTAATAGACATTTATAGAACATTCAATCAAAAATCTGAGGAATACATTTTCTTCTCTGCAACCCATGGGACTTCCTTCAAAATCAGCTATTAGGACACAAATCAAGCATCAACAAATTTAGGAAAATTGAAATAACAGCCTAACTCTTATGTACCACAGAAGAATGAAGCTGCATGTCTAAAACATCAGTAGCATAAGAAAGTACACAAACTCACTGATGTCCAATCACACAGCACTGGATAAAAACCCAGTCAGGAGAGAAAGCAGGGAGTAAAATTTAAAAATCCCTTGAGCTGAATGAGAACATAGCATACGCAATTCTACTGGACACAATGAAGGTGGTCAAAAGTGGAGAGTTTATAGCACTAAGTTTTTACATAAAATAACTGGAACATTCTCATGTTAGTAACTTGTTGTTGTGCCCAAAGTCCTTGGGAAAACAGGAGCAAGCAACACCTAGATAGGTAGACTGGAGGTGACAGGGAAAGCCAGGGTTGAAAGTAATGTAATACAAGTAAACAAATCACGAAGAATCAATCAAACAAAAAGTTATTTGAAAAGATTAACAAGAGTGGTAAATCTTTTGCCAAATTAACCAAAACAAAGGGAGATAAGACTTAAACAATGAACCCAGAGATGAAAAGGGAAACATTACAACAGATGCTGCAGGAAATCAGAGAATCCCAAGGACATATTGTAAAAGTCTACACTCCACTAAACTGGAACATTTAAGAGACTTAAATGAATGAATGAATATATATATATGAATATATATATGAATATATATATATGCAAAATTAAATCAATATGAAGAAAATAATTTAAACAAATCTATAACAACTAAGAAGTTAGGAGTAGGAATTAAAAATTCCTAGCTTACAAAAACAAAAAAACAAAACAGAACCAGATGGCTACAACTGATAGAATTCTATCAGACTTTCACAGAAGAGCCAACACCAATACTCCTTAAATTACTTTGTAAAATATAAAAAGAAAGAATACTTCTAACTTTTTTGTATGAAACTAATTGTTATTCTGATGTCAAAACCAGTCAAAGACTCAACATAAAAATGAAAATTATAGACCAATCTCTATAGTGAATAGAGATTGAATCTAATAGAGAAAGAAGAGGGTAGGCTTGAGATTGTAGGAAGGTACAAGGAAAGAGTCTCCAAACAGACCACAGGTGTCATATTAGACCAACAGTTGATAAATGGGACCTCATGAAATGAAAAAGCATCTGTAAAGCATATTCTCAATAAAAACTTGCCAACCAAATTCAAGAACACATCCCAGAGATGGACGGATGGTTCAATATATGTAAACCCGCAAATGAATTCAGGGGCAGAAACCACATAATCATCCCATTTGACTCAGAAAAAGTCTATGACAAAATCTTACTTCCCTCTATAATCTAAGTCGTGGATAATCTGGGAATATGAGGGGCATAATCAACACAATAAAGGTAATATACCATAATCCCACTGCCAACATCATGATAAATGGAGAATAACTCAAAGCATTGCCACTAAAATCAGGAATAAGTCAAGAACTTGCACAGTCTCCATTCCTGTTCACTGCAGTACTTGAAGTCTTGGATAGAGCAATAAGACAAGTAATGGAGATACAGGTGGGAAAGTAAAAATCAAATTGTTTTTAATCACAAATGGTTATGACTCTCTACATAAATGACTTTGTAAGGACTCTACCAGAAAACTTCTAGATTTGCTAAATACATTCAGCAAAGTGGCAGAAGATAAAATTAACACACAATCAGTAGTCTTCTTACACACAAATGACAAACATGAAGAAAAGAAATCTTGGAAACAATCCTGTTCACAACAGACGATGTTTAACTAAGGAAGTGAAAAACTTGTATGATAAAACATTTAAGATGTCAAAGAAACAAACTGAAGATTCAGAAGATGGAAAGCTCTCCTATGCTCATGGATTAGAGGATTCACACTGTAAAAATGGTCATTATACCAAAAGCATTGTACAGATTCAACACAATCTTAGTCAAAATTCTTATAAAATTATTCTTAGAAGATGAAAAAAATAATCATAAACTTCACATGGAAACACAAATAATCCAGGGTAACTAAAATGATCCTGTGTCCCTCACCCCATATTTCAAGTTATTCTACACAGCTATAGTAATAAAAACAGCATGGTAGGGGGATTCCAAGATGGCGCCGACCAATAAGCTGCGTATCTGATCTACTCTGAGAAGACCAGGGACATAAATAGAGAAACAGATTGTTGGACTTTGAGAACTGTAGGTGAGTGGGGCCCCAAAGGCTGCAGCCCAAACAGGGGGTCCACCCCCCCACCCCACCCCCGGTACAAACATCCCGGAGGTGCAAAATGCACTCCCCAAACTCTAGAACGGAATCCACATGCAATCTACAGCTGCATAGAAAGCACAGACTGGCTGTTTGGGGAGGGATTTTCCGGAGACCCTAGCCAGGAATCTCAATGAAGAGGGGGAATCTGCCCTAGGATTCCTCCTTCCACACCACCCCAAACTGCAGAGATCACCCGCCTAGGGCGAGTGGAAACGCAGGCGGAGGGTCCCAACAGAGACAGCTAAATGGGACTACAGCTCGCTGGCCATGCAGGGCCCAACCTAACACCAATCACAGTGGATTGAGCCTGCAAACAGCGGCAGTGAGAAGTCAGCTTGGAACTGCTTCCACAGACTTATCAGGAGACATGGGTCTTGCCTAGAGCAATAGCTGAGCATCAGAGCCCGGCGGGAAGACCTGGTTCCGACCCGCGGATTTTCTCCGGATCTCTGCACCGCTATTGTGCCTACCCAGCCAGTCACAAGGCACTGGCCCTGCACTCCCTGAACTAGAGAGCCGATCCGAGGCCCTTCGCCCGACCAAGGCAAGCACTCTCACATTATCGGGAGTCGAGACTTGGGTGGGGTGTGTTTGCAGTGTCTAATTGCTGACCCAGAGCATTAGTGGAGCATCAGAGCCCGGGAAGATCTGGTTCCGACCCGCGGGTTTTCTCCAGAGCTCGGCACCGCTATTGTGCCTACCCAGCCAGTCACAAGGCACTGGCCCTGCACTCCCTGAACTAGAGAGCTGATCGGGGCCCTTGGCCCGACCAAGGCAGACACTCTCACAATATCAAGAGACAAAACGTGGGTCTTGCTTGCAGTGTCTAATTGCTGACCAGGAGCGACCTTGGTCCCTCCAGGCATATAGTTCTGGGAGAAGGTGAACACCTCTACAGGGTATAGAGATAGACCTAAAAGACAGCTACACCTGCAGAAGATCTGATTTACCTGGGATCTTGACTACAAAGCCACAGGAAGGACAGGCAGCAGAGATCAACCTACACAACCAGAACGTTTGTGTGTGGACCTTAATCTAGGTCCCAAAACTGCTGCTCTGAATCACAGCAGTAAAATCCAAAGAGAAATCTACTTTTGATGACTCAGCCTGGAGCCCACGGTGCAGAGGAAAATCACCAGGAGGGAAACCAGATCAACTACCTGTTCCACGGAAATACTCCTTGATTCCCACAGGCAAGAGCACCTGACCTATAATCAGTCATCAATTAACCACTCTCAACCAGCGAAGGTCACTACAAAATATCTTCCAACATCAGAGCCATCAAAATGACAAGAGGATAGCGAAAGAATGCTAACAAAAACCAAAACAGTTTGGCATCTCCAGATACCAGCATTCCCAATGAAAACAACCTGGAGAACCTAACAGCAATGGATAGTCAAGAAAAGGACCTCAAAGCCCTAGTAAAGACGACGATAAAGGAAGAAACAATTAAAATCTGTAAACAATTGCAGGAGGAGGCAAACAAGAGGGCTGAAGAGTTAAAAGAATCATGTAAAGAGGCATTTGAAGAATTTCAGAAAAATATAAATAACCAGATGAAGGAAATCATTAAAACAGGCCAAGACATGAAGATAAAAATGGTACAGGAACACACAGAAGAAAAACGTGATCAAGAGGCATCAGAGAAGAAAGCAAGGATCTCAGAGGTGGCCTTATCTAACAGATTGCAAGAGATGGAAGAACGAATATCGGGACTTGAAGATACAATCGCAGAACTGGAATCAGCCATCCAGGAAAACGCTAAATCTGAAAAGTTCCTGACACAAAGCATTCATGAAATAAAAGATAACATGAAAAGACGAAACTTGAGAATAATAGGGATAGAGGAAAGAGAAGGCAACCGACTCCACAGCCCAGAAAATATCTTTAATCGAATAATAGAAGAAAATTTCCCCAATCTGAAGAAGGAGATGCATACGAGCATACAAGAGGCCTACAGAACACCAAACAGAATAGACTTGAAAAGAAAATCTTCCCGCCACATAATAATAACAATGCAAAATATACAGAACAAGGAAAAAATATTAAAAGCAGCAAGAGAAAAAGGCCAAGTAACATATGTGGGCAAACCTATCAGAATTACTCCTGACTTCTCAGCAGAGACCATGAAAGCCAGAAGGGCCTGGACAGGGGTTCTGCAAACCCTAAGAGAACACAGATACCAGGCAAGACTACTATATCCAGCAAAATTATCAATAACCATTGACGGTGAAGACAAGATATTCCATGACAAAAACAAATTCAAACAGTACCTAGCCACAAATCTGGCTTTACAGAAGTTACTAGAAGGAAAACTCCACCCCAACTGGTCAAACTACAACCAAAACTACATGGGAAATAGGTAACTATACCATTGCAAAATCACAACCTCACAAAATCTTGACTGTTACAAATACCAAAAATGAAGGGACTTACCAATCACTGGTCATTAATATCTCTCAATGTCAATGGTCTCAATTCTCCAATAAAAAGACACAGACTAATGGAGTGGTTGCATAAACACGACCCAACATTCTTCTGCATTCAAGAAACACATCTCAACCACAAGGACAGACATTGCCTCAGAGTAAAGGGTTGGGGGAAAATATTCCAAGCAAATGGTCACAAGAAACAAGCTGGGGTAGCCATTCTAATATCTAATAAAATAGATTTTCAACCAAAATTAATCAAAAGGAATGAGGATGGACACTTCGTACTCGTCAAAGGTAAAGTCAACCAAGAAGACATCACGATTTTGAACATCTATGCTCCAAATACAAGGGCTCCCACATTTGTAAAAGAGTTATTAACAAAGCTTGCCCCACTTATTGATACCCACACATTAATAGTGGGAGACTTAAATACCCCACTTTCACTCAAGGATAGGTCTGTGATTAAAAAACTAAGCCAGGAAATAACCTCATTAACCAATGTCATGAATCAAATGGATCTAACAGATATCTACAGAACTTTCCACCCAAACGCAAAGGAGTATACCTTTTTCTCAGCACCCCATGGAATATTCTCTAAAATTGATCACATAGTTGGTCACGAAGCAAACCTCAACAGATACAAGAAGATTGAAATAATACCTTGTATCTTATCAGATCACCATGGTCTAAGGCTGGACTTCAACAACAACAGAAATAACAAAAAGCATACTAACACGTGGAAACTAAACAACTTTCTACTTAATGACACATGGGTCATGGAAGAAATAAGGGAAGAAATTAAAGACTTCCTGAAATTCAATGAAAATGATGGAACAACATACTCAAATTTGTGGGACACATTGAAAGCAGTGCTAAGAGGAAAATTCATAGCACTAAGTGCCTTTAAAAAGAAAATGGAATCATCCCACATAAACAACTTAACAACACATCTGGAAGCTCTAGAAAAAAAAGAAGCAGAAACACCCAAGAGGAGTAGACGCCTAGAAATAATCAAACTCAGGGCTGAAATCAATAAATTAGAAACAAAGAGAACAATCCAAAGAATCAACAAAACCAAGAGCTGGTTCTTTGAGAAAATTAACAAGATAGACAAACCGTTAGCCACTCTAACGAAAAGACAGAGAAACACTATCCAAATTAACAAAATCAGAAATGAAAAGGGAGACATAACAACAGACACCGAAGAAATAAAAAGAATCATAAGAACCTACTTTAAAGGCATTTATGCCACAGAATTCGAAAATTTAAGGGAAATGGACAAATTTCTCGACCGATTCCATTTGCCAAAATTGAACCAAGACCAGTTAAACAAATTAAATAGCCCTATTTCGCCTATAGAAATAGAAGCAACCATTGATAGTCTCCCAACCAAAATAATCCCAGGGCCAGATGGCTTCAGCGCAGAATTCTACCAGTCCTTCAAAGAGGAGTTAATACCTATACTATTCAAGCTATTCCGAAAGATAGAAATGGACAGAACATTACCAAATTCCTTCTATGAGGCCACAATCACATTGATACCTAAACCTCACAAAGAACCAACAAAAAAGGAGAATTTCAGACCAATTTCTCTTATGAACATTGATGCAAAAATACTCAACAAAATACTCACAAAGCGAATACAACAGCATATCAAAGACATCATCCACCATGACCAGGTGGGATTCATTCCAGGCATGCAGGGATGGTTTAACATACGGAAATCCATCAATGTAATCCATCATATAAACAAACTGAAAGAGAAAAAAACACATGATCATCTCTCTTGATGCAGAAAAAGCATTTGACAAAATCCAACACCCATTTATGTTTAAACTTCTGGAGAGATCAGGAATACAAGGCACTTATCTAAACATAATAAAGGCTATTTACAGCAAACCAACAGCCAACATTAAATTAAATGGAGAGATACTCAAGGAAATCCCTCTAAAATCGGGAACCAGACAAGGCTACCCTCTGTCCCCATATCTCTTCAATATAGTTCTTGAAGTTCTAGCCAGAGCAATAAGACATCAAATGGAGATCATGGGGATCCAAATGGGAAAGGAAGAAGTCAAATTATCCCTATTTGCAGATGTTATGATAGTGTATATAAGCAACCCCCCAAATTCCACCAGAGAACTCCTGCAGCTGATAAACACCTTCAGCAAATTGGCAGGATACAAAATAAACTCGAAAAAGTCAGTAGCCTTCCTGTATACAAATGACAAACAGGCAGAGGAAGAAATTAGGAAAACTACTCCCTTCACGACAGCCACAAACAATATAAAATATCTAGGAATAAATCTAACCAAGCAAGTGAAGGACTTATTCAAAAAAAAACTTCAAACTTTTGAAGAAAGAGATTGAAAATGACATCAGAAGATGGAGGGATTTACCTTGTTCATGGATTGGGAGAATCAACATAGTAAAAATGGCCATCTTACCAAAAGCAATATTCAAATTCAATGAAATCCCTATCAAAATACCTACAAAATATTTTGAAGATATTGAAAGATCAATTTTCAAATTCATATGGAGAAATAAAAAACCCAGAATAGCAAAAACAATCCTATACAATAAAAGATCCTCTGGAGGATCTCAAGCTGTACTACAGAGCAACAGTAATTAAAACAGCATGGTACTAGCAAAATAATAGGCTGGTGAATCAATGGAATCGAATTGAAGACCCAGAGATGAATCCACACACATTTGCTCACTTGATTTTTGACAAAGAAGCCAAATCTATTCAATAGAAAAATGATAGCATCTTCAACAAATGGTGCTGGTCTAACTGGATGTGTACATGTAGAAAAATGCAATTAGACCCTTATTTGTCACCATGCACAAAACTCAAGTCCAAGTGGATTAAAGACCTCAACTTAAAACCAGAGACATTAACTCAGTTAGAGGAAAAAGTGGGGAAGAGCCTGGGACACATAGGCACAGAAACAACTTCCTGAACAGTACACCAACAGCCCAGGCCTTAATGTCAACAATTAATAAATGGGACCTCATGAGGCTGAAAAGCTTCTGTAAGGCAGGAGACACCGTCAAGAGAACAAAGCAACAGCCTACAGACTGGGAAAAGATCTTCACCAACCCTTCAGCTGACAAAGATTTAATATCCAAAATATATAAAGAACTCAAGAAATTAAACACCACAAAATCAAACAACCGAATTGCGAAATGGGGCTTAGAACTAAACAGAGAATTCTCAACAGAAGAATATCAAATGGCTGAGAAACACTTAAAGAAATGCTCATCCTTGTTAGGCATCAGAGAAATGCAAATCAAAACGACACTGAGATTCCACCTTACACCCATCAGAATGGCTAAGATCAAAAACTCAAATGATACCACATGTTGGCGAGGATGTGGAGAGAGAGGAACACTCCTTCACTGCTGGTGGGAATGCAAACTAGTACAACCACTTTGGAAAGCTATCTGGTGTTTTCTCAGAAAAATGGGAATAGGGCTTCCTCAAGACCCAGCTATCCCACTCCTTGGAATAAACCCAGAAAATGCCCTAACACACAACAGGGACATATGCTCAACCATGTTCATAGCTGCTTTATACACAATAGCCAGAACATGGAAACAGCCTAAGTGTCCCTCAGTAGAAGAATGGACTAAGAAACTATGGTACATTTACACTATGGAGTATTACTCAGCTATTAAAAACAAGGAATTCCCGAAATTTGTGGACAAATGGATTGACCTAGAAATTATCATAATGAGTGAGTTCACCCAGAAGCAAAAAGAGACAAACGATATATACTCACTTATATCAAAACACTAGTCCAAGAGATACGTCCCATGAAAAACTTTACTTACCAAGAAAGTGGGTCAGAGGAGAGGACATCCTATTGAGACTTTAGGCGAGAGTAGCATGGAAGAATGGGGAAATAATAGGACCCACAGTGTTCTGGAAACCTACAAGAAAAACTTTATGACAGGCAGATCTGGGTCCTGGGGTCCTCCTCAAACTAAGGCACCAGCCAAGGAGAAATAGGCAGTAAACTTCGAACCCCTACCAAGGCCTAGCCGACGAACACGATATTCTCCACTGTTGAGTGGAGAATGAGATCTGATTCTCACATGAACTCTGGTGCCCCTTTTCTGACCATGTCCCCCGGATGGGGAGGCCTGGTGGCACTCAGAGGAAAGATAGCAAGTTACCAAGAAGAGACTCGATAATCTTAGAGCATATATAGGGAGTGGAAGTCTCCCTCAATCACAGACATAGGGGAGGGGAGAAGGGGGGAAGTGGGAGGAAGGGAAGAATGGGAGGAAACAGGGGAAGGGCTAACAATCAAGATGTAATATGAATAAATTAATAAAAAATGGTTAAAAAAAAAGAAGGCTCTTTGGAACTCTGAAGGGGACGAGAATAATAAACTGCTGCCGCGGCTGCTGCTGTGGCTGCTGCACTCTTAAAAAAAAAAAAACAAAAACAAAAACAAAAAACAAAAAACAAAAAACAAAACAAAAAAAACCCAGCATGGTACTGTCATACAAACAATTACATTGATCAAATCAATGGGATAGAATTCAGAACCCCAGTATAAGGATATATCTACAACCACCTAACTTTTGACATAGAGTAAAAAAATATACACAGAAGAAAAATACAGCATCTTCAATAAATGGTGCTACTCAAACTGATGGCTGCATGTAAAAAAGCAAAACAAAACAAAAAATCAAACTAGAAGCTTACCTTTCACCCACCTCAAAATCACCTGCAAATAGATCAAGAACTTAGTCATAAGACCCTGAATCTGATAGAGAAAGAAGAGGATAGGCTTGAGATTGTAGGAATGTACAAGGAAAGAATCTCCAAACAGAACACAGGTGCCATATTAAGACCAACAGTTGATAAATGGGACCTCATGAAATGAAAAAGCATCTGTAAAGCATATGATGCTGTCATTGAAGAGGAAATGCAGCCTACTGAATGGAAAAAATGATCAGTTATACATCTGATTAAAGAGTTAGTATCTAGACTATACAAAGAATTAAAAACAAAGAAAGAAACCCTAAACATCAAGAAAGCAAACAATCCAATAAAAAAATGGAGCATCGAACTAAACACAAGTTAAATATAAATGTTTGTGAAACATTTTTAAAAGTGTTCAACATCAGGGAAATGCGAATTAAAACTACTTTGAGATGTCATCTCATCCCAGTTATAATGGCCAAGATTAATAAAGCATATGGGAGCAAGCGAATGGATGTGAGTGATGAGAAACATTTACTCATTAGTGGGGACGCAGGCTTGTGCAGACACAGTGTGGGGCCTCCTCAAAAGCTGGAAATAGACCCACCACATTATCCAGCTGTGCCACTCTTGGGCATTTAGCCAAAGGACTTTATAGCTTACACCACAAATACTTACTTTTCCATATTCATTGCTGCTAACAATAGCCAGAAACCAGAAACAGGCTAGGTATCCATTGATGAGTGTATAATGAAATGTGGACCATTTACACAATGGAATATTATTCAGTTGTTAAGAAAAATGAAATTGTTTCCAGATTCTGGCTATTATGAATAAAGCTGCTATGAGCAGAGTTAAGCAAATGTCCTTGTATGGTAGATAAAGCATCTTTCGGGTACATGCCCAGGAGTGGTATGGCTGAGTCTTGAGGCAGACCTATTCCCAATTTTCTGAGAAAGCATCAGATTGATTTCCAAACTGGTTGTGCAAGTTTGCACTCCCACCAGCAATGGAGGAGTGTTCCCCTTTCTCCACATCCTCTCTAGCATGTGCAGCTACTTGAGTTTTTGATCTTAACAGTTCTGCTATATGGAAGATGGAATCTCAGAGTTGTTTTGACATGAAGTTCTCCAATGACTGGGGATGTTGAACATTCCTTTAAGTGTTTCATGTCCCTCAACAGAAAAATGGATAAAGAAACTATGGTACATTTACACAATGGAATACTACTCAGCTATTGAAAACAAGGAAATCTTGATATTTGCAGGCAAATGGATGGAACTAGAAATGATCATCCTTAGTGAGGTAACTCAGACCCAGAAAGACAGGCATGGTATGTACTCACTTATAAGCTGTTATTAGTCACACAATACAGGATAACCACACTACAATATACAGACCTAAAGGAACTAAATAACAAGGAGGACCCTAGGGAGGATGCCTAATTCTCATTCAGAAGGACAAATAGAATAGACACCAGAAGCAGTTGAAGAAAAGGAACAGGATGGGAGCCTACCATAGATGTCCTCTGAAAGACCCCACCCAGCAGGGGATCCAAGAAGATGCTGAGACTCACAACCAAACTTCAGGGTGGAGCACAGGGAGTCTTGTGGAAGAGTTGGGGGATAGAGCCTGGAGGGATCAAGAGCTCCACAAGGAGACCAACAGAACCAACAATTCAGGGCAGAGCAGGGGGGACCTGTCGAGACTAATGCACCAACTAAGGACCATGCATGATAAGGACCTACACCCTCTGCTCAGGTGTAGTAGATAGGCAGCACAGTCTTCTTGTGGGTCCCATAATATGAGGAGTAGGGACTACGTCTGACATGGACTCTGGTCCCCACACCTTGACCACTTCCCCCTAGCTGAGCAGCTCTGCCAGGCCACAGAGGAAGAAGATGCAGGCAGTCCAGATGAGACTTGATAGACTGGGGCCAGATGATAGGGAAAGAGGGCTCCCCCTTTCTGGGGACCAGGAGAGGAAGAGAGGGGATGAGGTAGGGTGGCGACCAGGAAGTAACAAGGGAGGAGGTTACAATCGGGATGTAAAGTGAACAAATTAAAAATAAATAAAAAGAAAAGTGGAATTATAAAATTCTCAGGTAAATGAATGAAATTAGAAATATCCTGAGTGAAATAATCCAGACCCAGAAAGGCTCACATTGCATCTTCTCTCATATGTGATGTTAGCCTGGTTCTTTAGGTACGTGATTTACATTTGGAGTACCCACAGTGTTTAGGAAACCAGAAAGGAACTGTGGGTGAAGGAAGGATCTTATAATTAAGAAGACATGAAATATAGTTATATAAAGAAGAGAAAGGAAATATTGGACTAGGAATAATTAAATGGGGTGAAAGATGGGAAGGCGTGACAGAGGAAAGAACATGGGGAGGGATAATTAACCCTAAAGGCCTTTTGAAAAAACCATATGGAAATCAGCTACTGTAGAAACTTCCATATGCATATGATGAGTTATCCTATAATGGGGGTAATACCCCAACTAGACACCATATGCAAATAAAAATTCTTTGTTTAGCTATTGTTCAGTAGGGTTCTATAGACCCCCCCCCAAGCATTATAGGGTATTGCCAATACTCTTGGTTAAGCTACAGAACTTGACAGCAAAGCCCCATTGCTGAAAACAACACATACCTGAGTCACAGAACATGGAAAATATTAAGCTGGTACTTGCCTGGAAGCTTCAGCCCTACTGGCTGGCCCTTATGGTTCTAGAAGGCACTGTATATGCTAATGGGGGAGAAAAGTAAATATCAGTCTCACCCAGCTATGAACTCTGTAAACTACAATAATGACCAATCTGATGAGATACATCCACAGGTGTAATAATGGCCCAAATATTATGGGAGTATTCAACCACCTTCTAATTGGATTTAAGGCCCATTACATGATGTGTTCCCCATACGTGACACTGTTAACAAGTCAAGAAGCTATGACTAGAGGAGCCATAGGCCCTACGTGAGAACACACTATTACTGTTATCCTGCTAAATGGACCTAGTGTTACAACAGCTCCTAATGACCATTGCTGCACCCTTATCAGTGAATCTTTGAAGTAGCTTCTTCCTGGTGTTAGAAATGAACAGAGACAGGGCTGAGCATGGTGGCACATGCCTTTAGTCCTAGCACTTGGGAGGCAGAGGCAAGCAGATCAGCCTGGTCTTTGAGTTTGAGGTCAACCTGGTCTACAAAGCGAGTCCAGGACAGCCAACGCTAACACAGAGAAACCCTGTCTCAAAAAGAAAAAAAAAAGAAAAAAAGAAAAAGAAAAAAAGAAATTAACACAGACCGCTTCAACTGATCAAGATGTAAGGCGTAACAGACTTTAGAATTCTCAGCCCTAAATAAAATACGTATACCATACCACTTGTCCCCAGGGCTCAGAGGTCGTTGCAAAAGAGGGAGCAGAGAGGCTGTAGGAGCCAGAGATGGCTGATAAATTCAAAGTATCAATGTTTCACAGTCACAACAAGGTAGTTGCACATATGAAATCAGTTACTGTGAGATTGTGCACAAGGTCTGAGTAAGAAGAGTAGATGGACACAAAACCCCGCTTGATAGCTTTACCGTTTGCTAGCTGCTGGGGGAGGGGAGAGCCAGGTTTCTTTAATGGTGTGGGACAGAGTTGGTTAACTACACTCTAGAGCAGACATGTCTCACAAGACTAGTTGGGGAACAGAAATTGAACCTGGTAGGCTAAAAATCAAGTAGAAGAAAACACAAATCCGAGTGTGTGGGGAGGTGGGTGCGGAGAGAGTAGATCTTGGAGAAGTTAGAAAAGGGGGGGGAATGAATATGATAAAAATATATTATATGAGATTATCAAAGAATTAATAAAACATTAGTTTAGAAACCAAGTATGTGTAAAATACAAAGTGAAATTCCCTTCACACTTCTGTGTCCTCATATAGCCTTGATATCAGTTTGGTTTGTATCTGTCCAATTATTTGCTGTATATTAAGTGTCTGAATTTATAGGTGTAGAGTGACAGATATAGCTACATCCATGTGTACATCTACACATAGGATTGTATCTACATACAAGTGTTTATGTGTTTGTTAGCTTTGTGTTTGTACGACTTCATTTTATCTTTAACAGAAATAGTATCATACCATATATCTTAGTTTCTTTTCTGGTTGGTGTGACAAAAACACTCTGAAAAAATTAACTTAAAAAAGAAAGAGTTAGGCTATAATTCCAGAGGGAGGGACAGACATGGCTGCAGTCAGGGACAAAATAGATCTTTATGCTTAGATACATTGTCTTAATCCAGGGTGCCACACAAGACTTCTACCACAGAGTGATTAGCTTAAGCTGTAAACAATTATCCCATAGAGTGCTTATAGAGGTTGTGAAGCTGGGATGCCAGCATGGTTGGGGTCAGCTGAGGTGCCTCTTCCTGATGCACACAGCCTACTTTTCTTTGCATCTTCATGTGGCTCAAAGAGGTTGGGCGAGGTATCTCACCTCTTGTAAGGATATTAACACTATTCATGGTGGACCTACCTTCATGACTGAGTTGTCCTCCCAAGGCTCCATGGACTGAATTTCAATTTGTGAGTTTGGTGTGGGGCACAAACATTCAGTTCACAGTATATAGACTACTTTTTGCACATCTGTTTTGGTAGCATGCACTTAGATTTCTTGAAGAGGTTTAGGTAAATGTCTATAAAAATAGTTTGATATATTATTGGATTCCCTTCTAGGAATTCCTCACCATCTTGACCTGCTGCCTGTGGTGCTCATCAGTGCTCAGGCAATATTATATTTATTCACCTTAACTCTGCTATCCAACTGGAGAAACCTTCAGGAACTTTTCCTTGCTATTTACAGTGTCCTTATTACTATGTAACCACACATCCTTTGATTTGTGTGGTGTGTGTGTGTGTGTGTGTGTGTGTGTGTGTGTGTGTTCTATTTATACCATTTGCTCAATTTCCTACTAAGTTTTAGTGTTTTTATCTCCTTTTTGTTTGTTTGTTTGTTTGTTTGTTTGTTTTGAGAGAGTATGAACCATCTGGTTAGCATATATGTTGAACATTCTTTTCAGCCTCCCACTTAACTTTGAACCTCTTTGAGAATAGTTTAGAACATATAGGGTATCATTAAGTTTTGTGGTCAAACTTATCAATATTCTTCTTCTGAGGGTTTTTCCATATCATTTATCAAGAGTCTGTAAGGCATTGTTTAAAAATCATATTTTAGCAGCTAAAAGTCTTAGTGTTCTCTCTCTGTCTCTGTCTCCCTCTCCTTGTTTCTCTCTGCAGCCGTGTGTGTGTGTGTGTGTGTGTGTGTGTGTGTGTGTGTATACACGTATAGGGAATTTGCATATTGAGGTCAGAGCTTGTGTTGAGTGTCTTCCTCTGTCTCCCTCTATGGTGTTTTGAATGACCCTCGTCATCTCATATATTTGAATGTTTGGTTCCTAATTGGGGGAGATGTGTCACCAGGGTGCTCTTTGAGGTTTCAAAAGTCTACACCTGTTTCTGTCTCTCTGTCTCTCTCTCTTTCTGTCTGTCTCTGTCTGTATCTCTATTTATTTCTGTATGTCTGTCTCTGTATCTCTCTCTGTCCCCTAGTTTCCGATAAGAATATAAGCTCTCGGCTAATACTCCAAGGCCATCCCTGCTGCCTGCCTGCTGCTATGCTCCCTGTTGTGATGGTCATGGTCTGTAACACTCTACAATTGTGAACCGAACCCCAAATTGAATGTTTTCCTTTGTAACTTGCATTGGCCTTGGTGCATAGTGTCATGGCAATAGAAAAGTAACTAAGACATTCTCCAACTTGTTTTTTGAAACAGGCTTTCCCACTCAACCTAGAGTTTTGCCAACTGGCCAGACCAGCTTGCCATCAAGTCCTCTAGTGCCTCCCAGTGTGTCTGCCCCACCTAGCACTGGAGTTACCAATTGTGTTGTCACACCGAGCTCTTATGTGTGTCCTGGAATTCTAACTTGGGTTATAATGCTCTGTGCAAGTACTTTACTAACTGAACCATCTCCCCAATCTCTTTTTGGATTTTTGATACGTATAGAATATATCTTTAAGTACAACAACAAGTAGGTGTCTACCCTATGGTTAAGTTATACTTAGTTAATAAATCTCTTTGTTACCGTTGTGAAGTCTCATTATTATAATAAATTAACTATCCACAGCCGTGTGAGCCTTTTCTGGGATCTCTACTCTTCAGTTACTCTCACTGGCTATTTCCACACCAGGGTCACATTTTTGAGAGTCTGTCAGTTTTAATGATGCTGTCCTGGAGCTTTGGAAGTGACAGAGAATGGCTTCCATGAATACAACCAGGAGCACGTCTCATGTAGAGTCTCCCCAGAGCGGCTCCTGCCTCTCTTGATTACTGGTGTTCCTGCTCAACACCAGAAGAGCCACAGGCATTTTATTACTCAATATTTGGCCTACAAACATTTATCTATTATTAATATCAGAGAGGAGAGAAAATTCTGCAGGGCAGTCTGGGTCTACCTCTCAACCCCCCAGGTCCTATCTTGGACTTCTTTCTTCTCAGGACAACTGAGGTAGAAGGTCGGGCTGACTCTGCCTTATGAGTGCAAACATCCGTGGGTGTTCCCTGCGTCCCCTCTAAGATGGCCAGGATTATCTTACCTCAGTTATTTTATAACACACCGGCTCCAGTGCTAAATTATAACCTGTGTGACGCCAGAGCCTTGCTAATCTTAGGATGTGCCCAAGCAGATCTTATTACATCTGAATTACTTATTAAGGATTTGGGAGAAAAAAAGAGTCTGATTATACTCTGGGTCATATTGCTGTTCATTTATCATGGCATTTTAGACTATATATAGCTGGTTTTTTTCTAAGTCTGTTTCTAGCTATAGACTGTGAACCTCTGTGCGGCAGGGGCAGCATTTCATGTATCCCTTGGAGCTCCTCCTCCTAGTATGCACTGTTTGGCAGAATCTGGCAAAAAGCAAGTACATCATTATAATAAGATGTGCCTTAGTGGATTGAATACTTAGCACTGTCACTCCCCAGAATCACTCTAATTACATAAGGTTTTTTTTGCCCCCATCACTCACCACCTCATTGTTTCCACTTGCTCTTTTGCCTCCCTGTGTTGCCACTGTACAATTTCCTTACCTCAATATTGTCTGTGTGACCCTCATGACTGTCTCTATTAGCATCTTTTACATTAAATCAGATATCTGCACCAGTACAAGAGGCTCTCTGCAGCTTGATCACCGAGCAATGGATCAGACAGCTGAACCGTTGATTTAATTGGCATGAAATAACTAAGCCATCTGTTCTGCGGAGTTGATTTTCTAAGTGTTACCCTCCTGTCTGCTCTGAAATTTCTTGGCCACTTGGAGAGAGAGTACTGATGTCAGATGCTGGGTCACAAAGCATGGATGCTTTAAGGAAGTGGGCAGTGCCTTAAGGGAAGCTGAGGGACTCTGTGATTCACCCTGATGTATCTCCCTTTGCTGCACTTATTTGTATTTGCTATGTTACATTTTAAGCTGTTTATCTGTTTCTCAAGATACACACTGATTACCAAGAGGCAGGGGCTTTGTTCTTGTTTCTCCTTGCGGAATGTCAGGGCTAAGAAGCTCTTTATCTTGCTTCCAAGGACATCTGTTCAGCTGCCCTTTGGGTTTAGTTTTGTAAGAGTTGGTGGCACACGCATCCACAGAGCGTATCAGGTAGATGGAAAGAAGAAGGTTCAAAAGTTGACCCAGGGAACTGTCCAAAGACCACGCTGGTAAGCTAAATGCCTGTGTGAAGACTGGCTTTAATGTGAAAGCCCCTTGTTCCAATTTACAGAAAGAGGGAGAGGTGGCTCAGCAGTTGATTATTGGTCAGCTTGATGGAATTGTTACGTAATCTTTTGGAACTTGGGGTATTTTGATTTATAAAATAAGAACCATTTTTTTTATCAGCTTCAATTTGAGATAATGAGATAATTCATCAGAAATGATAACCAACAGCCTTATAAATAGCAGGTGATAAATGCTGTGTAAATATGAGAACTCTAGGTTGGCAGCTTTTATTATCTTCAGCATATGCATATGGGGAAACTGAGGCATCTGGAAGTCTTTTACTTCTCCTAGCTAGAACCCAAAGGCTCTAGGATTCAAACTGAAGCTTACTGCAAAGTCCACAAAGTACATGTATAAGGTAGGTGCTGACTGTTTTGAACTGCAAACGCCCTCTTCTCACCTTTCAAGCCATTGAGGATTTGAAGATTGTTATGGTTTGCATGTAAAAATATCTCTCATACTCTCATGTTTTTGAGTACCTGGTCCTCAGCTCATGGCTTTGAGACATGCTGTGTAGCTGGTGCATTAAGACGCTAAGAGTGTGCCTTTGTGAATTATAGCTTCCCTCACATCCAGTCCTGCCCTCTGCATCCTGGTCTGCTCAGATGTGACCTCACATCCAGTCCCGCCCTCTGCATCCTGGTCTGCTCAGATGTGACCTCACATCCAGTCCCGCCCTCTGCATCCTGGTCTGCTCAGATGTGAACAGGTCATGCTGCAAGCTCCCACCAGGGTGGAATGAGATGCTTCAGTCACCGTTCCCTCTCTGTCATCATGGACCAAAGTTCCCCGAAATCGTGAGCCAAAATGAATCCATCAGCCCTTAGTTGGCTTCTATCAGATATTTCACAGCAGCCAGGAGAAAAAGTAGCACAGAGGGTAAGACAGGAAATTGTTGAGTTGTGGCAAAGTGAAGACAGAGGCCACACGTTTAGATCAAAACAGATACCTGTTTGTGCAATGAGAAGTCTGGGTTAAAGTGAGCTGCTGAGGTAAACAAGCTCCCAAGGGCTGTGGTGTAAGCACCAAGGTAGTGAGAATAAGAGAATGGATGAATCAGTCAGAAACCAAGAAGATAAGCATGTCAGGAGGAGGAAGTCAGGGCTCATCAGGCGGTCTACAACCTCCTGACAAGAGGAATAAAGGCCCTAATAGTATACTATACAGCCAAGATGCTGGTGCCAGATAGGGAGGTCAGGGTGGAAAAGACCATGCCCTGCCTCTCTCCTTTCAGTATAAGGTCACCTTCCCTTCTTGCCCCTGCCTTAGCGAAAGTCCTTCTCTGCTGTTTGGTCAGCCAAGTCACCCAAAATCTCCTTTTGGGGACAATGGTTTCCAACAGTATTCACAACTGTGGGTGGAATGTCGTTCCTGGAGCAAGTAGGTATCAGAACCTCAGAGAACATCTTGTTCCCTGCAAGGAATAGGAAAACAGGAAAATGCTTTATTCCTATTTACTGATTTTGCTGGGTGCCAGACTTCCAAGTACATGATACCTTGGCTCACTTAGTCCTCCCAGCCGCCTGAGAGCTATGTTCTCCATTGTCCCACTTAGGAAATGAGGAACAAGAGGACGAGTACAGCACCAAGGATGATAACTATGCAGGGACAAGTCTGACATTTTTAGAACTTCCTTTTCTGGTCTTGTAGTCCAGTAGTTGAAAGGTGTTCTAGGCCCAATGTCCAAAGTTCCTTTTGCCACAGGGCCTTGCTACATAGCTCATTCGGTCCCTCAATCCCTGCTCTCCCCCTTCAGCTCCCCCTACTGCAGTTTCAGGGGTGCTGCCACACCTAGGCATTCTCGTCAGGCATTGTTTTGTTTTCTGATCACTTCTAAAGGTCCCAGGCTTCGTCTTCGCTCAAATAGCAGTTATTGGGTATTTACCACATTACTAGGCTCTGTTCTAGACACCAATGACCCTGACATTCCTCCCCTCACACATGTGTTTAGACGGGGAGACAATCAATGATCAAATGAGCCACTTGACAGCCAGAGTCAATAGGCACCATGCAGGCTGGTGTGAGAAGGGAATATCACAACCTGGGAAGGCCCCTGGAGGGAGGTGACATTTATGCTGAGGTTTGAGCAATTAAAAAGGAGGCTGCTACTGAATACCAAGGACCTGTTAGCAGGGCAGCACCTGGCAGGGGAAGTAGCTTGCTGCTGCTGCGCCAGACACAGATTGGGACAGAGGGTGTGAAGGGGGATGGGAGTGTTGGAACATGATGTGGGAACAGTCAGAAACCACTTTGTAGAGGGCACTAAGGCCTGGCCTGGTGTTTGGCTCACTCGCTTCCAACCCAAGTGTGTTATTAATCTCTTCTAGAAAAGAGACAAAAGATGCTCTAGCCTTGAATGTTCACTGTTCTTTTCAGCAGTGGAAGAGAGATCTTATTTCCCCTTTTGAGCCTAATTTATCCAGCTGGTTCTATTAGAGGCCAATGTCTCACTCTGGCCTCAGGGATCAGTTTTTGCTATGTCTTTGGGTTTAGCAGCTCCCAACAAGTAACCGAATTTCTCATAGGCAATCTCCTGTAAAGACAGTAGGCTAGGCAGTGTGTTTCTTAGGAAAGATGGGGCTCAATGCAAGCATTCTTCAAGAGAGAATGCCATGAAGGCCTCCTGCACTTTTTAAATGGTCATTTTCAATGTGTGCATGAATGTGTGTGCAAGTGTGCATGTGTGTGCAGGTATGCACATAGCTAAGCATATGTATGGCTACCAGAGGACAACCTTTGGTAGAATTATTCTCAGGAACTTGGTTTGCCTCCTTTGAGACAGGAGCTCATTGGCCTGGACCTCACCAGTTGGGCTAGAGTGGCTGACCAGCCATAGCAAGGATCCTTCTGCCCCTGCCCTCCCAAATCAAGGATAACATGTGCCTTCCCCAACTTCAGGCATTTTTATGTAGGTTCTGGAGGTTGACATTAGGTGTTCCTGCTTGCAAGGTAAGAAGTTTCCCACCAAGTCTCTCCAGCTCCAGCTTCTGCAGTTTGACCAAGCTGCCATCAGTCTACAGGCAGGCTACTCCTCAGTACCACGTTTTCTTCAGATGCTAGGATAAGATCCTATTTTGGACTCACAGAAGAAGGAGTGGGCATCTCCAATGCTCCTTTCCTATTTCTCATTCTTGATTTCAGCTAGACTTGGGTGTTCACAATCTCATTCCATTGGAATCTGTCCATCATGCAGTATTACGGATCTACTGGCCAAACAATTAAGAAATACATAGCCTGGAAACCTAGCCGAGTACATTTAAAGGAGATGTCGGATCTAATCCCATTATTCTATGGTTAGTTTATAATGGAAACATGTAAAATATGTAGAAAGAGAACAGTGGGTAAACGCAAGTTTAGAGATGCATTCTAAATTATGTGGAGAGTGTGCAGAGAAGAAAATCCTCTAGCTCAACTGTTGCGTAAGCCCATCGCTTCCTTGACCTAGGACCGAGGATCTGGTTCTAGCATCTCCATAGGGTGCGCACTCTACATATTTACTTAGTAAGTGAATGGATTGCATGCAGAAACACCTTGTCAAAATATGCTACTTTCCTTATTTTATTATTAAAAAGATTGTACTCAATTATTAAGTTATTATATTTGTTTATCTGTATGTAGATATATGCACATGACTGCAGGTGCCTGCACAGCTGTTAGATCTGATCCCCCTGCAGCTGGAGTTACATACAGTTGTGAGCCACTTGGCCTGAGTGCTGGAAGCTGAACTCACATCCTCTGGAAGAGCAGTACACTCTCTTAGCTGCTTATCCATCTTTCCAATCCCTCCATTTCTTGTGTTTTGAGGGAAAGTTAGGGAGGGTAATATGTGTTTACACAGACACACATAGTGATAAGACAGAATACAACCCCAAGACGTAGTAGGGCACTCAGTAAAGAGTCACCCTTAAGTGCCTTATGTGTTTTCAAGTTTTTGTGCAAATAAATATTGTATGCTGAGCATATTCTCCTTCATATGTCTTCCATTCACTTTTTTTTGACCCTCCCCTCTCTTTTTGTTTTTATTTATTTATTTATTTATTTATTTATTTATTTATTTATTTATATTAATTTATTCAGATTACATCCCTTGTATCCTCCTGTTCCTCCCTCCCTCCTGCTTTCACCCTATTCCTCTCCCCTCTGACTGTGACTGAGGAGGACCTCCTTTCCCATCATAGACTCTCAAGTCTCATCTTGGTAGCCTTTTTATCCTTTCTCTGAGTGACAGCAGGCCTCCCCACCAAGGGGAAGTGGTCAAATAGGGACACCAGAGTTCATGTCAAAATCAGCCCCCAATCTCCACTCAACTGTGGAGAATGTCCTATTCATTGGCTAGATCTGAATAAGAGTCTGATGCTTACTGCATGCATTGCCCTTGGTTGGTGCAGTAGTTTGAACAGAACCCCTGGACCCAAATCCTCTGGCCATGTTGTTCTTCTTGTAAGTTTCTAGGACCCTCTGGATCCTTCTATTTCCCCATTCTCCCATACTTCTCTTACCTAGAGTCCCAATAGGATGTCCTCACATCTATCCCAATGTCTTGGTAAGTGAAGACTATCATGGGACATGCCTCTTGGGATAGCATTCAATTAACCAAATTAGAAATGGGGCTCAGAACTAAACAGAGAATTCTCACCACTCAACAGAGGGATATCGAATGGCTGAAAAACACTTAAAGAAATGCTCAACATCTTTAGTCATCAGAGAAACACAAATCAAAATGACTCTGAGATTCCATTTTACACCCATCAGAATGGCTAAGATAAAAAAAAAAAAACTCAAGTGACAGCACATGCTGGCGAGGATGTGGAGAAAAGGGAACACTCCTTCATTGTTGGTGGGAATGCAAACTTGTACAACCACTTTGGAAATCTATCTGACACTATCTCAGAAAACTGGGAATAGGGCTACCTCAAGACCTAGCTATTCCACTCCTTGGAATATACCCAGAAGAAGCTCCAGCACAAAAAGGACTTATGCTCAACCATGTTCATAGCAGCCTTATTCATGATAGTCAGAACATGGAAACAGCCTAAGTGTCCCTCAGTCAAAGAATGGATAAAGAAACTGTGGTACATTTACACTATGGAATACTACTCAGCTATAAAAAAAAGAAAATCCCAAAATTTGTGGATAAATGGATGGAACTAGAAATAATCATAATGAATGAATTAACCTAGACCCTCCCCTTTCTTGTTAAACCTCTTTGTTGCCCTCAAAGCATACACACACACACACACACACACACACACACACACACACACACACACACACAGAGAGACACACACACGTGTGTGTGTGTATCTTTATGTGGTAACATAAAACCTAAGAATCACAAATGAGAAAAATGTGTGTTTGTCTTTGTGATATTAGCTTAACTCATTTAATGTGATTGTCTCTTGTTGTCCCATTTTCCTGGGCATGACATGACTTTTTTCTTCAGTATGGCTAAAAATGTTGCCATTGCATACACACCACATTTCCTCCTCTAGTCTCCCTGTTCTTAGATACCTAGTTTAGTATCTATCCTGAATGGTGCTGCAGTAAGCACTGGCATGCAAATGTCTAAAAAAACTGACTTTGGTGGTGGTCCACATCTTTAATCACAGCACTTGGGAGCCAGAGGCAGGTGGATCTCTGAGTTCAAGGCCAGCCTGGTCTACAGGATGAGTTTCATGACAGCTAGGGCTACACAAAGAGAAACCCTGCCTCAAAAACAAGAACAAAAAAGTCCCAACCCAACCAACACACTTTGACTTGAAGAACTTTATGTAAGTAGCCAGAAGTGATATTGCTGGTTATATGGAAAGTTACTTTTAGTTTCTTTTAATTAAAAAATGTGTATGGATGTTATCATGCATGTATGTCTATGGACCATGTGTGTGTGTGTATGTGTGTGTGTGTGTGTGTGTGTATGTGTGTGTGTGTGTGTGTGTGTGTGTGTGTGTGTGTGTGTGTGTGTGTTTGAAGTGCCCATAGAGCCTAAAAGAAGGTATTGGCTCCCCTGGGGTTACAGATGGTTGGGAATTGTCATATGGGTGCTGAGAATTGAACCTGGGCTCTCTGCAAGAGCAGTCAATGCTTTTAACGATTGTACCATCTCCAAAGTTCCTACTTTTAGTTTATTGAGGAACCTTTATATTAACTTCAAATGTGGTTGAAATAATTTATATCCTATCTGCTATGTGCGCCATTTCTCCTTCATTCAAATTTGTGTGTTCTTTCTACATATTTGTCTAGAATGACTTAGAACAGCAGAATTGCAGCTCTATATCTAGGTATGTGTCTGTATACCGATATATCCAGATAAAGAGATACACAAACAGAGGGAATCTACTTACACAGAAGGTACTGAGGAGGGTGGGAGTGAGGGAGGGCAGGGCCGAGATGACACCGATAGACACACGCAGTGCACGCGTGCTAACTGGGTGCTCATTTCAAGTCGGCCGCTATGCAGAGAGCACACTGAGGGGCAGCTATTGATGCTGCTATGAGGCACAGATGTGTAGACAGCACACCAGCATGTTTGCTCTAGAGCCTTCTCCTGTTGGAGTTGGTAACTTTGACAAACACCAAGCTGATTGTGCTGCATCAAGCAAAGCCCTCAGGCAAACTAAATAGTGTTGCATGGTCCTGGCTGGACCTCTCAGGTAAGGGGATCAAAATGGGCATAGGTACTCTAAATACTGTAAATAGATGGTGTGAGCTCATCACACTGTGAAGAAGTAGGCAGTTCTCACTGCCTGGGAATCTTGACAGCCACTGCTCAGGTAAAAATGCTTATTCAAGTAAATCTCCCTTTTATTGGAGGCAGCAGGGACATTGCTACTGTTGATAGTTTGAACAATACTTTTAGCCTTACTCATCAGTCACTCCTGCTTGCTCAAAGCTTTGTATTGGTGTTTCATCCTTTTTGGATAAAAACCAAGTTCCTTGTACCACACACAAGGCTTGGCAAGAGCCGGTTTCTTCTTGTTCACTAAGTTCCAGTCACATTAACCTCCTTTCCTTTTTCAGTCTCTGGGTCTTTGCACATTCTGTTTCCTTGCTGGGGGCTCACCATGGCTTAGACTTAATTGGCTCCTATTCTCTCTTCTGGTTCAAACTCAAATGTTTGTCAGCGAATCATCTCCACACCTCTGAAAAATAAGTTTTTGTTTTTGTTTTTAAGAAAAGTGTTCTCACCATGTCTCCCAAACCCGACAGGACTAACCAACATATTAACTCACAGAGGCTGTGACAGCATTTACAGGACCTGCACAGGCTCAAGTCGCACAGGGATCCAGTGCTAACAGGAGAATGTGGACAGGAGTTCCCATCCCTCACCAAGAAGAAGTCTCCAATTGGCATCCACTTGCAAAGCAAAAATTAGTTTTCTCCAATGGGTTCACTGGAGAACTTAAGGGCAATCCTTACTCCCAGCAGTTCTGGTAATCACAAAACACAGCCAATGATATTGAGACAGAGAGGGGGGAGGGAGGGATGGAGGGAGAAGGAGAAGGAGAAGGAGAGGGAGAGGGAGAGTTCTTGTTGTCATCTCTACATGGCATGCCAACTGCCATCAAGAACAAACAACAACTACTATTACTTGTAAGTGATCTATACAAACCTAGGCCCTTTCTCTTTCCATTATGGGTTGCGCAGGAGCTCATGATGCTCCGCATCCCCTGGACGAACTTTTGTCAGTTAAGGAAGTCACTTTCATGGTGTGGCCATTGGTTAGTTGCCCTTGTTCTAGTAAATAAGCCCCTTTCCATGTCCACAAAGCTACACCAAATTCAGTGGGACACACACACACACACACACACACACACACACACAGATATGAAAGTCAGAGGGGTGGAGAAGAAGGAGAGAGGCAGAAGCAGGAAGGGATAAGGGTATACAGGGGGAGTGAATACATCAAATGCATTGCATGTACACAATAAAATTGTTAAAAATTAATGTTCTCTCTTGAATACCCTATCCTGCACACCACCTGCATTGATTTATGTTGTTTGTTTGGTAGCTAGTTTGGGGTCTGCCTTCTTTCTGAGCAGATCTCTTTCATGAGGGTAATAACTGCACAATGCTTTCTTTTGTTTGATGTCTCTTGTCTTAAACACACAGTCTTCGATGCCAGAGTTCTGTTCACGAATGTTTGCAGAATAAACGATTGAACCTTTAAAAGGTACTTGTTCAAGTTCAAACTATTTACCAAGAAAATCGAGGAGCCTCAGTCCAGCTTCATCCATTGCTACACCAACATTAAGGGCTCAATAAATATTTATTGACCAGTTGACAGACATGGAAAGAGGTAATAAGGGATGCTGTCCAAATAGGCCCCCAGCCTATCAACTCAGCCACAGGCATCTCATGATCATCTGTATCCACCTGCATCCTAGTGTCCTCCGGGATGTCTTCCAAAATCTGCCTCCAAACCTGTTTGCTGTGTTTTGTTTCCTCTCTATTGCGGATCATTGGCTTTCACTGCTCTTCTTTCTCTTTATCCGCTTGGTGGCTCTAGCTATGCTCTTGCTCTGATCCTTTTTGGCTAGTTCTGTGCCCTGGCAACAAGCCTATCTGCCTCTGGGCTGCTGATACTGGAAGCCCTGGGCCAGTTCCACCTTTTCCTGTGCTCAATTGGTCTTTGGAGACTGCAATCCAGACCAGAGCCTTTGGATACCGTTCATAAGTAGACGTCAGGTAGTCATCTCCACTGTGGTTATTGTTGCTATTTAGAACATCAAACTGGTCACCAATTAATTTATAAAACAGAGTGCCCTGCATTTTAACTATGCAACCAGGCGAGGCACCAAAGCCAGGTCTCTATGCCTGACCAGATGGGCTGTCTGTGGATCAGTTACTTTGGCATTGGCCACTCCAGGCATGGGCTGCTTATCATCCTCCAAGTGGCCAAGTGTGATACTGGCTCCACTTCCTGGCAAGCTTGGCTGTGGAAAGAATTGTGAAACACTAAAAAAAAAAAACCCAGTGATGTTGGCTCCCTGAGACCTGAGAAGAGTATGGTTCTTGGTCCATGCCACCTCTAGGCATTTTCCTCTCAGATACACAGGCTGAACAAGCATATATTGACTTTGAGTGTGTGCAACCCAACCCCTAGGCTTTAGTTGGAATCACCTTTTCTGCTCAAAAACCATTCTTCTGTTTCTCTAACTTGGGAAAAATATAATACATAGAAGAATCTAATTTAAAAAACCCTCAAATCTTCATCCTTGTCTATATGTTGGGACCAGCTTGGGAAGTTAAAGAAATCGCAGTACCTCGCTCTCTCTTAGGGAGGTGAAGAGCTCCAGACCTCAGCACACTTAAGGCTCCTGTGGTAATTTCAGTGTTCTTCAAGGCAGAAAACCACCGACCTAAGACAGGGTCCCTGTATGCACATAAGGATTACCCACAGGTTATATTTAAATATGGATTCATTAAAATGCAGTCTTTGTCAGTGTGGCCTGCAACTTTACATCCCTAACAAGCTGTTCAGTGATGCTTTTGCTTGGTGTTTACAAATCACAACACATATACCTCCAACCCTACTGTTGGCTGTGTGGACCATGGAGGCCTACCACGGGTATCCTCCAAGAGCTTGCTGGAAATGAAAACTCTCAAGCATCACCCAGGTTTTCAGAGTAGGATTTATCTTTCTAAAAGGCTCTAAGTGGTTGGTTTGCACACAGAAGATTGAATCAATGTTACACAGGACATGAAAACTTGCAGTGTCTGGGCCTATTTAGTTGGCAGATGTATAATGTCTGGGTGAAACAATATTGCTTTGAACATGGGAATTAACTGATGATAGTTTAAAAATTGAGACCTGTGGCTTTCTCTTGAAACTTCTTGCAGCGTTTTGAACATAGCAGCTGTTATTTTATTCACTAACCATGGCTTCACGGCCCATAGCATTTTAGTTTGCTGCTTCTAGTTCACATGTACACCCATCTACCTGGTCCCCAGCTGAGACTCAGTGCTCCCAGGTGTCCTTGCACCCTGAGACAGTCCATTTTAGATCATTCTACACCACTCTATCCATCTATGAAGCAAGCAACAGTACTTCTTTAGGTTTCTGATAAAGATTAAATGAAGATGCTGCTTGAAATAACTTTGGGTATTTTCTGTCACCCCACTTCCCATAATTTCATCACATGTGCTGCACTGTGCATCCTTAGATGATGCTGTCATCCCTCATATGTAGCCCGAAGATGTTGCCTACTTCTGACTTTGTGTATTTGGGTGGTCTAGCTGTATCGGCAGGTCAGTTTCTGGATCCCTGCCTCTCTTCTCTACATTGTCTTAATTTATAGAGCCCATAATGCCTATCTCCAGAGATTACTTGAGTAATAAAACAAAGGAATTGGGGTCACATGACCCTGGGAAGAAGAACGTGTGATGTGACTACATAATATTGTCAAGGCAGGAGATGTTGATGTACAGTGACTGCACACTAGAAAATGTCTCTATCTTGAGAGAGATTAGGCCAGGTATTAAAACAACAGTGAGAGGGACAAAACTATCATCCTAAAGGTGGTGACAGATATGCAGGGACTAGACAGCACAGGGCTTCCTTGAGAATGCTTGCTTTGACAGTTTTAAAGTCTGACTCTCAAGAATGACTCATCCAACTGAAACTAATTAGGTTTAATACCGAGGGAAACAGGGCCAAGCTCTGAGATCCTTCAGAATTACTTCCAAACAAGGAAATTGGTCGATAATAATGGTAATGATGATAATAGCATTGTTTTTTCAATAACAGACACTGCTCTAGATGTTTCCATACATCATCTGAAGGGTCAGCACATGCCTGGCAGTTTAGCTATTGGAGAACATTTTCTGTCACTTGCAATAAGGCAAACATACCCTTGTAGTACAAAAGGAACCAGATACAATGCATAAGTGGCAGTCCATGTTTCAATAAAATATTCCTTACATAAACATATGTATGTGGGCTTTGGCACCCAAGCTACAGATGCACACTTCCTGCTGTCTCTCATTGACTGACCCTTGAATATTGTGATGCAGTTGCTGCTGGTACCTCTACTTCAGAGGGAAGGAAGCTGGATTTTGGAGGGATAAGCTATGTTCAAGTGAGTCCTCAGAGACGGCTCTCTACAGCTGATGTTTGTGTTGCAGCTTGGCTCTTCAGTTACTTAAGAATTGCCAGGCAGCCTTAGGTACCGGGCAGTAGCATCAGCTCATTTAAGTATGGCATAGCTCCTGAGGTAGGCACTGCTATCTCCTTGGAGAGCTGAAGGTTCTCAAAGGAGGGGGGAGGAAGCTTAAGGTACATGCTAAAGAGAAGCCGAGCTGGGATCAGACTCCAGACTCAAAGGTCAGTGATTTTCCCACTCAGTATCATACCTCGAGATTAAAAAGCCTTTAATAACTTTGAGTTCTCAAAACAACATGTATTTATTGTAGAGGAATTAATATGATTAAACAGATGAAGGCAACAACAGCAAGCCGTTCATCACCCACTTCATCAAAACCTACAGCTGCCACTAACATGATGCTTTTTTCTATCCTGATTCCTGGTTTTTGTTCTCGTTTTGCAGGGGGAGTCTTGTCTAAATGGTTTATTTCATATACTTGGTACCTATCACCTTATAGTGGGGGACATTTTCTTAATGTCACAAAATTTTAATCCAAACATCATTTACATGCATTTTCTATCATAGAAGATAACAATTTTGAAATTGTTTTAGATTCTTTCTACTGTTTAAAATACCTTGGCTTTCTACTTTTTGAAGCATGTATAACTGACAAATATAATATTTATTAAAGGTATATTGGATGATCATTTAATATATGATGCAAATATAATGTAATGCTTACCGCAATTAAGTATCTAGCACCACTCATGGCTACTTTGGGTGCAGTGACAACAAAGAATAGAACAGTAGCTGTGAGGGAACAGGAGGTGAGAGACTGCTGGTCAAAGGGGTGGGGGAGACACTGAATTATAAGATAAAATGTTCTGGGGAGCTTTTCAGTCAATTTTAGAGAGAAGCAAAGTTCTCTGTGGCCTGACATTTACCTCATGCATTCCTCAGGCATGTTTTACTTGGCGGAATCATCCTTCACATCAGGTAAGTCTCTCAGTTGGGCATAATAAACAGGAAGATTGCTTTCCATGCACTAGGGCAGGGTAAGGGTTGGAAACCATTTGGCGTTGGTGCTGTAGACATTATATGGTCACCATTTGGGAACTATAGTGTCAGTTGATGAAGGAATGATACAACCATTGCAACTAAATATTTTAAAATGTAGGATATAGAAATTTACTCTTACTCCACCCTCTGGTTCATGAGGCTGAATTACCTACAGGGACAAAGATACTGGGATGCTTAGAAGAAGTCTTTGCTGGCATGAAAACAGCAAAGATGGGCTGGGCTAGTTCAGCATTACTGACTTTCCCTTTGTGGGCTACTCAGAGAGAGAGAGAGACTAGGTTGTTCTTGGAAAGCACACTGTAAAGACATGCATTCAAAACATGGGCAACGGCAAGTTTTAATGTGTCCTCTACCCCTGTTCTTGATGCATTGATGCTGTGTAACTCAATGCCTGGGGAGACATGAACATGTGTCTACCTCAAAAAGGGAACCCATGACAGATGATTAGTGATACCACCACATCCAAACCTAGTGAATTTAGGAGTTTATTGGAATTACTCACAAGAGTCTAGGTGAAGGGTTATTCACAGTAAGGAGCAAAAATCACTCAAATACATCTGGAGCACCAGTTCTCCAACACAGCATGCATGACGATTCATAAAACCTGCATCTTGGAGCTCTCAGCACAACTGAAGGATGATTCACTATTGTAAAGTCTCATCTTTGCAGCCTTTATTGCCTCACTTTCATGGGGGAGAGGTCTTATAAATTTGGTAAGTTTCAAGGCTTCCTGAGACTTCTGAGTTGACTTTAATTTCTTTTTTTGCTTTCTTTTGTCTTTTGGGGCAGGGTTTCTCTGTGTAGCCTTGGCTGTACTGGACTCACTTTATAGACCAGGCTGGCCTCTGCTCCCCAAGTGCTGGGATTACAGGTGTGTGCCACCACGCCCATCTTAATTCTGAGTCTTAAAGAGGCCTGTACAAACTGTTACTCTAACCAAGGGCAATGCATGCAATAAACCTAGACCCCCTGTTCAGATCTAGCCAATGAACAACTCATTTTACATGGTTATGAGGAAAGTGGGGACTGCCTCTGAAATGATCTCTGGATGCCCCCAATTTGGTCACTTCCCCCTTGGTGGGGAGGTCTCATGGGCACACAGAGAAAGGGGAATCCTTTCTATCCGCATGAAACCTGATGGGCTGTGTTCATATTGTGGGGGAGGAAAAGCCCTTCTGTCAGAGGTCTAGAGGAGGGGGGGGTAGGGCAGGAGAGGGAGGGAGGGTGGGGACGAGAGGATACAAGTGAGAGGGTAACAATCGGGATGAAATCTGTATAAATTATACTAAATTAAAAAAATTTTTAAAGAGCCTTTCTCTAGGATATAATGTGTCAATTTTTAGGAAACTGGTACATTAAAATTTCTTACTTGATATTTCATATCCAAGCAGCATTTCCATGAAAGAGCTTGTTTCTCGTAAAACAGAAGGCTAAGTTTTCTAGAGTAGTCAAAATATCATCACAGAAATGATAAAATCCAGGTCTTTGGATATTCCAGAAAGAAAGATACTTCAAAGAATTTAAAGGCTTCATACAAAGATGAACTTCTAGTCCAGAGCTAGAAGACTCATCATAGTCAGAACTCAGCAGGGAGGACTCTGTGTGTGTGTGTGTGTGTGTGTGTGTGTGTGTGTGTGTGTGTGTGTGTGTGTGTGTGTGTGTGTGCTGGCTGACAGTACATTCCTAAGCAACGTCCATTTCTATAATAATTCAATGGATCTTTATTGAGACTTCAGGTCACCCTGAAGATTGTATTTTCTAGAACCCTGAGTCTCCAGGGGCCGATGTCCTTCTCTTACTAATACAGGTTATTGGTCAGTAGAAGGCAGAGGTCACTAGGAGGCAGTTTCACCTACTTGTTCACTGTGCTTATGGGCGGGAAGGAGCTATAGGTCAGTAAGAACTATTGTGGAACGGAACTCTACATTTGCAAAGCAGATGGCATGGTGGGTGTGAGGAAAGGAATGACATAACTCCAGAAAGATGGCAGGATTTGAGGGGCTATAGTTCCAGGTGGTTAAAGATATAATTAAGCAAAAAGCTAAATATACACGTGCTGAGTATGGGGCATTTACTAGCAAAAGTGTCAATAAACAACAAGGAAATAGTAAGTCAGCAATGAGCTGGTGTAGGGAACACTGCATTTCTGAGAGAGTGGCAAGAAAGCCTAGAGACTCCAGGACCACTGGATGCCCAGGGGCCTCACACCAGGATGCCAGTCTTTCCTCTGAGACCTGCCAGCCTGCCACCTGGGATTCTTGTCTGTCCTAGCTTCCTAGATGCCCTTAGTGCAAGCCACAGTATTTCCATCTCTTTTAATTTGGATGCTTAATAGGTGAAGTTTTCAGGCATAGTGTATAAGCTCATACTTTTAGATTCCTGATACATATCACTAAATTACTTTTCAAAAATGTATGTGAATTTTCTTTCTCCTACATAACAATTTGTGCTCTTATTATTGCTGATTAGTTAATAAAGGAAGGCTGGGTCTACAGTGGGCAGAATAGAGGTAGGAGAAGCTTCAGTTCCCAGGCTGGGATTCTCAGGTAGAGACCATGAGGCCAGGAGAAGTAGGATAATGAGAGAGACAAGAGGGAGGGAGGGAGGGAGGGAGGGAGGGAGACAGAGAGAGAGAGAGGGAGACAGAGAGAGAGAAGAAGAAGAAGAAGAAGAAGAAGAAGAAGGAGGAGGAGGAGGAGGAGGAGGAGGAGGAGGAGGAGGAGGAGGAGGAGGACATAGCCTGGTGGAACAGATCCAGCCCAGAGAGCATGACTTATTGGCAAATAACTTGGGGATGCAGTTGGGAAGTAGCTAGAATAGCTTAGATAATTAGTTTAAGTCATACCTGCCCAGTTATTATGCTAAAGCTGTATAAATAAATCTATAGATCTATGTCTCAATTATTTCAGGGGCTAGACGGGTCATAGAATACCTCTCAAGGCTTTATTAAATATTCAACAGCAGTTGTACGTGTATTTTAGGAGGCTTCTACAGTAGTAGGCTCCTATACAACCGGTTGGAAAGTTCTGTAGTATTAGTTGTCCTCCATATTCCTGTCCCCGACTCCAACTTAACCACAACAAGGCACTGTTATGTACCCTTTATACCACTGCATTCTACTTGTCCTTAACTGAAAAAGGTGTACAGTTTTAAGAGAATCTGAAACCTAGTAGATTTCCATCCACCCGAAGCAACGGCGCTGTAAAAGTGTAGATGAATGCCTGATCTGCAGAGCAAGAGGGCAGAGGAGGCTGCCACTTGTCATCTCTGCAATTAGGTCAGGACTCCTTGTGATGACAGGGGGAAAAAAATCTAATTCAAGCTGGCTTGAGTGGGTAGGAATAATTTATAAGTGCATATGACTTGGAAGTGAAGAAAGTGGTGGATTTCAAGTGTGGATAATGGCAAACTCTTGACACTTGCCTCAGCTCTCTGATGGTTGGAGCTTTGAAGGGTCACGTCAAGCACATGTCATGTGAGCCCCCACCCCACTTTTGAAACCAAATATAGAAATACTCCTGTCCTTCCACCTACTCCATCTTTATGAGCCAAGAAATTTAAAGTTTTAGTCCAGATGGAGTAGGCAAGCAAGTGCGGGTGATTGTAAGACCCATCTTAAGGGCAGAGGAGACACCCTTCTCAGAGACAAGACTGTTATGAAAAGTTTCGGGAGCATTTGGGCATTTCTATTTATAAATTTATTTCTTGTTTTCTTTTGTTTCCATCATAATATTTTGTATTGATTACTTGGGAAATTCACATCATGCCCTCTGATTGTGCTCACTTCCCAGTCCTCCCGTGTCTGCTCCCCTTCCCTTGTGACCTCTCCTAAAAAGCAAGGGGGAAAAGGTCCATTTTGTGTTGTCCAGAGCATCTTCAAACTCGCAGTGGCCAGCCGCATAGGGAAAGTTGAGTCTTTCTCTAACTGCACCCTGCCAGAACCCATCAGTTGTGGAGAGCTACACTTTAGCATCCCTATCATAAATTTTAAGAGTTCTTTTTGATGCCTTCCTTTCGTTTATTTATTTTGATTGTTTGTTTTATATCCCCACTGACGTTTCCCCTCTCCCCTCTGCTCTCATCTCCCCCCATTCTTCCTCTGTTTCTCTTTAGAGAAGGGCAGACACCTGTGGGTATCAAACAGCCCTGGCAAATCAAGTTGCAGTAAAACTAGGCTCACCCTCTCCTATTGAGGTCAGAGGAGGCAGCCCAGTAGGAGGAAAAGGTCCCAAAGGTAGGCAACGCAGTCAGAAGCAGATGGCTTTCTTTTTAGGCTGTTACTTTCGGGGGCAGGGTAGGGGAATTGGGTAGAATTAGGTATTGTCACAGAAGCCTTCTGTGTTCCTCTTTCTCAACAGTGCATCTGCATTCATGGGTACCATGGCAGGAGCAACTTCTTTGCCCTTACAGTCAGCAGGAACATAATCCCAGGCTTCTGCGTGGTTTTTGGCAACAGCACGGACCACATACATCCACATGGTGTCCAGCATCAGCATGTGCCAAGGACCTATGCTTGGTCTCTGGTGGCCATATGCCTGGTGGACCTCAACACAGCCCTCTGCCAAAAGACAGGCCACAGACCAGCATGGCCTCCGGGAGAAGTATGGGCCACAGAGGTCTCTTAGGAGGACCAATCCAGTAAATGGATCATTCTTCATCTCAAACATCCTGTTCAGAGCCAGAGAGATCACGTGGCTGGTCCGCTTGTTCTGGGGCTGAGTCCATGCAAGCTCTAGGCTGCTGCACACCATCTTGCCGACCCTACTGAATGACAATCTGTTCCTCCGTCAACTGCAGCCTTCTCTCACACCTGTCACAGCTGCACACTCACCGTTCTGCTTCTCCATCTTTCCCACCTCTCCATCACATATTCGTTTGTCTTAGTGGCATTGGAGGCTGCAGGGTATCACACAGTATACCCTTTTGCCCAAAGATCTTTACATGGAAATGTTCATTGCAATCAATCATTGGTCTGGTTCAAGGCCTCTGGCTTCTGCCACACAGCCAATACTGGAGCATCACAGGGACTTCTCTTAGATACCCTGCTGTTGCCTAGCGTCATGGAGATCCTGTGGCTCTGGTTCTGCAAGGCTGGCTCCTTCACATGCTCCGTCGATATGGTAGATGTTGGGGTGGGCCAACTCAAAACCCTGGATCTAGGCCTGGGCTGTAACTGAGTTGGTCAGCCTGTGCCACCTTCTTCTTTTCTTTTTTAAAGACAGTCTTACTAGGTATCCCTGGTTTGACTCAAACTCATTAGAGATCCACCTGCCTTAGTTCTGGGATTGCAGGTATGTGTCACTATAGCCAGTGTGGTCATTTATTTTCCCATATCTTCTATAATCTGCACTCCTGTCTCCACTATTGCTAAGATACAGGATGGGGCTAGTAAAGCATGAACAGACCCTTGGTGCAAATTGTGAAGCCAACAGTCCACAAAGAAGATGCATATGTGGAAGAGTTGTAGGAGTGATGCATGGGAACTTCTGTAAATATGCATTTTTGTGAGCACTGACACACTCTAGGCAAGCACTTTCCCACTGAGTTACACCCCAGCTGCAGTATCACTTATTATTTACATTTTATTTATGTATTTGCATGTGTGTGTGCATACGCATGGGTGCACACATGTGCGTGTGCACACACATATGCATGCAGGAATATACATGTCATGCCATGCATGCGGAGGGCAGAGGACAACTTTCATGACCTGGTCCTCTCCTTCTACCATGCAAATTCTGGGACTCAGGTCACCAGGCAGTGGCAAGTGCTTTTACCCACTGAACCATCTAACTGACTGACCTAACCCCCCCCAAGTATTGCTTTTCATAACAACATTAATAATATCTGCTACTTGTGTGGGAAATGAAGGGTAATGATTCACTAAAGTTGACATGCAGCCATTTGGAATATCATCCAGTACTGCAATAGAGCAAATGGCTCTTGCTTTCCACCCCCCATCCGAGCACAAGAAAATAAAGGAAGCCAGTTTTGATGTTTCAAGCTATTATTGTTAAGTCAACGAACTTCCCTTGAGTGCTCAGGAAAATTCAAGTCAATCTCCCCTTGACTTCTCTTCTCCTCCATAAAAGTGCCTTCCAGACTATCACAGGCCCCTAGAAATGGCCTTCATTGTGGGAAATCCACTAAGAGTTCCCTTGAGAAACGTTTGAACTTGGAATGGATGCCCAGGCCTCTGGTGTCAGAGTTTCACTGGAAAGGATCTTTTCCCCAAGGTGCTTTCCCCTCCAAAAACTTCCTCTAAGGCCCGGTGGGGCAGCAGCTACTGCTAACTCCATGTTTTTACAGCCAGGAAACCATTTTCCAAAACCAATCAATCAGCTTTTTCCACATGCTTCTACATTTGTTTTTCAAAGAAAACAAACGTGAGTCTCCCTTAGGATGCTTGGAATATGTCTCTCTTCTTGTTCTACGGAACCTGTTTCTAAGGGGACATACATCTATCCCTCATGGGCCACACCATCTACTTGGGGGTACACAGAGGTGCACATAAGCTGTGATGTTTTGGTTTGAAAGGGCCAGGTATAAAAATAGTCAAAGCCCTAGAGAACCCGAAAGAAGGAAAGTTTGCCCAGGGAGTTTTGCCAAATCCAGCATGGAAGAAGAGAAATTTGCAAAATGCATGTGACAGTGTAAGAATTAGTTGAACATGCAATGTATGTGGTAATTGCTGTTCTAAGTGAGATATAAGCATTGCATGTGTTACTCATATGACACTTAATATATTAATTCACTTAATTCTCTGAATAACTGAATAAAATGGTGGTATGTTCCCTGCTTTACAGATTAAAAAAAGACTCAGAAATAGCAAGTTACTGGCTTGTATAGACGCAGAGTTGTAATTTTGACATTTGACTTAAGAACTTGTGTTTCGAACCTCTTTGTCTTATTACCCCCAAAGTAGTAGGATTGATAGAATCAACAGTGAAGAGGTACCATGGTGGTTTGAAAATATGATCAAATTCTTGGATGTACTTTCTTGATATTGGCAGGGGTTGGGCTGGACTTAGAGACTCACTTCCCCGGTGACAAAATAAACTTTGAGGCAGTGATATATGGCTTAGAAGACCAAATTACAGAAATTACCATGCGTATTAAACACCATGTGTATAAATCTGGGTCCTCCAAATGAGCAGAATGAAGAGACTATATCTATCTATCTATCTATATCAGTGTGACTTACAGGCTGTGGTCCAGTTCATCCAACAGATGAGAGACTGCATCTATATGTATAAAAGCGGGGTTTACCAGTGTGACTTACAGGGGGTGGTCCAGCCAATCCAACACAGCTGTCTCCTGATGGGAAGCACAGAATCTAACAGATGTTCAGTCCACAAGGCTGAATGGTCCAGTTGGGCTTCTGTGTACATCAACGTTCTGAAGAAGCAGGCTCTCATGCCGGTGAAGGACTGCCTCAGCAGCAGGACATTCAACCTGATGGTGGGAATGACGGGAAACAGGCAAAAGGCGGAAGCTTTATTCCATGCCCTTTATATAGGCTCTCTATAGAAGAAGGTGTGGCCCAGATTTAGGGTGGGTCTTCTGACCTCAAGTGATCTGGATTAAGAAAAGTTCCTCACAGTTGTGCCCTGCTGCGTGGGTTTTTAGTTAATTCCAGACTGACACCCAAGTTGACAACAAAGAGTATCTATCACACGTCCACCCCTTGTCAACTTGACATGCAATCATGTGTCCTTTATGCCATGCTTAATTTCCAAATGAAAACAATAATCAGGTTAGAAGTGTACCTAGCATGATATAACTATCCCCTGTACAATTGCCAGTGCATTGCACAGTCTAGAAGAGCTGACAATGTCCCTTGAGGGACATCCTTTTAGTTTTTCATAGCTTAAATATTATAACCACTGATATTATCTCAATTGATGTTACATCGCATGATAGAGAAGCTGAGGAAAGAAAACCACAAATATCTGCCCAAACATATTTACAAGACGATTACAGAAATACTCATGTCTGTTTTAATGCTCATTTCTGCAACTGGTCACATGACCTCAGCTGGCATTTATACTACCCTCCGCTACTGCCCGTTCTGTGTTTCCTCCACTCTCAGCAAGCACCTCAGCAGGTCTTGGCTCTTTTCCTGGAGGAGTGACCCATCCCTTCCTCCCTGAAGGGCCTGTGCCCTTTGTCCTCATGCCTCGATTAGGCTGTTGTAGTTTCCCATTGGCTTTAATCACAGAAAGTGGTAGCGCTAACAGACGTCCTAAATGTGGGTTCTCACCCTTTCTAATGCTGCGACCCTTTAATTCAGGTCCTCATGCTGTGATGACCCCCAGCTCTAAAATAATTTCGTTGCTATTTCATAACTGTAGTTTTGATACTGTTATGAATCATAATGTAAGTTATCTGATACGCAGGATATCTGATATGTGATCCCCAAAAAGGTCATGATCCACACACAGATTGAGAACCACTGGCCTAAAGTATCTCATGTAGTCCAGACATAAACTTCCTCACCCTCAGTGTAGAGAAGCAATCTAATATCCCCATGGTGATTTTGATCAATTGCCCAGAGGAATAACAGTGTTATTCCTTTCTTAGCCTGTTGGCTTAAGGACATCAGAAGCCCAAAGTGGCCAGAGGAAGTCTGAGCTTCCAGTTCCATGGAACGTTTGTTGTGTCCGCAGGCTGGAGTGTTCCACAACCTAGAACCAAATTTTTAGGCCAGCAGAATTTAAGGTCATGTGAACAGGAAACAAATTTTCCTAATGTGTCACTAGAGGTAATAGTGAATGGAACTATTTTTCGTTCTACTACTTGATTCCTGGACTCAGGAATCTTGGCCATGGGAGAAACTGTACCACATAATTGATGCGGAGTCAAAGCACATACTCCCTTCTGGAGAGCCCTGCACCAGCCCTCCAGGACACTGTCACCTGGTCAGGATGCTAACTGTAGGTGCTGGTCAACTGCCAACTCTGGTCCAGTTATTTAACAATGTTATCCTTACAATTCTTTTCCCCTAAAACCACTACTGGCACCAACTCCTGCCTTAGTTACTGTTCTATCGCTGTGAAGGGACAACATGACCAACACAAGTTATAGACTGAAGCATTAAACCCGGCAGGGGGTGTTTACAGTTTCAGAGGGTTGGTCCATGACCATCATGGCAGAGGAGGGGAGCGTGGCAGTAGGCAAGGGGGCAGGAATGGCCCTGGAGAAGTAGCTGGGAGTTGACATCCTGATCTGCAAGCAGGAGACAGGGAGAGAGAAACTGGCTTGCTGTGGCTTTTGAAACCTTGAGGCTCACCCACTAGTGACATATCTCCTTCAGCTGGGCCACACCTCCTACTCCTTTCTAAACAGTTCTAACAGCTGGAACCAAATATTCATGATGTATGAGCCTACGGGGGACATTCTCATCTAAACCACTATGCCACGGCTTCCAGATGTGGTGGCACATGACTGCAAGGGTAGAATTTAGGAAGCTGATGTAGGAAGTTCATGGGTTCAAGAAGAGCCTGCGCTACATGGAAGGACACTGCCTCAGAGTTAAAAGCCCAATATAGTTTACTCATTCCCCTCTCTTGTGGATCTCTCACTGTGGAAAAAGCCAGCAACTCTTATGTTTTGTGTACCCCCAGGCCACCATGTGGAGAGTCCTGTAAGGTGAGGGTAAGGTGAGGGTAACTTGCTTCTGCCCAACAGCTTGGGAGGAGCTGCAGCCCCCTGCCAGCAGCCATGTGGTAAGAGTTGATCATATTCCCTGGCCCTGGGAAAGCCTTTGGGTTATACCACCCTGAGCTAACATTTTGCCTGCAACCTTGTCAGAATTTCATAACTAAGATATCCCGTACCCTGACCACACACTGAGGCCAGGGAGAACAGAGTATGCTACCTTTGGGGGTAATTTGTTACACTGCAATAGCACGTAACGGATACAGGCACAAGAACATCTGGAGTCTTTGATGAACATCGGCAGTCAACGTTTGGGGATAGAAGTTGAGAGTTTATGGAGAACTAGCAATGAGAAGTGAGGTTGTTAGGATGAGCTGTAAAGCATGATGCCCATTCTGCAACCTCCAGTTCACCCGGTTGGCATCACAAAAGCAGCAACTCTGCAGCTCCTGACCCCTCCCACACCCAGACAGAAACACCTCCCTTTCTATAACTACTTGCTCGGCATCCTTTTTGTATGCCTAGCACATTAATCTTCACGGCGCATCCATTTGTGGCCATGCTTTTCTTCCCGTTTGAGGTCAGGTTCCTGGAGTGCCAGGCTTACGTTTTATCCATCTTCCTGCACGCAATCCTCTGGTCACCACAGAAGCCCTGTAAATGTTTGGGAGATAAATACTGTCCACTCTCAAACCATATGGCTGATGGATTGACTCTTATTCAATTCCAGCCAGCACGCTGCGTTCTTGGTTTTAGTTTGGAGAATAACATCCGTGAGAAGGATAGATTGGGACCCAAGAGGCAAATGAGTTTAAAGTACCAGTAGATATCCTGGACGCTTTAACATACTGCTGAGAAATGATGAATTCCTACACAGGCTCCTGCGTGCCGCATAAGAGAACTTTAATAGTGGGCCGATGGAGACAGAACAGTAAGCCAGGGATGCGCTTGGGTGTGAGGAAGGCTGCTTGCCAAAGGTAATACACATCAATACAGGCTATGCGTTCTGTGCAACAGTTAAGTTAATCTCCCTCCCTGCCTTGTTGTCTGCTAGTTGCCCATGTCCTGCCCATGGAATACATTTAATGCACATTTATTACTTGAAAGGCTGCTGATGTAGATTGCAATGAATATTCACGATACTGGTTTTCAAGGCTCTAGAATATAAGAAGTTGGGTCTTATTTAGGAAGACATCTGTGGATTAAAAGGACTTTATCCAGCCATGGGATCCAGTAGACGAAGGTTGCCAGAACCCCAGGAAAACCAAGGGGTACAGAGGATAAAATGTAAGCAAGAGGAGAATGGTGTCAGTGTGCATGAGAAAGATTTTGGACTGTTCAGTGATTTGAAAAGAGGTGAATTTTCCCACTAGATCGTAGGAAGGAAAGACACCTGGCCTCGGACAGCAGAAATTCTGTAATGTTCTCCCGGCAAGGGAGACTGCTTATGAGTTGGCTGAGTGGCTGAACACACTGTTCAACTTTAATGGATGAGAGCATGCTCCCTCCTGCCGCACATGCTGCTTGGAGCAGTTGGCTTCAGAAATGCTACCATCGATCCTGCCACCGAGAGGTGGAACTCAGAATGGAACTGACACCTTGGGAAGTAGAACTGGACAGAGTATGGCACAGGTCTGGTGACACTATCCCATATACCCAATGAGGCCAAATCCTAATAGGACTTTGGACCTTTGAATGTTTACATGCCAGATTCCCTTTTTTGTCTCAACTGACGTGAGTTGAATTTCTTTCACTTGTAACATTAAGAGTTATGAACAAAGAGGCTTGCTTTGGGGGACCCACCAATGATTAAAGGCCCACTTGGGGTGCAGACACTATCTAGCTCAAGACAACGCAACAGACTCAGTTTCTAGCAGTTGAAGATGAGAAGTCTCAAAGTGCTTCAGAACTTTCAGCTGACAGGCAGAACTAATGCCCGTGACACCAAGATTGATGTCTTCTAGTGAGGCTCATGACGGACGGTTTGGAAAGCTGAGGTCCAATCAGCTTAGAGTGCCTGTGTGTGAACTGGACAGGTTAGTTATGAGGAGTTGCATAGATTTTCAGATGCAGCCTTAACCACAGAAGCCAGAGGCGGTGTTATGGTTTTGATTTTTAAAAATGTGAACCAGGAGTCTGGGTCCCTCCCTCCGGTGGATCTACTGAGAGACAACTGAGTGGTGGGAATGTCGTTTTCATCTATGAGTTGAATTGGATGCACTTTGGGAAGTCTTGGAAACTTTAGAAACTGGAGCCTAGGGCTGGAAGAGGGTGAGCCATGGAAGTGTGTTCCTGATCCCCAGCCCCTCTCCCTGTCCTTCCCTGCTTCCCTCATCTGGATGAAGTAACCAGCGATATTCTGCCACATGCTCCCTGCCTTCCCAGAGCCCAAGGACAATGGAGCCAACTGACTGTGAGCTGAAATCTTAGAAACTATGAATGAAATAAGCTTTTCCTTCCTTTAAATCATTGCTTTCGGGCATTTTGTCATAGTGACAGAAGACAGCCACAGTGGGGAAGGATCTCAATCCAGGCAGGAAGAGCCAGTAGGGAGAGGTGAACGGGCTACAGTTCCCATTGCCCGAATGTTCAAGGCCAAGCAAACAAAGACATCATTCACTAGTCAGCTAGCTATTAACATGAAAAATGGTGATCAGTGATGGTCATGATGTATGTGTGCGTGTGCGTGTGCGTGTGTGTGTGTGTGTGTGTGTGTGTGTGTGTGTGTGTGTGTGTGTGTGTAGCAACTCTGCTCCACCCACCAGGTTCCCTGTGGTAATGGTTGGAGAAGATACAGATTCTCACCAGGCCATGCAAGAGTGTAGCAGAGGCTCAGAGCATTCAAAGGACTCAAGGGTCTACCACATCTTTTGATGTTGCGACTAAACAAAATAATGTATCCCACACAGTCGCTGCTAACTTTTACACTTTTACTTCTTTGATTGCTGACACAGTTGAATATCTTTGCATGTTTGATCATCAGAGCATCTTCACAGGTGAATATTTCTTAGTCATGCTGATACTTTTAGAAGGCATTCATCTTTTTATGTTTATCTGTAAGCTTCCTTTACAAATTAAAGGTATTAATAGCTTACAATTTTTTTCACGTTTGGATAACATAACCTTTGCAACTTATTAAAAAAATGGGTTTTTTTTTTGCCTTGATGGATTGAACTACATAAGCCAAATACTATTATTCCCCAGTGACTATGCAATAGTCTCCAAATTATCTTCTATAGACGTAAAAGTTCCATTTTTGTCATATTCTAAACTTCTGTGTAATTTTTTGTGCTGTTTCTGATCATTGTAGTCAGTTCCACTAAACTGTGTATTTCTATGCCATAATTTTGCTCTCTTAGTTACAGCTTTATCTATCTGCAAAAGTTATCTGTTGGGAAAGGAAAAACCAGCCACTCTCCAGGGCAGGCTCAATGCCTAGGACAGCTGGCTAACACAGAACAGACTCCATGTTCCTGTATGTTTATTTAAAAAAAAACATGAAGTTGAGTGAGTAGGGAAGAGGGTAGGAGAGCACCTGGGAGGACTTGGGGAGGGAAAACAATATGATCAAATATGTTGTATGAAAATTAAAAAAAATACTTATAGCTCTGTGATGCATATTTATATGTACTGGAATCTCCACACTCCTTTGTTTACCTCACAAATCTCCCATCTCTTGCTTCTGGTCTGAGATTCTTCTAGAGAATTAGAAACTTACTGCCAAGCTACCATGGAATCTTGGGGTAAGAATTAGAAACTATCAGGGATAATACATAAAAACTTCTTATTCAAGATTTTTTTGGAATTTTTTTCATTTATCTTAAATCTTTGATGTGTCTCAGCAAAATGTTATGACATTGTTCTTACCAGTACAGTGAATTTTTTGCTCAAGTTACTTTTGGATTTACATATTATTTTTCTTAAGAATGGAAAATTTCAATGAATGTGGCTTCTCACCAGTCACTTCTGGTACAATGGACCTTATCAAATAATAATTGTTCATGATGAGGAAGCTCGGCACATAAATTAGAGGAGAGAGACAGTTCATTTGTGAACTTGATCATCTTACAAATAAATGAAACAAAGAAAAACAATTACTACTGTTTCCCCTTCAGCAACAATTTATCAGTTATGCTTGTCTAAATATAGAAATATAACTTGGGAGATTTATATTTATTTATTGACCTGCTTTAACAACTTGGGCCACAGAATCAATACATCACTTTTATTTTCCACTTATTTGTTTGGGCGTTACATGCATCAGTATGTCTTATGCTTTCTTTTGCAAATATACATGGATATAGATATGCGTACAGCTTACTCTTTGAGGATTTCATACATGTATATAACATATTAGAGCCACGCCTGCTCCTTGTTTGCCTCTCCAACCCCTACTCCTGGTCCCCACCACATATTTCCCTCCTAGAGTCTGTTTCATTTATAGCTTACTGCATCCAATCAGTGCTGGTCATTTGTTCTTATATGGGGGGAGGAGTTATCCATTAGATGATGAACAATCTACAAGTGGCCACAACCCCAAATATCATCCCTCCCCCAGCTGCCAAAAGACCAGACCAGACCAGACCAAACCAAACTGAACCAAACCAAAACCTGCCCCAAAACTCCTTAGATGAAGGCAGGGCCTGTGAGTCCCTCCCCTATCTATGCTGGACTTTTGGTTAGTTGATCTTGTGCAGGTAACAAGACACTGTGAATTCATATGTGTAACAGCCATGCCATGCCCCTCCACTCTTACAGTCTCTCTAGTCCCTCTTTTGTCTTACTTCCTGGCCTTGGAAGAGGAGAGTGGAATTGATGTAGACAGGGCTGAGCAGCTGTCATTACCTTTTCTCAATGCTTTGATTGATTGTGGGTCTCTGCATTAACCACACCACCACTATTGGAAAAAAAAAAAAGAAGCTTTGCTGGCCAATGTTGTAAGCTGCCTAGATCTATGAGCATAAAGACATGATAAACATATATATATATATATATATATATATATATATATATATATATATGTATATACACATACATACATACATACATATAATGTGATCACTTAGGAAAACAAAATAAAATAAAACAAAAAACCTGAAATGATAAGAGGTTCCCCACAGAAGAGTCTAAGACATTCTAATCTATAAACTTTTTTTTCCTAATCTACAAACTTTTGACAAGATGGGACAGGCCTAAAATTTGACTCAGGAGTAGCTGGTTACTCCATAGCAACCACGCCACTATTGCACCACTAAGCACGTCTTGCCTAGCAGGTTATTCTTCAGCTCACAGGGTCCAGGGCTGGGTAAGACCATTGATGCATTTTCTGCTCTTTCCAGCACTATGAAAACGAACCAGCAGGAAGAAATTTCTGGTCAGTCCAAAGTTGGTTTTTCTGTGTCCTGTAGCCAAAGTGTTTGATGTCTTCAGAAACAGAGTTTGGCCATCTAGTTATAGTGTCCCCTGATTTCTGTGGTATTTGTGTCCACAATACTCTCACTAACCTCAGTGGTTTAATCATTCAAAAAGGAGATGTCCTGTTTCCAGTTGCATGCGTCAGGTGAGTTAGGGAGCAGTACCAGTCTTCCAGTGCAACTGTCTCACTGGGCTTTGTCTGAGCTTCTGAGACAGACCTTATTTATGGAGGTGTGCCTGGGCTTTGAGCACATCGCCGAGCATCAGTGCCGTTCTTATGTCTTCCATGCTGGTGCTCTGCCTGCCTTTGTATGTTGAAATTCTCACTGGGTTCAGCAACCTGTTCTCTATACTTATGTTTCTCTACATCAGCGGTTCTCAACCTTCCTAATGCTGTGACCCTTGAATACAGCTCCTTGTGTTGCGGTGACCCACAACTGTAAAGTTATTTTTGTTGCTGCTTAACAACTGTAATTTGGCTAATGTTATGAATTGTAATGGAAACATCTGTGCTTTCTGATGGCTTAAGGAGACCCTTGTGAAAAAGTCATAACACACCTTTTTAGGGTTTTGGACACACAGGTTGAGAATCAGAAGTCTAGCTCTGGCTCATACTGCTGATGCATTTTCTAAAGAATTTTCACACACACACACACACACACACACACACACACACACACACACACACACACGGGTGAGGAGAGTACAGTTCTGTATCATCATGCCTGGCTTACTTCACTGTTTGTTTGGTCCAACAGACACTCACGCGCCCACCCTGCAAACACTCCTGCTAGTCCACACTTGGTTGGATTCCTGGATTTCCCCCCTGAGTCTATCAATGGCTGCTATTTTAAATCCATGAATTTCTAGTGGTGTGAAAGAAGAGTCAGTGTTTCTCCCAGGGGCTGCCTCATGCACCTCACTAACAAAGCTGTGAGGAGAGCGCAGGGATGATGGAGATGCATGTCTTCCTGATCCATCCTATGCCATGAGTTTTGACTATCTATGTACCTTACATTCATTGCAATGGAATTCTAGGGTCAGTGTCCTTTAAATTTATTGAGATGTTATTCTAGGGTCAGTGTGTCTTAAATTTATTACAGTGATATTTCAGAGTCAGCAAATCTATCATAAAATATGCCACCTATCATCTACCTCCCATATGTCTATAATCTATGTATGCATGAATCTATCATCTATCTATCTATCTATCTATCTATCTATCTATCTATCTATCTACCATCTATCTTATCTCTCTGAAGAATTCTAATCAGGCGGAGAAATGTATGTGTCTTGGGCATAAATTTCGCAATGTCCAGAAATGTTGTTCTATATCAGATTCACTTAAAGAATTTAACACATTTATAGCAACCACTATCATTTTGGATTAAATCAACAGGTAGTCTTTGATCTTAACCCATCAGTTCACGTGTACACTCCTTCATTTTTACTCTTGCAGAGTAAAGGACCTTAGCCCCTGCTCCTTTACCTTGTGGGGTAAGAAGCTAGGTCGTGGTGGTCCTTGTTATCCTATTCTCTGCCTTCACACCACTGTTCTGTCCTTTAAAAAAAAGTGGCAAGACAAATGCAAAGCCATTTGGATAGACGAGGCCGCTGAACTCTGCACCCCATCCATCCTCCCCGTTCTATAGCTGCCATCATTCAGGATGGCCTCGATGGTCAGGCAGACGACCAATGCAGTGTGTCCCAGCTTGTGGTCCTCTCGTTGTAATCCTCTTGACCTTGACTATTGCAACCTTAGAGGACTAAAGCGCTCTCTGTCGTGTCCTCACTATAAACTCTTTTCCTGCAGGTCCTTTGGAAGAAGGTGCTAATCTGCTTTAACTAGGATCTTGCAGCCTTCAGTGTGCTTGCTCAAATGCCTCCTCTTGCACATCTCTAACATGCTCTTCTCTCTGTCTAGGCCCATTGAGCAGAAACAAATCACACAGGTTATTTGAATAAACAGAATTTAATATTAAGTAGAGCTGACAGCTACTGGGGCACTAAAGGGCACCAATCACCTCAATTATCACAAAGCACACTGCTCAGGAGGGAGACAGAAAGGGAGGGAGCAGGAATTCCTGCAACATGGAAGCCGGAAGAAGGAGTCTCATGACACGAGGCAACACTGTCCTTGGGAAGATGCCCCCAGTCTGGTTCTACTTCTGGGAAGTTGCAAACTGGTCTGAAGAACCTACCTTGAGGGGAAGGTGCTGCCGCCAATGCAAGGGTCCCAGCTGGGACAGCAGTCCGGAGTCTGCACGCTCCCTTTCTGTCTCCAGCCTTATGTTCACCTTCCAGGCTTCCCTGTTGGTAGAGTCTGCTGGGACCAGCACAGCTGAGACTGGAGAGGCATCATCTGAGGAGTTCCAGCCTAGGCTCTCACTGGGACAGAAGCTGTAAGAAAAGAAGGTAGTCATGGGGAGGCCTGGTGGCACTCAGAGGAAGGATAACAGGTCACCAAAATAGACTCAATACCCTATGAGCATATACAGGGGGAAGAGGTCCCCCTCAGTCACAGACATAGGGGAGGAGAGTAGGAGGGAAGCGGGAGGAAGAGAGGAATGGGAGGATATAAGGGATGGGCTAACAATTTAGATGTACTATGAATAAATTAATAAAATATAAATAAATAAATAAATAAATAAATAAATAAATAAAAAGAAGGTAGTGATTGGAACAGTGCTGCCCCCTTGGACTTCCTTTCTAGCCACGCCCTTCACTTTTTGATGCCCTTGCTCAGCCTCCTCTTGGCCATGTTTCTGTCTGGATGTTACCTTTCCATCATTTGCTTGCTCTGGTAGGTACCATATCATTTTCCTCTCACAGGCAGATTGCCTCCACTGGTGACCAGCCAGCAGGATTCTCCTCGGCAATGTCTGTTTCGAAGGTTCTCCGTTCTCCTCCAACTTCTGCCTCCTTTTCCCTCTTCCATTTTCTGCTTCAAAGATGGAAATTTCCTCCTGACTCCCTGCTGCAAAAACCAACACCGGCAACACCTTTTCAGCTGTGTGCCTGCCACTGTGAGAGAGACAGTGTTGCTCCGGCCTGACGTCATCCCTGAACCTATGCCTCAGCTGTCAGCTCCTTTTCCTCTAGCAATCTTAGAGTTTACCCATATCTGCTTCTTCCAGACATTTGCTTTCTCTGCATCTCACTCCCCATTTTACCAGGCACTTAAGCTTTTTTTTTTTTAATTTCAACTTTATTCAGTACATTTTGAGGAAAAGCTCACTTAAAAATTGCATATCTCATATTAGGGAACAATTTGGTAGTTTATTATGAAATAAAACATAATTACTAGAGGATCCAGCAAATTCCCTCCTCAATGTTTACTCAAGATGAAAGAAGAGTGGGGCTTATAAAGAAACCTGTGAGGAGATATTTCTGCCTGTGTTACACTCCCCAGTAAACCTAAAGAAATACAAATGTCTGTCGTCATGACTGGGTAAATGGTGACACATCAGTATAATGGGATACTAAACAGCAACCAAAAGGAAAGAGGTTCTGGCGCACATAACAGCATAGGAGGATCTTAAATGCATTGTGCTAAGTGAAGTGAGATAAAGCGACGCAGTGTGTACTTCAGAACACATGACAGTTTAGAAAAGGCCATGTTTTATGGGCAAAAGAGTGGTTGACATAAAAAAAAAACCTTGTTCAAATTTAAGTAGTTAAGTTCACCTGTCTTTTTAAATATTTATTTATTAGTATTTTAACTGTAAGGCTGTTTTGCCTGCATGTGTGTCTGTGCACGATGTCCATACAGTGCTTGCAGAGGCCAGAAGATGATGCCAGATCCCCTAGAGCTGGAGTTACAGGCATTGTGAGCCTCCAAGTGGGTGCTGGGAATCGAACCCAGGTCCTCTGGAAGAGGAGCCTATGCTTATAACCGCAGAGCCTCCTCTCCAGCCCAGCCAGCTCTTCCATCTTGGAAATCAAAACGGTGTCACAGAAACAGTGGGATCCCACCCTCCCCTTCAAATTATCCCTAAGTTGACTTTCATGTTCACAAGAAATTTTCTGAGAAACAGTTGCCTTGCTCCAACCTTCTCTCTTCTGTCTCCTTCCATTCTCCCCAACACCATTGTCTTCACCTTTGCTTGATGGAGACTTGAAGCAGGAAGGAAGGAGAGAAGGAGGAGGGGCTTTCCGCCAGGAAACCAGGGGACAGTGGAAGCAACTTTGATGTGCGACTGACAGCCCTGTACTTTCTCTGCCCCTTCCCTCTGCCTGGTCTTGGCTGTGGGATGTGCTTTTTGCATGGTTTGAGTTTCACCTTCCTCCTCAGTGAGGACTGGCTCTACCTCCAGGTTGTTCTAACTATTAAGCTGAGGCACCGTGCACATTCAAGGGAAGGCTTCAGAAAGCCTGCGTTCTCCAGCGTGAGTGACTGGTGTCCTCCTTAACCTGAAGTGTTTATATGCATCTCCCTTCCTCAGATATTGTCTGTCTGTCTGTCTGTTTCTGTCTCTCTTTGTACACACACACATACCCATACATACATATCTATAGGCTATCTATCTATCTATCTATCTATCTATCTATCTATCTATCTATCTATCTAATCTATTATCTATCTATCTATCTATCTATCTATCTATCTATCTATCTATCATCTCTCTATGCATCATCTACCTATTATTATATAGATATATCTTTCAGAAGGCTTCCAAGTCTAAGGAGCACAAAAGTCTTGGAGAAATTCAAGATTGCTTTTTGTTTTTATAATCTCTGTAATCCTAATGCTGGTGGCCATCTCAGGGACACTGCTTGTGGGGTTGTGGCCTGGGGTTCAGCATCCTGCACTGTGGCTCAGTCTTCAGTGCCTAGCACTCTGCTTCCACATATCAGTCTCCAGCAGCTTTAATGCCAGATCCTTGTCCTCCTCTTGCCCTAGATCTTGCTCAGCAGCACACCCGAAGAACTGACATTTCAGCTGCCACGGAGTTTGGAGTCCCGCCTTCCTGTCTAGCCAAGTGCAAAGGTAAACCAACACCAAAACCAAAACCAAAACCAACCCACAAACTTCTCATTGGGCCTGTTCCACAGTGAGCCCAAAGGTGGCATCTTTCTTGTAATTGTGTGTGAACAGGCTCCAGGCAACAGTTCTGAGAAGCAGCTTTGGAGTATCTTGTTGGCGAAGGTGGTGCACGCCCACGCTTGCGGAGACATCCCACGTCTCATCGGCTCTGCTTCTTTGTGGTCCTTCAGTATGAAGACCTTTCTGCTACATAGTCCCAACCGCTGGAAAAACAAGACAACAGAGAATTGCAACAGCACAGGCTCTATAACAAGTGCCCCGTGAGTGCACCTCCCCCCGGAAAGACAGGCTTCTGTCCTGGAATCTTGATTGTGATACTTTTTTTCCTCCCTGGACTGGGCTCACATTCTGGATGTATTTCAAGCTCTGTGTCTTTGTGTTGATCGGTTGGTGTTGAGTATCTGAGCAACGGCATCGCTAATTATCCTCGGGTGGCACTGCAGCTCAAGAGTCATTAGGACTCTTTAAATTTGGAAAGTGCCCATGGCCAAACATCGGGACTCTGTTCCTACCCAGCCCTGAGGAGGATGCATAGTCGGGTCTCTGGGGCCCTCTTTCACTCAACTGGGGCTCATTTATGGTCTAGCAACTCTACTGGAGCCAGGCAGGCTCCTAATTGCACCAGTGACAGAGATGAAGCTGAATCCACTTTGTTTCTATTGTTACTTTAATAAGAATCTGGTCAGTTTTTCTTTCATGCAGAGCACAAGGACACTAAATCCTAGGTGGGATGGGATGGGCCTCATTGCAAGGCACAGTCAATGTGATTTAAGGGACCCAGATATTCTCTCCACCAGCCTTTCCGATGCCTCACACTCTACTGTTGATTATATGGTACCTTTATGGTGATATCAGGGAGTTGTAACCTAATTTCAAAAAACTGAGTGGGAGGAGAAATGCTTGGAACTCATACACTAGCTCAGATTGTGTAGACAAAGCTATCAACTCAGTGGCTGCAGCAAACACGGCACTCAATAAATGGGAACTATTATTTCTATTACTAATAATTGCTCGAGCATTCACTACGCAAATCTTTGTTGAACATCTAGTTGGTGTCAGGATATTGTACTGGATGTTAGGGAGATAGAGATGAATTGCTGTAATTCCTGCTTTCAAAAGGCTCAGGTGATGAGAGCAATCAAACACTTAGATAAATAATTAGAATTTTATATATGAAGTGCTGTCTGTAACACTGATATTGAGCCCTGAGAGTGGAGGAGCAAGCAGCTAACTGTGCTTGGGCAAGGCAGGGCATTGTACTGAGAGGTGTCCGTGGAACACAGAGTTATGCTGGGTGTGTGTGTGGGGGGTGGTGCTTAGGAAGTTCTGGGAAGATGAGAGGGCTTGGATGTCCACATAAAAATAACAGCAGGATAACGGAAGCACAATGCCTAGCTTACTACTGCAGAGCATAAACATCATGGAGGATTGTGGGCGAAATGGTATTCTGAAGGACTAGAGGTCTTGTCTAGATGAAAAGGCTTTAACCCTGTAAGATACACAAGACTAGGTCAGTGGTGAAATACTTGGCATGCAAACATCAGGATCAGTGCTGGGTCTCCAGCACCCACAAAAATGCCAAGTGGTCTCCAAGCAACAAGAGGCAGGGAATCTCAGGAGCACACTGCCTAGCTAGAGGAGCCACATCAGTAATGTCAGGATTCTAACAAGAGATGCTGTCTTAATAGATATGGTGGGGAGAGATGAAGACATCCAATCTGAACCTCCAGTCTCCACATCTGCACACTCTCACAGCCACTACACATGTGCGCTCACATACATGTAAACATATGTATGGACATCAGGAACACCACACATATACACACAAGGAAAAAAAGATGGAGATACAAGGCCAGGAACATGTTTTTAAGCAGAACACAATACAGCTTACCATTTCAGTTGATACACTCATGGAGAGTAAAGGGGAGGGATTTCAGCTTAGACTTGTATGTAGATCAACTCTAGTCTGTCTGGGTCATCTGAGACATTCTGTGAGTGCTGTCTGAAAGCTCACTGGCCCCTTGCTACAGGATGCATGTGAACTCAGAGAGATAGAGAGAGAGAGCAGAAGGAAGGCTGTGCCAGGGTCTGAGGGGAGGGGAGATGCACCAGGTCTTCTCAAATGCAGATTCTACTGACCCCCTCACAAAACACTGGAGCTCAAGACTCCATCCAGTGGGAGATTGAAACAGATGCTGAGACTCACAGGCAAACTTTGGGGTCAGGGACCGGGAGTCTTATGGAAGAGTGGGGGAATAGAAGGACTTGGAGGGGACAGGGGCTCACAAGGAGACCAATGGAGCCAACAAATCCAGGCGGGGGAGGGATGCTACAGAGGCTGATGCACCGACCAAGAGCCATGCATGGTGAGGACTTAGTCGTCCTTCTCAGATGTAGACGACAGGCAGCATAGTCTCCTTGTGCCTCCCATAATTTGGAGAGTAGGGACTACCTCTGACATGGACTCTGATGCCCACTTATTGATCACTTCTCCCTGGAGGGGCAGCCTTGCCAGGTCACAGAGGAGGAGGATGCAGGCAGTCCAGATGAGACTTGATAGGCTGAGGTGAGATGCTAGGAGAGGAGGGCTCCCCTTTCTGAGAACTAGGAGAGGGAGGATGAGGAAGGGGGCGTGGAACTGGGAGGAGATGAGGGAGGGGGCTACAATAGGGATGTAAAGTGAACAAATAAAAAAATAAAAAATAGATAAACAAACAAAACACCTCCATTTGTACCATTTTATTCAAACGTGAAGGCAAACATTTACAGATTATCCAGACCCCAAACTCCTGTCTTCTAGTTCTCACACAACTCTAAAATCAAAAAGTTGAAAACTAAATGCTAAGAAAGATCGAAATACCAAGGCTAGCCAGGGTCACCCATGCGTGTCATCCTAGCAGTGGAAATGACAAAGCAAGTTTGATACCAACCCGGGAGACCTTCTTTCAAAACAATTTATAAGAAAGACCACTCCATTTTAGCTTAGCATAACCACTTCGGCGTGGCAAAGAATGTCTGTTGGGTACGCTGGAAGCAGAGACAGGGGACTGCAAGTTTAAGGCAAGCTTAGGCACTTAGGGAGATTGTGTTTCAGAGTAAACAAACAAACAACAATGACAACCAAATAAAAAACCACCACCACCACCACCACCACCACCGCCTCAGCCGCCGCCGCCGCCGCCGCCGCCGCCACCACCACCACCATCAAAAAACAAAAAACAAAAACAAAAAGAGGGCTTGCTATACATCTCACTCTACAGCGCTTGCTACCCTAGGCTCAACGTCCAGTGTGCAGTAAAAATAAAAACACACAAGTGCGTGTGTGTACTGTAGCAAGACTGCTGCTCTGGGACCAATGCCTGTCTCAGAGTGTTCTTCAGTGAATGTAACCACTGTCGCATTCTGGGAAGCGGCTTAATCCCCCAACTCCCTTTAACTAAATATTTATCTTAACATTTTTATTTATGTGTATGTGTGTGCCCTTATATGATTTTTATGTGTTTCGTATGGACTCAGGTACTCCCAGAGAGGCAGATGGTGTGAGGTCTCCTGGAGCCAGGACACTTGTGGGTACTGTGAGGGCTGAGATCTGAAGCAGGGCTTCCGTGAAAACAGCGACTGTTCTTAACCTCAGAGCCAGCTCCTGCTCCACCTCTAATTTTCTTGAATGTAAGTGCTTTGCAACCTCCATTTCCTGAGAGCAGTGGTCAGCAACATTTCTGGAAAGGGCCAGGTAAGAATTATTATCATCATCCTCATCATTATTATTATTATTATTATCATCATCATCATCATCATCATTATTATTATTATTATTATTATAAGTAGTAGTAGTATTAAGGTTTTGTGATTTCAGCTCTATCATTTGCTAGAATGCATAGAGGGGTAAAACTGCATCTCAGTAAAACCTCGTTGGCGAAAACAAACAAAGGTCAGAATTAACCTGACGGCTATTTGCAAATGACTTTTCTAGGCCATGAACTTCTGACCAGAGCAGTAGACAGTAGACCAGATCTTTTGGTGTCCATGGACATTCACTTAATAAGCCAGGACCTTTGTAGAAAGAGCAGTCAACCTCTAAAGTTTATTTATAAATATTTGTTTACAAAGCAGGCAATGGGCTATAATTGCCCCACACACTAGTTTATCAGCCTTGGGTAAAATAAAATGAGCTAGCCTCTTCACTTAACATCTGCACCCAAAACAGCCCAAAGCAAGACTGTTCATGTCACCAGGTTCTTTTGCCCTAAAGTATGACATTCACTTATAATTCTTCAACTTCAGGTGGCTTGGAGAGACTCAGAGCTTAGAACCACCCAGGTCTCGATGGGATGTCAGCAAGACTGGGTGTTATTTTTAATAAAATCTCAATCCACCAATTTACCAATAAAGACTCAGGAGCCAGATGCTGGGGTAAAAGCCTGCTAGCTCAGAGAGGCAGAGAAAGTACCCAGCTGACCTTCCTTCTCAGCCGAGGCCCCAGAAGGAAAATGGACTGCTTCTTCCACACACACACTATCTCAAAAACCTTCAAAGTGAATGTCCCCATTTCCTGTGTGTCTCTCTATCCATCCTCCTGACTTCCTCTCACTCTCTATGATTTTTCCTATGTTCACTCCCTGTCAGCCAGTTGCCTCTTGACCTATGGTTGATTTTACTTTATTCAAGCAGAAAGTTCTTAGATTAAAGGTGTGTGCTAGAGCTTAGCCACACCACAATGAGAAACAGTTTTTTTCCAGTAAACACCACAATCCCAAATGAAGTTGAGATTGCTCTTTCAAGGTCTGTAAAGAATTGTGATGGCATTTTGGTGGGAATTAGATAGAATCTGTAGAGTGCTTTTGGTAAGATGACCATTTTTATTTATTTATTTATTTTTTACTGTTACTCCTACCAATCCATGAGCATGGGAGATCTTTCCATCTTCTACTCTCTTCCTCAGTGTCTTTCTTCAGAGACTTGAAGTCTTTTTCGTACGAGTGGGAACTACTTCTGTCATGGACTCTGCTTGCCACCCCATATTGATCACTTCCACCTGACAGGGCAGCTTTGCCAGGCCACAGAGAAAGAGGATACAGGTAGTGCAGATGTGACTTGATAGATTGAGGTCAGATATTAAGCGAGGAGGGCTCCCTTTCTGAGGATTGGGGTAAGGAGAGGGAGGGAGAGAGGGTGGGTGGGATCATGAGGTGATGAGGGAGGAGGCTACAATCCCGATGAAAAGTGAACAAATTAAAAATTAAAAAAATTTTAAAAAGAAAAAGAATATGAACAACGTTGCTTAGAACCCCCACTAAAAACAAAACAAAACAAAACAAAACAAAAAACCCACACACACAACCCCAGAGTTCACAGTGTGGTTAAATAACCTGCAACACCTGGGTCGCTAAGGATTTGTGTATTCGCTACCAGGGTCAAATGCAACACTAGCAAAACCTGAGCATCACTGAAGTGTTAATGGTTCGTAAACCTCACAGCATCTTAAGCAAGGGGACTTGAGGATTGTCTTTTCAAACCGGTGCCTGTCTTTTTAACCATATCGCAAAGCATTTGGAAACTTAGGGTGGAGTCTTTTTGCGAAGACACTCTAGATATAGACTCCAGGTCCCACTCTTCTCTTACAGCCACACACGTGAGAGTGTTAATTTTATTACCATTGCATCTGCTTGTTACTTCTGTGCCTCTGTGATTGAATGCCTGGTAGAAACGGTTTAGGGGGAGGGATGGTCAGGCTCTGGTTTGAGAGGGTGGATCCCGGAGTCACTTGGTCCCAGGCTTAGGTGGACTATATCATTGTGGCTGAAGAATGTGGCACAGGAGATTCACAGGAAGCAGAACGCAGACTTAAGAGGCCAGGTTAAAGTTTAGTCCTCTAAGGACACGCTCCACAGTTCTGCCACCTCATGATAAGTCTGTGCAATTATTAAACACCCCTTTATGTACTTGTGTGTGTGTGTGTGTGTGTGTGTGTGCGTGCGTGTGTGTGTGTATGCGTGCGTGAGTGCGAGTGCTCATTTCCTTGCACATGTTCCACGCTGTGCACGGGGAGGTCAGAAGACAACTTGTGGAAGTCAGTTGTCTCCTATCATATGGGCTCCAGGAATTAACTCAGGTTGTCAGCTTTGACAGTGAGCGCCTTTACCTCCTGAGGCATCTCCCTGACCCTGTCTGTGCAAATTTTGAATCTGTCAGTGGATTAATCCATTCAGGAGGTCACCACTCTCATCATCTAATAATCTCTGAACCTGTCCTCAGACACACCAAGTAGTGTACTTAATTGATCTGGCTGCTTCTCCCTATAGTGAGGTTGACAAGAGCTGCCACTGCAATGCCATAACTTAACAGTAAGAAAATATCTTGAGAGAGGGAGGTCAGAAAATGCTTCATATAAATAGCAGTCTTGTTCAGTGTAGTATCAGATATTGGTGTGTGCATGCATGTATTCATGTATGTGTGTGTGCACGTATGTGCACGTGTGTGGTGTGTGCATTTGTGTATATGTGTGTGCATGTGGTGGCGAAGGAATGTGTGGATGGAGAGGGCTTTAACTTCTCATCCTGGTGATTGGATGGGTGGTTACTTGCCAGATAGACAACAATTCTCCAGTCAGGTTTTGGGTACATCTCCTTGGATGTTCTTGGACAAATGGCCTTCCATTACCTAGAGCCTTACTTACATGTGCTAGGCTCTATGAATAGCAGTGGTGAACTAGAATAAAAGGCAAAAATATGGCACTGATGTGGGCATCACCCAAGACTAATTTTAATTAAGTACCTACTGTATGCCAAGCACAGTGCTAAGTGTTCTACCTATAACCTCTCTGAAGATAATGATGATGATTCTATTCAATAATTGCTACCTTTATCTACTTCACAGATGTAGACTGCTGAGATCCGTAGACGCCATTTGTCCAGTGATCAACACCTGCCACATGGCATTCTCTAAATGCCAATAGCAATGATCACATAAGGTAAAGGTTGCAGCCTACAATTCCATGATGCCTTTAATGCCGTGCTTTGGTGAGAGCCCTGGGGAGACATCCAAGATCACAGGGTGGTGAGTAGAGTGTGCAGACATTTTGCAGAATATTAGAGACCAAATGGGTTATAAGTCAGCGCTTGCTCGTGGGCAGCAAGCAAAGCACCCAGTTTCTGAACTTAGTAGTGCGTCTTGTTGAAGATCCTGTTTTTAGATTAATCTGGACTATTTGGAGAGAAATATAGAATGCGATCAGTCAACCTTCCTTTATAGAGATCCCATGCTCACCTTCTTGCCTCTCTCAAACCATCACCACAGGGCTCTCTGGCCATCTTGCTTAAATCGTATACCACACCTTTCCTGAGAGCTCAGGCTGCTTTGCTTGCCCTTCCTCTTTTTTTGTTGTGTACCTGTCTTCACCTGTGCTGTATATTTGCGCATCTGTGCTTATTGTTCATTTTATTATCACTTGCCACTCCCCTTTAGGATGTAAAATCAACACCTGAGGGATTGTGTTCGTTTTGTTAACTGATATAACTCAAATTGTTATGAAAAATGCCTGCCTTGCTCACAGTATTGCTCAATAAGAATTCGTCAAATGGATGAATGGATGGATCTTGGGAAAAAACGGCTGTGGGTGGACTGATGTCAGTGGTCCATGCTGGTCTACTCAGGTTAGAGGCGTTCAAGGGCAAGCACTTGACTCTCTAGATGCCTGGCTGAGGTCTCCCTGCATTAAGGATGTGCTGTTTAATAAGCTTTTATCTTCTCTTTGCCATGCTCATCTTCATTCTAGTCCTCAGCTCTCCTGACATGGGCAGTTAAAGAGGAGAATTTAGTGTGCACAGCAAATATTCCCCACATCTCAATGGCAGGCAAAACCAGCTCTGTTGAAAATATTCCTTAAAAAATTCATGGGAGTGTCTTTGAGTTTGAATTAACATAATTATAAAATTTACAGGCAGCCAGTGTGCCTTTTTATAAGGCTTCTATAACAGATGTGTCAAATGTCTAGTTTTTGAAAGGACTTCATAATTCAGTTACGTTTTCCTCTGAGTTAAATATTGTAGTCTGAGAGTTGGGGTGCAAGAACAACACGTTTCTCGACATGTATTTTGAATTCAGGATGGATGCCCTCAGTAACTCAGGCTCCTTGTTTCCTCTTCTTCTTTCTTTTTTCTCATTGTGTATATTCCTAACTCTTTACTCAGCAGAGAAATACCGCCTTTAAAGGTTTGAACGTGTCCTCCAAATATTTTCCTGAATGTGTTTGAGTTACCACTAGACCCAGTTTTCATTTGCATTCCAAGGATAAAAGGATGAGGGCACCAAGGCTTATTCCCATGTGACTAGTAATTGTCACCTCTGGGGCTTTATTTGACAGTTGAAGCCAAAAGAACAAATTCCACGTTGTCTCTTTAGATACTTGTTCATTGTTAATCCTTTTCTCCCCAGTCTCCAAAGCCAGGGAAATCTGAGAATATTGTTGGTTGTTTTTCACGTCTTCCTGCTTTCTCCACCTGTCATTTAGTCATATCTATCAATGTGCTATTTATATTATGTTTTGAACTTTCTAAAAAACAAACCAAATCCTATGTAGCCCAAAGTTAGCCTTGAACCTCTGATCCTCTTCTCTTAGTCTCCTGAGTGCTGGGATTTCAGGCAAATCCTATAACACCACCCTGCTTCCTCTAAATAGTTCTTGGACCCATTCATTTTGCTCCATCTTTATCACGTTTGCACTACTGAGGGTTCTATTGTGTTTTACTCAAGCTTGTCAACAGAATTATTTCTAAAATTTGGATACAATGTGTTCCCACCAAAAAAAAGCTCATATATTAAAGGCTTTATTCCCAAATACAAGCAGTGTTCACAGGTGGACCTTTGAAGAAATGAGTGGATGAGGGGCTCTGCCTTCACCAGTGGACTAATCCTTAAATGGGTTTACAATCTAAATAGACTTGGGAGGTGGTGAAGTTGGGACAATGGGGTCTTGTTGGAGGAACTAAGTCACCTTCTGAAGTTGTCCTGACCTCTTTTTGAGTGTCTCCCTCTTTGCTTCCCAGCCTCTGTGAGGCAGGAAGCACTGCAGATCCCTCGCTCCCCCACCACAGTGTTCTATCTCACCACTGGCCCAGAATCAATGGAGCCAAGGGAGCATTGGCTAAACCCTCTGAAGTCATGCTCCAAAATAACCCTTTTCTTACTTAACTTGCTTTCTCAGACATTGATCACCATGATGAAAGGTCTTATCCACAGAGTGACAAGACAACATTTACCCAGGAGTGTTACAGCTTTAAAATTGCAACCCCAGAATTCCAAGACCCACCTTCCATGTCCTGGCCAAATGGTCATTCTGCCTTGTAGCCTTGGACCTCTGCTTCCCTTGTTTGTTCTTGCCCTACTGATCCGTCCGCATGAGCCTGGGCATCCCCTCTACTGTCTTGAGGTCCTTACACACATTGATTTTTCTACTCCACTGCTTTTCCAACACTCTGTCTGGAAAGTTCCTGTTCCAGGTTTTGAACTGGGTGACATATCTTTAAAATCCTTCACAATTCTGTACCCAGCCACAGCTTCTTTCTTTCTTTCTTTCTTTTTTTTGGGGGGTTTTTTTTGAGACAGGGTTTCTCTGTGTATCCTTGGCTGTCCTGGACTCACTTTGTAGATCAGGCTGGCCTTGAACTCACCTTGTTTCTTGATCTTGCTATTGCCCCTTGCTCCACTTTTTGTTGCTCTATCACTCTCACTTTGGGCTGCGTGTTACTATGCAATTATATATGCAAAATAGAAATGCTTCATTAGAACTTCTATCTATTCTGGATGGAGGCCATGTTTTTTTTCAGGTTTTGTTTTGTTTTATAGCCATTTATTTGCAACACATCTCCCAAACCTGGAAAATATTGAGTACTCTGCAAAATATATCCTCAATAAAATTTCTTCTTATTTATTTTTAGTTTTCCCTTGTAAGAGCTTTATCTCCCTTTCCTTTCTCAGTTTTTCTCATTCTGTCTCTCTTCCATTTCATCCTACCTTGTTGTTATTCCTTTGGATAGAGGACACATCAGATATTAAATTGATAAGAACAGACACTGAATTTGTTCTTAGCCAAAAGGTAGGAACACTCTTCTTTCTTTAGAAAAAATGATTCTTGGGGGATTATTTGTCAATCCTGCACATGTTTGTTTGTTTGTTTGTTTGTTTTAGTATTCTTGTTTTGAGAAACAGACACACTATGTAGCCTGGAACTTATATATGATGTATATGGCTGTGCATATTCATCCATGTAGGTGTATGCATATATGTGAAGGTCAGAGGTCAACCCTGGGCATCTTCTTCAATCATTCTTCACCAGTTTTGGGCACAGGGTCTCTCATTTAACTAAAAATTCACTGATTCAAGCCAGGTGCAGTGACACAAGCTTATAATCCCAGAACTTGAGGCCAGCCTGCTCTACAAAGTGACTCTAGGACAGCCAAGGCTACACAGAGAAACTCTGTCTCAAAACAAAAGGGAAAAACAAAAACATCAGTGATTCAGCTAGGATAGTTGGCCAGTGAGTGGCAGGGGTCCTTTTGTCTTTATCTCCCCAGTACAAGAATGGCTGATGCCACCGCATTCAAGCTCACTTGTTCATAGTGTTCTGAGGATCTGCATTAGTTACTTTTCTGTTGCTCTGATGAACTACCATGACCCAAAGCAACCTACTGAGCTCTCCCCTTAGCCTTATAGTCTATGATTTCTAAGCCAACAAGTCCTGCTTTCACAATTTTATTACTGCTCTCATCGTGTGATTTAATCATGTTTTTTTTTTGAGCTGCTAGCCTCATTTCTACCTTCCTCATACTTGATGGAGTTCTTATTGAATCTGCACTTCCTTCAAGAGTCTGAGCTGTTTCAATTTTTGTGGTTTTATGAATGGATAGTGTTCTCCGCCTATATGCCCTTCCTCCTTGTGTGTAGCACATACTCAAAGAATACCTTGCTTTCTTGTCTACTGAAGTGCAAATTCTTTGTGACTTGGCTTCACTGTACCACATACCACATACTTCCTGCCTCTATCCCCTAAGGAGTTAACCTAGTTCTTAGTCCCACAGCTGCCTCTTGAGTTGACCTCCATGATCGCACTTATGTCCCTCCCGCCCCATGAGGTCTGAACTTCTTGCAACAGTGTCTGCCCCTTGTGTCTGCTTCTCAGAAGGTTTCTATTTTGGAGGAAAAGGCCATAGGTAATTAGCCTGGGTCTCTCTAAGGTCTCATCCTTACAACAGAGAAAGAAAAGTCTCTTATTTAAAAAGTAATGTAGGTAAATAGGAAAATGGACAAGGAGATGAACAAACAAAAATAACTGGGTCACATGCAATGCACATTCCCAACTTGTTACGTAATGCCAATGGAAATAGTTTTTCTTTTGAAACAAAAGGAAAAAAGGGGAGGAAATAAGCATAAAATATAGATTTAACATAGACGAGACAGATGTTGAGGACACTTCCATTGGATGGTCACAGGGGCCAAGTTTTGGAAGTTTAAAAACACACAGTAAAATATAATATACAAACTCATGATTCTTTGGGGGTTAATTGGAGATAGATGGAGTCATGATGATGGAGTGATAACAATACAGAAATGACCTGGAAAGAAAAGAGATCTGAGTTAGCATGCCATGTTGTCTTGATATCCTGTACTGCCTCGGCACAAAGCCTTCACACATGCTGAACAGATATGGTACCATGTTTTTGGACTTCTTGGCCTCCAGAATCATGTGGCAAATACATTTCTGTTCTTTATAAAATATCTAGCCTGTGGTGTTCAGGTGACAGATGGTGCAGCTGTGAATTGGGAAGGGAAAGATTGTGTGGTAGAGGAAGGGAGTCAAGGACACCCAGGAGAATCGGTGAATGTTTCCTACAGTCCAGAGATGTGTGAGACTGGAGGCCCTGGGCCAACCAGCAACAGATTTTGTAATGGTGATGAAGAAGTGGAAGGAGATGTTGCTGTATCTAGTGGGATTTCAGAAGTTTACTGGCTCCGGGGAGGGCCAGTATCAGGCGTACAACCTGTCCCTAAGTAAAACTATGCTTTTACCCCCATTGGATGGAAATAAAATGAAATAGTGGGGGAACTCAACACATGAACTAAACACATGAACTAGCTCAAATGAAGATCTTTGCTATCAAACCCAATGCCAAGAACTTCTCTAACATTAAAACTTGCTCCTTTTTTTTTTTCTTATGGCTTTAGTCCTCAACTAGTCAGGGCATCCATGGGTTCCCTACACTGATGTCTTAGCCTGAAGCTGGGCTTCTCTCAGAAGTGGCAGGGAAAGATGTTTCCACTCTTCTTCCATCTTGTTGAGATACTGTGAAAAAACAAGCATAGATAACAAGAAGACACCTAGAAAAGGAATTGGTGACAGACCATATACATTGTGAAGGTTGTTAGGCCATGCCAATGGAGAGGCATTTGGTTGGAAGAGAGATGAGAATGAAAAAAAATGTAGGTAAGAGAGGATTTGAGTTTGAACTCACACTTCATGGGCATAGCACCTAAAAATGTGAGTTTGAAGGAGTTCCATGGGACTGTAAAAGATGAACAAGAAAGATTTCTAAACACCTGGGCTGCAGGTATATCTACAGACCTATTTCCCCCTGCTTCTAGCAGATGTAGGTCCTGTTGCAGGGGCAGAATGCAGGTCACATTTCTCTAAAAGAAGAGAAGAGAGTCTAAGCACCTCACTTGCTTCACATGATAGAGAAAAATGAACACAAGGTGGTACAGGAGAAGATGCTGGAAGCAAAGCCAACTGAGAGTGTTTTCCCAGCGGGTCCTTTGTGTGATGGCCTGGGAGTGTGGGACACTCAGTGTGCTTAAAGATCTGAGATAATAGGACCTTGAGCAATGTAAAAGTCATGTCCACATCCAGTGATGGCAAAGAATCACATCCAGAACGTATGGCCCTGAGGATAACAGCAGGAGAAGGAACAGGAAAAGGAAGGAGACTTGTATACGATCAAGCTTCAGCAACAAGATGGTGGTGATGCCACAACAAAGACAGACCCTGAAGGTGAAGCCAACCTGCACTGCAAAAGAGGCTCATAGGACGTCATTTGCCAGATGGGCAAGACTGTTCTTGAGCTACACGTGGAAGGACTCAGGCATGTTGACCACCTTCAAATGCAACTTAGCAGAAGCCCAAGTTCCACCTTCTCCATTAAGACTGTCCAGCAGTGTCTCCATTTCTCCATGTACATTTGGAAAATTGGTGTGTGTGTGTGTGCATGTGCTTGCATGCATATGTGTGTGTACACATGTGTGTGTGTGGGCATGTGTATGTATATGTATACTGCCTGTATGTATATATGGATGCACAAATTTCTGTGTGGAGGCCAGAGGTTGACCTCAGGTATCACTTGACATCATATATTTTAAGGCAGAGTCTCTCTCTAAACCTAGAGCTCACCAATTCAACAAGATGGCCAGACCAGGGAGTCCCAGAGATCTTTCAGTGAACTCGGGAACTTGAGGCATGTGCGGCTGTGCTCAGCTTTTACACAGTGATGGTAATCCAAAGCCAGGTCCTCAGACTTTCACACAAGCAATCCAGCAATTGAGCCATTGTTCTAGCCTGGAAGATTGATTTTCCCTTTTTATTAAAAATAGATCTTTTTTTCTCACACAATAGATCCTAATTATGTTTTCCTCTCCTTCTACTCCTCGCAGCTCCTCCCCACCCTCCCTCCCATCAAGTCTACCTCTTTTCTGCCTCCCATTAGAAAACAAACAGGCCTTTATGGGACAATAATAAAAGTAAATAAAATATAATATGATTTTTAAAAATGCTAACATATCAGAATAGACCAAATAAAATGAATGGAAGGAAAGGAGCCCAAGAAAAGACACTAGAAACAGATATGGATACAGAAGCCCACTTGTTGGCACACACAAAGCTGGGAGCCATAGCATATCCACAAAGACCTGTAGGAGAAAAGCACACAGGAGAAAAAGCCCTAACAAAACATTATGAGACAAGGAACTTCAAAAGATGCCATTGAGTTCTTTCTCTGTTGGCCATCCCATGCTAGGCATGGGGCCTACCTTTAAGAGTAGTTTGTTTCCTCAGTAAGACTCCCTTGAGGAAATCTTAATTTTCATTTGCAAGTGGTTGTCAATTGGAGAAGGCTTCTGGGTTAGGGATGGGGGCCTCTGCCCACTTCTCCTTTTTGCTTTAGGACTCCATGTGATACAGCCCCACGCAGGCTGTGTATCCTGCCTCTGCCTCTGTGAGTTCTTCATATGTGCATTGATCTGGTTGATTTAGAGGGACTTGTTTTCTTGGTGCTTTCCATCCCTTTTGCTCTCACACTCTTCCCGTATCGTCTTCCACAGGGTTTCCTGAGCCAGGAGGTGAAGGGCTTGATGGCGCCATCTTGTTTACGACTGAGTGTTCCAAAGTCTCTCACTCTGTGTCAACTCTTTCTTCCTACCTGCTGCATGAGGATGCTTCCAGGTGATGGTTGAGGAGGGCACTGATCTGCTTTCCTGGCCGCAGTCAGAAAATCAATTCTTAAATCATCCATCATAGTGGCTGACATGGATGGGTGACAGGAACCACATGACAGTGCAAGAGATTTTTGCATTAATGTTACTGCAATAAAATGCTTTATAAAAAAAAGCAGTTCATTTAGCTAACACTTGTGGAGTTTCAGGGTAATGGTGCCAGCATTGATTAGGCTCTGGTAAAGGCTTCCTGGAACATGGCAGCCTGGATGGATCATATAAGAGAGTCATCACTTAGCGAGACAAGAAGCCAGAGACTGCAGAAGGGTCTAGTCTTCAGTGAAAGCCATCCATCTCGGTAAGCGTTTTATTGCTGTGAAGACACACCATGACTACGGCAGTTGTTACAGAGGAAAACAGTTACAGTTGTAGACGTTTAGGCCGTTATTGTCATGGTGGGAAGCATGTCTTACACAGGGAGACATGGCGCTGGAGGAACTGAGAGTTCTACATCTCGATCCGCAGGAGGCAGAAAAGGAGTGTGCACCACACTGTGAGTAGATTGATCATATCTGAACTCAAAGCCCACCTCCATAGTGACACTTCCTCCAACAAGGCCACACCTCCCAATAGTGCCACTCCCTATTCACACACACGAGTCTGTGGGAGCCATACCTACTCAAACCACCACTCATAAGAACTTGCCAGAGTCCCATGAGAGCTACAATTCCTCCCAAGAGAAGCAGCCCTGCAATGACCTCCCAGTAGGCTCCATCTCTTATAGTCCCCATCGCCTTCTAGCATCCCACTGAGAATTGAAGTGTTCACTATGCACGCCTTCTGAGGACAGGCGTAGTCATAGCCACGGCAGGTATCGTCAGTCAGCGCCCAGCAGTGCTGCTTTCAACCTCTGCACCCCCATTTGCAACATGAACAGCTGCAGTAGTGTTAAATGCCTTCACTTCGCGTGAGCGACTGGACTTTTGGCAAATGGATGCTAATTGCTTACTCATGCTCCTTTTTCTAACAACAGTGGCAATTCTACTTCACATGCATGAGCAGAGCTCATGCCTCCACTTTCACAGTCGCTTCATCTCAGAGTCACTTTGCGACAGTCTGAGGGGTAAGGGTTGGAGGTGTGAGTGACGAAGCATTGTGTCATATTTGAAGGAGAACTGTTTCTAAACCACACTGTGTGTTACAAGTCATTAATTCGTATCTCTGTAGGCCATCCACACTTAATTCCATTTCTATTCTATTTCTTTGTTAGTGCTGGGTCCACTCCTCTCAAGAGGTTGCAGTTAGTAAGATGTACGAAAAGTAATAAATACATAAATAAATCATGGCTTTGACCTTTGAACTTTGAGGGAACAACCCCTTATATACACAAAGTCCCAACATTAACCAAATTACTTTTACTAAAGGAAAAGAACAGATCTGCAATTGATTTGTTAGCTACTGAAGATTAACACAGAGCAGTGTTTATATTGGATTTTAGATTAAATGATTTTATTAAAGCCTTTTTTATCATGTCAGACACAGAGTTTTGCTGCAGACACTCCAGCACACTCCCCAGGGTGGATGACTGCACAGCAAAGCCATTTTCCTGTTATTTCTGTTCACCCCGGGCTCTGGGTACGGGCAGTTTCACGGGCGTCACTTGCATCCCAGTCTGGTCATGTGGATCTTCATCCCAGCTGGAGGTTCAGGATCAGAAGGGAGACTCAATTCCGGTTTCAAATGTGTGTGGACAGTCTCTACAGGACAGTGGCTCGGCACACAGGATGATACGGCCAGCGAGGACATGGCAGTTTTCATGGGTACTGTTTTGATGAAGGAAGGCTGTATGGGGGAAGGGTGGAAGAGAGGCAGGAGAAGAGAAACAACCAAGGTGCAGCTGGCCTTTTGTAGTAAAATCAATCCTTGGTCTCTGATTTCCCCACGGGGTAGGGGGCCACCTTCTAGACAGTAGCAACCAGCAACGGGGCAAAGGGGATGTGGGCGTACAAACAGTGGACAACCTGGCAGGGCACCACAGCGCGCACTGCAGCTGGAGGGAAGAGGTGATCAGAGGCAGGGAGGATTCCCTGAATAAGCAATGTATAAGACACAGGCAGTGATAAGTAAGAGCGAGGACAAGAGAGGGACTCGTGGGAAAAGCAGGAAGCGTGGCAAAGCAGGCCAAGGGAACAGCGCACGCAATGGCTCATGGGTAGAATGAGGAATGAACGCTAGCCTCCTTTTTCTTTGCTCAGGACTTTCTGGCCCGATCCCAGGATTGAGGGGAAAGGTGAGGTGACATTACCATGAGGCTACAGGGAAGAGTTTTGTGTTGTAAGAAGGCCCGACTGCTTTATGAAAGAAAATCTCCTGAGTACACGTGGCTAGTGGGGAGTGCGGAAGTGTGTTTATCTACATTAGAGGGATAAGCGAAGGTCACGTGGCTGTATAAAGCCTGCCGAGCCCCGTCCTTCTAAAGCATAGACATCTTCTATCCTCAGTAGTAAAGCATGGTCTGTCCGCATAGATATGACATTTTGCGTCTTTGGTTTATGCCTCTTGAAAGTCAATGACGTAACAGCTCAGTGAGTTCCCCCCCCCCCCCAGGTGGGGTGTGCTGGTTAGGGTTCTGTCAGTCTGACACAAGTTAAGGTTATGCAGAAAGAGGGAACCTCTGCCTGGAAACTGCTTCTAACAGATGGGCCTGTAGGCACTTCTTACAGTGTCTTTCTTGGTAAATGATTGATGTGGCATGGCCCAGCCCACTGTGTATAGCTCCATCTCTAGGCATAACGTCCTCCATTGTATCAGAAAGCTAGCTGAGCAAGGCAGTGAGCACATTCCTCCATTGGCCTCTGCTTCAGTTTTTATGTCCAACCTTCTTCTGCAGACTTCTCTTCACAGTGGCCCGTGGCTGTAGGTCAAATAGAGCCTTTCCCCAAGTTGCCTTTGGTCATGGTGCTTATCACAGTGGCAGAATGCTAACTGGAGGGGAGGGGGAGGGGGAAGGGGACGGGAATAACTTAAACTGAAGTTTCACTAATCTTGGCTCTCAGTTTCCAGCATCCAGGGCCTCCCATGAGGAGAGTGCAGAGTGTAGCTAGCATGGCGGTTGCCTGGAGGCAGAGAGGACGTGCATGAGTGACAGTCTCCTCTGCTCTCTCTCCTATGCCATCCAGGTTCCCGCCTCCAGGACTGTAGTGTTCTGGAAGCACTGGCCCCGCTTACTCTGTCATTGTTTCAACTGCCCTCCCAGACACACCAGAGGTGTGCTTTGTTGGTCTCCCAGGACTTCCTCAATCCAGTCCAATGGATGGTCAAGATTAGTCACCAAGCTGTCTACATAATTCAACAGCCATGGCCTTCCCAATGCAAAATTTTGCAGGAATTCTGGCATCAAAAGACACAAATAGCCAGCTATGGTGGTAAATACTAGACAGGAAGGTCATCACAAGCTCAAGAGCAAACTGGTTTACTGTAAAGTTCTAAGCAAGGCAGGGTTACAGAGTTACAGAGTAAGGTTTGGGTGTGCGCGCTCTCTCACACACACACACACACACACACACACACACACACACTCACACAACAAAAACAACACATGGTCATACAAACACACACTCACACAAACACACAAAAACAACACACAGTCATACATACAAAGACACAAACAAAAAACAACACACACACACACACACTCACACTCAACAAAAACAACACATGGTTATACAAACACACACTTACACAAACACACAAAAACAACACACAGTCACACATACAAAGACACAAACAAAAAACAACACACATATACACACACAGACACACAAAACGAACAACACACACACAATCACACACACACTCACAGGCATGCAAACAAAAACCCAACATACACACTAACACATGTTCACACAAACACACACGTGCAATCACACACACACATACACATACACTCACAGGCACAGCCAATACACACACATACTCACACAAACACACAATCACACATAGCAAACAATATATTAAGTAGCTACTGAAATTTAAGGTACAGAGATTAATTAACCTTTATATATCCTTTGTGACTTCTAATGAGGTTTTTTTGACTAGATATATTCACCTCAACTGGAATCATAGCAGGGAAAAAAAAAAGAAGTAGGTAGGGAGAAGGGTTTCAATTTGATTGCAGAAGGCACTCAATAAATATTTATTGGGTAGTAAATAAATGTTCTATTGAGGCCTCACCTCTTACTAGCCACTATAAATACCAGTTGTAAATGAGACAACTCAAAGAGAAAAGTAAAGATAATGATGACAGACGACACAGTAAGATGAGTTTGGAGCTACAGCTTTTAAAACAAGGCCAGAAGAACCTCAAGTCAAGGTGGTGAGCAGGGCCCAGGTGTGAAAAGCCAGCCTGTGCCTTTAAAAGAGCATGGCGAAATGCTAGGAAACTGGAAAGACAGGTGTCCTAGCCCAGCTTACTATTGCTGGTGATGAAACACCAAAGCAGCTTGGGAAGGAAAGGGTTTATTTGGTTTATCCTGTCACATCACAGTTCATCATCAAAAGAATTCAGGAAAGGAACTCAATCAGGGCAAGATGCTGGAGGCAGGAGCTGATACAGACGCGGTGAAGAGGATGCTGCTTACTGGCTTGCTCAGACTGCTTTCTTACAGAAGCCAGGACCACTAGGCTAGGGATGGCCCCACCCACAATGGGCTGGTCCCTCCGCCATCAACCACTAACTAAGAAGAAAATGTCCTACAGGCAGGTTTTATGGAGGCATTTTCTCAACTGAGGCTCCTTCCCCTCCAATGACTCCAGGTTGCATCAAGTTGACATAAACTAGCCTGCACAGTGGACAACTTAGAAGGACATTTCAAAATTCCGAGACTACAGAAACAGATTGGATATGGTTGATTAAGAAAACCGATTGTGGCAAATTGTAGCCCCCAAATGCCAGCAGGATTAGGGCTTTTACCAGTAGATAGATGCCTTCAAAAACTCCTGTTCCACAAAGGACAGGGATGCTGCAAACATGGCAACAATGGATGTGTTGCCTGGAGTCTCAGCCTTTCATGTACTCCGTTCCATTGGGTGTATTCCTACCCAATTCTTATTGCTCCTTTCCCCCTGGACTTTATGTCTCTTCAGCTTACGTTTCTGCCTAAGTGATTTTGCACTTGCTCCTCATGCTGAAAGACTCTGTCTCTGAACCATGACACGATCACCTCTCCACTATTATTAAAATCTCAGTTTAGATTTCACCCACTCACAGACATCTTCTCTGACCACAGCTTCTAAATTAGATGCTGCCTCATCCGTGGCTCTCACATATAATCTCAACTCCCTTCTTTCACAGCGTGAGCTTATACGACTGTCTCACCATTATCATCACACGAGAGCAAAGGCCTTGTCTATCTCCTGTGCTATAGTCTCCACAAAAACAAGAACATTTTTATACCCTAGAGCAAACGACTGCAATATTTAATGATCTCCAACAGCAGCCCTTCGTTTGGTAAGACTTGGACCAACGAGGCAGCTCTTATTTGCATGAGCTCATCCAGCTACTGGGCTGGTTGGTAGACACATAGCCTTGCCAATGTCATTCTCGTGTTCAGTTTAGCTGCCTGAAGCAGCAGAGGCAGTGAGCACCATGGAACCTGGTTATACAGCAGGCAAGCGTGAGCTCTTTCATAGGGAATGAACGTACAAGCACTCTGGCCTGTGTTCATGAATGAGCAGACAGCTAAAAAAAATATGATGAAAAGAAATCACACACTAGGATCCTCAAGAAAAACAAACCAGACAATTGTGCTTTTAGGAAGTAAAGATCATCCAGGAGACCAAATAATTAAGACAATCACGAGCAATCCCAGCGAGGCTTAGGAGGATAACGCGCACACAAGATCAGGCTGTGGCTCTGAAAGTGGAGCAAGAAGAGGGTGGGAAAGTGAACCTGGTAATTAAAAGTACTTTCTGCCACTGGAAATAAAATCCGGCCGATGGAATGCATAAGGGAATGACTGTAGTTAATGAGCGTGCCAGCTTTGCTGGGAGGAAGGAAGCGTGTAGACCCGAGGAGAGTGTGAGGGAAATACTAAGTGGCATGGGTGTCTCTCGTTATTTTCCTGCAATTCTAGATGCCGAAAAATGAAGTCAACAAAAGAAGGACATCTCAATAGCCTCTTAGAAGATAATTTCCCTGAGACAAAGGTTTGTGTGTGGTCTGAAATGAGCCCCCAAAGAGAAATCACGTGCATTTAAAACTCCTCCACCTAGAGAGAACTCAAAAACTTCAAGGAGAAAGAAGAAACATGAAAAGCTTCCAGTACAAAGAGAAAGTTCACTCGCAGTGACAAGGGCCTCAGTCTGAATTCTCGTCAGTAGCCGTGGATGCTGGGAGATGGTGACACGGAGCCTTCAAATCTCCGAGCGTATACAGTTTTGAACCTTGGATCCAGGACTCAGTCAAGACTGTGAAAGAATAATTTAATCCAAAAACGTGAGGCTCTGGTTTGCCATTTACAGACTTTACTAGACTACAGCACATGAATATGTCAACACAGGAAGATGTCCCGTAACACAAAACAAAGAATGCGGAGACTGGTGATTTGGCTCCGTGCAGAAGAGCCAGGTAAAGTTAAAGAGAGCTGAAGACGGAAAACCTAAACCATAGGGCTGTGGAAACTCTCAGGCAGCAAAATTCCTAATGACTTTACATACACGCTCTTCAGTGGATCTCTTCACAAGGACTTGATAAAAATGTTTATACAATTACAACCTTCCAAATTACTACTTTTCATTGCTTGATGAATGTTTAGCATCGCTGCAAAGTAATAATAGAATGATTAGATTTATAGAAAAGAATGTAAAAGTCATAAGCTAGTCAGTGTGAAAGCCAAAGAGCTAGTGAAACTTGCCGTGGAGAGGACCATGGTGGTGATCAGAAGAGGTCAACAAGAGTGTCTGAAGGTGGCGACTCGATCCTTCATCCAAGAAGTCTGCATATTAAGTGACTCTCACTGTTAGGTGAGGTCATTGCTCCCCAGTAGCTCCTGATGCTTGCTGGTGTGTGATATCGTCTGGGAATTGGGTGTTTGTTCCTATACAGAAGAAATTCTAAGCAGGCTGATCTTTGCATCTGAGCCTTATAATCACTTGTCTCATTTACACAGTAGATGGCGCCATAGATACAGGTATGGTGTAAGTTGGCTGTTGGTGTGCTGTCACTACTTCAGCACTAGAGGGCGATCTCAGCCCAGGACTCTCCTAAATCCACCATCTCGCTTCCTAGACCTGGTTGTGGCTATCAACGCTGCACAGCAGGGTCCCACCCTGAGCCCACAGCCTACTGAGAAAGACACAAAACAATGGCAAGTATAGAACCAAGACCCACCATGCCTACTGCTGAGGAGAATGCAAATAGCCACAGATAGCAGGGTGCTGACAGAAGCGCGGCAGCGGTAGGACTGTGTTTTTCCCCTCAGTTCTGAGGCTACTCCTGAGGTTTCTTCTGCAGCAGGTCTGGGAATGAAGGCCCATGGGTTCTTTTAGGTATTGCTTTCACCATGCCAGCATTGAGTTCCAAGGCAAAGTTTCAGGCGCTCTGCCCTGTCCTATGCCCAGCAGAGGGCTTCTTGCTCTATGTTGCTATACCTGAGGTCGAAGTATTGGTGGAAGTAAGTTGTTGGCCATCAGAGCCGACACTAAGCTGTATTGTCCTGTGTGTCATGTGTCATGGCCTCAGCTGATCAAATCGTGCGTGTGTCCTATAAGAGCATACTGTCCATTGCATCTCAGTGTAAGCCTAGAGCCTCCGTCTGTGACCTCTAACCTGGACAGCAGTGAAGTCCAAGGCTGGGAAGGGGAGGGGGAGACAGTGCCCTGATTTATACTAAACTGGATCACACCTGACCCACAGACACAGGGCCCTTCACAGTCTTGGGACTGCTGCATTTAAGGCCCTCTCTTCACACTGATGATGATGCAGGCAGATGTCAAGTCTGCTCTGCCAGTATGTAGGTCAGTCTAGAGGTTCCCCCTACAAACTACTCCCTGGGTATATGAGTCTTTGCTTTTCACTTGGTTCTGGGTCTTACAACAGCAGGCACTGTACGGGCCTTCAGGACAAGGCTTCTGGCAGCATCGGTGCTCTAACTCGCTATAGGTGGAGCACTGGTTCCCTCTCTGTTGCCAAATGTTGGAGCTGAAAGCAGAGGTAGTCAGCTCTCCATGTAACATAAGACTGGTGCCATATTTGCACTGAAATTGCATCTGGAAGTGGAGGTCAGGGGCCTCTGTCTTGTACCAGCTTTCACTGTGAGGGCTTAGTATTGAGCTTCAAGTCTAAGGCCTGCGTTTAATTGCTTCTCCTTTCCTTAGCTGAAGTCACCCTCCCTCCTGAGCTGTTTGAGCAGGAGGCAAAATGTGGGCAACTCCTGCCTCTCTTCCTCAAAAGGTCTTTTGACAGTACTAAAATCTGGTTCTATGGTCTCTTACCCAGCTTCCTTAGTGCTTGTGAAAACGGCTGGGGTCCTGCTGTGAGGTTCACACTGGTGAGTCTCCAGGGAGACAAATGCTAAAACATCTGACACTCCATGCCACTATGTGTTGCTTGTTTAGTTTGATTGAAACAATCTCCCTTTGTAGCCCAGACTGTCCTCAAACTTAGCTATTCTCCTGTCTCGGCCTAATACGCTGTTTGGTTGGAATTTCTGGTTGCCCGCCTTGACTCCCACCATGATCTGGTAAATCCCATTCTCTCTCTTTCCAACCCTGCCTCTTCCAAGGAAAGCTGCCTAGGCCTAGTTCAGCATTCCTGGCAGTCCTGATGGCTGTCCCAACCCTACCCCCACCCCCGAAGATGCCAGCCACCTAAACCCCTGCAGCAGAGGGCCATGTCTGGGCACAAGTCCAGCATGTGGCAGACACATCAGTTTCCTTCACCTGCAATCCTTAAAATCCCTGCCCACTGTAGTCTGGGTGCAACTTCCTCTGGTCCCATCCCCTGAGGCTGATGAGCTTGCCCAGAGAGCCCCAGGTCCCAAATAAACCTGCCCTTTTTTATACTTTTAATCTGACTTGATCTTGTTAATTTCTTCTATGGAGATAACCTAGCAAATAGGCCTGTATCACCATACTAGGCTTTTTCTCCTGTCTTCTTCAAAGTCAACAAATTTATAAAGGAACTATGTTCATAGAATTTAAAGTGGGGTTTAATTTTTTTGCTATATGCAAGTATTATTTTAACTAAAAGTACCTTAAGGAGATAGAAAATCAAAGTGAAAATAAAGGTTATAAATCATTAAAAGTTTAGTGAAAATGCAATAGTTTTGTCACAGTTGGAATAACAAAAGGTTAACATTAGGTGTGGTGGTCATGACTTCCAGACTGATTTTGATATATCTTGCCAAACTCTTGAAAAGAAAGAAAGAAAGAAAGAAAGAAAGAAAGAAAGAAATGAAAACATTTTAGAGGAAAATGGAAAGTTTAGTAGCTGTAGTGATAAAAATATATATAAAAAGTAAATATTCAAAATATTTATTTGAATAAACATCCCAATATTTGTTATTTGTTATTTTATGTTCATTCATTTTATCAATAAAAGAGAAAAAGGCCTTATGGAAAGTCTGTGATAGTCACTGCAAGTCTGAAGCTAAGGCACACTGTGCACATGGATTATGTCAACTCCATGTGATGGAGCAGCGGAGGGGACACAGATACACACCAGGGTATGCTTGTTCTGTGGCCAGAGAGTGACAGCACAAGTGTCGCTTAGGGGCATCTTGCATTGCAGCTTTTCCTGCTCTGCTCCCCAGCTCACTGGGAGGCCTCGACTTTCCAGGCAGATGGGACAGAAGAAGAATTGGAAAGGTCACAATTACCCAGCAGCTTTGAAGAAATAATAATAATCTGGAATGCTTTTGAGATATACGGCAAGAAATGACACAGAAGACTTGCAGGTCACTGTGTTCTGAGTGGCGTGGGCCTTTTGTCAAGGGGAATCAGGAACCCTTCATGAGTGTTGTGCACTGAGGGGACCGCATTGGAACCTGACTTCACTGGATGATAAAAAGCTAGAGGCTTTCCCTATAATATAGACAAGACTTCAGGGGATGTGGGGACAACAAGAAGGCCTGGGAGTGAAGGTTTTGAAGCCATGTTTACAATGGTCTTTCAGTTCCTCCCAATGGCAGCATTCCTGCCCTTGGAGGAAAGAGAGGCCCAGAAGCCTCAGGTAGTAAACAGAGGGCCAGAAAAAGACTCACGTTAGGGACCATTGTAGGGGTCATGCTTAAAACAAAACAAAAAAACTTGAAAGATTCTTGGGGGAACCACATATCAGAATAAGGAGAAGGTCTGGGAGGTGGAGAAGGGGAAAGGTGTGATCAAAATATATTGTATGAAAAAAATTTTAATTAAAATGAAAGAAACTATGATCAGACTACCAGAGAGGGGTATTCTGTCAGTGGAAGTGTGCATGGTTGGTTAGAGAGCTCCAGGGTCACAGTGTTGGGGAGTGGTCACCCATGTTGGGGTGGATTTTCTGGTGATAGGGCAGCTTTTGAGTTGTTTCTGTTCCTTGTAAGCAACCTCTCAGTCATGCTGTCAATAATCTCAATAAAAATACTCTATGGCCCACCAATTTAATCACTGATGCAATTGTTACTTTGGTCTCTTCTGAGCTTCCTTTTTGTGAGAGGAATAGGTGTGTGTGTGTGTGTGTGTGTGTGTGTGTGTGTGTGTGTGTGTGTGCGCATGTGTGTAGTGAGAATTTTGTAATTTGTAGTTTCTTTAAAAATGTTATGGAAAGTGTTTTTTTTTTTAATTTAATCCCACTTGAGGCTGCTTCAGATTGTCCACAGCACGTAACTATAATTTGACTCATGTTCTAGCAGGGGTATGATTTTACCAGGTGAAGATAGTTTACATTTGGAGTTCTGGGTACTCTTCAGAGGGTGTATAAATGCCAGAGCCCCAAGAGGTTCTGTGGCTTCTGTTCTCTGTGCTGTTGCCCCCCCTGTTGCTCCGGTTGCTGTTGTTGTTTGTCGGATTGCTGGTGTCTGGTTGGAGACATTGGGCTGGTGAAGTTCAGCCCTGCCCCAAGAACTCAATGCCCCAATCAGCAGAAAGTAGTCTAAGGATAACAGTGCCTCCTTTGCCCTCTAACCTTCTTTCTCTTCTACCTAGTGTTGGAAGATTGGAAGGGATAGGGGTAGAGTTAGCAGATAGGAAAAAAATAAAGCAGACAAAAGTCCAGCTACACGTGCCTCTCCAGAAAAAGTCTGCTGCAGAACAGCTGGCACCCAAACAGGGACCTGACAGAATCAAAGGTGTGTGATTGCATGGCTCTGGCTTTGAGTGTCAAGGAAGGGGAGTACCATAAGGGTGAAATCTGGAAATGGCTACATGGTATAGAAGACTGCACCATTTTCTTATTCTGGTGGTTATATGACCCTTACGTTGGGTCCTGAGAAATGCAGTGGAAAGGTCTGGGTGGGGCGTGTAGGAAAACCCTGATGCTGCTGCCATCCTTTATATATTATAGAGTGGCATGCCAATTTGATGAGTGCAACCTGTTGAATAGACACAGAGGTGCCCTGACAAGCTTAAGGATTTTAAATAAAAATTTCAATCTGTGAGAACAACATGTTAGGAATGAGAATGTCAACAGGCAGCCATAGAGCTTGCGTGGCCGCTTCTATGTACAGTAAACAAACAAAAACGTGCTTAAGACTGAGTTGGATGCACACTGGAAACGTGCTTGTGTAAGAGAGGATGAAAGGGGGATGCTCTCTTTCTGCTTGTTAAAGCCGGATACGAGAAACAGGTCTGTGCTAAAGAACCCCTCCTGGGGTTTGAAAACCTGGAAGCCATAAAAAGTGTCAAAGAGATTTTTAAAAAGTAATATTTAATGCCCTATTCACTGGGCCAGATGAGACTCTATTGAGTGCCAGCAACATTAAGCACTAGCTCATAACCATAGTCAGAAAGTATCGAAGAAGTAAGCTCGATTGAGGGTGAGTCAAGCTGAATTCCTTGTCCCATCTGAGTGAGATTGTCCTGCCAAGCAAGGAGGTGGATTTAGACACAACCAGAAAGATGGGTGACTAGTCCCCCATGGTCCTTAAGATAGACTAAGCAGCCAGAGCCAGCCCCGTCAAGTTCATCAGGGCTGAGGAAAATGTGGGAGGCCCTGCAAACAAGACAGCCAGACAATCAACACCAATGGATAAAATATTTTTAGGCTGTGTAAGTCTTCATTAGTGTGAGTTTCTTCTTAGCTGTGAACTTCTGGGATCACCTGATGCCTTCCCAGAGCACACGGCAAAGAGTTTCAGAGGTCTTCACTGAAGGTTATTAGTGTAATTCTACTATTTGCTATTGAGTGGTGGTTCAGGAGTTTGCCTAGTCCTGCCCATCGTCTGGAAACAGTTCCATTGTATAAATGTCTTAATAGTAACCTCCCTGTGTTCTGCAGGTTTGGAAAGCCACTGGAGACACATGTGAACGCACCTTAAGGAGCAACCTTGAGGTGGTTCACAAAGGGTATGAGGGCCAGGGTAGCTGGGCAATTCTTTATGGTTGAGTAAGGCATTGTTGCTACCCACTAAGGGGGTTGGGGAAATTTTACAATATTCAAAATGTATAAATGTTAAACAGCAAGCAAGGGTATCTTGTGAGGAGAAAACAGGTGCTCCCCAAAAGCTATATGATTGTTAGTCAAAACTTCCATTACCAGGGGTCCTAGCAGTGGTTGGCCAAGGAGACCCTATAGGGACCTAAAGATAAAGGTTATTGGCATGACTGTAGGAATCTTAAGGGCTTATTGCTGAAGACAAGACATCGTGTACTTTGGTTGCAGGACTTGGAAAAGCAAAACTAGTATTGGGCCAGCAGGGACCCCTCCCTGTGAGCTAGCTCTTGTATTGCCAGAAGTTGCTACTAGGGATTCTGGGGAGGATGAGGATGACAGCCGAAAGTCCTACTCAGCTGTGTGTGCTTAGGATGGAAATGCCAGGTGCAGTGTGTGGCTGATGTAGTAGTGGTGCGAGTTGTTATGGATGAAACCAACTTTATGATTGGACACCCTTGAAGTTTCTTCCATCAGAGTGAAAAGATTTAAATTTCCTACACTGTGGGAACTGTTTGCTAGGGCAGGTGAAGCCTTCTGGCATCCTTCCTCAGCATAAGCTACCATCTATAATCTCTACACAGAAGGGACGGACCTGGAAAGCTGGTATACAGCGGTTAGATTTGTAAAGACAAAGGCTCTAATAGTTTATTCAAGAACAAATTCTAAATAGTGAGGAAAAAATAATCAGGTGGTGCTCCAGGATGTTTCCCCTAAAACCATCAGGCTGAAAATTTTAAGTTGGGCTTTTACACTAGAAATTGTAATAACTGGCTAAATTAGAAGGTTTTGCAACGTTAGGTCCAACAGTTGTCTGCTCACAAAACATCAGTTTGGTCAACTAACCACACACACACGCAAATGGCTTCAAAAGAGCAAAGGAAACGAAGTGAGCCATCATCCGAGCTCATCCTTCAGTGTTTCTGTGCCTGTCAATCTTGCCTCTACCAGTTCAGTTCAGTTCACAGACACAGTTAAACCACCCGAGACTGCCTCCCCCTCTACAGTGAATAGAAAGAAAATCCCGTAAATATTCCAAATAAAAATACATTCGGTAAATAATCATATTCATTGTGCAATCAAACATTATTTATATTTTTTCAAACATTATGTATAATAGAAAAAAAGGAGGACACCAAACTATTAACTAAGAACTTCCTGGAGAAGGAGTTTACATGTCAGAACAGATTGGGTTCTGTGGAGATGCTTGGAAAGCTTTGTTTATAGGTTCCAAGAAGATGGGACCTGCTGCATTCAAACTCATGGTCTCCACTACATTTCTACTGAATAGAGTTGAATTGTGACTCTATTTCTCTGAGGTCTGAAAAGCTGACATCTTCTCTTTACACACATATTTTCAAGCATATTTACTTTCTCCAGATGGATGAATTTTGTCTTCTTTAGACCTGTTAAGGGCAGGGGTTTTAAACATTCTATAGCTTAAAGACCTTTGCTAGTGTGGGATGTTAATTGGTAGCAGTTTGCAGCCAACCTGTGCTGGTTTGCCATCTGAGTTGAGGGTGTGGTTTTGAGAACTGTCCACTGGTGGGATTGATCCTGAAGACTAGGTTCAGACTGTTTATAGCCTCATCCCTCATCACACTGTCAACACTAGGCAATGGGGATCTGACCTTTGTGTTAATCCCATGCTTACTCTCCAATAGCATGGAGGGAACAATGCCGAGCTCTGCATTCTCACTTTTCATCTCTGCAAATCTCCTGGTTTATGTTTTTTTTTGTTGTTGTTTTTTGAGACAGGGTTTCTCTGTGTGACCTTGGACATTATGAACTCACTTTGTACTTCAGGCTGGCCTCGAACTCACAGTGATCTGCCTGCCTCTTCCTCCCTGAGTGCTGGGATTAAAGGTGTGTGCCACCACAACCGGCTCTGTTGATGTCTTTTCACTCCTGTGACAGGTGTCCTGTCTAAGTGATGCTTCTAGTACTCTTACTTTGTTTGTTTACATCCTAGATGATGTTGTCAATAATGTACCTAAAGCATCTTCACAAGTGTGGCGGACCCACCACAGACATTGCTAAAACTCACTGATTCCTTATGTACATCCATGAGGTACATAAAAGCAGGGTGACACCTGGTGTCTCTGTCTCAGTTTTGCGTCTGGACTTCAGCTGCACACACAGAGATAAGTTATTGTCCTTAATCGTTTTTCTCTTGAATCACCCTCAGTTGCAGGAAGAGCAAAACCTACCAGGAGAGACTCCAGAATCAGCTGGGGACTGTTGTCCCTGAGGGTGAGGATGCACCCTCAGCACTTGAGAACTAAACAGATCAACAACTTAGCAGACAGGCTTGTAGGACCAGAGCTGCGGCAGTGATGGGTGAATGACAGGGAGGACAGCATCCCAACCAGGACTACTTAGTCATGCATACTTCTTGCCCATTATTTAAACCTAATCTTCATGTCTCTTTCCTAAAGAGAGACTTGGGAACACTTCTCCTTCTGCTCTTCTTCTTTATGTGGCCAAACTGAGTAGATCCCTCCTTTTCTGTTTCCCACATCATTTGTCTTTTTAATTAGGGTATTGGGACCTTGGTTGGACCCAGCCTTTTGGAGTCAAGAGCCCGGACTTTTGCCTTAAAATCCTAGGAACATGAGCAAAGGCACAAAGCCCCATTTAAACATGGCCACTTTATGTGTCAGGAGCAGACCTGATGGAATTTTATTTTGAAGAGTTGCTTTCATTATATCTCTGAGAATTTGTAAACTCAATATTTGTTAATAGAGAATCCTCCAATTACATCTGTAGTCTTGGATTTATTTTTTGTTTAACTTAAGAATATGTATTCATATTTTATTTTGTAATTACAAAAACAAAAAAATAATAAAAAAAGAAGATATCTTATAATTGTGGTATTTACTGGCAGACAGAATTACATTTCTGAACATGTTTATTTCCTTATGAAGATGTTTCTGGTTTATTTGTTTGCTTGCTTTGATCAAATCATGGTTGGAAAATTCCTTGAGCCCAGAAAAACAATAGGCTCTTGGTTTATATAAAGCCATGCTATTTAATTGGAGTCCTAGAATATAGTTCATAAATTACATCGAGTTAAAATAGCTGAAGTGTAGAGGGCATAAAGGGCCTCAGTGAGCATCTGACAGAGTTTGGTGTGGAATGCCTCAGGAATACGTGACTGGGAGGACTTGGAGGTATATGCTTGTCATCCCAACACTTGGGAGGCTGAGACAAAAGGACCAATCCTGAGGTTGAGGCCAGCCAGGGGAAACCTATCAAAGAAAAAAATAATAAAAGAAAAAAAATGGTAGAAAAGAGAAGAACATGTGATTGTGCAAATGAATTTAAAGTAAAACCTGCAGACATTAAAGATGCTTTTATTGGAGGAAGAAAACATTTAATATTGAAATATTGATTCCACAACAATAACTCTAGAATTTGAAAGTGTGCACTTAAAGACTAGGCTGCACTGATGTGAGATTAAAGCTGAAGAGTTAGTTCCCTATGAGAGGTGTGATGGGTAATTTATGTATCTGCTTGACTTGGCTATGTGGTCTCCAGATACTGGTGAACCACTGCACGGTCTGTGAGAACGCCTGCAGGGTGAGACTGACATGTAGGTCTGGAGACTGAGTAAAGCAGAAAGTGAGCAGGTCTCTCCAGTGAAGAGGCTCATCCTCACCCTAGGGAAAGAGATTTTCCTTGCTTTTAGACTGGAGCTGCAGCATCACCTCACTCGGTTCTCAGGTCTTTTGGATTTGGACCAGAACTACATCATGAGAACTTCTGCATCTTTGCCTCTGCAGTATAGATACCAGACCTCACAGTCTCCCTAGTTTCTGGGCACCTTCTTCGTGTATCTCTTTATATCCCCACAATCCTGTTTCTTTGCAAGAAAGCCCTGACTGATGGGGGATGAGGTAATATTATTTATGTTTGAAGTTTGTAGACATATCTCAAGAGAGAGATGTTTATGCAAATCCTAGGGCTTCTCCTGGTCCTTGGTGTACTTCTGTGCTAGGCTGTTCAAGCCACTGGTGGACAAGGGCAGGAGGAGGCACTGGGAAAAGAGTAGAAGGGATGTGAAGACTTTTAGCTGGGAACCACTGAATGCCTGCACTGTCTTCTCTGTGATGCTCTTACTCCATGCAATCTGGCCGTAGCAATAACATTCTTAAGGTAGCTGACCCATGGGTGGTAGGTTCTGAATAGGGAACTTCTAGAGGAGACAAAATGGTCATGCTTTCTTGAGGATCTGCTTGATTATTTTTATAACTAACATCCTGATACTTTAAATATGTAAAATTCCTTGTGGTCTCAGTGCCCAGTGTAGGCTACATGTTACACTGTGCCATACTTTCTTTAGATGTTGTGCGAGTTTAGTAAGGTCGCCATAATAAAGCACTAGACACTGGGTGGCTTAAATAACATTTATTTATTTATTTATTTATTTATTTATTTATTATAATTTTGGAGGCTAAAAGTCTGAGATGAAAGTGTTGACAAGACTTATAAACTGTACAGTGAAATTCTTTCCTCACTGAGTTTCTCTCAGACATAGTGTTTTAACCACAGCAACAGAAATGCCAAATAAGACAGAAATTGGTACCACGTTGTGGGGGCATTGCTGTAACCGATCTGACTGGAAGGATTATGGAACTTCGAACTTGACAGGCCAGTGAGTATTCAAAGCTCAGTGAGCTGTTGGGAAACTTGAAGGATGCTGAGAGCAAAGCAAACAACAAAAACCTGGTGTGTGAAGTTTCAGTGGGAAGCAAAGCCTCAACCAGGGACATTTAGGGGATATTTAGAAATAAGAATCACTACAGTGAAACATTTTCTTTGTTGGGAAATTGATACTGGTCAGTGGGGGCTGAAAAATCAACAGTGACTAAGAACAGACCAGTTCATTGTGGCTAAATCTTCTGGAAAGTTCTTCTTCAGGGTCAGCACGCAGAAGTTGTGCTCTAGAGGTGCTCAGGTCTATATATCATACAGACAGCCAAACTTGGTAATGTGTAAGGGTTTTTCTGGTTGTGTTGGCTTTGAAGGCATGAAGGGGTCTGGACAGTGGCTGATGATTGACACTGAGAAGGGCCATGGGTGAAGGCACAGCCTCAGTTGCAGTAGAAACTCTAGAATTGAAAAAGGCTAAACTCTCCAGAAGTGAGAGAAGTTAAAGCTAGGCACGGTGTCAGCAGAGAGGCCCTGAAAGAACCCAGTGGACGTTAGGGATCAAGGTGAAAGCCATCTTCAGTGGAGACTCTAGCATTTTGGAGATGTCAGGATGATGGCTGAAGCCCTGGAGAGACCAAGTGTGTGTGGTGTGGATGTCAGAGCTGGAAAAGTGACACTTCCAGGGCCCTTTGGAGCCCAGAGGATTGTGAGTGGGCCCCAGATGTCAAGCACTGAACTTTTTAAAAAATTTTTTTTCTTTATTAATTTATTCTTGTTACATCTCAATGGTTATCCCATTCCTTGTATCCTCCCATTCTTCCTTCCCTCCTCTTTTCCCCTTATTCCCCTCCCCTATGACTGTTCCTGAGGGGGATTACCTCCCCCTGTATATGCTCATAGGGTATCAAGTCTCTTCTTGGTAACCTGCTGTCCTTCCTCTGAGTGCCACCAGGTCTCCCCCTCCAGGAGACATGGTCAAAGGTGAGGCACCAGAGTATGTGAGAAAGTAATATTCCACTCTCCACTCTACTGTCACTGAACTTTTTACCCTGTTGGACTTCGGTTTTGCTTTTATTTGATTGCTGCTGTACCCTGGTTCTTATCTCTCGAAATAAGAAATTCTTTAACTTATTTTTAATTTTATAGAAGTCATAATAGTTAAGAGACCTTGAAATTTTAGAGAAACTTTGGATTTTGTTTATTTTTCTTTTTAAAAATTTTTTATTGGTTCTTGGTGAATTGCACATCATGCACCCCAATCCCACTCATCTCACCCTCCTCTTGTACCTGTTCTAAACCCTTGAAACCTTCCCCACAACGAAGAAAAAAAACCTCATCATGGAAGCTGTAGTGTGTTACAATGTGTCCCACAGTACACTCCTTTTCCACACATCTTTGCTTGCAAATGTTCAATGCAATGACTAATTAGTCTGGTAGCAGGTCTCTGCCTTCTGCTACACTGTCAATACTGGATTTTCATTGGGATACCCTGTTGTTTTCCTGTGCCATGAAGACCCTGTAGTTTTGCATCTGTAGGACTGGCCTCTTCATGTGGATGTTGTGTTGAGCCAATTCAAAGCCCTGAATCTAGGCCTGAAAAGTATCAGCTTGCTAGCTCTCCCACAGTTATGGCCTTGAGGCTTCCAAATCATGCAACTGGGGACAGCTCTACTGCTCTGCCTAGGTGAGGTGCAGGGCCTGTTGTCCTGAGAACTGCAACAGATGAGGGGCAGGGACAGCTCTCCTGCCTCTGAGGCCAACTTTTTCACCTGTCATAGGTGGTAAGGGATGAGAGGAGGAGAGGGTATCACTTCCTTGCCCATGCTGCTACATGATAGTTGTAGGGCTAGCTTTCCCAAGCTCACACATTTCTGGCCCACCTGTGCCCCTGCCATCAGGGCCAGCTTTACTATGCTGTCCCGGTGAGGTGCAGTGCCTGCTCTCCAGAGTGCTTCAGTAGGTGAGGGACATGGCCAGCTCTCCTGCTCTGATGACCTCAGGGCCACCTCTCCTGCATGCCACAGGTGGTAAGGGGCAAGAGGGGGGGCATCTCTCATTTCCCCATGTCATATCATGGGAGACAAACGGCAGAGCCAGCTCTCCAACACTCATGCCCTTGGGACTGGCTCAACCATACACCTGCCACAAGGGCCCAATTTTCCTAGTGCTGCAGCTTGTTGCAGGTACGGATAGCTCTCCAGATCTCATGACTTAAGGGCAAGGTCTCCCATCTGCCATAGGTGATGAGAGGTGAGGGGAGAGGAGAGTATCTCTCCCTCATCCACTCTACTGCATATGAGATGAGCGGAGGGGACAGCTCTCCATGCACTTATCCTCAGGACTGGCTCACCTGCAATTGCTGCAATGTGCTGGACCAGCCCTCCTGCTTTCACACTCCTAGGGCCACCTCTCTCATGATGATCAGGTGATGGGTGGGGCTAGTTCTGCACAGCCTTCAGACATCAACATGTTTCTGGCCAGTAGCCCAGACCAGGGACCAGTCCAGCCAGGCTTTGGTGGTAACAAACCACTGCTGCTGCAGGACCAAGGACTCAGATTTGACCACTGGTGGTAGCACAGGAGAAGACACCACCATGGTCCTAGGTGGCACCACCAGCTACTCAGATCAGGCTATTTCTCACTATCCTTGAGTCCCCAGTTGTGCCTCTTTTCATTGTGCCCACATCCTTCTGTTTCTTGCTCTCCCATTTTCCTGCCATTTGCTTGCTCCTTTTAGCACTTCCTGGGGTCTCTTAGTATCTGGCATTGTTTCGGGAGTGGTCTCAGGAGTGCTATGCCTTGCTCGTGCATTATGGCACTGGGCAGGGATCATCTCAGGCAAAGTCTTCCCCCCCCCCCAAGCATGTACAGCATAGGATTGGTGGTTACCTCAGCCTAGTCCACTGTCCAGTCCCCACAGATCTAGTCGGATGGCCATCTTGGGCTTGCTCTTTGCCTGTGCTGCCTGAGTGGCCTCATGCAAGGGTCTCCTGCTTTGTGCTCACTCCTGCCTGGGATCTGCAGTCCCCCCAGAGAGGCTTCTTCTAGTTCCCAGTTTGCTCCCCGTCCAGGAAGCCCATCAGGGCCTGGGTGGCGTCAGGCTGTTCCCTGTCTGGGCACCCTGGCAATGGACTGGTGGCTCTCTCAGGATTGCTTTGTTTGGGGAAATGTTAGGCTTATAATCATTCAGATGTTCACAGGACAGAGCACTGATGTCACTGACGTAGCCTCTCTCCCCTCTGCCACTGAAGCATATGTGACTCAGCAGTCACACCTGCAAGGCCTCTAGGAGAAGGATGCTTTTGTGTTCCAAGATAGGGTTTCTCTCTGTCCTGAAACCTGCTCTGTAGACCACGATGGCCTTGAACTCAGAGAGATCTGACTGCCTCTGCCTCTGCCTCTGCCTCTGCCTCTGCCTCTGCTAGGATTAAAGACATGTGCCACCACCACCTGCGACTCTGACTATTTCAGAGAGGCTTTTAACTTTTAAAGACTTTGGGTATTTTAAAGAGACTGAATTTTCTTTCTTTCTTTCTTTCTTTTTTAATTTATTCTTGTTACATCTCAATGGTTATCCCATCCTTTGTATCCTCCCATTCCTCCCTCCCTCTCATTTTCCCCTTACTCCTCTCCCCTATGACTGTGCCTGAGGGGGACCTCCTCCCCCTTTATATGCTCATTGGGTATCAAGTCTCTTCTTGGTAACCTGCTATCCTTCCTCTGAGTGCCACCAGGTCTCCCCATCCAGGGGACATGGTCAAATATGAGGCACCAGAGTATGTATGAAAGTCATACCCCACTCTCCACTCAACTGTGGAGAATATCCTGTCCATTGGCTAGATCTGGGTAGGGGTTTGAAGTTTACGACCTGTATTGTCCTTGGCTGGTGCTATAGTTTGAGTAGGACCCATGGGCCCAAATCTGCCTATCATAATGTTCTACTTGTAGGTTTCTAGGACCTCTGGATCCTTCTATTTTGCTTTTCTCCCATGCTTCTCTCATCTAGAGTCCCAATAGGACGTCCTCCCCTCTGTCTCAATTTCCTGGTAAGTGAAGACTTTCATGGGACATGCCTCTTGGGCTAGTGTGCAGATATAAGTGAGTATATACCATTTGAGTCTTTCTGCTTCTGGGTTAACTCACTCATTATGATCATTTCTAGCTCAATCCATTTGTTCACAAATTTCTGGAATTCCTTGTTTTTAACAGCGGAGTAGTATTCCATAGTGTATATGTACCACAGTTTCTTTATCCATTCTTCTACTGAGGGACACTTAGGCTGTTTCCATGTTCTGGCTATTATGAATAAGGCTGCTATGAACATGGTTGAGCAAATTTTCTTGTTGTGTGCTGGAGCATCTTCTGGGTATATTCCAAGGAGTGGAATAGCTGGGTCTTGTGAAATACCTATTCCCAGTTTTCTGAGATAGTACCAGATAGATTTCCAAAGAAAAATATGGAACGCTTCACAAATTTGCTTGTCATCCTTGCACAGGGGCCATGCTCATCTTCTCTGTATTGTCCCAATTTTAGTATATGTGCTGCCGAAGCGAGCACAAGACTGAATTTTCAAAGTGTTTGAATTCTTGAAAGCTGTGGGCTTTTAAAAGTTGGACTGTTTTATATTGTGATATAGATACTAATATGAGATCTTGGGGATAAGAAAGAAAGGAAAGGTTATAGATTTACATGGGATCCGTTATATTGGCTAGTTTTTAGGTCGACTTGACACAGACTAGAATCATTTGACAAAAGAGAGCCTCAGCTGAGAAAAGCCGCCCCCCCCTCGCCAGATTAGCCTGTAAGGGCTAATCCCACTGTGGGCAGTACCACCTCTGGAAAGGTGGTCTGGGTTTTATAAGAAAGTAAGCTGAACAAGCCATAAGGAGCAAGCCAGTAAGCACCACTCCTCCATGGCTTGCATTTCTTCCTCTGTGGCTTGCATTTCTTGCTCCGTGTTTGACTTCCTACTTTGACTTCCTTTTATGATGGACTACACTCTATAAGCTGAAATAAATCCCTTTCTCCCCAAATAGCTTTTGGTCATGGTGTTTTATCCAGAAATAGAGCCCCTAACTAAGAGAGTAGTGTTAACTGACTTTCTGTCTTTTAACATTCACACACTTTATCATCTTTCCTAACTGACTGCATTAGCTGATAAGGCCACTACAATGTTGACCCGAAGCTTTGACAGATAGCACTTTTCTAAGATTACGGACTTGGAAGGTCTAGTTTTTATATCGCATTCTGTTTCATTCCAGCATTTGTGTACATTTTGAGAAAACAATCTCTTTTCTTCTTACAAAACCAATTGCAAATGAGGTTGCTTATAATGAAGTGGGTGAGGCATTGCACTTACTAAAACTATCCCATGTCCTGGATCAGTTAAAAACTTCTTTTCTACAAGAATAAGCTGCCCCACTGTCTGTGACACTTTCTATCTTAACATGCACACTAGGTTAGCAGCACCCACAGTGGGACTCCACCTTCCCAGGATTCCTTTCCAGTCTGTGACTCACTTTATGAAACCTGCTTTCTTAAATGCTTTCACCTTCAAAAGAACAACAACAACAACAACAACAACAACAAGCAGAAAGCAAGAATCAAGAAACTTCTTGTCTGTTTCATTAATTTAACCTCTAGTCTCATCCAGGGTCCAGAATGCACTAGCTTAAAAATGACAGTTGAAAGAATGAAAGAATGACTAAAGCAAAGGAACAGTAAGAATATTTGATAAAATTGCACAAAGCTGAACGATCTTCAGAGAACATGGATTCAGACAAAGGTTTCCACAGTATTTATATCAGTACAGCTGCGTGAGTCCAGGATGAGAAAATGTCTGCACGAGTTGGGATGCTTTCTGTGTTCTGGATGGGAGAATTACAATGTTGTAGCTTCATTGTGCAATGTTAGATTGTCATGCTGTTGAGAAATAATTAGCACTAGGAAAACAAAGGGGGGGAAAGTTAGACTATTGTGTAAAACTAAAAACCAAAATTAATTTGTGTAAACGTCTTACAGAGTTGTGTATATAAAAGTAAAAATTCAAATATACTAGAAAATTATAGGTGAATATTTACATTCTTGGGGGTGGGTGGGATTCATGACTGAGACTGTCCATGCAACAATGAAAGAGGTGAGGTATCAACAGCACTGAAAACAGTGACCTGGAAACCTGGTAACTCCATAACTGGAAGAAATGTGACAGAGGAACAGAACCCTGATGGCCCTAATAAATAACAGGCTTTTACAAATTAGTAATAAATGGCAACAAGAGAATAGTAAACTTATAAAAATGCAAAATAGCAGCTGAGCGCCCCTGTAACCGCAGCCCTCAAGAGGCTGGGGCAGGAGTATTAGCCTGGGCAAAGATAGTGGTGCTCTATCTCCAAATAAGTAAACAGAAAATAAACAAACAAAATGCATAAAACACACAAGATATGAAAGATAAATGTCTCCATCTGGCTTGCCATGAAAAAACGCAGTGTGTGCGGCTTGACAAACAGCCGGAGAGATTAGAAGTCTGAAACTAGGGCAGCAGTAGGGCTGAGTTTAGGTGAAGACTCTGCCTGGGCTGTAGAAGGCTACTTTCTTCTGCCTTCATGTGGAAAACGTGGGCGGGGTGAGGGGCAGGAGGGACGGAGGGGGGCAGAAAGGGAGATCAAGAGGGGGGATAGCTTTCAGCTCTTATAAGCACACTAAGGACCAACCACAGTGCTGTGGTGTGAGGAGCCTGCTGATTTGTCCTCATTTAACCATAACTATCTCCTAAAGACCCCGCCTCCAAATACATCCTCGTAGTGGGCAAAAGGAGGGCAGATCCACAGTGCACTACATAGTCATAAGCAAATAGCAAACAAACACACGTGGATGTGTTCATTTGCATGTCCTTGAAAAAGTATGGGTGAATATTTATGTCCTTGGGGCCATGCAGACGTGACTTGTTGACTCTTCCTGTGCTGGCTAGTTTTTATGTGGACTGGACATAAGCCAGAGTCCATTTTGGAAGATGGACCCTCAGTTGAGAACATTTCCTCACCAGATTGGTCCACGGACAAGCCTCTGGAACATTTTCTTGATTAATAATTAATGTGGGAGGGCCCAGCTTATTGGGGATGGTGTCACCCCCAGGCTGGTGGATCTGAATTCCATAAGAAAGCAGGCTGGGCAAGCCATAAGGAACAAGCCAGTAAGCAGCACCCCTCCACAGCCTCTGCATCAGTTCCTGCCTGGAGTTCCTGCCCTGATTTCCCTGGATGGATGGACCACAATTCATAGGGTGGAGTAAACCCTTTCCTCCCCAAGTTGCTCTTGGCCATGGTGTTTCTATCACAGCAATGTAAACCCTAGCGTCCTCAGTCCAGTGTACAGATCACGAGATTTCCAAGCTTATTCTGTTTTGAGATGCGCTGTTGAACCTGTCATCTTTTGGACAAGCATTGCTTAATTCTATCCCCCAGATTTTGTCACATGATACTTTTAGCTCAAAGCAGCTACTGTTTACCACAGCCGGGTCCTGCTGTTCCTGGTCATCAATATTACAGTATTGATCTTCTGCTTCTTGCCCAACAATGCCTTATTCCTTGTCTTTATCATTTTAGTTTTGCCTCAAAATCTACCCAATTTACCTCCAGATATTTCCAGGTAGGCAACTTCACTGACTGCTGTATTTGAGAAGAAATCATTAATGTAGCTTCTAATTTGTGATCTACTCAAATTTGTAAAACAGAATATTTGCTGAATGAAGCCACTCAGGGTTTTGTTTGTTAGTGTGTCGCCATTGTACAAAACAGCGAGTTTCACTGTTGAATTTCATATAGATACATCTGTACTTTGTCCATATTTAGTTCTTTTACGATCTTTTGTTCTCCAGCTGCCCTTCCTGGCAGTTCCTTAGCTCTTACCAAAAATACTCTCCTACCTTTATGTCATGTTCAGACACACGTGTGCAGTTGCACACAGAGAAACTGTAGCTTCTGTATAAGAGAGATGTGATATCATCTTTCTGCCTTATCTTCCTCACCATGATGACTTTTAGTTCCACCCATTTTCCTGAAAATGACATAATTTCATTAATCAGATTTCTTTATCTCTTCATCTATTCATGGATGTCTGGGCTGGCTCTGTGTCTTTCTTGCTGAGAACAGTGGGGCAAATAAGCACATCTCTAGGTAAGCTAGCTCAGAGTCCTCCTGAGCTAGAGCAAATGAAATGTAAATCAAAATTAGCATGTAGATTTTGATCAGTCACGCAGTATAGGTTGTGCAGTGATTAACAATCGAGCCCCAAGCCTTCAGATTAAAACCCAAGCAGGGTTGTGTGCATGTCACTGGGTCTGTAGTCTCCTTGAGGAGCGGCATCTCCTCCTCCACAGTTGCCCAGTAGGACAGTGTCTCTTCAAGCTTATGCTTAGAAGGGATATCCTTCCTTCTGCTCAGGTTGTGTTCCAGTAGCTGGAACATTCCACAGCCACATGCTCTGGAAGGAAACCATAAATCACATCCCTCTTCTGTGCCCACAAGGAGGCTGGATGGTGTTTGGAGAATATTGGCTATCATACATTCCATTGACTTCTATAAAACCTATTCTTGCTTAAGTCTTTATTTTTTTTTTTTTAAAACCCTCCAATTAAACAAATCAGCAAAAATGCTTCTGGTGATTTTATTTTCTTAAACATCCAGAAAAACCACAATTGAAGTGGCTCAGACTCACCAGGCTTGGGATCACAGCTGCCGTATTCTGAGCAGTTTAGGAAGTTGCACTCCAGTGAACTCTGTGGGCTGGCTTTGAAGCAAGGACACAGATACATTTTTCAGGGACAACATTTTAATACGAAAAGAAGCAGGCAGGGTCTGAGCCAAAAATCTAGACCCAACTAATTATTGCTGGCCACCGCACATCAGGCAGAGAGCCAGGTACTTTTGCATATGTTAGCTAATTCAATTTTATCCTTTATATAAAAAAACAATTTCAGGTGATTTGTATCATTCTTCCTTTAACCATATGGGAACTATGAAAAAAATCGATCTGCTCAAACCATTAGCTAGTAACCAACAGGTGTGTGTTAACTCTGTCACCTGAAGGTGCAGGGACAGAACACAGCAACATCACATGTACTGAGGCCTCATCTGTCTGGCAGGGCTGTGGGGTGCATGAAGGGTGGAACATCCGAAGGAAGGACGTTGAAAGTTTATTAGGTAGAGAAAGATCCAGAAAGGGCATTAGCAGAAGCAAGACACATTCCTCAGAAGCATTGATCCACTTGCTGTTGCTGCCTAGGATGAATAGAAACGAGCAGTTCGGAGGCCTAGAGAGGTGCGCTGGGAGAAAACTGTGAAAACTCAGATAGGCCTGAGTGAGCATGGGTGTTAGCAATGGAAGCAGAAAACAACATTACTTCTCGTCTCTAGACCCAGTGGGCATTGCAGCCTGGTGTTGGCATTCTCTCTGCATAGAGAGCATCTCTTCATTGTAAGTTTCTTCAGGACATGCTCCCAGGGAACTCTTTCATATATAGTAGAGAGAAGTATGCAACCACCTCAGCATGGAATGCACACTTTTTTCTCTAAGAAAAAGAACAAAACCACACACACACACCACACACACACACACACACACACACACACACACTCTCTCTCTCTGTCTCTCTGTCTCTCTGTCTGTCTGTCTGTCTGTCTGTCTCTCTCTCTCTCTCTCTCTCTCTCTCTCTCTCTCTCTCTCTCTCTCAAAAGGAGAGTACCTGGCTCTTCCCCATCACTTCTTGGGCAGGGTGTTTTATCAAAGAGACATCATGCTTTTGGGTGTGGCTATTTGGGTATCAGAAAGATCAGGGATTCTGAGAAATCTTACTGACAAAATGTCCAGATAAATATGAATGTTCAAAGAGAACCCAAACACACATGGGAAAAATGGAGCCTGCAGGCTGCTCTGGCGGAATAGCACCTGCTTGGCTCTTGCTGAAGGCCTGAGTTCTAGATCTGAGTTTCAGCGTTAGCTGTGCATTCAGACTGTCAGTTTGGGACCTGATCCTTTAGGGAAAGCTTGCAGTTTTAAACTGTTAGAGTTGATTTAAATGTTTCCCTGTCTATCAGCTGTTGCATGCCAGACATCTGCTATCAGCTTGCCCTTTCTGGGCTACATTTTAACACCATTTTATATAAAAAATTATTTTCCAATTCTGAGAATATATCTTTAGTAAAAACTGCCCATAGAGCAGGTCTGTTTTGACAGCTGAGATCTTAGGTGGAGTCTGAGAACAGCTGTGGGTCATCTGTAGGAAGGTTCTGGCTGCAGCATCCTAATCCCCTAGGTAGGAAAACTAGACCAATGCAAGGTAGTTACAACATTAGCAGACACCCAGACATCCTGGCTGACAATCTGAAAGCTGGGCTTGGAGTTGAAGGAGTTCTGGAGGAAGCCGCTGTTTCTGGCAGGTTCAGCTAGCCCTACCCATTAATATTACAGTAACGCAGTTGTGTGCTGGTTGAAAAAGCATCCCTAGTTACAGGGAGTGATTTACAGGACACCAGACTCCACATTTCAGAGTCTCCTGTGTACCATAAAAAATATATTATAAAGGAATAATCTTTATCTGAACTAAAACTGTGGTGTAGAAAGCTCATGTCCAGCTGAGAGCAGCAGTGAGCTTTTGTTCACCCAGGGAAAAGTGCTCGTTCTTCATCATATTTGATTAACATTTTTCCTCTCGTTGGCACTAGGTATCTTGTTAATATTTAGACATTATATACATTTTTCTTTCAACTATTGTTCCCATCATGAGATCAAATAGCCCAGGAGAAGCCAGCCTCACCAGCGGGAGAGGAGAAAGCTGACAGTCTGGACACCCAGCTAGCTGTGCAGGGCAGAGCAAACTCCATAGAGACAGCATCCTCTGTACTCAGGAAGAAGGGTTCCCTAAAAGTGCCTCCTTACATGACCTCTCCCCCAATCCTAGCTTCCAACCCCCCCCCTTTTCCTGAGCTAAAGGCTACAGCCAAACAGCCCACTTTGGAATCTCCCAAAGCCTTCTGATACCACCCAGTGAGAAGAAGGGTTGGAAATATCTCTGCTGAGCACACACACCTGAAAATATTTAGTGAAGTGACACGCAGACAGCCCTCTGCTTCTTGGTGTTTGGAGGGATAGGGACCCCAGACTGTCAGCTCAGAGAAGCCCAAGCTCCTTCAGTGCGCAGTGCCTCCCACAGGGCACAGGTGGGTGCACCTGTGGTTAAAGGGACAAGGTAGGGGACAGCGCCACCTCCCAGCAGAAAGTACAGTACTAGGTGATGGGGCAGGGGCAAAAAGCTTTGTGTCTGGGAATCCTTGGGGTTTCTGTCAAAGCTCCACCCATTAGAAGCCTCAAAGATAAGGCTGGGGAAGTGGAAGTTGGCGTGGGGAAGGTGTAGGGAAGGACCTGCCCCAGAAACCAAGGCAGGGCAGAAGCGAGGGAAGATGGGGTCAGAAATGGGCTGAGTTTGTTCAGAGTCCCACTGGAGGAGACCAGGGGCGAACCCGCCTCTGCCAGGCTCCCAGCTTCCCAGCGCACGACGGCCCAGGTCAGCACAGGGCTACAATTCCCTCCAGGAGTCTGGAGCGAACGCTGGTGAGCGTGCAGGCACCTCGAACTCCCGTGGGAGCGCAGTGACAGTGCTGGGTGAGGTCCTCTGCGCGCTCTTGGAGGCGGCTGGTGGGGACCAGGATCCCGGCTCTCCCGGGTGCCCCATCCTTGGCGCATGCCTCCGCTCCCGCGCACCCCCACCGCAGGAACGCGCGAGGCGCACCCCTCCTTCTCTGGGCGGCGGGCGCGTGCCCGGCCCCCTCGCCTCCGCCCCTCGGCGCCCGTCCTCTCTCCCAGCAGAAAGTTAGCAGCAGGGAAGGAACTCGGGGCTGCGGGAGCTACAGCGGCGGCAGCGCAGGGAAAGCGGGGCGCTGCGCACGGAGCAGGTGCCGCCGCGGCTTGGCGCCCCCCTCGGGCTCCCGGCCTGAGGTTGAGGGGGGCGGCGGGGCTCGCGAGGGGAGGGGGCCATGCGGCCGGGCTTGTCCCCGGCGCAGCGGGACGGCAGCCAGGGCCGGGGGCGCAGCGGCGTCGCTTCATGCAGCCGGGGCGGCTGGGCGGCGGCGGCGGCGGCGGCGGGGGCGGCGGCTGAAACCATGTCCGGGCAGCGCCGGGGGCCGCCGCCGCCGCGAGCCGGGAGCCGCGATGGCCCGGTGGCCCGCACCACCTCCGCCTCCGCCGCCGCCGCCGCCGCTCGCCGCGCCGCCGCCGCTGCCCGGCGCCTCCGCTAAGGGGCCGCCGGCGCGCAAGCTGCTCTTCATGTGCACCCTGTCCCTGTCCGTCACCTACCTGTGCTACAGCCTGCTGGGCGGCTCGGGCTCGCTGCAGTTCCCGCTGGCGCTGCAGGAGCCCCCGGGAGCCGCCGCGGAACCCCCGCCGAGCCTGTCACCTCCCTCGCCGCCACCTCCCCGCGTGCGCCCCGGCGCCTCCTCGCTGCCACCGGACAACGCGAGCCACGGGCCACCGCCCGAGCCCCCCGAGCGCTTCACGACACCCGCGGCCGACGGCTGGGGACTGGCGAGTGGCGGCGGTGCCCGGGACGCCTGGCCCAGGAGCCCGCCTAGCCCCGGAGAAGCGGTCACGGAGCAGGGTGCGCAGTTGGGGCGCGGGGCGCAGGAGCTAGGCGCCGCCGAAGAGCTGGCAGGCCGGAGGGCAGCCAACGTGAGCGTGGAGCGGGGGCCCGCTAGCACCCCTGATTACGGTGAGAAGAAGCTGCCCCAGGCGCTGATCATCGGGGTCAAGAAAGGAGGGACGCGCGCGCTGCTCGAGGCTATCCGCGTCCACCCGGACGTTCGGGCGGTGGGAGTAGAGCCGCACTTCTTCGACAGGAACTATGAGAAGGGGCTGGAGTGGTACAGGTAGGAGGTTTCGGGGTGCGGGACTTGTGAGGCGTCCCGAGAGTCCGAGTCCGGGTATCCAGGGGAAGGCAGTGGGAGCCCTGGTCTGTTTACAGGGGGTCCTGGTGCGGAGGAGAGAACAAGACTCTACCTCAAAGATCACTTTATTTCGAGGCAAGGGGAGAAGCAGGTGCTTCAGGGATCTATGAGGCTCCAAATCTGGGAATCCCCAGCTCTCCCGCCCTTCTGCGTGGTGTTTCCCATCCCTGGCTGATACAGTGCTCTGGGCTTCCAGGTTTGGGAACATGCCTAGAGGGAATGAGACAGGAGAGCTAAATTGACGGTGGGGCTTTGAGAACCCCAGTAATCAATCAAAAGCGCCCTCAAAAGCATTTTCGTGGCTGGAATCCAACTTCAGTGTTTTAAGGTCAGAGCAGAATTTTGGCTTTCTAGTAAAGGTAGGGTATTTCCTGCTTCTGTAACTTTCTGTCCCTCTTGGTTGAATGAACACCAGCCTGATTTAGTATCAGGAACATAGGTTGTCTAGATGCCAGTTGGTGCTCAGTTGGTCTGTGCCCTATGCAGAGAGCCCTTTCTAATATGACACCCTTGGGGACAGATTGGAGTTACTTTGACAAGGAATTATATCTCTGTCTTTCCCAGCATCAGATGTTGGTGGTGAGAGGAGAGGAGCAGGAGAAAGTTTAGTGCAGGTCAGGTAGGTAGCTAACAATCTATTTTTCTTTCCAGCAATGACATTAAAACAACAGCCGTGCACATGCCCGAAACGCAGGCCTCCAATTTCTCTTGTTACCCTCTCTTTCTTCCCTTTTTGTATCTTTCTGGATAATAGATCTGGATGGGTGGCCTCATCTCGATCACATTTCGGTAATTAATTGCAACTGTCAAACAGAAACAGAGCCCTTGTCAGCTGAAGCGATACTATCATTTCCACAGAGCCACTAGGTAAAATTGTTGCTTTCCTGTCGGAGGGACATGCTTTCTGGGTTTAGATTACAGCCCGGGAAAAGTTTTGGCCATAACTTTGGGAGTATGTAATAAGCATGTGTGTTGTGACTGTTTTCTCCCACTTTAAAAAAATTGCCCTGTGCTTTAAAAGCTGGGGAGACATACACGGAGGCATAAACATTCCAGCACATCACACTGAGACAGGGAGTATGTCTGTTAATGTCTTGTCTGTTTCAGCAGCAAGAACTAATTGGGATATTTTAGGAGGCTTCAAACAGTCCCTTCCTATCAAAACATAAAACAGCAAGTGCCTAATTTAACTGGAAAAAATCCGTATTTATAACATCACAAGCCATGGCTTCCAGTTTGTGATTATAATTAAAAAGGTGTTAGGATGATTAATGCAACAACAGCAAAATAAAGACAGGGGGAGATGTCTGGGAAGGACTCAGCTTTTTACTGGTTAGCTACAGGAATGTCCTGATTTCTTTTGTGGGGTAGCTTTAGCCAGAGGAGGGCATCCCTCCTCCCAGTTCTAATTTTAAAGCTGTGCATCTTGTGGGAAGTAGCAGATGCCCTTTAAGAGAGTCATAAAGATCAGGTCTTGCGGTGTGTGTTTTGGGTGGCTTTGCTGCAGTGGAGGGATGATGAATAAAGTGGATATGGGATGTTTGAGCTAGGAAGTCTCTGTCCTGGGGTCAGGAGAGTTTGCTAAACATGAAAGGAAAGAGATGACAGGTTGGTTCCTTTACACTGATGCTGGGACAAGAAGATACATAAGCTACCTCACTGTCACAACATGGCTACTGAAGGTGTGCAGTCTAGCGGTGCTGCCAGCATCCTGGTCTCCACAATATCTGTGGTATGTGTGGCTTGGTGCTTGTCTTTGGTAGCCCTGAGTAGAACTGATAAACATGAATGGTGTGTCTAGATCAAGGTCCACTTGGTCGCAGGTAAGAGAACCATTTGATATCTTTTGCTCCTTAGTCCCTGGCCTGTATTCCTTTTGCCGTATAGATCTGCACAAGGCTAGTGGTGCCTAGTGGAAGTGAGGAAGAGCCTCTGTCTTAGGAGCAAGCCTCATGGACGTGTGTGACTATCTAGCAATGAGGTGTTTGTTAGCCACTGGAACATGTCTGATGACAAGACTCCAGGAAGCTCGTGAGGCACACAGGAGCCTGGTGAGCTTCCCAGCCTCATTGCCGACTGCCATACTCCGAAGACATTTGTGAGACGTCATTAGTCTTGTCTTTCCATGCTTGCTCTAAGCCTCTCTCCCATTTAGCAAGAAGGAATGATAGCCACATTCTAATGTAGAAAGTGGCTTCAATTCAAACCAGTGGCAGAAACCCTTTGTCTCGGTTGGTTCCCTGAGCAACTCTGGGCTCTTTAAAAGACGGACTCGTAACTTCCCTGTGCCATGTCTGCTGTCTACAACCTGGTGGCTTCATTGAAGAAGCAGCACAGGTTAATTAAAGGTCTTAAATTTTTTATCATTTACTTATTTATGCATTTACTCTCTTGGTTATTTGTTTTAAATGTGCTCCCAATTGTCCTCTGGTTCTGCAAGTGGTCCTGGATTTTGTGCTTTGAGCAAGAAGAGCTGAGACCAAACTGGGGCTGCTGTCAGTGCGGCTGGCTTCCGTGGGCTTCCCTTCTACCTGGCTAATCAGCCGGAGCAGGTTCATTTCTGTGTCATCACTCTCACTCTAGTTGTCCCTAAATCCAGGTATTGCTTTGCGCCTCTGCTGTTGATCTCATGGGATGTAAAAACACATTGGAGATTAGAACATGTACACTTGGTTTTCAGGGCAGCACCGGACTAATGGATTAGGATGTGTGTATCCAGGCTGCAGAGATGCTTAGCCTCAGTGGTGAGCTGATCCAGTGAATGGTTAATAAGCCCGATAGAGCAAGCCCTCCTCCTCTGCCTTTCTGTAACTCTCTCCAAAAGGGCAAAACCATAAGCCTATTCCATATGAGCTGATACAATGGTCCTGGCAGAGAACTTGAGCCCTTTTAAGGGAGGGGACCTTGGAGCAGACCCCTGGCTGCTGATGGCAGACTCATCATAGTGATGGAGGGACAGAAGCACTTGCCTCTCTTGTGACTTACATGTATAGTGATCATGGCATTTTGCTTCAGAGGGCACTTAGGTCCAAGGTGATGTTCTACTGGGGAGGTGGTGGTGGAGTAACCCCAAGAAATAGCTGCGTGCTATAGGGCATCCAGCTCTTGCTCCTCAGAGGTTGGCACCCTATAGATGCATTATTCATTGCAACATTGAGATTATGTGGTGAGCGGCTCTGTTTTATGCCCACATACACTTCATTCCTGGAGGTAAATGCTTGGCTCAAGGTCTTTGGTTTGGCTGCTGTCTGAGCTGAGATTTGAACCTGTGTCTGTCCAGTTGCAGATGGCTTTCTTTCTTTGCCCACACCACAGTGCCACTCATTAATACTAAAAGGGCAGGTGCCTTTGTAATTCTTTCCTTCAACAAATGCCTGATAACTGCTGGCTGTGCACTTAGTGCTGTTTCAGGAAAGGAGAACAAAGTGACGCATGAGATAGATTGAGCACCCATTCTCCTGAAAGTGTTGGTTTGCTAAGAAGGTGGGGAGGCAGCAAACAAGCAACCGGACAGCGTGCGCTGAATGCTTTGCTTTGATGAAGGATGCAAGGAAAACTCAACTAAGAGCCCAGAGCTCCTCAGTCCAGTGTGGTAACCACCACGTGCAAATGACTGGTACAGCTGAAGTGGCCAAATTGGAATATGCCAGAAGCATAAAATATGCAGAATGAAAAGTTACCCAATAGTAATTTTCTATTTGTGGCACATAGAATTCCTAGCACTAGTGTTGAGCTAAATAATGTACCTTATTAAATTAATTTCATGCTATTTTGTTGTGTTGTTGTGGTTGTTGCTGTTGGCCCTTTTAGGAGATTGAAGCCATAGTCTTCTGTAAATGTTCCACTACTGAGCTACAGTCTCAACCTCCAATTTCACTTCTTTTTACCTTTTAAAAGTGACTGTTAGAGAATGAAAAAGGACATCTGTGAAGGATTTGCAGTCCTATTGGGTGTCTCTTATGCGGACTTAAGCTTTATTTATGTTAAGCATGCCCAAGAGATCTTTGCTCACCTGGATTCTGATGCTACAGGTCTTATAGGGGTTGGGGTGGGGTACGGGGGTGGGAGTGGGGTAAGAGGGTGGGGGTAGGATAAGGTGCTCAGCTTCTGAGTTTCTAAGGTGCCCTAGATGCCGTTACTGCTACTGGTCTTAGAACTTACTCTGAGCTCATTGATGTGTGACTGTGTACATATATATATGTGTGTGTGCGTGCATGCTTGTGTGCTTGCATATTTGTGCATGCAAGTGCATTACTTTGAGGTGATTATGTGGTATAGATCATGCAACACAGAACGAAAGGGTAAGATGGAGATCCAGCTGGAGAGGTTCCCAGCCGAAGGAAGAGCGAGTGCAAAGGCCCTGAGGTGGAATCAGCTTGTGGCTTTTGCGGCTCTGCGGCGGTCATTCATCACTCTAGATGAAGTGGCGTTCACAGCGGACATTGCAGCGCACTGGCCGAGTGATCTCCAGTGCGTGGGTCATATAACACCACTTGGGCTCAGTTTGTCTGACAGTAATTTCTTTCTGATAGGCTTGTTGGGGGATAAATTAAATAGTAAACTTGGACACCTTTATTACCAAGTGAGTGTGCTAGAGCAGAAATCCAAGTGAATATTATCTATCCTCATTCCCGAGTCTTTGGCTTTTCTGCGTCTTTGCTTTTTGTCAGGGATGTGATGATGTTGCCTTGCTCATCTCCTTTGGGTTGATTTAGGAAAAGCCCAATAAGGAAGACTTTGCAAATTGCATCTCTTCCATATTTTAAACAAACTCAGGTGGCATCAGGGCACATGTGGGTCAGATAAGTGAAAGCATCCAAGTAGGAAAGGTGGGCTTGAACTCAGTTCTCCTGAGTTAGGAGCTGCCGTAGCAGCCCCGTTTTGGCTACACTTCCATGCACACAGGTCCCTCAGGTTATCAGATCTTTACTCTGTAAGAGGAACCGGGAAACTGGTTTTGATGTAAAATCTGATTTTTCAGTGCTGACCACAGATTTCAGTTCCTTAGAAAAAGCTATGTGGGCCAACACTGGGGAGCAAATGGAACCCGTCTGTCTGCTGCATGCAGCCAACTCACTACCAGTTTGCAACCTCTGGACTAAACTCCGGAAAGTAACTGGTGTGCGGTGACCAGCAGTGTGGCTTACACGTGCTATTTGGCTTAGCATTTCTCCCTTTTCTGGCTTTTTGCAACAGCATGAGGGAAGTACTTCCCAGGTATGTGGCCGTAAGTACCAACATGGTCTGATACAAACAATGAGGCAGAAAAAGAGAAACTTCACAGCTAAAATATCCTTTTTGTCTTCAGCTAACATTTCCTGCAGGTAGGCCCAGTTCCCGCCCACCCCCCACCCCACCACTGCATTGGCCTCCAGAGTTCAGGTATCGCAAGTGTATCCTGCCACACCAGCTGTTTATTTTCTTTCTTTTCTCCTGTTTTTCAAAGCTGGGGATGGAGTTTGGGACCTTATGCGTAACAGGCAAGTCCTCAGCCATTGCATTATATTCCCGTAGGACAATTCTAAACTTAATGATCTGAAGTGCCCACAACTGATCTCTAAATAGAAAACTTAGGAAGATGGAGACCTAAGAGGTAGGAAAACTGGGGTCTAGGTTTTGCTTTGTCATGTTCAGTACCCGCTTCCTTCTGTTAATAAAGCCCGTTATCTGACCAAAATACTTTGATCCTCAAATGCATCTTTGCAGCAGGCTCTTGACAGAGATGGAAGTGGGAGACTGGAGGGATGTCATGGGGCCACAGGCCCTGCATCCCCGAGCCAGGAGCTACAGCATGCTCACTGTGTGACCTTGGATAAGTTGATGTCATGAAGCCCCAGCTTCTCCATCTGCAGAATGGGCTCAAAGTGGCTTATGTTCAAAGCACTGTATTACAATGAACTACGGCGACATTTCAAAGGCCTCCATCTGCGTTTTCCTTCTACACCTTCTTTATATTCCACCCCATCAGTGTGGACGGCCTTAAGGAGAAAGTCAAACCCATTTGTCATTCATTTGAATAGAGCCTTTTATTTCAAGATTTTGTCTGAAAGAGGGGCTTGTGAGTCCACAGCAGGTCTTACATAGTTATCTAGAGAACAATCAGCGGGTTCCAGAAGTTGGTGTGTTGGCACTGTGTGTGGGAGGTGAGTACACTTTCCTGAGATAGCCCTGGTCATGCTAGCCAGCCAGAGGACCTGGAGGAAAAATGGCCCAGTTCTCTGGCTTGGCAAGCTCTTGAGGCTCAGGCAGAAACAAACACCATTTGCACCAGCTCTCCCAGAAGCAGTGAGCTACCAGGCAGGTGTGTTTTGCCTTCATCTTCTCCACAGAACCCAAGACACGCTGTCACACTTCTGCTGGAGCTCTGATGAAGTTACTCAGGTGCTCCAGCCATCTGAACATGATGTATTTTTTGTTCTTGTAAGCCGTATCAGAACCATTTTACGTTTACGTTGAGTAATAGAGGCCTTGAGACTCCAGGTAAGTGGAGGACTGCTAGGGCTGTATGCCTGAGAGGTCTGCCTTTTCTTTTTTCCATAATGGATACTATCTCTGGAAGGGATTGATCCCCCAAACCCAGCACAGTCAGCTCTGGATCCCATTGGTTTCTGTGGTTTAACAAGCTACTCTGCAACTGTCTTGGGAACCTTAGTCTGAAATTATAATTCACCACCAGAGACTTTACACTGATTTTGTCATTAATTAAAAGCAAAGGGTTGGTTTCCCCTGCCCCCAAACACTTACTAGTTAGGATTGCCTGCCTTTAAATGTTATTTCAAAGGTTTATTTAAAGGGTATTACTAGCTAGGTGTGGTGGCATACATCTTTAATCTCAGCATTCAGGAGGCAGAGGTGGGCAGATGTCTGTGACTATGAGGCTAGCCTGGTCTACATAGTGAGTGTGAGGCCAGCCTGGTCCAGTCAATGAGTTCTAGGCCAGCCAGGACTATGGACTGAGACCCTTTTGAAGAAAACAAAAGGAAGAATATACAAAGCATATTTATAGGGAAATGAAGTTACATGTATTAATGCATATACATATATACATTATTACATTTCACATATGTAGGTGGTTTCAAGTGAGAAAAGTTTAATCTAATTTTATAGAAAAAGATGCCTTATTAGCATATATGACTAGGAAATTTGTTGCGCCATGGGCTTCAGGGAAACTGTGTCCAAGGCTCAAAGAGTGTCAGTAGGCTGCTGTGTTTGTCTCTCTTTACTTCCTTCTCAGGTGGGCTGTCTCACTGTGTTTTATTCTAGATGGTAAATAGCAGCCTCCCCTACATGTTTTTGGGATGACTTTTAAGAGTGTCTGTACAAGGCACCTAGAAATGCCATTGTCCAGAGCTCTGACACATGCTCCACCCCGCCCCCCCCCCCCAAAAAAACCCAGGGATTGGGAGTGCTCTCATTAGGCCAGGCTGATATGTAGACACATCTTTGAATTGGGATGGTGGTGGGAGAGAAGAAACAGACGTAGACTTCCTAAAATGACAGAAAATTATTTGTTTTAAAAGGAAGAGGGTTTTATGGGGTTGGTGTTACACCAGATGCCCATGAAATAGAGAAGCCCACTTTGGGGTGGCACATGATCTCTCCTCTAGCATTTTAACTGGAAAGAGGCTTAACGGATTAGTTTGAGGTCAAGTTTGTTTGCACTTCTCATTCCTTCCATCCATCCATCCATCCATCCATCCATCCATCCATCCATCCGTTAAGCATGTAATTCCATCTGTGTGTTGTTTTCTGGGCTTAAACAAGGCCATAAATTAAATAAATAAGCATGTATATAGTTTTATGACAAAGGAACATAGGCCTTGACTGAATAGGATTTACTCTAAGGGTGTAAGGGCCGTTCAATTCTTGACAACGTAATTTAGTGTTAAGTTTAGTAAATGTACAAATTCATGTGGTATATGTTGGGGATAGCGGAGAGATAGTTTCTGTTCTGGGACCTAGCTACACTAACTCCCTCTGCAGGACATTTTTTTGCTTTCCTGAAATACTCTGTTCCCAATCTCTAGGCTGCTTGTGTCACCTTATCAAGTCTTCAGGTATTGGCTGGAGTTTGGACCTCTCTAATAGACCATCCCCATCTGCATAAAGATCTTCCAGTTCTGCCCTGTTCACCTGCTTTATTCTCCTCACAGTATATTAGTATTCTTAAAAGTTACTCTGGTCACTCACCCCATCATAGGATGGTCAAGGACAGAAAAGCAAGGACCCTGACCGTCTTATGCCTTACCAGTGGCTCTGGCATACAATAGACACTCAAAAGGTGATGCTTTGTTGACTGACAATAAAGAATCAACAAACTGACGAGACAAAGGAGAGCCTTCTGCGCTCTCCAGACTTCTAAGAACAAAAAGCATGCCTGTTTCTTGGGGACATGAGTTATAAATTGTTGTAAGTGCTTTTCACATGCTAATTCTGCAAGACAACATTGGGTGCAAGGGGGATAAACCTAGGATGTATGTAAGCAGAAAGGCTCCCACTCATATTTGCCTTACAGGCAGATGCATTCCCACTCCTTTCTTACAGATAAGGGATGCCACTGGCTGTGCAAGCAGTGTTTCCAAGGACAAACGGCAGGCTGTCAGGAGCCAGGTGTCTTTCTGCTATGACAGATGACTTGTTTCTTGGCCTCTGTGTCTGTAGTGATGCTCTGGGAGAATGGCGCGGGAGAATGGCGCTGGTTCCTTTTCCTAGACCGTCTTACCTTAAGAGTTGATGGGATTAAGTGTCTCTAAATGCATCATCAAAATGCCATTACCACTGGGCATGGTGGAACACACTCATAATCCTAGCACCCAGGCTGAGGCTGGTGGGTTCTGAGTTCAAGGCTAGGATGGGCTACATAGTAAGTACTTGTCTCAAGAATATTTGACCATGTCCCCTGAATAGGGAGGCCTGGTGGCACTCAGAGGAAGGATAGCAGGCTACCAAGAAGAGACTTGATACCCTATGAGCATATACAGTGGAAGGAGGTACACCTCAGTCATAGTCATAGGGGAGGGGAGTAGGGGGAAAATGGGAGGGAGGGAGGAATGGAAGGATACAAGGGCTGGGATAACAATTGAGATGTAATATGAATAAATTAATAAGATATATTTAAAAAGAAAAATATTAATATGATATTTAGATTATATGAACTGAAAAATATATTCTTATATCTAGAGACAGAAGTTAAAAAAGAAGCCTTTCCATTTAATTTACTAAATATTACATGTGAGAGGATTTTACATTAAAATATTTTATAATTGGGACAAAAAGAATATTTCCACACAATTGCCATTTAATAATCAGTCGCAAGAGGGTCTTGTGTTTAGTTTGAGACATTCACTGTACAGGTGGGACTACTTTCCTTGTGACTACAAATTTAAGTTTCTATCGGAGGTAAGGATTTTGAGACTTGCTGGAGCTGAGGAAATATGTGAGTTAAATCATACCACTATCCTGTCTCAGGGCACTTTGATATTAGAGTCACATGGCATTTTGATAAATAATGTAAACCTGGGGCTGGGGAGATGTCTCGGTGCATAAAAGTGCTTGTGCTTGCCATGCAAGTGCAAAAGCCTGAATTTGAATCTCTAGAAACTGTAGAAAAACCAAACATTCAGTGTGGCTGTCTGCAATCCCTGTGCTCCCTGGAAGAGATGGAGGGAGACCCAGGTGAATCCCTGAAGGCTCACAGCCTAGCTAGTCTGGCGTCCACAGTGACAAGACCCTCTCAAACGTGGTGGAAGACTAGGACCAAACACCTGAGGTTTCTTTTAACCACCACATATGTACCTTGACACATACTTGCACATGCTTACACACATGGATCTGCACACTTACATATACACACTGTCTACAAACACACTTAGACACACAGACACAACACACACACACACACATGCACACATGCACACAAATTAAAAAACATTTCTTTTTAAAAAGGTGGACCTGAAATCGAAGTGCCAATTCTGAATCAGAGTTTTATATATATATGCCTCCCTTATATGCAGATTAGCACCTAACCTGTGAACCTTGTATTTCACATCTTTAGGCAGGACTAGCATCCTCTTCTGAGCCCACAGTAGGTTTGCAGAAGGGGAGCAAGGGCTCTAAGCAGGGAGCTACCTTGTCTATACCTGTTAGCTGTTATTAATCCATGCACGTTTTCCGAATTCCTCCAGGTAATTGGTTTTCTGGGATGTTGCACTCCAGGGAATGCCTGAAATACAGGACGAGTCCTCTTATCATAAAGTTAGATTAAGAAGTTTAATTTACAGAAACTATTATACAGCACGGATATCAAATGTTCTGAGGCAGACTGCAGAAAGTTCCCGAGAAGTCTTGGGCAGCCTTAATCTACATAACTCTTTCCCCTGACTTATGACCACTGCTATTTTTTTTTAATATTGAAACAACATAAAGAGTAATGGGGCATGCTTGCTTTGTCAGGCTACCCTGCGGTTAATCAACTCCAGAAGTGACCAGAAGCTTCTCTTATTTTGTTCTCAATTAGCCCATCATCTACCTGCTCCTTTCTAGTCGACCATCTATCCTGCTTTCTAGGCCTTTCTGGTAGGCAGAATGATACTTACTTGAGATATCTTTATTCTAATTCACGGGATCCATCAGATTTCACGGCAAAGGACAATTAGGTTTCAGATGGAATTAAGATTAAGTGATAACTAGCTAACAGAATGACAGATTGCCCTGTAGTTTTTTTTGGATGAACCCAGTTAACGACAAGAAACCTCATAAATGGAAGGGGAGGTGGCGAGAGAGCCAGAGTATGCGCAGGATCCAGTCAACCATGCTTGGCTTTGAAGATGGAGGGGAGGGCCCTGAGCCAAGGAGTGTGTGCAGCAGCCAGAATTGGAGAAAAAGCAAGGAAGTAGAGTTTTAGCATCTTCAGAGGGAAGGCATCACAGTGACATTTTGGTTGAGACCCATCTTACTCTTTTGCCTTGTGAATGACAAGGCAATACATTTACATTGTATTGAGCCCCTAACCTTGTGGATACTTGTTTTAGACACAGGAAATGAGTACACTTTCTTCGGGTGTGCCTAGCAGTAGCCAAAACACTTTGAGTCTCTCTCTCTCTCTCTCTCTCTCTCTCTCTCTCTCTCTCTCTCTCTGTTTTTCTTCTTTTCTGGAAGAACATATCATCTTTTGGGCCCTCTGCTTCTCTTCCCGAACAGATGGTGTGGAGCAGTGTATAAACACACAGTATTTCCAGTACTAGTGACTGATAGAAGCCACGAGTTTCTCTCTCTCTTGAGGGTAGTGAATATGGATCTTCAGAGTATGTAGCTTCAAGGGCACTGGACCCCCAGAAACCCAAGTTTGAAATGAGGCTCAAGTGGGCAGGTGGGCAAGGTTGAATGCCAGCCTTGCCTAAATGCTAGCCAGTGTAGATGGAGGCTCCTGTTGTAGATGTGCTACGGGATCATTTGGATCCACATGCCTCTCACCGTGCTCCGTCATCCCCAAGGTACCTTGTTAGAGATGCAGAATCAGCCCTAACTTCCTGATGCAAAGCTTGCTGCTGCTGCTGCTGCTGCTGACTGGGAGCAAGGTTTGAAAACTAGTGTCATAGAACGGTGGTTCTCGACCTGTGCATTGTGACCACCCCCCTTAGTCCATCAGAACATACGGTAGCAAAATTACAGTTAAGAAATAGAAATGAAAATAATAGTAAGGTTGGGGATGAACACAAAATGAAAAACTCTATTAAAGGGTCACAGCATTAGAAAGGTCGAGAAGGATCACCTTAGAATGAGATGTCTCAGCCTTGGTACTGTTGACATTTTGGATGGGTCCAAAGAGACGCTGTTGTGACTGCCTGTCTTGTGTATTTACCAACCTCTCTGGCCTCACTCACTCTTTGCCAGTGTCACCTTCCGTTCAGTAAGGGCAGATAAAAAATGTCTCCAGACATTGTCACATGTTCCCATGTGGTCTCAAATTACACTTAGTCGAGAACTCTAGGGCTTTCTTTTCTCTCCTGGGACTTCACACCATGCACACTTCAGTCTCAGAAAGGAAGAGAGGGCAGGACTAAGGGGACCAATTTCATTTTGATTCAAGATCACACTCATAACTCCAAGTCTCATTCCAGAAGAATTTCTGAATTCTACAAGAATTCCGTTGCAAGCGTGGTGCTAGCTGCAAAGGAGTCTGGAAAGACATTGGAATGTCTCTGTGCCTAAGGAAGCATGGATGGGTGTAGGGGTAGTCAGCTCACTGCTACAGGAGCTTGCACAAGCATGTAGCCCGTCTATCTCCTCTTCCTCTCCTTCCTCTCTCTTGCTCCCTTTCTCTTGGTCTCACCATCTCTAATGGTGTCTCTCTGTAGGGGGCGTGTGCCAAATTAAAGCGCCTGTGCTATAGCACTTCTATTTTTAATTTCCTTCTATCAAAAATGCCTCCAGTTGGAAGGAGAAATAAAGTAACACACTCTCTCTCTCTCTCTCTCTCTCTCTCTCTCTCTCTCTCTCTCTCTCTCTCTCTCTCTCTGTGTGTGTGTGTGTGTGTGTGTGTGTTTACCAGTGGGAATCACAGGCTATTTTAGAGAACAGGTAACATTTATCTGATCAGTATCTTTTTACGTCAAGGATCCCATGCCTTCGGAACTTCTGCCATCAGCACTGATCTTGCCTTAGAGAGAGGTGTGCCCACCTAGCTACTCCGCATTGGCTTTCCCTTTGAGGCTTGTACCTTTTCTGTGCCAGCAAGGCTTTGTGGATGAAGGAAAACTCAGTAGTTGTGTAAATCTTCACACAATGATTTCTCACAAGAAGAGAAAGAACTTTCTTAAATACTTGTAAAGACTATATAATGAAATGCATGTGTTTGATAAGGATATTTACGTACATGCTTAAGTGCACACAGGGAAATAAGGTGTATATACTTACATACAGAAATATATACAAATGTATTTCTATATGTTCTTATATCTTTATCAGCCATGTATCTCATGATTGTACCTACTATGTGTGTATGTATGTATGTATGTATGTATGTATGTATGTATGTATGTATGCATTTATGTATCTATCTATCTATCTATCTATCTATCTATCTATCTATCTATCTATCTATGTGTGTGTATGTATGTATGTATATATCTATCTATCTATTTATGTATCTTTGTATGTACGTATGTATGTATGTATCTATCTATCTATCCATCATCTATTCATCCATCAATTCACCTTGCATCTTTTGCCTCAGTGTACCCCTTATTCCTTGACCACTTGCCTTTCTGTCATCTGGCTTTTGTGCAGCAACCACAGAAAGTGACTGTTTTAGAATATGAAGCATATCATTCCTCTTCCTTCCCTGTAATTACCAAATGAGTCCATGTAGAAGAAATTCCAAGCCTGACTGGGACCTGCGGAATCCTCCAAGACGGATGCAGTCTTTTCTCTGCAACCGCGTTCATTTATCTTTCTCTTTGCTCCTGTTGGCAATGCGCTAGCCTCCTTGTTTGACCTGCGAATCTAAGCATGACCTACCCCCGGGGCCTTGTTGCTCCCCTCAGCCTGAGAAGCAGTTCACCCATCAGTTCACCATGTGCTTACATCTTTCCTTCGCCTATGTCTTTGCTAAGCCATCTTATCCTCGGTGTGGCCTTGTCACGTAACACTTGGTCTTACCTAGCACTGCTAAAGCTAGGAGCTTCACTCATTGGAAGGTGCATGTTGCTGTTAATTGAGTACATTGTACTCTAAGTTAATCCTCTCAGCCTCCAAGTTTGTGTTGTATTGGTTTTTCCCAGTTTAATACCCATGTCCTGGGAATTTGTGGTTCTATATGGAATCACAAAAATGACTTTGTCATTGCAGGGGTAAAATTAAAAGCCATTTATTTATGTCCCTTCCAAGCTAATTAAATACACTGCCACCAGCTAGTGGCTGTGAGAGGTACCACGTTCAAGCTCCTCTTCACTGGTTTAACCCTGGCATCTTTTGCCCCTAAGAAGTAAGTCGAGAGGCATTTAAAAATGCCTCAGTGGTTCTAGGCTGAGAGACTTATCATGACATTTGAAGCCCTTGGGTCTTTTAAGCCCTGGGTCATTTATCAGGTACAGTAGGCACAGGCCAAGTTCCCGTGTGAGACAGACAGGTATTGAGACAGATGTGTAGAACCATGTTTAAAATAAACTCTACAGTCCGGTGTCCCTCTCCACTTCCTTCTCAGCCAGTTTCTCCATTTGTACACAGATAGAGAGTGCTGTCAGGTGGCTTCCCCTGCACCCCTCGCCAGTATTAGTGTTCTCCTGATTCTCCGTGGATTAACAATGAACGTGCTGTGCTGGCCTGTGTATAAGTCAGGGCGCTAGATATGACACAGTGTTGAAGTGCACATACCGTATATATTTTGAATATTAGACCTCAGATCTAGCCAATGGACAGGACATTCTCCACAGTTGAGTGGAGAGTGGGGTCTGACTTTTTTCACACGAACTTGGGTGCCCCATATTTGACCACATCCTCTGGATGGGGAGGCCTGTTGGCACTCAGAGGAAGTATAGCAGGCGACCAAGAAGAGACTTGATACCCTACGAGCATATACAGGGGGAGGAGGTCCCCCTCAGTCACAGACATAGGGGAGGGGAGTAAGGGGAAAATGAGAAGGAGGCAGGAATGGGAGGATACAAGGGATGGGATAACCATTGAGATGTAATATGAATAAATTAATAAAATAAAATAAATAGGAGAAAAATATAAAGTGCACGTACCGCGTGTTGAATGTGAATCATTCACTTAGAATCTCTAAAGCGTACACAACTGGCTGCAGCCAGCGAACCCCACGATCTTACCCAGAACCTCGGAGCTCCTTATTTAGGACAGCAGTGAGCTTGTTCTCTGTGGGCCGGCTGTCATCTGTCCATGGGTCACCCTATTGGAAGCCTTCTCGTTTCCCTTGAGACTGGTCTTCCCTCTTCCTTTATAGCTCATTCTCCAAGAAGAGAGGGTTTCCCTAAGCCACAGCTGATTTGAAAACCTCGAATCACCGTCTGGTAGTGTGCCTTTAAAGAAAACCATTTCCAGTGATTGTGAATTCACTCTAGGCTCAGAACTTGAGTGGCCAAGATTCGTTTGCTTATAGCGTTATGTTCACTCCAGGTAAAATCTGAACTAAGCATAAACCAAAAGGAATTTAATACTTAGATCATGTATCTGAGATGTCCCAGATTGGGACTCTTTAAACAATTAATATAATATTTTTATTCCTTGAGAAATTCATATGTGCATGCATTATATTTTGGGTACACCCACTTCCTACTGCCCCCCACTCTTTCCAGAGATCTTTATTTTTCAAAGAGTAGCTTCATCAGGGCTTAATGATAACACTGGATTTCCAGCTTTAGATTGTGCTGCGGAGGTGGTTGGCTACATTTGTAAAACTTTCCCCCTTATGGCTATGAAGGGAGTGTTCACCTGATTCCTTTTCCTAAATTGCAGGCGGTAGAGACCTTGGTCTCTGTCCCCCAAATCCCCTGCTTCTGAAGATCATGTGCACAGGGGGGTAGGGGTGTGGGCATGGTGGTGAGGGTGGGGGTGGGGTGAGGATGGGGGCTTCTCAAATCACACAGTACGGGGAGGGGGGGGGACACTGCGACACACAGTACTGGGATGCAGGGATTTTTCCTAGAGCAAAACTAGGATATGGTTCTCGGAGGGAAAAATGTGTGCGGATGCCAACACGACAGATGTCTGCTTCTAGACTTCTGTTGAAATGCAGCTTTCCACTGCAACACAACTGAGTATATCAGAAGCGCAGTGGGTTCCACTGGCTTGTGCACAGACAGAGGCGTGGGTCAGGTCCTCTCTTCCACCGCCTTTATCCTGAGGTGAGTTCCCACAGAGAGGCTCAAATCTGTCGTCTTTTGCTCTGCCAGGAAGAAAGGCAGGCAAGCAGGTGAGAAGAGGGTGGGTGAAAAAGCAAGAAGGAAGAGACTGGTCCAGCCTTTGCAATTAAGGTGTTAAGTCCTGGGGGAACGTTGAAAGAACCCACCTCTAGAAGCCACTAATTATTTATTTAGAATATCTTCCATTTTTTGTCACTTCCTTAGTAACTCCTAGCACTGACTGGGAAAAAATTAAAGGGACTGTGTATCTTGCAAGAGAATTCTTCAAATAGCGAGTAAATCATTCACCACATTAAATCTTCCTGCCCAGGATCCCTTCCAGTAGAGAGGGAGAAGCAAACGTCTTGGCGCTTGATCAGCCTTAATATAACAACTAGATAGCCCAGAATTTCAGAAGAGCCTTGGCTCTGGTCCTTTACCCTTTCCACTTAAGGTAAGGCCTACAATAAAGAACCCAGCGAGATTTAGTTTTCCATTGTCTTGTGAGTCCTTTTATGAAGAGAAACCCCTGTTTTGAGGTAAACAGAATCAACCTTGTCACATCTGGCCTCTCCGTGTTTTGTTTAAGCAGACATGTCTTGTGAGTGTGGGACTGTCTTTACCCAGCAGCCGTGCTTCCTTCCTCAGCGTGCCAGAGTGCGCAACAGTTTTATCGGATCTCCAAGGATCTTTCTGAAGAGACTCCCAGGAGATTTGAAGACCTCGGGTCTTCTAAGTCCTGAGTCATTTATCAGGGACATTACTGACAGGGAAAGTTCCTGTGTGATGCTGGGATAGTTTTCTCTTTCTTTTCTTCTCCCTCCCTCCCTCCCTCCCTCCTTCCCTCCCTCCCTCCCTCCTTCCCTCCCTCCTTCCCTCCTTCCCTTCTTCCCTCCCTTCTTCCCTCCCTCCTTCCCTCCCTCCCTCCTTCCCTCCTTCCCTCCCTCCCTCCTTCCCTCCCTCCCTCCCTCCCTCCCTCCTTCCCTCACTCTCATGCTCTCTCTTGTTCCCCCTCTTCTCGCGCTCCCTTTCCTCCCCTTGTCTCTCTCCTTCTCCTCTCCATCCTACTCCTAGGTCCTCCTCCCTTCCACCTTCCTCTTCCTGCTCCTTACCCTTCTCCTCAGCTTTCACTTCTTCCTCCTCTTTCATGGCAGTGGAGACGGAACTGGTGATTTTTGTGTGCCCTAGACAAGAGCCCTCCCACCTAGGCACACTCTGGTTTGTCATTGGACCTTGTGGCAGCTCCAGGTTTTATCCTCCCCTTGCACCATGCTGTCTGGTCCACATCCTCTCCTTAGGCTGGGTTCCACAACCCTGATGGGGAAAGGAGCGAGGCTCTTTCTTCATTTCCTTAAAGATGGAGGAATTAGGAGTAGCAACAAAATTACTTCTCACAGCCCTCGCCTTCAGAAAACATTCTTCTTCCCAATTTCCTGTGACTCGTTTTTCAGATGAAGAATTGTAAAAGGTTCTCTTATTTCGGAGAAAGGTGAAATTTAAAGACAGATAAGGACTTCACTTGAGGGATTTTTTTTCCTTTACAGAAACTGTGCTTTGGCGCATTCTTAACAATAGGGAGCTTCCATAATTCTTTAGGAGACTGAAACAAAACAGAACAAAACCCACAGGGAAGCGTGTGTGTGTGTGTGTGTGTGTGTGTGTGTGTGTGTGTGTGTGTGTGTGTGTGTGTGTGTGTACATGCCATTGTTGTATGTTGAGATCAGAGGACCACTTCAGGTGTTGCTCATGGCCTCCAGTCTTGAGTCAAGTTTTCTTTTCTGTTATGCGCAAACACCAGGCTAGGCGGTCAGGGAGTTTCCAAGGATTCTCCTATCTCTCCCTCCCTTTGTCTTGAAGATGTTCTGGAATTGCAGATGCGAGCCACCATGTCTGGTTTTATGTGGGTTCTGGGGATCCCAGCTCAGTTAGTTATGCTTACTTGAGAAACATTTCATGCACCAAGCCCCTTTTTAACATTGGCTAATCTTTCCTGCAACCTCTGATGATGATGGAGTTTTGCATTTTAAGGGGAAAGTGAGGCATAGAGAGATAAGCATGACTCCAAATGTACCCTGGTCGCTACAGTGCAGCGTGAGTGGGAACATGAGCGTGGAGTGTTTGCCAACTACAGCCACAGCAAGAGGCTACTTCCTGGGATGAAGTGATGCTGAGGATGTTCTGCCCACAGTCTGTGCTGGAACGGTGGGGGCATTTCCTCAGAGTCCCTTTCCACAGCCAAATCCAGCCTGACTCCATCTTTGTGGTTAGACCCAATGCCCATGCCTGGGCTCCAGGAGAAGTCAGAGCAAATATCCTATGCTGGGGAAGAATGTACTGTGGTTGGTTTAAAGTTCTCAGCACTTGGGAGGATGAGAAAGAAAGACACACACACACACACACACACACACACACACACACACACACACAGAGAGAGAGAGAGAGAGAGAGAGAGAGAGAGAGAGAGAGAGAGAGAGAGAGAGAGAGAGAGAGAGTGTTTCTGAGCCTGCCTATGTGCTGCTGATTTCAGAGACTTGGAGACTTGGCTGCCCCTTTCCTGTGTGGGGGCAGCTGAGGGATGAAAATTTCCCAGGGCTGTATCTTCTTTAAAAGGATCCCTGTTGCACAAGCTCTTTCAAGGCAGTGTGCAGAGTGGAAACTTGCACTTGGTGCCACCATGTGTGAGCACGCCTTGACCCTGCTACCTCTGTAGGCCTTGTAAGTGGCTCTGGAGGAGGGGCTGGTGACAGCACCATCCAGGAGTTTATTCTTTAATACAAAAACATTTCTGTCCTAGTCTTATTCCACATAACTTTTTAGGTTTTGAGACTCCTTTGACAGCTGCCTTTGGAGAAGTGGTAGGTGAATAGGGTCAGTGTGTGTGTGTATGTGTGTGTGTGTGTGTGTGTGTGTGTGTGTGTGTGTGTGTGTTTACATGTGTGCATGAGAGTGTGCATATATGAGTGTGTGTGCATGTGAGTGTCTGTGTGTGTGTGTGTGTGTGTGTGTGTGTGTGTGTATGTTATAGAGGCTAGAGGTTAATGTTGCATGTCACCTCTGTTATTCTCCTCCTGAGTTCTTGGGATATGGTCTCAATGGATTCACCATTCTGCCTAGACTGGTCAGTGAACCCATGGGATTTGCCTGTCTCTGCCCTACCAGCACTGAGGTTGCAGGTGTGCTGCCATGTCCAGACTTTTGCCTGGATGCTGAGCATCTGACCTGAGGGTCTCAAGCCTGAGCTGCAGGCACTGTTCCCACTGAGTCACCTCCCCAGCCCCTGAAAATGCATTTGTATGAATGGCGTGTTGGCTGACTTCAGTGATAAACCCCTCACTTGTTATGAAGCTCTGTGACACACATAGACATTCCTGATGTGGATAAAGATGTTTCCAAGACCTGGCTCCTCCATAACTCTGTTCTCTGCTTCCTCTTTGATACTACCTTTTAAAGAACACCCCTGTCTTCCAGTTCTAGGTGATGTAAACAGCAAGCATGTAGGTTAGAATGTGCTTCATACTGCTGATCTCCCAAGACCAAGCAGAGAGAAAAACAGTCTCTACAAAGACAGACTCCACTGGGAGATTCTGGGATTGGCAGGATTCAGGGTTTAGCAGAAGGAGGGAAGCTAGGGACAATTTAGCCCCATTTCTCTGCCTCTGTACCTGCCATCACTCCTGTGGCCTTCTACCTCGTTGCACTTGCAGAAGTGGGGGGTGGGGGGAAGACACCGCAGTTGACTGTGTGCTTGTTAAGCCCTGCAGAAAGTTCTCCATGCATCGTCTGCACACCCAGCAGCCCCCATGACAACCACACAAGGGGGAGACCATTCTTTCTCCGGCCACATAGGAGGAAACTAAATCAGAATTAAAAGTTCAGCAACTTACCCAGTGGGGTAGGGTGTAGCTGAGAGTCAGAGCCCTCAAGGATCACAGGAGTAGCATGGATATTGGTTAATAATTGGCAGTAAAAAGGCTCAGCGTCAGCTAGCCTGGACGTTGCTGTTAGCCTGTCTGCGTCTCCTACTCTTGCACAGGCTACATAGGAATCCTCGTCTGTTGGGGAACTGGAGTGAGGTGGTTGAGGTGGTACTGCTTGTGTGGACTCTCCAGGCTCCTGAGGTGTGCTCACTGTGGGAGTCACTTCCATGAGACTCCGGCTGTCTTACAGGATCCTTTTTTGTCTCTCACCACCGCAGTGCTTTCCTCTCCTTACTGAGATCCTCTTTCAAGTTGGCTTATTCTTTTCTTGCCCATCTTCATATATGGGATTAAGCCTCATTTTAGTGTTTGAGTGGGGCTCCCTATTCCTAACTCCCTTTTCCTAGAGAAGCACGCCAGTCAGATCATATTTCATTTTAACTTAATTACCCTTTTAAAGACTCTCCACGTGCAGCCACGCTGTGAGATTTGGGGCTCTTGTGTCTGGATTTCCAGGGACACAGCAGCAGAAGTTAGATGAGGAGGTGTAGGTCCCAGCCGTGGCTCCTCAAGTTTCTGCCACCCCCATTCCTCCTGAGCTACCAGGACTTGGCGACACCTCCACCCCTAAGCCCATATGTAGCCATAGCCTTTCTTTATTAGGCATAGATCAATATTAATATATAAGATATATAAAGAATGCAAAAAGATTAATCCCTCCCCTCAGAGGACAAATGAGCAGAAAGCTTTTCAGATGAAGAGTGCAAATGGCCAATAAATACATGGGAAATAGTCAGCATCTTTACCCTTTAGGGAAATGAAGAGAGAAACAGCACTGAGAGGTCATCTCACCCTAGTCAGAAAGGCTATCATTAAGAAACAAAGCAACTGGCAGCGCAAACATGAGGCAAAACATGTGTTCAGGCATCAGGAAAAGGACCCTTTACACTGTTGGTAGGGATGAAAATTAATGAAGTCACTGCGGAAATTGGGATAAAGGTCCTTTCAAAGTCCAAAAGCAGAGGCTGCACGCAATGCATTTATATCACACCTGTGTGTGTCTGTGTGTGTGTGTGTGCACGCACGTGCATGCGCAAATAAAGTCAGTAACAGACAGTTGCACATCCATGTTGACTGCAGCACTGTTCACAACATCCAAGTCATAGAATCAGCCTAGCTGCTCATCAACACGTGAGTGGATAAAGAAAATGTGGTATATATAAACAGTAGAGTGTTAGTCATAAAGGAGAATGACACTGTATCATTTTGCAGGGAAATGTAGGGAATTATAGATCATTATGGAAAATAATATTTGGCTTACAAAGACAATTACTGCACATCCCTTCTCAGTAATAAAAACACAAAGAAGAGGATATGAAAGTGCAGAGGTTATTATCAGGGATGTGGGAAAAGTAGTGTGGTAGGCCATATACATGTATGAAAATGTCGTAAAGGAATCCATTGCTTTTATATAACTTATGTCACCAGCTAATTAGCAGAATGATAAAGGTATCTCCTCTGTGGCTTATATCTTGCTTCTAGCATTGCCAGGTTCATTTCTTCCAAGAGGCTCACAGCTTACTGTGACCATGTTTCCTTAGTTTTGAGTGGTTGATATGGGAAAATGTCAGTGGCAGAGTCAGATAACAGTGGTGAGAAGCTGTGGACCTGCTGCTGCTGCTGCTGCTTCTGCTGCCGCTGCTGCTGCCCCCGCCGCTGCCGCCAGCAGATACCCAGGCTGTCCCTTGCATCGTGCTATTACCCCATTCTACAGGGACTTGGAAATTGCAGTTTCATTTTCACAGTGTTGCTTGACTTGCCCACAGTTATTGACTTGCCCACAGTTACAGAGATGGGAAATGCTCGAGTCAAAGCCATCAGCACCAGTGCCTTACCTGCCTCCTATTGGCTTCTCTTACCTACACTATGTGTGCTGTTTCCCTGTCATTAGACTGTGGACCGTTTCTAGGACTCTGCATGGGGAGAGCTAGTTCGTGGTTGGATAATAATGCTAACACAAGGGGTTGTATCATGCTTTCCTTGACCACGCCTTTCTTGATGGGTATCTCTATGGTCTCCATTTCTTGAAGAAGTTTACAAGAAAGCTGCAGAGGTTTCTGTGGCTCCTGAAACCCACTTGTTAGTGAGGAAATGGAAAGGGTGTGCATTTAAATTTTTTGATATATGTTAAAAGTTATCAGAGTATATGCTTACTTCTGAGTTCCTGAGAGAGACCTTCATGTTCTCACAAAGAAATGATATAGATTTAGGGAAAATGGGCTCCTTTTGTGCCCCAGGCACCTGCTGGCCCTTGATAAAAGCTTTTAATAATAAAGATGCTGACTCCTTGTATGATTACCATGAGATGAAAGAAAATATGTGGTTTGAGTGTAGGTATTGCCCTTAGAAGCTCTTATTTAGAGTTTAGTTTCTATTATCAAAATAACCCTCTGCGCTACTTTCTCTTCTGCATGAAAGGAGGAAAAAGTAAATACTTCCCTTTTTCTTTGAACTGCTGCAGGATCAGTTTTTCTATAAAGTCGAAAAATTGTGGGGAGGCCAGGGATTCCTTTTCTTACATAATTTCCCCCAGGTGTGTTTAAGCAAAGAAAACAGGATGGCTTTACCTATCGAACACAATTAGTTTTCTAGGGTGGTGATTAGTGACAGATGGCAAAGCTCACAAGCCATATCCCTATCCATCACCTGCAGGGGCTCTGTAGTAGGACATGACCCTATAATTTTGGGGGAAGTGCAGATTAGCACCTATCAGAGGGAAAATCCTAGGTCAGGCCTGTGTGTGTGTGTGTGTGTGTGTGTGTGTGTGTGTGTGTGTGTGTGTGTGTGTGTTTGTGTGTGTGTGTCTGTGTGTGTGTGTGTGTGTGTGTGTGTGTGTGTCTGTATGGCTGCTCTTCTACTGTAAGGCCTGAGGACACAGATGACAGAGAAAACAAGAGCTGAGCAGTATTTCCGGAGTTGTTAGGTTATGGAACTCGGGTCTTTTTTTTATTAACATATTCATATTACATCTCAATTGTTATCCCATCCCTTGTATCCTCCTTCCCTCCCGCTTCCCCCCTACTCCCCTTCCCTATGTCTGTGACTGAGGGGGACCTTCTCCCCCTGTATATACTCATAGGGTATCAAGTCTCTTCTTGGTGACCTGTTATCCTTCCTCTGAGTGCCACCAGGCCTCCCCATCAAGGGGACATGGTCAGAAATGGGGCACCAGAGTTTGTATGAAAGTCAGACCTCACTCTCCACTCAACGGTGGAGAATGTCCTGCCCATCGGCTAGGTCTGGGTAGGGGTGGAACCCAGGTCTTATAATGATGGTGGTTCATTTGGTACAATGATTACGGTAGCTTTCAAATTCAGCAGACTCATTTATGTACTTGGAGGCTCACTTAGAGGAGTTAGTGTGGGTTGTCTCCATTGCTTGTATATTCCTTTATTAAAACACTCCTTGACAAGAATTCTTGTTTCCATGGAAGGGTTCTCCTTTTGAGTCTAGCTGTGCTAGAAGCTGCTATTTGTCTTTTCAATGTTAGCTGAACTTGTAGAATATAGAATAACAGCGGCATTTCCTATTCTTCCATCTGCTTGATGTGGTTAATGACTTTGCGTTTGGACAAACAGGATTTAACGATAGATGCCGTGAGTAATTTCTTGGCCATAAAAGAATGTTCTTCCCTTTGATGTTAGTGAAAATAAGAATATGATGGTCAAACCTTGAATTGTCTTGAAGCATTGTATAGGGAAAGCCACATACTGTAAATTGTGGGGCAGCAAGATAGAAAGAGCCCAGTGGGAGCCCTTTGGATAAGATAGGAAGACATTTCTGTTTTCTGTAAGCTGTATTATTTTGGGTTTTCAGTTTCTCTTAGCTAAGTATAATTGGAGAAGATACATCTTCCTTCCATGTTCCAGCTGAAGCTTTAGCAGCTCATCTTATGACGCCCTCTGGAAAACATTTGCTCTTTTCTATGTTTTATGGATGATGAAACAGGTATAGAAAAAGGGACTGTGTCCAGATAGCGAAATAGCAATGGTAGGTTCCCTGGGATCTCTTACCCCTTACCTCCAGCCATGGGTTTTTTATCAAGTTTATAGCACTAGATATGAGTTTTTCCTGTGGAACTAACTGGTACAATATCCAATCAGAATTTAGTTGGTTACCCCTGTAACAGGCATGTCACTATTTCATGTGTGAGCACATCTTTCTTGGTTGGTTGACAGCTGTGTAAGACTGTTGATAATTTTTCTACCCCAGGAACCTGCATAGCACCTTCTGGAAGTGTGAAAGCCAGCCAGGAGGAGGAAACGTTCAGCTCCACACTCCCAACTAATTTCTCTGTCTTGCAAACAAAGTTTGTGGTGTCTTCAACAACAGAGTTTTATTACCTAAGTTTTAGTGGGCAAACACGAGCAATGGCAAGAGCTTGTATGGTTTGGGGACCTATATTACAATCGTTTTGTTGTGGGTGCATAATGTCACACTGCTTCCTCAATACAAATGTTCATACTCATGGACTAGTGGATTAGTGCTACTTACAATGTTTTTCAGAGAAGCATCTGTTTGCAGTGGCTGAGAGTTAACACAGAGCCTCATAGCTCATCACGTGGCTGAGAATCAGTGGCTGTTGAGTCATGTTATCGAAGACCCAGGGACATTACAGAAAAGGGCGTGGTGGAAAGGATGTGAACGCTGGAGGATGGGAACGGGTGCTATGAAGAGTTGTTTTCTGGACGTGACATGGGTATTATGCCCACGAACTCACAGAAGCTGTGGCTCCCTAGAGAAGGATGTGAGTCCGAGCCCACCCCTCTCCAAGAAGTTATAACAATTAATCATGGCTGGGAGAGTGGAGTTGTGTTCCTTAGTGCTGTAGCCACTGGCAAGTTGTCCTTGCCCAAGTAATTTGCCTATGTTTATGCAGGCATCAGTAATTAAATGCACTGGGACGAGACAGTAGAAGACAACAAAAAGTAAGGAGAGGGAGGTGCTGAGGAGAAGGGGTTCAGTGGATGGGGGAAGGGAACAAGGCAGGATAGTAAAGAGCAATCAAGGTACATTATATGTACGTCATTCTGGAAAGATAAATTTTAGACAAGAGAATTAATTACAAGCAATTCACCCAAGATAAAAAACAGAACACCTTGAAGACACTGCACTAAAAATGACCCTGTATTTAACCTGATTGAAATGAGGTTTTAATCTCCATGTGTCTCAGAATGCTTCTGACATCCACTTCTCCATCTGTGTGGCTGTTACCTAGTGTGCCAGGCACTGTGCTTGGTGCTGGAGAGAGAAAGGTAAGCACAAGCAATGGGTGCTTGTTGTTGGCATCTTCCAGTGAGGGGAGAAAGAATCAGTAATGGTGAATGAAGCTGAAATAACTGTGGGAAAGATTAAGCTTTGTCACAGGTGGAAACAATCTTGGCGGGCTTTATCCTTGGGGCACTCCATGAATACCTTGTGACAGACTGTTTGGAGCCTTCCTGGGCTTGGAATTCAGGAAGCCGACCTGGGAACCCCACCGTGGCTATTGTTTTCCTAATTGACCCTCGAAGGGAGAAGGAAACCGCCCTTTGCATGTGACTGGGAAGAAGAAAACCAACAGATTGAGGCGAGGAGAGAGCTCGGAGAGAGCAACTGGGCTGGACCAGCACGCCAGACAGAGAGACACCTAAGGACCCGTCCCGTGGAACGGCCGGAAGGTTCACTCTTTTGTCCCTTTAACCTTTCTTTTCCTTCTTGTGTATGCTAGTTGGGTTGTATAATAAAGTTTAATTGTTAAGAAACAGAGCCAACAAATAACAAACATTGTGAGTCCTCAGAAGAACAGCACTGAGGGCCACAAGAGAGTATGGCAAAGAACACAATTGGCTCACAGGTACAGGACCTAAAAATCTTGGTAGACGCACACTCTAGCCGTGTCTATGAGGGTGGTTCCTGAAAGGAAGGTTCTGGAAGAGTCTATGAATAAGTAACGTTTGAAAAGAGATCTCAAGGATGAATGGGTGAACTTGTCTGTCTGTGTGCACAAGCCACACAAGGGCAAAGGCATCATGGCTGGGATGTGCATTATGTGAAAACTAAAAGCACAGCTGCTGCAGCTGAGCATGGGAAGGAGAACTCATTATGTGCAGTTGGAAAGGGAGCCATGCAGGGATTTGTAAGCCATGCCTCAGATTTGGGGAACACGCTCTAGGGGCCATGAATGTGATGTGTGTACTCTGGAGTGATCGGGCTCTCACTATATGTGCAGTGCACTGGAGGGTCGAAAGTCAGTGAGTATTGGAAATTTCCACAGTAGCTCAAAAGAGGGTTTTGGTGGCTTAGACATCTGGAAGGTAAAGTCTAAGGGCATGATGTTGCCTTGGGGAATGGGAGGGGGAAGTCAGCAGAAAGTTCTAGGTTTCTGGCTTGCGTGCCTACATGGATGCCTGCTGGCTTTATTCATTAGTATAGGGAACATAAAGACAGGGAAACACCTGGGTCAGTAGACCCCATTTGCTCAGCTCAACTGTCCAGCTCACCCTCTGAAGAAGCAAAAGCCAGTCACATGATTGTGGTTTAAGATTCCCCGAGCACCCTCTGACCTATTGTACAACAGTGTAGCAACAAGATTAGTACAGAGCGGGCATTCATTGGTTCCTTTTCCTGGACTTATAGGCCTGGGATGAGTAGGGAACTTGACCTGGGATTTGAGGACTGTGAGGGTGAAGTGCCCTGTGCATTCTTGGCCGTGAGAAGGTTGGTTTGTTCTGAGAAAGCCAAGCCTTAGTTCAAGCTAAGCAGAGATGGGAGATGGAGTGAAACCTCTCTTTGTTCTTATGTTCCAGAATTCAAGTGTACCCAAGTCTCTCTCTTTTTTAGTTACTTGAGTTACTACACTTCGTTTTGGGGTTTACACTAGTTTGTGGGTAAGTTTCTTTACTGGGACCTGGATTAGTCAGGCAAAATGAAAGTTCCAAGTCCAAAAGTGTTGAGTTTCAGATGATTTGGGGTCATCCTGTATAGATGTGAAACGGGCGACTGGAGGCATACTTCTGAGCTGGTAGATGGCAGGATGGGAGGTGGAACAGGGAAACACAGGAAGTTATCATCAGAAAGGCACAGGCAAGGGCAGGCCAAGGCTATTATTTTCCACTAAGAGAAGTGGGTTTATATTGGGCTTTGAAGCTAATTGGAGAATGCTCAAAGTCTATCCTGTAAAGGAAGCAGAGATACAGAAGGGAAATAAGAAAAAGACAGTTTTATGGAACTAAGTTTCAAAAGCGAGGGAGTGATGAACTGTGTTGAATGTCACTAGAATGTTAAAACCAAAGTGTGAAAAAAGTCCTTTGGATTTAGCTACCGCTTGAGGAAGAGTTGGTTTTCTAAGATGTGTCTTAGTTTTCTGAGAGCCGAGAGATGCCAGATCCAACAACAACAGCAACATCTCAGAAGGGCCAGGGAGAGTGGTGTGGATCTGGACTTAGTTTAGGTTTCAAGAACTTGGAGAAGTGGACCACTCCCTTAGCTGACAGCATTGAGGGGCTGTCCTCAGTGTGATGGGAGGGCGTTGGTAAGAGCACATCGTTACCTTGTGAAACCTCCATCTAGGGAAGATGACAGACAAGCACATGACAAGTCCAATCTAGGTTAATAAATGCAGAATGTGTCATTTTGGATACTTCTCGTTGTAAGTAAGAGAAAACGTAATGAACAGTGACTTGGGACATTTGGCATTCACTTAGCCAGAGATCCTGGTAGGTGTGGTCCTGGAGGAGATTTAGCGGCTTACCAGTGTGTGACAGAGGCAGGTTGCTTATGTCCTTCCATTCTGTCACATTGCCCATTCGGATTTAGACTCTGGCTCATTTCAGCATGACGTGGAGATGGCGGTAGAAGGTTTCAGCATCATATGCACATGAGAGTGTGCAAAGAGGGAAGAGATGGAGCAGCGATGGGGATGTTTGCTTCCTGAGGGGGTTCTTTAATATTGTGTGGAGAAAACTTCCTCCCGGAATAGAGCTGTTTACTTCCTTGATACAATTGTCTTGGTTGTATCCATTTGTTGTATTACTCATGTGCGTGTGCAGTAGCACATGCCTAGGAGGCAGAGGCAGGAGGATCGCTGGGAATTCGTGGCCAGCATGGTCTACAAAGCGAGTCCAGGATAGCCAAGGCTACACAGAGAAAACCTGTCTCAGAAAACAAAACAAAACAAAAATAAATAAGTAAAGAAAGAAAGAATAAAAAGGTGATCAGAAAACACTGTGTTCTAGATGGCATTTCAGCTATAAATCAATGCAGTGAGTATAAGAGAGAACTTCTTCCTAGTTAATATGAAAGCCAAGAATAGTGATGGCACTCATAGATATAGCTACTCACAAGGCTAAGCCGAAAAGGTAGTTTGGCTTTAGTAGTTCAAGGTTAGCTTAGGCAATGTAGTAAGACACTGTGCCAAAACACTGGGGCCTGGAGGATGGTTCGTTTGCTGAAGGTCTGGCTTCATACACAGGGTATATGAGTTGAGATTCCCAGCACTCACGTAAGAGGACTGGGGTGGTGGCATATACCTTTGAACATATGTGAGCAGGTGCAGATCCATACATGAATACATAAATGAACATACTACATACAAAAGGGTTGGAGTCTGACTCTGTGCCTCGAGCTCTGACTGTTACCTACAATATCATTGGAGTTACATTCGCCTGGGGATGGCGGAGCCTAAACACACTAAGGGAGTGAGATGGTCAAAGAACAATGCTGAGAGGGTTTCAGGAGCCAGTCAGATACAAATGGAAGGTAGCCAGAGAAGTTGTGTTGGATGGAAATGCTGACGTGAGTCAATGATTTGGGTGGAAAAATATCTTTATTTCTAAGACTACAATCTTTTAAAGTCATTTTTATGTGTATGGGTGTTTGCCTGCATGTAAGTCTGGATACCGTGTGTATGCCTGGTGCCCATGGACTAGAAGAAGGCATCAAATCTCCTGGAGCTGGGGGTACAGCTCATTATGAGCTGCCATATGGGTGCTGGGAATCGAACCTAGGACCTCTGGAGGAGCAGCAAGGGCTCTTAGCCAACGAGCCAGGTCTCCAGGCTTTTGTGTGGACATTGTAGTCAGAGCTAAGAAGCTTCATTGCTGGCTGTGCTTGGTGAGTCTGAGATGTTGCAAGGAAGCCCAGAGCACAGTAGCACAGAGCAAGGGTAGGGAAGGGCTGAGACATGAGGACCAGATCACGGCCTCTGAGCGGATGGGGAGCCACTCGCTGGTGACTCGGATCAGGAGAGTGTGAAGCATCACGGTAAAAGGACCTGAGAAAGCAGGGACACTAATCGGTGGGTTTCTGCAGCACTCCAGGTGAGAAGTGCTGATCATTTGGACAGGATTGTTGGGCACAAGCAGAAAAAAAACCATGTGAATCCAGATGGTGAGGTGTAAAAGAAAATGAGAGATCATGCGTGAGGCCTGGGATTATGGCTGGGCAGCAGGGAGGAGGGAGATCCTGCATTCTAGGGAAGAGCGGGCTGGAGGCCAAGACTTCTGGGTAAGACAGCAGACGCTCATCGGACTCCCAGCAGGACACTTAGATGTGTGTGTGTCTGTCTTCTCTCGTACCACGCAGAGGCTGCAAAAGAGAACAAACCGTTACTGCAGCCTGGGTCATTCTGTGTGCTCAAACAAAAGGCCAGTTCCGTTAGCAAGAGTCTGACGGGAATACCTACTGGATGGAAGGGACAGTGTGGCCATGGTCTCTCCCACATGGTGAGAAGTGAGGGACCTGTAGGGACATATTTTTCATTTAGATGAAGAGTAGGGAAGGGTGTCAGGTGCAAAAAAAAAAAAAAAAAAAAAAAAAAAGAACACTGTGTCCAAAAAGTGCGCCACCTGTGCGTTCTCTACGTGAGATAAAATCACCCTTCATTTCAAAGAACCCACAGTGAACTTCATTCCTGAAGAGAAGCCCAGGGGAAATATCAGTTTTCTGTCGCTGTAACAAATGCCTGAGGTAAATCGGCCTGGAGAGTGGCAGGGCTAATTTTGGTTCACAATGTCGAGTTTCCAAACTACCATCAGTTGGCCCTGTCGGTCTGGGCCTGCTGCGAGGTGATAGGAGTCTTAGCAGAGGAGACGCCGCATCTTAGGATAGCCGGGAAAAGGCTGGAGTCGTTGTATCTGCTTCAGGGACATGCTAAGAAGGGACCTGACTTCCTTTTCCTAGGCTCCATCTCCTTAGAGCTTTAGCCCTGGGGTCATTGGAGGAACATCTACCTATAGAAGGCACAGTAAGCCAGGTCTAAGCTCACGGATGCTTGAGGTGCACTCTTCACATGTTCCTGTTTGAGACTGATGTTGAATTATTACTTTTTTAATTTTTAAAAAATTTTTTTAAATTAATTTACTCTTGTTACATCTCAGTGGTTATCCCATCCCTTGTATCCTCCCATTCTTCCCTCCCCCCTATTTCCCCCCTACTCCCCTCCCCTATGACTGTGCCTGAGGGGGACCTCCTCCCCCTATATATGCTCATAGGGTATCAAGTCTCTTCTTGGTAGCCTGCTATCCTTCCTCTGAGTGCCACCAGGTCTCCCCATCCAGGGGACGTCATACTCTGGTGCCTCATAGTTGAATTATTACTTTTAAAGGGGCTAATAACCTTGTTATTTTTTTTTAACAAAAAATATTATTTTTCCCTGTGATGGCATATGCCTGTGTAAGTGACATACCCTTTCACTCTAAGCCCCTTCTCAGCAATCACACTGAAGTGAGCTAACATGCTTAGGTCGCCTGACTTACTTTGGCTTTGATGTACCTCGTGTGACCCACGCTGACCACTGCCCTGGGTACCAGAGTGCATCAGGGTGTTTACATGTGGAGAGTCTTGAGACACTGATCTCCAGTCATTTTTCCTTCCGTGCTCGCACTGACAAGTGCCATTATATTTGTAGTTGTGGGTGACTTCCTGGAGTAATGGAAGGGTACTTCAGAGTATTTACCCAGATATGTGTCTTGAGTGTCTTGTTTCTGAGAAGCTTTGAGTACATTTGTTTATGATTTCAATGCATGTTTACACTCAGAGATGTCTTTTAAGGAGATTCATTGCATGCCTTACTTTTCTCACTATTGTGATGAAACGCCCACCCAAAGCGACTTGAGAAAGCAGAGTTTTACTTTGCCTCACCATGGGTACAGTCCGTCCCAATGGACTTTGTGGGTATAGCCCATCATGTCGGGGAAGGCACTGCAGCAGACCTGCTTTAGTTGTGGTCTCGGATCGCAGTCTGCAGTCAGGGAGGAGAGAGATGAATAGTGGCTCTCGGCTCAGTTTTTCCTTTTTATTCCATCCAGGTCTCCAGCTGCCCATACTTGGGGTGGGTCTCCCCACTTCTATTAACTCAATCAAGAAAGTCACTCACAGGCATGCCCAGAGATTTGTCTCTGAGGCAGTTCAACTCTAGAGCCTGTCAGTTGGACAGTCAGTGTTAGCCATCATACTTACCACGGGCGGAGGAAGGCATGGTCGGTGTGAGGGACGGGCTAGCTCAGGACTGGGTAGAAAGCAAGCCCAAGACACATGTTCAGGCTCCTGAGTTTGATCTTAGCAGGAACGAAGGACATACTGAGGCATTTACAACTCATCTGTGGCCAGGCTTCCGTGCTGAGCTCAGTGCTCTTCAGTTCTGAGAGTGAGTCTATCTTGACCATGTTGAGTGGCGGCAGAATACACTTATTTACAGCTGTAGTGCATTAGGAGCTGCTCCGGGAGCATTCTACTGGAAGTGGGTTGGCAAAATCAATTTTTTTTTTGAAAATCAACATAACTATGTCCTAAAATTCACTGGCTACTTTGTTCACCTTAAAATGCAAATTCCTAACCTGGTAGTGGTGTCAGTGATGGTGATAATGCACGCCTTTAATCCCAGTACCCTGGAGGCAGAGGCAGGAGGATCTCTACAAATTTGAGGCCAGGCTGGTCTACAAAGTGAGTTCCAGGACAGTTAAGGCTACACAGAGAAACCCTTCCTCAACAACAACAACAACAGCAACAACAAATGCAAATTATTTTCATTCCGAGCCCTCAGACAAAGCCAAGGACTTAGAGTCCTGCCATTCCCTACACCCAAGACTCCATGAATAGGGCTCTTTGGCTTACCAAAGGCACCAGGTGTCCTGGTATACCTCCTCCCGCACCATTCCTTTACTAAAGCCGTTTTATTTGTATATGTCCGATGCACAGCCTGTCTGGAGAGTCCCCCATTCTTTCTGTTTTATCTTACTTGGCTTTTTAGTGAGGAATGAAGCTGGCCCTGTGGGAAACTACTTTGGTCTCTTAGACAATACAAAACAAAGACATATGGGTAGAGATGGACCAGAGGAAGGTCATAACATTTAGCCATACCACCCCAAATAGTTCTGAGGAGAGAGATTGAGATTCCATCTGCTGACCATGTATCCTTAAAAATACGGGCCAGTCATGAGACATGGACTTTTAAGCCAACTGCTTGACTCTGAATATTTACTGTGCAGCCTGCTGGCTGTGTGGCCTTGAGTAGTTGTGTGTGACTCAGTTTAAGCATCTTAGTATGAAGGCATTAACAGTATATCCTTCATGAAGAGGCTGCAAGGTTCAAATGAGAGGCACGTAGAAAGTCTGGAACATACGTTCTGGCATGATAACATGTTTTAAAAAGGATAAGCCAGCTCCCTGTAGGCTGGGTGGGAGTAGGGGTGTGGGGGGTTGAGGGGGCAGACAGGAGGGTGTTTCTGCCCGTTATGCTCCTTAAGCATGGAGTTATATTTCCTCAAGTCCTCATTGGTTCCAGCTAAGGAGCCTTACTTTCACACTGGGTGACTGCTCTATTGATTGTGTGTGAACAGTGTGAGCAGTGCATCCATAAGCCACATTCACGATAAGGAACCCTAGTGAAAACACACACATCCTCAAACCTTCCTGGTTTAAACCCAGAAGCATCCAGAAGGATGGGTTTGTCCGTAACAGTAAGATCTTTTAACTCTCATTTTCCCTTTGTTATATTTTGTCCCTGACATACTATTTACGAGGCCCCGGAGTTCTTCCTTAGCTTAGGAGTGACTTAATTTGTGTGGGCCCTCAGATTCTTCTACCGTCAGTTGTTTTTGAGTCTTGGGTGGCCTTGCCTGGTGGCAGATGGTTCTCTTCCAGGCTTTCCCACCAGTGAACACTCTGTTTTCAGGACTTCTCTCTGAGTCACACACCACTCAGACAGCAGGAGCTGTCCTTGACTTTCTTTGCACAGCATAAACATTTTGATACCGCGGTCATATTGACAGTGGAGAAAGAGCTGGAAACTAAGGAACAGTGAATATAGCAAAGTTGCAGTTACACTGTTCTTTGCTGAGCAACTTCAGCAGCCACACCCACTGGGGTACTGCAGGGTGGGGAGGGGATGGTGGTGGCAAGATAAAATCAGGTCAAATCAGGTCACTATTGCTTATTTTCCCATATAAAAAGTGGGATTCACCAAGTTCCTTTCAAAAAGAAAATAACGTCCTGAATGTGAAGCTCCTGCCTGAATCTGGAATAGAGCTGGGGTGTAAAAGTCCCCATCAGCTTTCAGAAGAGTTCAGATCACTGGTTGCCTCATTGACTATGAACGAAGGCCATGAGTTTATCATGTTCTTGACTGTTTAAAATTTACATAACTGCTGAAGGTGGTGGCGGCTGCAGTTCTCAGCACGGCACGCTGGCCTCTGCAGGACTTTGCTACCATCTCTCACAGGCAGGCATCCCTTGTTTTCCCTTGAACTTGGATACTGTGTGATCTTCCCTTTCTCTGTTTCATTCTTGCTGTCATCTCCCTCTTTTTTTTTCTAATAGAAGCAATCACCTTCGTGTGCTATTACTCGAAGACATACACCATATTTTTAATTCCTCAGGATACTTTGCTAGCAGGGCATCCAAGGAGTGGGTGGCTTCCCCAGCATTGTATTTAACCAGTCTGTCACCAGCCATTCACTTTTAGGAATTGCCTAAAACTGTGATTTGCTTACCACAACCATTCTTGAAAAGTAGCCCCCTTTTGATTGTTATTAAGTACACATGATAGGAAATTTAGAAAATAGCTAAGACACATTGGGAGAGATTGCATTCTCCTAAAACCTGTTGCCCCAGGGCCTTTCTTTTCTGAGCACAAGCATGCATACGTAGTTGATAATCGATGTTAGCTTAAATCGCGGGTTCTATCTTAAAGTTTATAATTCCTTTGTTTTGTTCTGGTGTTGCGGATTGAACTTAGGACCCGCATGTGTGCGGTGGGTGCTCATACTGCCCACACTGAGCTACGTCCCCGCCGCTGTTTACTCTGATACTTTATTTGCCTGTCCTGGGCATTGAACCCAGCACTTCATATGTGCCAGGCCAGCGCTATTACACTGACCACACCCTTGAGCCTCTCCTCTTTATTTCTAATTAAACAAACCATTTGTATATTCTCATGTGACTGAATTTCCCATCACTACAGTAGCTTTTATTTATTTATTTTACTGTACCCCAGTGGTACAAAATATACCTTATATAATTACTTAGAATAAATACACATGCATTTACAAAACAGTTTCATGAAACCACTTACTCTTACGATGTATACTGCATTCTTAAGCGGTTTACTCTCTATTCTATTTTAAAGGCTTGCCATGCCTTTCTAAATTGCTTTTATGACTCACTAATGATTTGTGACTCACAGTTTGAACACTACTCCATTAGCACATGAATTTTATTGGCAGTATCATGTTTATCATATGACATGGGTCTAGTGTGCTGCATTTAACTGGCTTCATGCAGATGGACAGTTAAATTGCTCTCAGTGTTAAACCAAATGTTACATTGAGAAAATGCATACAAAACACATATATTTATGTATGTACACTTACATATATGCGCATTCTCTCCTCTCTCTCTCTCTCTCTCTCTCTCTCTCTCTCTCTCTCTGTTGCTGCTGTTGTTTTCATGATGCAGAGCTCAGGTTGGCCTGGAATTCAGGATCTTATTTCTTGAGGTTCAAAGTGTAGAGATCACAAGTCACTGCCATTACACACACATCCATGTACATGTACACACATACACACTCATACACACATGCACACAGGCATATACAAACATATGCTTTCTGGAATGCATGATAGGATCAAAATTTTGACAGTCAGACTGATTTAAAGGCTTTTGATTTACAATACTGTATTTCTCTGCAGGAGACCTGTATGATATTGTGTGTGGGGATGTCCTGCTCCCTTGCTCTCCCATATAGAAACTGTGTTGTTTTAGTTAATTTAGAATCTGTCACAGTGAGAATTTTTGGCATTATCATGCAGTCATCTGCCTGATCTTTGATGAGAATTGCGATTGTGTCTAAAAGCGTTATGTTAACATCACAGGCTGCATGCCCTGCAGCAGAGGGTGATGTCCCAGGCTACATGCCCTGCAGGAGAGGGTGATAGCCCAGGCTGCATGCCCTGCAGGAGAGGGCGATAGCCCAGGCTGCATGCCCTGCAGGAGAGGGTGATGTCCCAGGCTACATGCCCTGCAGGAGAGGGTGATAGCCCAGGCTGCATGCCCTGCAGGAGAGATTGGGCATTTACAGTTTCCACAAATGTCACTAAGAAGAAATTCATATTAAAAAATCCTTCAAGGTGCTTTATAGATCTATTTTCCATTCTCTGTGTCCAGGACTCATGGATCCTCTCAGGTACGTAGGCTTCAGGGTGAAACACAGTTTTCAGGACTTTTATCATTCCCAACACTCAGATGCTTCATCTGTTTGCTTCTGTTTCTAACTGGATGTTCCTGCATTTGAACTGGAGGACGATCTCTGTAAGAACAGGTGTGTCCTTGTCACTCAGTGTTCAGTTTGTGGAGTCTCAGGTGTCCAGCAAAAGAGATGTGCACAATGTACAGTGTATTTTTACTGTATTTTTTATTATATTACTGCTTAGTTAATGGAGGGTGGGGTGTGTTGCATGTGGAAGTCACGCGATAACTGGGGAGTTGGTTGTCTCTTCCACTCACTGCGTGTGTCTCAGAGACTGAACTCAGGTTGTCAGGTTCGGAGTCAGGTACCATCTTGCTGCTCCCCATCTTGCTTTTACTTGCAAAGACTGGCAGAGTCTTTGTTGAGTCACTGAATGCTATTTCTTATTTGATGATGATATTCTGAGAACAGAGGGACATTTTAGTGGGAATGGTGGAAAGGGCCTGGCAAGAGCCAGGTTTGGAGAGGCATGGCTACTGCGCTCAGGTAAAGAATCATCTACTCTCCACAGTAGAGTGGAGAGTGGGATATTACTTTCTCACATACTCTGGTGCCTCACCTTTGACCATGTCTCCTGGAGGGGGAGACCTGGTGGCACTCAGAGGAAGGACAGCAGGTTACCAAGAAGAGACTTGATACCCTATGAACATATACAGGGGGAGGTAATCCCCCTCAGGAACAGTCATAGGGGAGGGGAATAAGGGGAAAATGGGAGGGAGGGAAGAATGGGAGGATACAAGGGATGGAATAACCATTGAGATATAACAAGAATAAATTAATAAAGGAGAAAAAAAAGAATCATCTACTCAGTGAGTGCCTGAGGAGCAGTTGCCTTAGCCTTCCTAAGTAATTTGACCACCTCTCCTTGGTGGGGAGGCCTGGTGGCACTCAAAGAAAGAATAAGCAGGCTACCAATATGAGACGTGATAGCCTATGACCATAAAGTGGGGGAGGAGAAGGTCCCCCTCAGTCATAGACCTAGGGGAAGGGGATAGAGTGAAAGCGGGAGGAACGGGAGGGTACAAGTGATGGGATAACAACTGAGTTGTAATCTGAATAAATTAATTAAATAGTAAAAAATATTTATCACCCTAAAAAAAAAGTAAATTGCGGCATATCCCCAGCAGATGTTCAGGGCAACTGTTGAAAAGAATGAGGCAGCGTAGTGTGGAGACATGGGCCAATCTCTGAAGCCTCTTATTGCAAAGCACAAAGGGAAACATGGCGTGTGGCATGAACTCACTTCACCTTGAACCACGTTAACAAGCTAATCTATGCTTGCAGTATTTCAGTTAAAAAGAAACAGTGGGAAAGTGAATGTTAGTGTGTACCTAAATATTTTAGGAAATATTCCATCAAGAAAACCAGACTGTTGAATATTTGATAATATGTTGTTTTTAGTTAAGAACTTTGGGGCTGGTGCTGGGGTTCAGTAGTAGAGCGTGCACATCCCCTACTTGGGGCTCCGTCTTTGATTGTCTGCTGTGTGGAAAACAAAGCCATTGGAAAAATGAAAGAAATTGGAGCTGGCTCTTCATGGAGAGGATATAATTCGTAAACAGGCACTTGAAAAGAACGAGCTCTACCTCCCAGCTCGCGTGGTCCATCTCTCCTGCTTCTCAGCCTGTTCACACAAGTCAAAAACAGTCCATCCACAAAGAACCCTCAAAATGATGAGTTGAGCCTGCTGGGATACCTCGCGGCTAGAATTATGAACAATGCATACATTCATCCTTGCACGTCCTTCGTGATCCTAGAGTCAGCGTTTATTTCCTCTGTATCACGCAGCATGCTGCATTACACAGAGAGCTGAAGATGGGAGATTTGGCTTAGCCTGTGGCCTCACATGCCTTATGACCCACGCTTCACCCTACTCTTCTGTTGTGATTGTGTTTACAGTCAGTTTAGTCAAGGTTTAAAGTCAGGTTTGCTGACTGCAAGCTGTATGGCTCCGTGCTAGTGGCTGGTATTTCTGTGTGTTGTCTCACAAACAGAGAAGAGCATACAATACTTTTTCTAGACAGCTGTTAATTGGACTACATGAACTATACTATAGCAGGATCCTTAGCTGATAGCAGCCCCTTGGTCACAGTGGACTGAACCGTCTTTCTTATTATGATGATGTTCTAGAAAGGGAAGAGGCACACCTTCAGGGATGATGAATCTCAGTACCAGTGAGACGGGCGCTAGTCAAACTAAGTACCTGGGCATCTTTAGCATGCATTGTCTTCTGTCTTCTGTTTCTCAGTGATGTGGATGGGAAGCCCTCTGATGCATTGTTTACTACTCTGTTGCTATGACAACTCCAGCAAGGGCAACTTAGGGGAGGCAGGATTTATGTTGGCTCATGTTTGGTGTTGAGGGGCAGCTGAGTTCACATCAGGACTGACAGGAAGCAGAGGGAGTGAGGCAGGAAGAAGCCAGGGATAAAATACCCATAAGGACCCGCTCACAGGGACATACTTCCTCTAACTGGGTTTTTCTTCTACAGTTTCCACAACCTTCCAAAATGGCGCTTTTAGCTTGGGACTGAGCATTTTTGAAGATATTATGTTTTTAAATGATAAAAATATTTTTGTCCTATGACATTTTGCGGTGAATCAAAGCAGAGTTTGGAGGTGTGGGACTCCACTCATGACTCTGGCTGGGATCAGTAGCAAGGGACCCAGAAGGAGAAAGCAACGTGCTTCCTAAGAAAGAAATTAGATGCAGTGCTTAGAAAATGACCCCAGGCATAGGGCATGACAAATTCTGTGGTTCAGTATTTGTGCATGTGTGTATGTATACATGTGTGTATGTGTGTGCATGGGCGTGTGTGTGTGTACACTGTGTGTGCCCCACAGAATGTGTGTGGGCTAGAGATCAGCCTTGGTGCTCTTTTTCAGGACTCATCCACTCTGTTTCATGAGACAGTCTTTTATTGGACCTTAGGCTCCCTAAGTAGGCTAGTCTGGCTAGACATCAAGCCCCAAGGGGTGCCTGCTCACCGGTGTGGGCTTATAAGCATGCACCATCATGCCTGGCTTTTTAAAAGACTAGGTTTGAAACTCTGAGCTGAGGTCTTCATACTGCGTAGTGAACACTTATTGACCAAGTAATCTTCCTAGCCTCTGCTCAAAAGGTATACATCCAATCCTATGAAACACCAGCTCCACTCTAAACACCAGGCACAGTCCCATCACTCCAGCACAGGAGACGGGGGAAGTCTCTGGAAGAAAGCAGGCTGTGCCCTAAGTGTACCAGGTCCTCACCCTTTTCTAAGGTGTAGTGAGCTTGCATAATATCACCCACGCAGACAGGAAAGCTAGAAAGAAGAGCACGTTTCTTTCTGGGACTTCAAACCCAAAGACAGATTCTCAAGTACAAATTAGTGATGCCTTGTATTGTAAAAGACCCGAATTCTCTGATTTTCCACTTATTTCCTTCCTCTTCTTGTTGTCATGGGGACTTCTTTTCTCTGAGTTATTATGTCTTGCTCTTCAGAAAAAAAAATTATTGCTTCGGGACCCTCAGGTCTCATGTGGGACATCTTTCATTGCTCATGGTGTAATACACAGAGGTAATTTCTTTCAAATGATTTTTGCTTGAAGTGATTTTCAATGAATTGAGAAGGGTAAGGATATGGATGAAGCATGGCAGGGAGTCCCTGGCGCTGGGTTTAGGTACGGAGCATTAGATGGAGATTGTGTGATTGTCTCCATGGCACATGATCAGACAGAGACCTAAAGGGAACAACAAAAAGGACAGAGGCGTTACATAATGCGCTCTTCTGTTTCCTCTCTTCCCAAGCGCTTCGGAAAAGTTGTATTGTACTTCTGAAACTGGATGTTTTAATCAAGAGGGAATAGCTACTGCTTCTCCGTACTAAAGATTAGCTGTGGCACTGGGGAAGTGGCTCGACGAGGCTGTCTACAGGACGGTGTGACAGAGTGATAAGATATGCCCGCACTTATTTACCTGCAGCCGCAGCACCTGTCTTCAGTGTCCTTTGAGGTTCTTGTTCACATGTCATTTTATTTCCGGTTCACATTTCTAAGCCCCAGATTAAGAAGTTCAGACCTGGAACAGTCTCAGGGGAGGTTTTCTTTCCTCTTGCATCATTCTCTCCTTCTTTGCATGCTTGGATTGGAGGGTCTTCATGGCCACTTTGGGGATCTAGGATTTCCTAGCCCTCACAGAGCTCAGGAAAGTCTCTCACACCCACAGACAGCATTTAATACAGCCAAGTCAGATGCATGAAAGCCAGCAAAGCTAAAGGACCCATAGGGAAGAATCCAGAAGTTTCTACCTTGGGATGACACACATAATTCCCCAGGCATGCCTTCTCTAAGGAGTCTAGGGAAATGGCCCAGTTCCAGTGATCAGACATGCCGTCCCCAGAAGCTGACTCAGAGTCCAAGAGTTTTCCCACAGGCATAGTGTTCCAAGTGCCTAGCCTTAGCTACTTTTCCCTCTGGCCTTTTCTCTTCAGAACAAGCAATATGGTGTTTCCTCCATAGCCCAAACTGCAGGCTAACAAAACAACCCCACACTACAGGGTGCCTCATTGGCATATTATCTCTGTGGCCTAAGTTCTTAGTGACACAAAGCACTCTCCTCAGGCAGGAGGTTGCAAGGACTCCCAGGTGATGCTCCTGCCTGGCCACAGAGCAGCCCTTTCTTCAGAATGTGTAGGCTTGGGCATCCCAGGTCAGCTAAGCAATCCTTTTAGCCAGGTTCCATAAAACACAGGTGGGAGCTCAGGCAGGGGAAGGCTGCTCGAGAACTAGAGATGTTTTGCTCAAGTCCTGGGCAGTGTGAAGCTTTGCTTGAGACTGATGGAGGGCTTGTATCCCCTCACTGGCTTGCCGTGTGCCAACAGCTTTGTCAGAATATGCTTTGAGAGGATCAACTTTTCCATAATGTTTACAAAGGAGGAGTTTCTTGAGATTGTATGTTTCTGTGGCTCTTGCTTATCTCAGACCAGTGGAGAAACATCACAAACTCATAGGATGTGGCTAGCAGTGGTCAGGCAGCTGTTTAAGCTGGAGCAATGAGGTCAGGGCTCTAGCATTCCACTTTGGAAACAGGAATTCAGAGAGAAAGAGGGAGAGAGAGAGAGAGAGAGAGAGAGAGAGAGAGAGAGAGAGAGAGAGAGAGAGAGAGAGTTGAGATTGCATACTCAGTCTTTGTGCTAGGCAGTCTCTGTTCTACTGAGCTACACACCTACCCATAAAGGAAAATATTCTAAAATAGAAGTGTTTTCTTTTTCCATCCACCCTTGTGCCTCACCCCATATCTTGCTTTCCAGATGAACATGAGAAAAGGTCACCAACTGTGTGGAATTTTTAGAAGGCAGTGTGCGCTGAAGCCTGCTGATGTGGGGGTCAGCATAGATGGATTGCTGCTTCCATCATGACTGACTCATTTGGTGAGTGCTATGGATGTGTGGCTCTCAGGCTGACCCCTGTGGCTCTGCCACTGAGCAATAGGAAGTGCATGATTATTTTCACACTAACAAGCACCGAAGAACATCGAGCTCTTCCTCTTCTGGTGATTCACAGTGACACCTATGACCTCCAGCTGGCATTCTGGGTACCACCGTGGATGGCCAGAGTCAGCATGACCCTGGGCATCTCTCTACATCCTAAAGAATCCTCAAGTAACGGAGGTTAGCAGCGTTCTTAAAGCTCAGCACTGGCAGCCACAAAGATGAGAACACCACGGGATTTGAAGTGGGCAGTTAGAGTCCTGGAAGTGGGCAGCTAGGCATGGATTTGGGGAAGCCTAAATGTTCAGTGTCAACCTCCTCCTTGCTACTTCCTGGGTATGTAATGAGCGATACTATAGATTTTTGTTCCTTTTGTCTTTTGGTGGTTATGTGTAATTACTTGTAGTTTGTCTGAATAATATTGCCTTAATAAAATTCTGTTCTGGGAAAACTGGACTTGGCCATTACTTTCCTCTTTTTGACATCTTGGTAGAGGGTGGTGAGGTCGGCATCAGGCCTCATCAGGATCGGTCTTGTTTGATGTAAGGCAGCGAGTGATACTATAAACACTTTTCTAACCCCTTTTGTTTGGAGCGGGCTGACTTTACCTCCTATGTTTATCAGTGGCAGGAGATTCAGTCTGCATAGCACAATATCTGCCATTAGTTAAGAGGTGGGTATGATATATTGGAGCCTAAAATGGACCAATGAGACGCCACCTTTGGACTATTTCTGAGTCTAGTGGGAAAATAGTATACCCTTTCTTCTACACAGGTGTGCCATTTTAAAATCAATCCTAGACCATCATTCCCCCAGGTCACAGATCTGATCCAGAGATGGATTTTTCCTGGTTTTGAGGCCAGGATGCAACTTGACCTGAAACCTCTACATGATGCCAGAGTTTCCAGTCACCTCAATGAGCAACAAAGGCCTGACCCTTTGTGTCCTCTGCTGTCTCCACCAGTCTGAGTCTGGTCCCCAAAACGAGGCCCAGAAAATATTACCATCTGACCTATGTATGGTTCCTATGTCTTTATGAGTCTTAATTGCCTCCAAAAAAAGTTTCCCCTATAGTCTGAGCAAGTTTCTTAGTTTCTTCCCTTTGTATAAAAACAAACAAACAAACAAACAAAACAGCTTCAGGGGAAAAGGGCTTATTGTGGCTTACAGTTCAAGGTTACAGCTGGACCTTGACACAGCTGCTCATATGACATCTGTAGCCAGGAAGCAGAAATTTTCACACACACACACAAACACACACACACACACACACACACACACACACACACACACACACACACACACACACACCAGAACCTTGGCCCAGGGAATGGTAGGCAGGTGCTCTCATCTCAGCAAACCAAGTCAAGACACCCCCTCCACAGACTTGCCCAGAGGCTCATCTCCCAGATAATGCTAGACCTCATCAAACTGACAGTTAAGAATCACAGCAGGGAAGCTAAAGTTTTTGTTTTGTTTTTGAGACATGGTTTTAGTATGTATTCCATGTTGGCCTTGACTTGGTAGTCCTCCTGCCCGAGTCCCCCAAATGCTGGTAAAGGGGTACCCCACCATGTCTGAGTCATTAGGATGGTGATACAAACAATGTAGGCAGAGCATGCCTGAGACCATCACCTCTGCCTGTCGTGGTGTCCCTGAAGAATGACCTGCTCCTTGAATGTATATGGCTCATTTGGAAACAAGCCATGTTGCAGGAAGGTACTTATTAATATCTAGAAGGTGGAGAGCATAGCATTGCTGTGAAGATTAGGTGCCATATAGCATGTATAAAATTCCTGGCAGCCACTGAATGCTTCGTAAATGTTCTCAGATTTCCTCGAGTCTGGAAGATGCACTCTGACGTATGTGATTACTAAGAATAAAAGGCTGCTAATTAAACCATGACACTCCTCCTGCATTTAGAACTTTGTGTTCATTGAAAGAGCATCCTCATCCTTAGACATTGATCCTCCATTAGTTCTGCACATTCATCTACCAGACAAGAGAAACTGGTCCAAAAATGCCTAAAGTCTCCAGAGTCTGACCGTTCTGCAGCACTCCAGTTCTGAGTACGCCCTTCCCTCAGGCTTCCTAATAGTGCTGTACTGAGTTGCATGAAGTTTGCTCATCTGGTGCCATGTCTGGGGTACTTCATTATTGTCCCCAGGATTTTTTTCCCCTAAGAAGCAGATCTCTTGGTTTTGAGATCTCTGCTCAGGCTACACTGCCTGGCCACTGGTGATCACCTGACCTATTCTGATTTCAGATAGATTAAAATATGGACAAGTAAGACTGGTGATATATATCATCTTAATTTTGTTCCTTTGCTAATAGCTGGAATAGCAAAGGAAAAGAAAAGAAAAAAAGAAGTAGAAAAGAAATGGCCTAATTGTATCCCATCTGTGAGGGTGATGTGTAGATGGCTAGGTTTCATTCCCTAATGTGAATGAAGTCTTCGCATGCTGACAGTATGGAGACTAACTACTCTAAGACTGTGCATTGATGCCAATAAACTCCTATCTTACCCCGTCACTGATAATAACAAAAGCCATATAACTTCTTTTTCCCTTTCTTTTCTGAGTGGCCCAAGTTTGCCCCTGCCCCTGCTCTGCTGTTTGTTAGTGGCTCATAGACAACAATTAGTGACCTTTCTTCAGAGAGGTGAATGTGGGCGTTTTGGCTGCTAGGTGACTGGGGAGTGGTCCCCACAGATGCTTTTAGGTGAGTGGGGTCAAGCGGTGGAGAATGATTATGATGCTGAGGACAGATCTCACCCGTCAGTGCATCTTCCTTCAGCTTTGCCCACCTCGTCTCCCTGTTCTCAATGTTCCTTCCTGTTTGACACCTGCATAGGTATCAAAGCCAACCCCATCCACAGGCCACACCCTTGTTGCCTCTACATCAGGTTATCTGTGTCACAACACTTGGTCTTTCTGTTTGTCGTACTTGCCATTTCATAATCTTGTCTCCGTTGCTCATGTGCATCCTTGTTTTTACCTGGACTCTCTCACTGGCTCAAATCTTCCCTGAGAACAAGGACTTTGGCGCTCTTGTTTTCTGCTCTGCTCTCAGCTTCTGGGGCAGAGCTGTGTGCTGACAACACGTTCATCCCATGTGTACATGAATAAACGAAAATACAATGGTCAACTAATTATCTTCTGCCTCTATGTGGACTGCTGACAACTTCTACCAGCCTACCTTCCATCTTGTTTTTGAGTTTTGTTTTTATTTTAGGGGAATGGTACTATTTTAAAAAATAGGAGCAGAATTACCAAGACTGGCCGGGGCGGTGGTGGTGCATGCCTTTAATCCCAGCACTTACGAGGCAGAGGCGGATTGCTGTGAGTTCGAGGCCAGCCTGGTCTACAAAGTGAGTCCAGGATAGTCAAGGCTACACAGAGAAACCCTGTCTCAAAATAACAACAACAACAACAACAACAACAACAACAACAACAACAACAAAAGGAATTACCAAGACTGGCTAGTAGTTAGTCAGCTGTTACCATGATTCTGGGATAGCCGTTTCTGTTTCTAAGGAGCAGTGACACTATTCATCTGAGTCAGAGTGAATCGGATGGTTGGTGTCTTAGGCTGATTGGTCCCTGAAAGTGCCTCGCAGAGTGGGGCTCCCTGCACATTACCATCACCTGTCTGTTTGGGATGGGAACCCATGGGGGACAGTATGATGTTGGCTATAGACAGATGCCCATTTCACTTAACGAGAGTTCAGGTTTAGGCTCGCAGACCTTTTGATTCCATGAAGGAAAATGCTTTTCTGGCACCAGCATGTCCTCGAGTTTAAAGCGAGTTACAGACACGTCAGTTCCTGAATGCTTCCTTCAGACACACAGACAGGAGGCCCAGGGACCCTCTTCAGTTTGTACTCACAATACCTTCAGAGCCAAGGGCCCATTTCTGCCTGTTGGTAGATACACTTACTTGCTGGTTCTGAGCAGACCTTGGTGGAAGGCACAGTCTAAAGTCTCAGGGTCCAAGTGGCCTCCTTTTCAAGATAGTGAGTTAACTTGGTCAGGCAGGACAGGCAGAATGAGAACCCTAGGCCACAGGCCAGTCTTCAGGGAGGGAAGTCCACCTTGCAGGGGCTTATTCAAGTCACCACAGAACTCAACAGTGCCCACTCCTTCCCTTCCCCTCACCAACCTCAACGTCCCACAAAGAAATTGGTGTAAATCTTCCTGTGAGGAGACTGGGATGTGCCCAAGGCAAGGCTGGACTTGACATTTTCTCTGTCCTCAAACTTACCTTGCTATGTAAGTGCAAGGTGAGAGGGTGTCCCCTGACTCACCCTTTTGTCTCTTTGAATCTGCTTGCTAAGGTTCATGGGAAAACAAGGATGTGGATGATAAACACAGCACTTGTTTCTGGCCTGTCACTTACAGTTTCATTCTAGAATCTATTATTATTACATTCCAAAATTACACCGTATGAAGTTGTGAGTCTCTCTGTGTATACTGCTGCAAGAAGTGTTGTAGTTGGATGGACTTCCTTCCTGACTCATTTGTTCTCTTTTTTTTTTCTTCTTCTGCAAGACTTTAGTAAATGTTACAAAATCTATTGTATGCAGACATATTTTCTGTCCCATTTTGCATTTAAAAATCAGAGATGGATAATAAATTTTTTATTGCTTTAAATGAGGTATTCCTCAGTCTTGTTTTGTTTTGTTTTGTTTTGTTTTGTTTTTGTATAAAGGAGTGCATTTACCTTGCCAAGATTTGATTTTGAGTACCAGTCCTGAATTTCCTTAAAGGATGTATTCAGAATGAAATAAAATCTGGGTGGGGAGAGGTACCTAGATTGATAGGACAGTGTATATAGCTGAACAAAGAACTTTGAAGTCATTTTTTTTTTTGTCATTGAACTTGCTTAATCTTTAGATACAGTAAGTTTTAAAATTAAAGAGGGACCATTGTAGCATCCATGGAACAAAACTGGAGACAGCTACAGTCTAGAACACTACAACAATCTCTATATGGCCACATTTAATAGATTCAAAGGAATTCAGTGAGGCTTGTGTCTGCCTTGCCTGAGCTTGGGTCTGCCCCATGCTACGCACAGTTCTTTGTGCCTGGGGAGTGTGTGGTGTACAGGGAACATGGTGAGCTCAGAAATGCGTGCTGCGGTAGAGGGCTCAGAGGCCCATGATAAAGATCAGCCATCACAGAAACCAACTGCAGAAGATAATTTATTTGATCATATTACTGAAGAGCCCCCAGGGGCAGCTGTGGATGGTCAACCAGGTGCAGCCGAGTGAGAAAATGCTTCCGTCCTCTACCAGCCCCATCCCTCAGCTCTTGGCTGGACTTTTCTTCATGCTGGCTTCATTTATAGACATTTTATCCACAGAGCAGTGATGATGGTTCCCTGGAAACTTTGTAAATTTATCTGACTAGCTTGGGTGTTGAGGATAGGGTGCCCTTCCTAATAATTTCACTCAAAGTCTCAGTGTTGACTCCTATTGGAGCTACTTGAATGCCTCTGACTCCACTATGGTGATCAGGAGAACCCAGGTAGTTCTTGGTCAGGTCTGAAATATGAGTGACTTCCGATTCAAGGCAGAACAGTAAGTCCTGTGGCAGATGGTTGTTAGTTCTGTCAAGAGGACATAGCAGAGTTCATGGTCCCTAGGGGAAAATAGAGTGCTATTTAATGGTGAGTAAATTATGAGCAAGCTGCATCAACAGAGCTTTCTCATACTTCTTTAAAACGTTTTTTTTTCTGAGAAATTAAACTTGGATTTACTTTTTAAAACTGATTTGTGAAAATTTGACATATGCTTCTTGGTCACTGAGCCTCTGAGAGTCTCGTATGCTGTACACTGTTTTTTCTGGAGCTTAGCTCTCTCCGTGCCCTCCTGCTTTGCATTCCATGGCTTGTGAGCTAATCCTTGACATCTGCTCTGTCGTTCTGTACCAGTGGCTGCTTTGCTGCCTTTAGTTGTCACATATCCAAGGGTTGACTTCAAGCTCATCACCTCTCACTTTGGCGGCTCCGATGATGGTGTGCATTGCGATCTGACACACATCTCGAACTTCCTGTTGTGTTACATTTTTTCATAAGAAACCCTGTGTGTCCACAGCTTCATGAACCAGAACCCTGCTGAGTTTCTGAAAAGCACCTCATTGGAGGGACCAGAGAGACCCAGTGGCCAGGTCAGCACTACAAGTAGTTAATCTGATCTACCTCAGGTCAGTGCATTCCTGAAGGACTTGGGTGTCTCACTGAGGCTGAGGCAACAGTATATGTCCAGGTGATCAGTGCAAAGACACTGTGGGTACTGATGGGTCTTTGATTCTTTTGGTACAACCTTAGGCAAGCTTTTTTTTCTGAGACAGGGCTTCTCTGTGTAGCCTTAGCTGTCCTGGACTGGTACACCAGGCTGGCCTTGAACTCACAGGGATCCACCAGCTTCTGCTTCCCCGAGTGCTGGGCTTACAGGTGTGTGTCACCACGTCTTAGGCAAGCTTCTCATTCGCAGTTTGCCTGTCCATAAAAACAGGGACATAGTGACTGCTGCAGAGAGGAGATTGGAGCAAATGAGCCACCCACAGAGCAGTGTGTCACAGTCACTTTGAAACAGGAGGAATTAAATTTTGGAGTAAGTCATGGTCCACGTGGCTTAGTCAGCATCCTGGCACAGTAGGTATGCTCGGTGGCAACCTTGTTGGATTATTGGATCATTTTATACCCATTATCAGTCCTTTCTGGTCCTATAGTGTGATGACGGTCTTTATCTGCTCCATCCCTGCTTGACCTTAACCTCTGAGGTTTGCAGAGCCTAAATCCTTTGTTCCATTCCTTTCTGAGCTCTTGATCACTTTCTGGTCCTTTCTTCAGCTTCAACATCAGTCTCTTCAGAAGATAGTCCCAGCACTCACAAGTCCCTGCAGTTGGCTAAGATGGCAATCAACAATCTCACATCCTTTGTCCTTTATGCTGTACCTTAATTAATATCCCTTGTCATCAAGGCAGTTTAGCAAAAATGAGCTGTTCTCACACCTAACTAACTACTTCTGAGTTTTGTGATCAAGGAAGTCCCCTAGAGGCATAAGTTTTGAAGCTGTCCTGATTTAGGCCGGGTCTCTCTCTCTTTTTTTTAGTAGTCTCATTTTTAAATCTTATTTTTGAGAATTTCATATATGAGAACTGCAATTACATCATTCCCCATCCCTATTCTCTCCCCAGCTCCCCAGTGTCTCTCCACACTGTCAAATTTATGTCCTCTTAATATTTAGTTATTATTGTTACATAATTTACCAATACAGTCTTCTGAGTTCACTCAGTGATGCTGACATGTGTTTAGGAATTTTCCTGAAGTTTGATTCTTCCAACCACACTTGGTTGATGTGGAATAAAAAAGGAAGGGCCATGATCTGTGAGTTAGGATAAGGCCTAGCTGTGCATAGCAGAAGTAGCTTCGATCATGGTAGCCGTAATAAGCATCTGTTTGTTATTCTCAGTCAGGTTGGTCTAAGATGATTCCTAGCTTCTCCTTACTATTAGATATTCTGGCTCCTTTTAATGGATACATCTTCATATTTAATATTTTGCCTCAGAGTCTAGTATGTCTGCTGGGACTCCAGCTGCTGTAGTTATAATCTAAGTAGAGAAGACAGAAAAGACAAAGAAGGATGAATTTCATCTTTTTATTAGAGACATTTTCTTGGAATCCCTGAGAGATTTTTTTCCATTAAGCAGGACTCAGCTAAATGACTAGCTGCAAGAGATTATGGGAAAGAGTATTGTCTGGAAAATTATGTGCCCAGTAAAAATGAGGGGTCTAAATACTAAAGATGAAGGAGAGTAAATGGAAAGCCAGGAAATTTGCATTGTAGTCATAAATCTGTTAGTGGTGTTTTGCAAGGGTCAAGGATTGGTTGGTCACTGGCTGTCATTTCTGAGATGGCTGATTTTACCCTTTCTCTATCAGACTTGCCAGAGATGCAATCATACAGAACTGACAACCAAGTCATGTCCCCTGGTGTGATAGTTACATGGTGGTCATGGAGTAATAAGCCACTTTGTGATTGGATTTGAATCCTCCAACCCAGGAGGGGTTTCATGTAAACCTTGTCAGAAGCTCATGACTGAGAGATCACAGGCCCTGAGGGTGATGTTTCACTAAGTCGGCATTTGGTTAGACTATCTTCTTGAATTTGCACTTACTCTTATGTCTTTGTGCTGCTCTCAACCTTGCCTAGAGCAGCTTTGTTTTTGCTTGAATGGTAGTTTACCATGTATCTGGTCCAGCGTGAAGCATAACTGACTGTGAGTGTCCAGCCATAGGTGGGTCACTTAGATTGACATCTCTTTACCCAAGGCTCAGAGAACATCTAGAAAGAATGGGTGAAAAGAGTGTAAGGTCCAGGGGATAGAGAGGAGTGCTGTGAAATTCTGACTTCTGGACATGGCGTGGACGATGTACACACCAACGGCCAATGAGGGAATGAAGAGTCAAGTTTTCTTGGGCATTAGATGACAACAGGCCCATGTTCCAGTGGATGGCCACACAGCCACTAACTCATTCTCAGAAGTAACTGTACTAAGTGGGGTCATAGTAACAATTATAATAGTAACGAAGAAGAAGACATGAAGTGCAGAGGAAAATCGCTTAGCTAGTGTCGGGGGTAGCTATGAAGGAAGGAAGTGGCTAATAAGATCAGAGCACATTGGATACATTTGTGAAGTTACCAACAAATAAAAAGTATTTTAAGGAGGAATTTATGAATATATTTTTAAAATGCAGAGTTTTGAACTATCTACTGTATTTTTATGCACACTAATATCTTACTACCCTTTAATTCAGTTTTATTAAGGCATAATTTATATTAAAAAAAGATCTACAAATTCTGAGTGTTAATTTTGTAGAGTCGGAGTAATGAACATGAAAATGTACCTTCCACAACCATCAATGCATAGAACATTTATTTGACCCACAGACTTTTATTTGTGCTTCTTGACAGTCTTTTCCCTAAGCATTTTGACATTTTACCTTGTTTACCTTGACATTATGACCTTGTGTGTTCCCCTGTCATTGTGATAAAATAATGACCAAAACTCACTTTGGGGTAGGGGAAGTGTTTCTTTGGCTTCCTGGTTACAGTCCTACATGAAGAGAGGCCCACACAGAAACTCATGGCAGGAATCCAGAGGCAACAACTGAAGGAGAAACCACAGAGGGAAGTTCTTTATGGGCTTGCTCACTCATGGGCTTGCTCAGTCAGCTTTCTTATGCCACCCTTTCCCACCTGCCCAAGGGTGGCACCACCTGCAGTTGGCTACAAAGCTCTAGGACGTGCACAGGAAGCACTTGATGGGCAGGAGGACTTTCCACAGATCTGTAGAAGAACCATGGCATGACTTCATCAAGAGGAAATGAAGGGAAAAGCTGTGTATAGAGGGTATGCATACTAATAACGTTCTCCCACATCAATCATTAATTAAGAGAGTCTCCTACTGATTTCCTCACAGGCTAATCTGATAGAGTAGATTCACCACCTGAGGTCCCCTCTTCTCAGGTAACTCTAGCTTGTGTCTAATTGACAAAGCCTACCCAGCACTCACAGTATGAAAATTCTTATGTTCCATTAAAATTTGAAATTTATAACTGTTCATGTTTTAGGTAGAAATAATCTCTGACATGTTCTACGCATCAATTCATGTGCCATTAATATCTTCATCTAATCTCTGCTGCATCGTGGAAAACTTTTTCAGATGTATGTTCGGCAAATATTCAAATACAGTATCCTTTGTGCATAGCTGTCCCCCTTCATTTTCTCTTTGTGAAGTCGTCCTGTAGTTCATAGGATAGATTCTTGGTAAGTCCTCCCTACTGTTGATCATCTCCTAGAGCTCTGTAGATTAACCTGCTGATTCTCAGGTAACTCTTAAGCCTGCTCCTTTAGACTGTGAGACTCCTAATGTAGAGCTCATGTTTGCCCCTTGCTGACTCCCCAGTGCCCACAGCAATACCTGGCTAGACAGCAAATGTTATGGTTAACAATTGTTTTAGAGAGAATTCATTGAGCACTGTATGGTGTTACAGAGTTTAACAGTGGTATAAAAGGCTGTGGGTCTATCTGGGAACATCCCAGAGGGGACTTGACAACTTTGCATAAGGATGTACCAAACACAGACTAGGATTCAAGCATTCCAAAAACAACAGTTGGTGTGTACAGAGGCGTGGTATGTGTGTGTGTGTGTGTGTGTGTGTGTGTGTGTGTGTGTGTGTAGATGAAGGTTTTGGGAAGTAACAGAGAGCTGAAAGTGACCAGTGTGTTAGCTATGCAGCAAGAAGGGAAATCAAACTGAGATTCAAAAGACAATATTAGCCATTACAAAGAATCAGGAAGAAGAGATTGGACTTTGATGGTTGGCACGATAAAATGCCCTCACAATTATTCATGTGTACCTGTGATCACTCTTTCCTCCTTACATTTATGGCCATTAGAGACTATGAACATGACAATTACATACCCCTTTGTGCTGTTGCTGAAGGCATAAGATGAGTTGTGTTCAGCACCATGAGCTGTGGACAGCACCCAGCTCAGGCCTGAGCTTCCTACTGTCTTCAGGTCAAGCCTCATAGATTGTCTCTTGCTATGGCACATGGCAGCTGAGGGCTCCCATCCCAAGACAACAGAGTATTAATATGTTCAATGAAGCAGCAACAGCCACACTCACTTGTGGTGTGAGGATACTGGGCAGCTCTTCCTCGCTGGTCCTCACAACTCTTACCAGGCAGATGTCATTTTTCGCTCTGCCTGCAGAGGAGGGAGCTGACATTCACAGAGGAGAATGAGCGACAGATCTGTATTAAGCCTGGATCTCCATGAGACCAGTGTTTGTATATTTAGCCACTGCGCTGTACTTCCAGAAAGCATTAGAAAGCTCTTGTAGACACTCCCAACACCCCTGCAGTGCACTTGCATAGCTGTTCCTCTGTGGGGAACTATCCCTGCAGAAATTTCATAGCTGGAATCTCCTCTGAGCATCTCAGTGACTCTGGGAGTAGGAAGAGTGAAGGGTTTTGCTAGCTCGCTCTTCCCCAGGTTTGAAAGGGTGCTGTCAGCTTCATGTGTCAGCTGGCGAGCAGGTGTGTTCATTTCAATATTCAGACAATGGCACCTGTGAAAGAGAAGCAGCGGAATTCAGGGATTCAGTTTCTCAAACCAATAGGAGTCTTTGAAGCTCTGCTCAGTGGTGGTCTTGGAATACTAGGTGTTATTTCCTTACTCATATCACTTAAGGTTGTACTTCTTTAATAGTTGCCTGAGACATGGACAGAGAGTGCATGTGTGTTGGGGGGAGGGGGTTACCTTGAAGCATGTGAGAGCTGTTCTGGGCTTGCTCCCGAGCTGCTGATTCCTGTTTATACTTGGGTGGCATGATCACGTACGGCAGGGAAATTTCCTTCTTAATGGCTGCATGCTGCTCCCCTCCCCCTCTTGAAATGAGCCCATACCGTGCCCCATTAGCTGAAATTGACATGGTGGTTATTTTCAGTGCCATTTCTTTCCAGAACTCTGTCTGGCTGTGCAGTGCGAGCTGTTCCCCCTTTGCTAAGTGGAATGAAGGGCCCCTGGGAAGGTGTAGTGGCAGCCTTTCAAAGGCTGCAGAGACCAGAGTGCGCCTTCTCACTCCCCCAACCCCCAACAGCTCCCACAGCACCACACGTTACATAAACATTAAGCATTCCTCCCTCAATGCAGAATTCTCAGGAAATCTCTGAATCAAAAAGCCTCATGATAAAAATGCATGAAGCAATACCCTTATTGGTAAGCGCACATATCCCACTGAGATACTGTACACGATAATGCAATTTTCTATGCAAAAAGGGTTTATCTCCATCCAAATATTATTCCATGTCATTACTCATTCTGGAAAGGTGATTGCTGTCCTAGGTTAACTGATTGAACCTAAGGAACCAGAGCTTTAAGCTTATCTTACTGGCTATTGCTCGACTTCTCATAAATTGCCAGTAGATTGGTAGGAATGTATAAATGTACACTCCATTAGGAAATATTAAAGTTTTTGTACTGGTTTAGAATAAAAACAGGATTAAAGGGAGCATTTCTAAGATTCAGTACAGCGTGAAATTGAAATCCTTTTTGGCATGTGAAATACACAATATGAATATTCTCCCTGTTTTCTGAGAGCTGAAGGATTATGAAGGGTGGACACAGGATTGCAGAATTCACCTGTAGGTGCTAAAGTAAGTGAGGCAGGAAAACTCAATTTCCTATTTCCTAAGTCCATGCCTGGTAATTATCAAATTCCTAGCAGTAGCAGCAACAGCAGCAGCAAACATTTCTTAACTCTGTGTCAGACAGTGTTGTATATGCTTATCTGTCTCTGGATAGATTTAAAAGAGTGATTTAGAAGTCAGGGCAGTAGGGTCCCAGCATGAAGATTTGCATCTGACATGTTCCAGAGACCCAGATGTTAAAGCCTAGGTACCCAGTTAGTTTGGCACTAATTTTAGAGGTGGTGCAGCCTAGCTGGAGGTGTGTCACTTTGAGTGGGTGCTGGAGTGTAGTGTAGTATCCGTGTGCAATTCTTGTATTCTCCCTCTCTACTTTCTTTCCCACATGTTTCTACCCCCATGATGATCTGCTCAGCAAGAATTTGGGGCCAAACAGCCATAGACGTCACCGCCTATAATCATGTTCAGAGTAATCCTTACTTCTGTAAGCTGTTGCATCAGGGTCACCGATCAAGTCCCAGAGAAATACACCAGGGATGGACACAACTGATTTGAAACGCACATCTTGCATCTTCTGTGTGAAGGCAGACAATGCAGTATTCCCTCTGTGCCTCAGTTTCCCATTTGTCAAAAGTGAGTCAAGTGATATAATGTATATAAACATGCTTAGAGATGCAAGCAAATACTTGGTCGTACTTTTGTTGTTTTATTTTGTTTTCTCTTCAAAGCACACTATGAAGTGGCCAATAATACCATTTCATCTTGTGTACATTAAAAATAAGACTAATAAGATGGGTGCGGTGGTGCATGCCTGTAATCCCAGCACTCGGGGAGACAGAGGCAAGCAGTTGGGTGTCAATTGGAGGCCAGCCTGGTCAACGAAGTGATTCCAGGACAGCCAAGGCTACACAGAGAAATCCTATCTTGAAGCAAAACAAGAAAGAAAGAAAGAAAGAAAGAAAGAAAGAAAGAAAGAAAGAAAAGAAGGAAGAAAGAAAGAAATAAAGAAAAGAAAGAAAGAGGCCAATAGTGTACAAATTGTTAACCCACTGAAGAACCAGCATCACACAACCACCATTTTATTATACACCTAATGGATAGCAAAGTTCCTTTGTCTCTGCTTCGTAGTGTTTGGGGCTGGCTTGGTTTGGGTTTTACTGCTATGAAGAGACACCACAAACATAGCAACTCTTATAAAGGAAAATGTTTCATTGGGGGATGGCTCACAGTTTTCAGATGCTTAGTCCATTATTATCATGGGAGAAACACGGTGCATGCAGGCAGACACAGTGCTGAAGGAGCTGAGAGTTTCAGATCTTGATCTTCAGGCAGCAGGAGAAGACTGTGTACCAAACTGGGCATAGCTTGAGCATAAGAGACCTCAAAGCCAGCCCCCACCCCCACAGTGACACATTTCTTCCAACAAGGCCACACTTCCTAATAGTGCCACTCCCTAGTCTCTATGGGTCAAACATTTAAACACATGAGTCCTTGGGGACCATACCTATTCAAACTGTCACAGGGGCCTTAGATTGGATTGTCTGAATGGCCTATGCTAGCCTTATGATAAAAATTTTTTGGTCATAGCTTTTTTCCCTCTGTTTTTTGTTTGTTTGTTTGTTTTCTTTTGTTTCATGAGCCCATGGGGTATCACTATGTAACCTGTCCTGTTTTACTCACTCTGGTGCCCACATTAGTTTCAAACTCATGATCCTCCTGACTTAGCCTCCAGAGTGATGGGATTGCAGCTGTGAGCTGCATGCCCTGCTGGGAAAGTTTTTGTTTTTATGCATTGAGCCTGGGCTAGTCAGCAAAAGCTTCCTTGATGAGAATCCCTACCTGTGATTTCTTTCCTTGTATAATGCTTCCTAATATAGCTTGGGTTTTCTCAGCTCTTGGTAACTGTGGTGGATATCTTAATAGCCAACTTGACTACATGTAGAATTACCTAAAACAAGTGCTGGGCACACCTGTGGGGGATTTTTAGTTTATTGGTTTATTTGAGGTGGAAAGACACATCTTAAATCCAGATCACTGGAGGTGGGAGGACTCATCTTAAATCCAGATCACTGGAGGTCACATATCCTTGTGGCAGCCTGTATAAAGGACGTGGAAGAAGGAAGCTTTTGCTCTTTGTCATCTTGCCCTCAACCTAGCTTCACTAGCATTAAAATCTTTAGGATCAGAGACTATACTGAAGAACAGCTAAGGCATTCAGCCTAATGGATTGAACGACTGCTGGATTCTCAGACTTCACTGAGAGGCAGCCATTGTTAGACCAGCTGGACTACAACCTGTAAGCCTCTCTAATAAATCCCTCCTCTCACATCCTATTGAAACTTTAGGTGTGAGAAGCCTGGGAGAATGAGGAAATAGAAGGATCCAGAGGGTCCTAGAAAACTACAGGTGGGTCTGGGCCCTGGGGTCCTCCTCAAACTATGGCACCAGCCAAGGAAAATATAGGCAGTAAACTTCAAATCCCTACCCAGACTAGCCAATGGACAGGACATTCTACACCATTAAGTGGAGAAGAAGATCTGACTTTCACACAAACTCTGGTGCCCCATTTTTGACCATGTCCCTTGGATGGGGATGCCTGGTGGCACTCAGAGGAAGGATAATAGGTCACCAAGAAGAGACTCGATACCCTATGAGCATACACAGGTGGAGGAAGTCCCCCTCAGTCGCAGACATAGGGGAGGGGAGTGGGGGGAGAAGTGGGAGGAAGGGAGGAATGGGAGGATACAAGGGATAGGCTAACAACTGAGATGTAATATGAATAAATTAATAATAAAATTAAAAAAATAAACCCCCTCTCTTCCTCTATCCTATCTATCTATCTATCTATCTATCTATCTATCTATCTATCTATCTATCTATGTGTCCATCCATATTATATATATTATATATATAAATTATGCACACACACACACACACACACACACACACACACACACACACCAGCTATGGCAAGAACATTGTAGAGGATTCCATCATCGGACAATCGCACGTAAGGGCCCCAGATACTTCATAGCAAAGTCAAAGCAACTTACATCCGTGAAACTATTCACCCACAGAACCTAGGTGTATAATAAAATGATGGTTGTTCCATCCATCCATCCATCCATCCATCCATCCATCCACCCACCCACCCACCTATCTATTGATCTAGCTAGCTAGCTAGTCATCCAGTCTATCAGTACTCTTCCTCCCAAGAGCTCAGACTAACACAGTAACCCTAAGTTAAACATCTCTTAGTAAGGCTTAGAGCTAAAAGGTCAAATGTCTCATGACAGAGACCTCTGTGACCTTTCCTTGATGTCGCACACTATCATCAAGTTCTGGGTGTCAAAGTGGTCACCCGATCACTAGAACTTGACTATTTCCTGTGAACCAAATTCCATGGAGTTTGCAGTTATGCTTGTAGCCATCTCAGCACTGTGATTGCTTGATCTATGTCTGAATATTGACTGCTCTTACCCGATCCAGTATGGTGCAGTTCTTGAAGACCTGCATATAATATGAACCATGTGAAGTGTTTTACAGTGCTTGTAAACCTGGCTGCTGGCAGTGTTGCCATACTGGAAGCTGCTTACATCAATACTCACGCAGTTTGTCACCTATGAAAAGTCAGACTGCCCTTCCTCTGTGTGTCTGTGTGCTTCTCTCTCTCTCTCTCTCTCTCTCTCTCTCTCTCTCTCTCTCTCTCTCTGTGTGTGTGTGTGTGTGTGTGTGTGTGTGTGTGCTGTGCAGCATCACAATCTTCTCTCTACCCTCCTTTTCCCTTCCACTTCTTTTTCCAGTATATTCAATTAAGTTCTCTTTGGTGCCTTAGCAATAAAACGGTTCCCTCCACAGCATTAGAATGAATCTCTCTCATTATTTCATTTAGATTGTTGTTATGTTTGAAAACTTGAGGGCCAGGCAGGCAAGAGGAAAAGAATGTTAATTTGCAGGGAGTCCCCGTGGTGTGGTGGGAGTATTGCTTAGGAGAAGCCAAGAAGCTGCCGCTCGATGTACTCATGGATACATAAAGAATTGATGAACGATGCTGAAAAACTCCAGTTCCAGCATCTGTCATGCTGAGACCCATGACACTGAGGAGAGAGCAATTGCGTAGGTGTTGGTCAAAGCCAGATTTAATGGCTGATTGCTATTAGTCCATGGATCCTTTCTTCATCTTAACAGAGACATTTTTCCTGGATATCCCCTCCCCTTGTTCTTATATTTTTGTGTGTGGATGTATACGGCTTCATTCAATTTCTTCCTGTCCCCACCAGTCATGGCGATGCTCTTTGGCTGTGGCCATCATTGGAAAAATACATTAGGTGGCTCAAGATCCTTGTTATTTGACTCACTGAATGTCAGAGAACATTACACAAGGCAAGGAATTAAGCTCTGGGAGTGCTGGAGTGACACTGATTATGTAGGAATGACATATAAATAATTACCAAGCACTCGGGGTTTTTGTTAGTAATCTGTGTTTAGAGTCCCCTTTCAGGAGTTGGAAATGTCATCAGGTGGCAGAATAGCACAAACGGATCTGCGTTTCATTCCCGCCTCACACTGTGCTAAACGGGAATCATATTTGTTACTGCACCAAGGAGCATCTTACTGGAGAAAAAAAAAAGGCTGGTGGGGAGTAAGCAGGACTAGATTTAAATCTAATTGCTTTTCGTGTTTTATGCTGCTGTTTGGCTTGTGCACAGTGGCGGTATTTGTGGGGAATGAGGATTAGGCTGTTTGCTGCAAGGCAGAGTGAGAGAAGCCAATGAAACTGCGGTCGGTGGTGATCCTAGACCTCCGGGCACGAAAGGAAGCCCCTCAGAGGTTTGCATTAGTCTGCTATGAAAAGGTGGCTTCCCCCACTGTGTCTCTGTACCCGGTGGATTTTAAATCTGCCTTACTGCTTCCATTTTCTTTTCTGTTTTCATCCTATGATTAAATCTGGGACTCTGTGCAAGCTTCCCACCCAGAGAATGATTCAGACCAGCTTAAGAAATACAGGTAGAGACTGGAATAGGATAGGATTTCCCTGGTTGCATTTATTCTACGGATAAACATGTCATAGATAAAAGAGTTTTAGGGAATACTCCAGGGCCACAGTCACTAATTAAGCCAACTAATTATCAAATCAAGGTGTTGGGTTTTACTCCAGTGTTGTTCAGCTAGCTTTCCATAAATTTAACAATTGCAAGTGGTCAGGGCAGTGTGCCGATGGAAAACTATTAATAACACATAACAAAATGCCAAAGACTGATGTGCGTGTTCTAATACATGTTTATATACATGTATCATGTATGTGTATGTATAGTGTGTGTATACATAATGTGCGTATATGTGCATATAATGTACATATATATGTGTACATATAAATAATGCATATGTATAGTGCATGTGTATGTGTAGTATGTGTGTAGATAAGTGCACTCGGACAAGAAAGGCTATTTTGCTCTTGAAAAATTAAGCCCAAGAGTTGTGCAAGAATGAGGGGAAAGTTTAGTAATTAATCACTTGGGTTATAATGAGGAGAGATGAATGTGATAAAAAGGTTCCTCTGAATGGATTATAGGCAAATTTAGAAAGAGGAGACACAAGGCAACAAAGGGCATTGGTAGCTTGTGAATTGTCCTCTTTAAAACCCCTCCATCATTCGAACAATCAATTCTTCATTTCCTCAATAGCCCCGCGAAGCACGATTCTCTTGTCATTGTCTTAGATTAACCACTAACTGCAAACCACGCATTAAATAAAGTATTGAATATTCGTCTTCCAAAAATATACTTGAATGTTGTTTATTTCCCCAAAAGGTCTGCTATGATGCATTTAGGTGCCATATTGCTAAATACACACCGTACTTTAATATCGGCACCAGCTAGTCTGCAACTGCCTTACCAGGGAAGCAGCTGTGAGGGGGCCCCACAATCACAGATAGAGTTTTTCTCATAAACTGTTTAATTGTTTGCTTCTGGAAACAATTAGACTGACGGTATTATAGAGTGAGTGTCGTATTGCAGCTGGCAATCCTCTTTATGAGTTTTCTTAGCAAAATACCGTGTTGACATATGTTGAGCCCACAGAGAAGATTCAGTTATGTGGTAACTTGACCTCCAAGGAAATTGTGCAGAAAAATACACCAGCTCAGAAGAGGTCTCCTTGGAAAGTGGCACAGTCGGGGGGTGCCTGTCTCTAACAAGGTCCTGCTGGCACAGTGGTTCTTGATGCTTCTGGCTCAGAGTTTGTGCGGCATCCTTCTTCCTCTGTTGCAGCATTGGGATACCCTGAGTCTCCCTTCTAAGATGATCAGATAGCAGAGCTTGGGGATACATGACTTATGACAAGGGTCTACTCCAAGAAACTTTTCTCCAGGCCAACAATATGCAAATCCTCAGTAAAGGAATGGAAGGAGTTGCTAGTGTTTGCTTTCTAGTCCAAGTCTTGTACTATGGGAGGTGAATGGATTCAGTGGCTCCGCAGTTCTCGACTTACTGCAGCTTTCAGGAGAGCATTTAGCTTATTTATCTCACCCACCAGTAATCAACCAATTTGTTCAATCTTCCACATGCATTCAGCATCTACGATGTGCCATATAAAGTCTCAGCATTGACCTACAGCAATACCTCCTACTGAAGGCTGCAGGGAAGCAAGAAAATGGTAAAAGGAAGTGTGTAAAGTGTATAAAGACGTGTTGGCTTAGGAGAGTCATGGATAGGCACAATCATGTAATGGTTGCCATATTTACTATTGGGACAATGTGAGAAGGTTGTGAGAGGCTTTATTTATTTATTTATTTATTTATTTATTTATTTATTTATTTGAAAGTTGCATCTGAGTTCAAGCCAAAACCACAAAAAGGAATGAGCCACGGAAAAAGACTTGAGCGAAGAACAAATCCAAAGGCCCTAGTGACCAAATGAATTTAGTATGTTCTATGAACTTAAAGCCACAATGCCTGTAATAATCCTTGTTGGATCTATTTAAGGGTCTGGCCAAGGAATCTACAGTCATTCAAGACCCCAGTCCATTTGTCTGTCCATTCACCTATCAATCTACAAATTTACCCACACATCCATTTGTTTACCTACTACCTGTCATATACTCACTCAACTATTAATATATCTATCCATCCATCTTTCCAAACACCTGTGTGCCATCCCAGTCCATCTACCTATTCATCCATCCATCCACCCACCCTTCCTTCTTTCCTTCCTTCCTTCCTTCCTTCCTTCCTTCCTTCCTTCCTTTAAGCTGTGCTATCCCATAAGAGGCTGAATTGATAGGACAGGTGTCCCAGAGATCAATAAGATTTGGAATGCTTGTCTTTAAGACATTTGTATATTACCAAGAGAGAGAAGGTAATAAGCGTAGGCCAGCGTGGGCTTGTGCTGTAATGCTCAGGTGGTTGAACAGCTAGATAAGTTCATTCACAAATTCTGGAAAATCAGGGAGGCTTCGCCAAGGACGTCCTATTTGAGACCTGCATTGGAGGAATCTTTCCAGATGGGAAAGGAATGGGGCCTCTCTAAGCCTGTGCAAAGTTGGGGAGACTTTGGCTTTCATGGAGCGGGAATGAGATTATGTGGGGAAAAAAAAACCAGAACAAGCTGGCACTGAAGGGTGAGGTTAGAGAAGGCCCTAGGTCATAGGTTGTAAATGGCTGCTCTTGGCTTGTAGATACACCGTTTCATTATCTCAGCCTTGCTGAGGTTGGACAAAATGAATCCATCTCCCAATTTGTAATTAAAAGATCTCTTAGATAGAAAAATCCAATTTCTACCTTCTTTTCAGAGAACAACCACACCCACATTCCCACTGGGGTGCAGCGGGCTGCCATCCAATCAGATTGGCCTCTTCCTTCAGATGGACCGCAAGTCCTCCAGTCTGCCAAGCTCGCTCTTGTGCTCCCCAGCCTGAGCCCTTACACTGAAGCTCAGTATGGCTCTCCTTTTGTCAGCTTACTTAGCTGTTGTTTGTCTTAAAGAGCAGTAACACATTTCCGTTACTTAATGTATCCACCAAAAACAAAGACAGCAAAACAAAAGCCAGCCTGGGAGGTTTGTCTGATTTAGGAAGTGGCAGACTGAACACACATTTCCTCGTGGAAGTGAAGAATGTTCCTTCATCTCGACTATGCAAACAAAGTATGTCCCCGTGGGAAGGACACACCTCTAGGGCTGGTAGCTTCATAGAATACCCAAATCCTGCCTGACTGCTCAGGACAACCTGTTTGGCTTCGGAAGATGCTGAGTCTGTGACCCCTCAGGCATCTGGACTAAGGGCTTTAAGCAAGGCTGTGTTACAGCTTTGGCTTGCTCAGTGGTTTAGTGAAACAGTGGAGCCGGGACAACGGCAGGGGGTGGGGTGGGGTGGGGGTGGGTGGTGAGGTGGGGGGATGGGGGATGGGGGAGTTGGGGGGAGGGGGTGTGACCATGACAGTGGTTTTGCCTGGAGGGGGGAATAGAGTGCCAAACAATCTAGAACTCAGAACTAGCAGTAGGGCTGTTACCATGACGTAGCTGGGGACAGCGTGAGTCTGAATTAAGATGAGACAGTGGCAGGAAGAGTCAAGAGCAAGGGCAGGGCAAGCGATTTAAACAGGGCATGAATGTGATGGATTGCGTGACAACTGTGTGTGTCCCGTCTCTTGCTCTCTCATCACCCTGAAGCAGATCCACGTTTTCACGTTCAGTGCTGACTGCAAACCTTCCTGAGGAGGGTGAGGCATCTGCAGCCACTTGAAACCTGTACTGTGTCCTTGTAGCAAAACTGCCTTGTTGATAAAAATGATCCCCATGTGAGCATATGCTATTGGTGCTGCTGAAGAAAGACGAGGGAAGATAAAGAATCACAGCGCATTGAAAACACTGTTTAGAAAGCCCTCAGCAGTAGAGCACAGTAGAGCAGCAGAGCTGCCTTGCAGCCATGTGTCATTCCCATGCCTGACAGGGGGCCTGGGAGACCCCGTGTTTCATCAAAGGAATCGAGGTAGTATTTGTGACTAGCTGCCTTCTGTATTCATGTTCTGTGTGCGTCTTATTTCTGTGATAATATCATGAACAACCCAAGGCATATACCTAGCTACATTTTCCTGATTATTTTAATAAACTCCTATCTGTGTTTATGGGCTAATAAAACCAGTTTCCTGCACACATGGGTTTGCACGTAGGTTTGAACAGGTTGTTCACTGACAGAAGGCTAGGAATATTGTTCTAATGGACTTCAATTTTACAATTGTCTCTAGATTTTTGCCTCATTCATCCTGTATACTAGTGTACTAAATATCACAACCATACTATTTTAATTAGCGTAGCTTTGCGGTATGTTTTGAAATTAGGAAGTATAAGTTCTCCAAATTTGCTTAACTTTCCACCCTGATGTTTAAGTGGGAATGTATGGTTTGTACACAAGTGTCTGTGTGTGTGTGTGTGTGTATTTGAGTTCATATATATACATATATAAGTATATATACATATATATATACATACACATATATATGTATATATTTATTTACAGGAACATATGTACTTCTGTATGTGAAAGTCTGAGCTTTGACACTGGGAATCTTCCTCCTCTCTCTCCACAGTGTCAGTTGAGACAGGCTCTTTCAGCTGAATCCAGAGCTCACGGATACAGCTTCTCTAGCTCATTAATACAGCTACTCTACAAGCTTGCCTCTCTCTGCCTTCCAACTGCTGGAGTTGCAGGCTTACCTCCGTGCCCACCTGACATTCATGTGGGCTGTGGGCCTCCAAATTCTAGTCTTCACATTTTGCATGGTAAAAGCTTTTGACTACATGATCTCCCAGCTTTCCCTGTGGGATAACTTTTAATTTTTTTCCACGAATGGCTGGAGAGATGGCTCAGTGGTTCAGGCACTTGTTCTTTGTGGTTCAATTCCCAAAACCTATATAGCGGCTCACAACCATCCATTGTCCCCCTCTGACCTCCATGGGTACTAGGCATGTACATGCTAAACGTACATACATGTAGGCAAAACATTTCTACATCTAAGTTTAAATAAATTATATATGTACCTCAAAACTCTTACAGCTGTAGACCATATGACCTTGGGTAGTTATTTAAGTGTTTTGAGTCCCACTTTCTTTGCTTGCAAGGAGAGCGATGAAGAAAGGAGGTAGATGCTGGCTGTCCCTGTGTGTCAGGGTCCTAAGCACGTGATGAAAGTTCTGAAAAGAGAAGCAAGATGTGAGGAAGGGAGGGCTGGGGGGAGGGGATGGGGAGGGGATGGGGGGAGGGGATGAGGGGAGGGGATGGGGAGGGGATGGGGGAGGGGATGAGGGGAGGGGATGGGGGGAGGGGATGAGGGGAGGGGATGGGGGGAGGGGATGAATATAGTTTTCCACTGGCTAAGTTTAGCTCTGAGCCTCTGATTGGTGTGCTGCCTCTGGGAGCAAAGAAAACTCACTCTTGGGGGCAGTTTTTCCAAGTATGAAAGTTGATGATTTTCCTAGCAGTTGAAATACTGACATCAAGATTAAGATAAAAGCAAGTTTTACATAACAATCAAACCCACAAAAGAGTGAAGTAACAGATCCTGTGTGAAAAATTGGGGACAATTCTTCAAATTGAGCTGTGTGTAGCCGTGGCAGGAGTGGAAGATGAAGCCCTTTAATCCTCCCACAAGAGGCCAGCGAGTGTGGAGAGATTTTTAAAGTTGCAAAGGCGTTTTGAATAGCTTCCTGCCAGCCTTGTCCCAGCCCATTCTTTTCGTGAAGCCGGATGTTTGTTTCTGAGAGGGCGAGCTTCCCTATGCCCCAGCCTTTTCTCAGGTCCGCTTCTACTGATGTTTAGAAGTTGATGGTGCAGCCTTCGGCTTGAGTTTGGTCTCATTTGCTTCCCCTTCCTGTCCAATGAACCTACTCCGTCCTTGTGGCACCCTTCAGTTGCTCTTCCTCTGGGATGTTCAGGTATAGTATGCCCACGCTGGTGACATGATGCATGTCAGCTTATATTTTGGAAGTAAGGAACAGGTGTATCTTAACCAAGCCTCCTTCCCCTGGGGACCCATTTCCTCCTAGAAGAGCCAACTCCCACCCAGTTCTTGTGACGTCATGTCACTGGAGTTTTCCATTGCTTTTTCTGGTCCTTTCATTGAGCCCAAGACCCTGTGAATATTGGGCAAGATCTCCCCCACCGAAAGATGCCTTCAACCTCTCAGTTTTGTTCTCCTGTTTATACATGCCCATGAGTGTGTGTGTGTGCGAGCGTGTGCATGTAGCTATGCACATGTGTGTATATGAATGTACATGTATACATGTGGAGGCTGTAGGAATATACTGGGTGTCTTCCTAAACAGCTTCCCACTATTTTGAGACAGGATCTTTAGACTGCCATCTCATTCAGTCAGACTGGTTGGCCAGCAAACCATGGCGTTAATCTTAGCTGTGCCCCCAGGTACACATTGTGATGCCTGGAGGTGTTTGTGGATGTTATGTATTGAACTCAGGTCCTTATGAGCGCATGGCAGGGACGTAATCTGAGCCATATTCTTATCCAAGCATTTTGAGACAGGGTCTCACTGTGTAGCCCAGGCTGGTCTCAAACTTACTATCTATCCCCAATTGAGTTTGGCCTTGAATCCTGCCTCAACATCCCGAGTTCTAGGATGATTTGTATGTGCCACCACATCTCCCTGCCATGAGCAGTTTTTCTCAGGAGAGCCACACACCAAGTGGGATCTTACCTGGGGCTCATTTTTTTTTCTTCAGCAAGACTGGTGAGGGCACTCCCATGGACTATAAAATGCTTGGCTAGTCTGGATAAGTGATAGGCTATGGTGTGGTGACACCTCCCTTTGTCTCAATATTCTTACGTTCCGCAGCCTCACTCCTGCTTCCACTCCTATGCCTATCCACTTTGTGGCTGTCCTGCCTGAGGACCACCCTTCTTTTGCCATCACTTGCCTGAGTGACTTTGAAAGAAGTCACCTAAACACACCCGGCCTTCCTTTTATGGTCTGTAAAATGGATGTAGATAATAGCAGGTCCCCCACAGAACCGAGAGCTAGAACTACTGTAGAGAATGTGCTTAGAACAGAGTGGTGCGGATAGTAGGTATGCAGAAAATGCCAGTGCTTACTGTGAAACAATATCTCCGTCACTGCTGTTTTGTGGGAATCAGAAAGCAGTCCCCAGCATGAGCTAGCTGACACTCTGTAGACGCATGGTAGGCACATGGTAGGTGTTCAGTTAGTTGAAGACAGCTGCTGTGTGCTGTGTCAGCATTGCCAGGTGGGCTTCGGGATGGCTAGAGTTGGGAAGGTGGCTCACACTGTCAAAGCACTCAAGCATAAGGTTTTGCCTGGATAAGTGCATCTTAATCTATAAAGATACATCGATATTATAACATCTCTCAGACATTTAATTAACTCATTACCCCTTTACATACTCTGTGTTTAACCTTTATACTTTATTTACTTGCTTATTTTGGTTTTGGTGAGGTAGCATGTTGTTATTTAGTCCAGGCTGGTCTTGAACTCATGATCTTCCTGCTGATTGAGCTTTCTAAGCGCATGGGTCACAGGCGCATGCCATCGCATCCAGCTATGATTTGCTTTTATGCTCTGTATATACTCTCTACACAATACTTCAAGTATCTGTATCTGGCTCCTATCTCCTGGTCCTGTGCTGTGAAATTCCTATCCTTATTCCTTTTCTTCCTCGTAGGTGCCATGTGTGTGTGGGGGGTACCGTGGGGGGCACTGCTGGGCTCTGCAGCTTTTCTTCTGATGTTGTGATGGAGGTCATGGAGGGCAGGGGCCCCCAAGTTCATCCACTGAGAATGCAACCTAGGCAGTCTAGGACTGACCTGGTGACTGACTCCCAGCCACTGTGATGGCGCCTATGATGGTGAAACAGTACTAAAAAAGGTCTAATTTTATTACACCTCTAAGTTGGGTATGCTAAGCCTTATAGAGATGTTGTTTTCTGGGGAGACATTGTCTCTCTCCCCTTCACTGAGGCCCTGGATGGACTTGTGGTAGTTTCACAAAAAGTTAAGTCAAGATGCTTTCTTCTTGGATCCTCTCTGTGGCCATTTTCCCATCTGATCGCTTCTGGAGGTAAGAAGGAAGTAAGACCTCATGAACGAAGCAGCCACTTTTTTCTTACCCATTTGAGTACCTTTGCTCTAATCATTGATATCATTCCAGATCAATGCCAGTGTTGATTGTATCATTGGTTACACACATTCATCATGTCTCTGCCTGAGAGATTTTATTGCTTGCCAGTTTCTGTGTTTAGGCTGTTCCTGTTTTGTAGATGTAATCCATTGTAAGGACAGTAGAGTGTCCCTCCCCGTTCTCTCGTCCCAGTGGATCATTTGTTTACAGTCTTTCTTCACAAGCGGATGTCTCTGTTGGAGGCCCGGAGAGATTTGAGCCTGCCCTCTCTCAAGTATCAAGACTTGAGAATGGTTAACCTATTGCCTGATCCCCATCCCCTATCAGCATAATCAGACACCCCCATTCCCCCCACCCCCACTCTCCCACCCCCTCCCAGTCACCACATCCTCTGGTGCAGTTCTCTTTATGCAATGCACATGAGGGGGTGAGTGGGTGGTGTCCAGAGTCACACTGTGCTTTCAAGCAACTTCCGGAAGAACTCTGATTTCAGGTGCCTTTTGTTTTGTTTTGTTTTGTTTTGTTGTTTTTCGAGACAGGGTTTCTTTGTGTAGCCTTGCGTGTCCTGGACTCACTTTGTAGACCAAGCTGGCCTCGAACTCACAAAGATCCGCCTGCCTCTGCCTCCCGAGTGCTGGGATTAAAGGCATGCGCCACCATACCCGGCTTCAGCTGCCATTTTTGCTTTCTAATAGATGTTTCTATAGGATGGCTCAGGCCACAGAATATGCCTGATGGCTCTCTCCTACCTCTTTCCAGGGCCTTCAGCTAGATAAGAATGAGGTTTGCTTCTCTCCCTTAAAGGGTCAGGGATCTGTGAGGCAGAAGGACTGTAAGAGCCAGTCATGGGGGAAGACTCCAAGGGGAAACGTCAAATTCCAGATACAACAGGACTGATGCACATATGAACTCACAGGGACTATGGCAGCATGAAAAAAAGAAAAAGATGTGCACCGGTTTAAAACGGACAAAGCCCTAGCATTGAGGGGGTATGGGCACAGCCCCCACCCCTAGCCAAGGAGCTATTTGTGTTGATACATGACTGGGAAAGGGACAATCAGTTTTCTCCAATGAAGCGTCACTGGGAATATTGACCTGCACTTTAGTATAGGCCTTTGCCTAGAAGTAGTTGGCCAACAAAAATGACTTCTCTCTCCCTCTCTCTCTCTCTCTCTCTCTCTCTCTCTCTCTCTCTCTCTCTGTGTGTGTGTGTGTTTCTATCTATCATCTATCTATCTATCTATCATCTCTATTTTTGTCCTATTTATTATCTGTTCTTGAAGTTTGTCTGTTTTGATTTTCTCTGTTTTGTTTTAGAGAGAGGACTGGGAAGTAAGCATGAAGTTGGGTAGGGAGGAGTTGAGGGAGGAGAAAGAATATCAACAAAATGTATTGTTAAAAATTTAAGTACTTTTAAAAAAATGGGGTTTGCTGAATTCCACGCAGTGGAAATACTCAGGGAGAGTAGACGTGGCTTTGCCATGTCTAGGCAAACCTTAAACTTCTAAACTATTTACACATTCACTAATATAGACTGAACACCAGATATTGTGGTAGGTGCTGGATTAGAAACACAGACAGGACACATAACTGGTTAAGTTAAAAATCTGACAGTGAAGAAGATCTAGAAGAAAACATGTGTGAATTCATGCATTTGTACACACACACACACACATACACATGCACAGACACACGCACAGACACACATATACACACATACACACATGTGAGTGTGCACACTCGTACCCACACACGAGTATGGCTGGCAGAGAGGTGGAGGGCTGCAGGCAGAGAGAGCCTGGTGTAGAATTATTATAAAGGATGCATCAGGAGACAAACAGAAAGGAGTTGTGCCTTAAAATGGAGGTGGGGACTAGGCTGGTCAGAGATCTTAGAATCCAGTCACAACAGGAAGTAGATTGTGTGTGTGTTGCTGAGGGCAGACCTGGCTCTCATTTGAAATTTTAGAAACATTTCCTGAATGTGGGCTTGGTGGGACTGTTAGACTGGGCAAGAGAGGGCTGTCAGGAGAAGAATTTATCACACCGCCACAGACGGTAGCGAGTAGCGAGGGAAGAATTAGGGAGACAGAAGCAGGGTCAGAGAAGAGACGAGGTCAAGAAATGGAGGCCCACTGGGAGGGATGGGGTGATGAAAGCCAGGTACTGGAGCTGACTTCTGGCTCAGACAACTGGATAATGAAGTGGTCCCTCTCAGTGATGTTGGGGATGCAGGAGGCTAAACAGGTATGTGTGGGAAAGATGCTGGGTTTGGTTTGAACTATATGGGGCTCTGTAGGATGCATCTCATGAAGGCGCTCGCACTGATACGTGGATGCTGGCCCTTGTCCCATGGACTGGAATGATTTTCAGAGCAGCAAGAGGGAAGGAGGGCAAGAAATGACGTATTTACAGTGACTATAGGGCAGGCATTTTCATCTATACTTTAAAAAAATTTGTATATGGACAATCTATCTCCACTATTGAAATGAGGAGAGAGAAAGAATGCACATGGCCAGGCAGTACCCAAGCTGAGATTCGACCACACACCATGTCCACATGTGCGTGTGTTCTTGTGTGTGCTGTTCCCCATGGACGGTGCTAACATCATTCCTCCCTGTGCTAGCCAGAGCTTGAAAATATCATAGCCATCTTTCCCAACCTGCCTTACTCCTACAGGATGCCTAACCCTAACTGCCCTTAAAGTGGAGGTGATAATCTAAGAACAGAACTCAGCTCCCAAATCAATGTCAGCTTGCTTGATGGATAGGAAAACCATGGGAGAATTCTGGAGCCATCAGTAGTGGATTCTGGGCATAGAGGGTTTTATTTGTTCACTCTGTCCCATGGAAACACTGTGACCTGTAACCATGGATGTGGATTTTGGAGAAAGCGCTCTTCTGCCGAAAGGAGACAATCAGAAAAAAATTTCACTCAGCACTGCATGTGTACGAACTTACCTCTGTATTATTGGAATAGAAATAACATGTGACTGGCTTTCCTCTGATTCCTGTCAACTGTCTCCTTCCCCCAGAACAAAAGCTCAGACACAAAGGAAGAGAAATGAAAGGGATGAGATGCAGGAGAGAGGAAGAAATATTGCCGCCGGGACTGGCAGCCCAGCCATGTTCTGAAGAACCCTTGACCGTGGGAGCACGGTGGAGTGGAGTCTGTGTGAAGCTTCTGGGATTCCTGGGGCCATAGCCCTATGAAAAGTTATGTTTTGATCCTTGGAAGCGGACTCTGTGTGTGTGTGTGTGTGTGTGTGTGTGTGTGTGTGTGTGTGTGTGTGTGCGCGCGCACGCGCGTACTTGCTTGCATGTGTGTAAAGGAAATTCTGGCATGAAATTTTGTTCCACTGCATTTATTCAGAAAGATGCTCCTGTTCAGTGGGCCAGGGCACTACAAAACTCCAGCCACCACTGAGATGCCAGTTGTCAGGGATGCCAATTGTCAAGACTCAGTTTGGAGTAGCAGGCTGCAGCTTGCCTGCATTGCAGCCCAGCCAGGAGTGAAAACACCCATTCACCAAATGCTCCTGAGACAAGGGCCAGCTCCGACCAGGATTATGGCTGTGATGAGAGCACATGAGTCCAGATTCAAAATCATAGCTAAAGACAAGGAGGCTGTCATTGTTTCAGCCAGAGAGGTGGCCAAGGTTGATTGGACCATATCCTCAGTCAATAGGTGTGGCAGTCTTCATGACTTGGACTCTCTAAAGATGCCTCGCTTCCGTGTACCTTTCAATGGATTGTCTTCCACTGGTCCCGGACTAACTCAGGAATGCTGGAGTACCTATTGTCACTTCCCCCACCAGAGCCCCCATAGCAAGCCTCTATGGATGTATGTCCTTTGAGGTGATCCATGTAGTGATCACCTCAAACAAAGCTTTGCCAAGGAGACAGCATTGTGAGAGGGTTGTACATGGTAAGAGCATGGCTGAATGGCCCTGTATACGTTGCCAGTGTTTCTCATGCTGAGAAGAAACTTGACTCATAACTGAGTTAGCATTGTGGTTAGTGGTTGTCCTATTAGTTCATCACAGTGGTAAGAGAATGGTACCCAGGAGAGCACAACGGACTGAGTGAAAGTCTAGAATCCCATAATAGTGCCTCAACAACCTTCAAGGCTCAACTGGCCTACTCTATTAGGGGTATAGAAACCTCTATGGACTTGTGTTCAAGGTCAAGGCTTATAAACAGGCAGTCAACCTAACAGCTGTGTGGTCTCAGCAGAGAGGGTAGGTTGACCAGAAAGAGATTCTGTCTTCTGTGCTGCAATTAATTAATTTGACAGTGATGGTCACTTCCACTAGGTCACCTCTACTAGGGATGAGGTGAAAAGTGAGCTGAAGGTCTCCCTCCAGGTTCCTGCCACCCAAGAGGGATGAGACAAAACTACTTCTCCTACAGGAAAACATGAGTGACCATTCCATCCAAAATGAATTCAGGAGCACGTCTGCTCAGTGGTGAATAGGCTAGAGCTACATAGAGGTTTCCCCATTGCAGTTGAAAGAGCTTGATACTCTATGTAAACTTCCTAGATGCCCATCAGAGAAAACATAAAGGTGGCATTACCTGGTGAAAAGCCCCTGCGTTGTTTCTATAGTGACCCGGTCCTTTCGGTCCCCTGTGTACATACCCTCTGTTTTTCTTTTCTGAGACAGATTTTTCCTTTGTAGCCTTAGCTAGTCTAGAACTGCCCGTTCTTCTGCCTTTGTGTCCTAAGTGCTGGGATTATAGGAGCACACTGCCTCTCGTAGCTTGTCTGGGTCGCAGATGCACACTGCTTCTCTTAGCTTATCTGGGGTGGACATTGTCACTTCTATCCGTTCTGGGACTATAGATGCACACTGCCACTCCTATCTTATCAGGGATATAGGTGCTCGCTGCTATTCTTAGTTTACTTGGGATTATAGGTGCGAAGAACCGCTTTTGTCTTATCAGGATTACAGATGCCCGCTGTCACTTCTAGCTTATCTGGGATAGTAGTATACAGGCCACTCCAGTCACTCTTAAAGGAGACGTTGGTGGAGTGCCCATGGTGCGCCAGGCACTGTGATAAAGAACTGGTGACGTAATGATGAAGTAACCCAAAGCCCCTTCTTCACAGCGATCCGCGTACAAAGGCTGAGGAAGCGGCTTTGACGTAGATAGCAGTTTACAAACTTTGGCACAGATTGCCCACTTTATCCTCACTGCTATTTTGATAAGAGGGTCTTATCATTCCCATTTGAGAGAAAAGGACAGTCTGACTGGCACCACCGTGAGAAGACACCTGGTGAAACAGCTTAGAGCAGGAGAGGTTTACTTTGGCTCAGGGTTCTGGGGGCTCCAGTCTCTTATGGCTGGTAGGCGGGGCGGATCCGTAGGAGTGTGCAGCAAAGGTCTCCAGAATGATGATTTTGGACCAGAATGAGAGAGACAAGAAGTGGGCAAGGATAACATAGCACCCAGGGACCCGCTTCTAGTGACCCGCTCCCTTCAGGTGGCTCCTGTTGGCTAGTTCTTATGTCAACTTGACACAAGCTACAGTCATTTGAGAGAAGGGAACCTCAGTGGAGAAAATGCCTCCGCATGGTATGGGGCTGTAGTCAAGACTGTAGGGCATTTTTAAAAAGTAGTGATTGATGCGCAAGGGGCCAGTTCATTGTAGGTGGAGCCACTTCTGGTACGGTGGCCCTGGGCTCTGTAAGAAGGCAGGCTGAGCAAGCCAGTAAGCAGCATTCCTCCATGGCCTCTGCCTCAGCTCCTGCCTCTGTGTTCCTGCCCACTTTGAGCTCAGTGGACTGTTTCCTTTCTTCTCCGAGTTGCTCTCGGGCATGGTGTTTTGTCATGGTAACCCTAACTAAACCATGTCCCTGAACTGTTCTGCCAGCTGAGGTCCAAGAATCCGTTAACATCAGTTTGTGGGACACACTGCAGAGTCATGCATTAGTTGGATCTGATGCATGTTCCTGGGCTGGGAAGGAGTCTCCTCTTTCCAAACTCTACCTTATTTGACCTCTCCCAAAACTGTGACCTTTTGAACAGGAAGGAGGAAATGCAAACTGACAGAAGGATCAGTGGTTTTCAGAGTAAGTGTAAATGAACCTTAACAACTTCCATGAATTGTAAGGGGAAAAAAAAACTTGCTCACTAAGATACTTTTATATTCACTTCTGGTTTTAAATTCCCATAGCAGGGACGCTCTGAATGGTTCACGATATTTTAGCTTCTTGTATTGCCAGGTAAATATTTATCTTTGTGAATAAGGAAACCCAGAGCCTCTATTATGAGACGTCTCCTCTCTTTCTGTGCTTTACAGGAGTCCCAATTTCTTCTTTCATCTTGGCCTAGTCCAGAGGCTGCAAGAGCAGAGCTCGAATGGGCAGTGCAGGTCCTGCAGTGCATAAGGGAGCCTGATGGCAAGTACCAGCTAAATAGAAGTGGCCGAGACATGGAGCCATCCTACACCTGCAGAGACAGAGAGCGGGGTTCCCAACACTGTCTGTTTCTAAACAGAAGTATAAACCAGATTCTGCATTTTGAAACCCATAGTGTGGACCAAGGCAAGCATAGCTGAGGGCCACTTCAGATCATCAACTTTGTTTTATCTGTGAACCCCAGGGATTGCCGGTTTGGGGCAAAGGCAATTCTCTCTCTCTCTCTCTCTCTCTCTCTCTCTCTCTCTCTCTCTCTCTCTCTCTCTCTCTCTTCTATATGAGGCCTTTACACACATAAGCACATTTCCTAATTGTAAGAAGAATTCAGTGAGGTTAAGCACATTCCCAGAACACACAGTGGCGAGTAGCGTCCTCACACAGACTCCCACTGACACCTCACAGTGTCCAGCAAATCAATGTACTTACTATCCTTAGGGCGTTATATGGGCAAATAGAACCACCCCTGTTAGGCTGCGATTCACAATGGGAGTTGGACACTCAAAGCTTAAGGTTGCAACCTTCCTGCTTTATAGAAAGGAAGCAGAAGCCTAGGGTGAAAAAGGGACCCGTCCAATGGTTGTCACATATCTGGGGTGCAGCAAATGATACAGAACTAAGTACAAGGTTTGGAGGACTCTCCTGTGATAAATCCTACATATGGGTCCCACCTCTGCAGATTTCCTACCTATGACTGTCAAAGCCAGCAGAGTTGACATCATACTACATGATCCACACACTGTGTGTGTATGTGTATGTGTGCAGAGACACACATAAAAGCACACCCTTCTGCACCGCTGTTCATTCACTTTTCAATTGTCACAGCTCTGTCACTCATGGGAGGAAGGGAGCTTTTCGATAGCAAAGCAGGTTCCTCTGGCTCTTTAGGAGTGGCTGTTAGATACCTCTCTCCACCTTTCCTCTTTGTCTGTCTCCTTCCTTCCTTCTTTCATTTTCTTCTGTGAGGAAGGGTATCGGGACAAACTCCTGGATCCCAGGAATGCAGGGCCTTCCTCCCACCCCTGCCTGTGTGAGCTGGCCAGAGAGAGGAATCCAGGCCATTGGCACAGGTGTAGCATGGACTTTGGCATAGAAACTGTGAATAGAGCAGTATATGTGGAGGTGGTACCCTGTTTCTTTCTTCATAGAAGTTGTCCATGACCACTTCAGCCTGCTGTTGCCGCTGAAGCGGAGGGATAGGTTTATATTACCAATCTAGTTTGGTTTGCTTGGACAAGGTTTTAAAGCACTTTGAATCAGTGACTGATATTTTAAAATTTGGTGCTTTTCTATTAAAAGATGGAATTCTGCTTCCTTAAAGCATGGGATCCATATCTCACAGTCACAGCCCAGTGGTTCTGGTGATGACCATCTTTTGTCTCCTGGACAGGTGGGTTCTGCTATTTGCCACAGTCCCCATCCCTCGCTGCTGTGACTTAGAGTCCTTCCCACCCGCGATGTGCTTTCCCTGGGTCTGGTAGGCATTTGCATTTGTGAGCTCGAAACCACATCCACATTAGTTGTGAACTGGGTTTATTCTTGGGCACACCAGTGTGAACTTGAGGTGAAAGGGACTGGGGCTCTCGCCACCCAAGGGGTGGATCCCCAGAGCACAGCTTGGGGTGACTGCCAGGATCATGTGGACCTTCCCTCACTGGAGGGTCTGCTCCGCTTGTGCAGATTAGTGTTTCTGTTGTGGAAGTTATGCCCATATGTATGTAGGTGTGTTTTTCCATAGGGTTTGTGCATTTGGACATGGGTTACTGCTTATGCATGTGTGTGTGCTGGTGTGTGTGTCTGTGTGTATGATACGTGTATATCAATGTATAGTATGTATGTATACTGGTGTTGATTTTTTTGGTCAACTTGATACAAACTAGAGTCCTCTGGGAAGAGGAAGCCTCAGTTGAGGAATTACTGCTATTGGCTGGCTTTTAGACAGCTCTGTGGGCACTCTTGATTATTGGTTGATGTGAGAGTGGCCAGCCCACTGTGGGTGGTGCAATCCTGCACATGTGCATGGCTGTGTCTGTGCAGTGTTGAGATGTCTGACCTGTGTTCTGTCCTCTCTCTCAGTTGAATGCCCTGGTCTTTGTAGGTGTCAGCAGTGCACTCATCTTGGTAGAGACACAGAGGGGACAAGCTTTTACTCCCTTTATCAACTGAGTGGTCTTGGTGTCCTTCCCCTCAAACACAGTCTGTTTACGATCCTCTGGACCTGCAGTGCCTCCACCTCCCAGAGAGACTTATGGTTGGCAGAGTTGGCGCTTGTAGCCTGCCCCTCAGCTGAAGCCTGTAAAGGATGTGAAACCAGACCTTGACTTAAGATTGATTTTTAAATAAACACATTTTTATCGGCAGCTGGGACTTGAATTGCAGGCTGGATTATTTTCTTGCAGAAAACAAACAGCATCCTAATGGATTCCACTTGCACACACAAAAGCATGGGATGTTGTGCTTGTCCTGTAATGCAGATGCAGGGAACCGACTGATGTTTCCCACTGCCTCCAGGAGCACAGCTGGGACCCTTCCTCCTTTCCTTCCTCCTGCTCTGCTCCTGTCCTGCCTCTGCCTGCTAATTGCTCTGTCTCCAAAGTTTGGATTTTTTTTTCAAAGGTTCCCCATCCCCCACCCCCACTCCTGGATACAAATCTCAGGGCAAGAGGTGTTGAGTGTTTAACCTGGTGCGATTCTCAGCAAAGACAAGGGGACAGTGCTGGCACTGAACAGAGCTTTACATTTTTGGCATTGGTAGCTGCCACCCAGGCAGCGAGTGCCCTTCTGTCTTTAGTAAGGGTGCACGGAATCTGAAGTGCTGTTGCCAGGAGATGAATGGTGGTCCCTGTCCTTCCCATCATGGCTTCCTAGAGAAGGAGAAAGAAAATGCATTCTTGATCCACTCAGGGAGCAATGGCCTGGAGGGTAATAGGTGCCACAGTTAACAGGGACTGACCACTCCGTGCAGAGTTGCAGGGAATCTCCTCAAACAGCTTAAGAAGTGGGAAGAGCCGAAGGAGCAGAGAGGCTGGGTAGCCTCTTTCAAGGCTTGCAGTGAGGAAAGGCTGGTACTTGGCTTAGAGCTCTGAGTGCTCTTCAGTGCAGCGGTCACATTCGACAATCCAGCCAGCTCCTTGCATCCTACTACTTTACTTAGAGCTTCAGTGGAGGCTGAGTGTTTCCGTCTCGGCAGATAATCTTGTTTACTTGATGTTCTGAATGGACCGCCCATGATAATAATAATGAAATTTATTCTGTACTTAGGGTATGTTGGAGATTATGCAAATGCTTAATGTGAAATTTTAAATAGATTCACAGTGATCACAGGAAGTGGCTGCAGACGTTTCTTAGGATCTGACTGGCTGATGCGAGGAGCCTGTCTCTGGAAGCTGCCACCTGAGTCCAAAGTATGACATCATCCTACTGTTCTTCCTTCTGACACCTGTGGTGCTTCAGCCTTGGGATGCTCATGCTGTCAACTCACAGTGCTGGCCAGTCTTCCTATGGTCCTGTACACAGCCCCTTCTCTGCTCAGGGCTGCCTCAGTTCCCCATCAGTGAGATAATGCAGACACGGAAGACTTAAAAGCAGAAAGGATTTATTTTGGCTCATGGTTTCAGAGGCTTTAGTCTGCGGTCTTTTGGCTTCATTGCATTTGGGTTTGTAGTGAGGCACCATATAATTTAGGGGATGGAGACCTTTAGCTTATGGTATCTGGGGAGCCCAGAGATAAATGGAATGGGGTCCTGATAAGTCTCCATGGTTCCCATGATCTGACTTCATTCTACTACACCTACCCCACATTTTTAAGACTCCATCATCTCTCAGTGCTGGGGACCAAGACTTTATAACGCAGAGACCTCTATGGAGCATTCCAGGTCCAAGCTACAGTGTCCTGCACCCCTTACAGAAGTCACACTTGAAGGCCTAGACCAGACCTTGGGAAGATTTCCTCCTCCTCTGGGAAAGAGGTGCTTCTTTCCCGAGGACCCTTTTACTCTACGTAGCAGTGCTGTGTTTGAAGTAGAAGCTATAGGATATGTTCCTCGTAAGAACAGGCAGCTTCTACTTGTCTGCTTCCCTGGAACCTACTCTAGTGACTTAATAGTATGTCGCAATCCTTAGTAAACACGTGCCAAAGGCATGAGTCTCTGCACTTCTAGCGACCAGAACGGAGGGAACTTTCAGTGAGCTACATCTTCTTGTTTGTCATCTCTCGGGCCCTTTCCTTCTTCTCCTTGCTTTCTGGCATCAAAGATCCACTAGTGGAAGAGAGGATGAAGGTCTATCCCAAGAGCTGGCAAATTCTCTCTAAAGGGACAGAACAGTGCTGGATCCTCCTCCTCCCGGTCACCCTGGTTGTCCTCCTCCCCCTTGTCATCCTCCTCCAACTCCTCCTTGCCTCCCTTTTTTTCCCCCTGTATTTTCTAGGCAATGCAGCCTCTGTCACAACTAGTTTACTCTGCCTTGTACCTTGTGGGATGAGTCTTAGTCTAGCCCAGTCTGGTCACCACAGTGCAGAGAGGATGCACTGGGGACTCTGTTTTGGCAGCCAAGGTGAGCTTGGCTGCCCTAAGCCATGATCTTTCATTAGTTCTTGATGAAAAGGCTTAATCCATCTGGTGCCAGGCACAGTGTGACCTTGAAGCCATCATTGCTTACCCATCAGGATATCCTCCTTGTGCAGGTGTTAGGGGAGAGGACGTACATAGAGAGTCAGCTGTGTTTGCCTACATCCTTGCATTTGAACTACATCATCCTGGTCCTCCTGTTTTTCATCTCGTATACATAGGTCATCACTCTTAACCTCAGCAACACTGGCGATTGAACTCAGGCCCCTGTGCATGCTAAGAAGATGCTCTGCTTTGGAGCTACATTCCCAGACACTGGTTTAACGGGACAAGATCTTACTATATACATAGAGCAAGCTAGCTTTGAATTTGCTCTGTAATCTAGGCTAGCTTTGAACCCATGTTCAACCTGTGCCTCTAGAGGGATGAGATGGGTTGGGAACGTGTGCATACACCACACTGGGCACGTCAAACAATTTTAGCAGATATATCATTTGGAAACTTTTAGTGTGAACCAGGCACATAATGAAGGATTCAGAAAATAATACTCAGCCTCGAAAGCTTTTCTTTGAAATCTCAACCTTTCAAAGAAAACACAGAAAAAATAAAATAAAACAAAACTGTAAAAGTCAGGGGAGCTCAAGATGGTCCCATGTCTTCAGAATACTAGGGGGAGACTTTAAAAAGTGAAAGACATTTAGAGCCCTAGGAATGCATCGTCTCTAACTGTCTTACGTTCTTTTTGAGAGTGAGTGAGAAAACTTTGACATTTCATTTTCACACCTGTAATGTTACAAGTCGAACTGGAGCTTGGGAATCAGAGGTGGGTATGATGTAATAGGAGCCCAAGAGGCGGTTACAGGCTGAAATCTGGCCAGGCCAGGCATGGAGATGCCTCTGGGCTCTACAGTGCAGGTAGGTCCGAAACCTCTAGGTGCTGCAGGCCTTTTCATCCGTACTCCAGAAATATGACTAGGCACTTCATTCTTTTTTCTTCTAGGAGACAGAAGCTGGCTCTCCCCGCCTTCTGTAATTCTGCGTTACAGCATACCTCCATGCACGCACTCCACGACAGCTATGTGTGGTGTATGTAACTAAATGTCACCGAGATGCTGTCTGGTCTCTCATCTGCCCACACTTCCCGAGGCTTGTTCCTAGATGGCATCAGAAGCAGACTGTTCTGTGAGGTCTCTCTTCATCTGGGCTGACTTCTCCAGTCCTCTGGTCCAATATGTATGGTTTTTGTACCATTTCTATTGAGCCGCTGGGGAGTGGGGTATTCCATGATGAAGTCCCTTTCCATGCACTGTACTCGCCATCCTGTCCTGCTCTGCGTCCTGGGCTTCCTAACAAATAGGAATACTTAAACAGCATAGTGCGACTAAACCGGAACTGTAAGGCGCTTCAGTGTGAGTTCAAGGCCAGCCTGGGCCCATCTGGTGAGAGCCGGTTTCAAAACAATGAACCAGTAAGTGTGTAAATAGGATAAAAATTAAACTAAATTGGAATTTACCTTACTTGGGAATTTGTCTCTGAAAGATAACGAGCGCCTCTTACGTGGGGGCCACATCCTATGGATGCATTTTAGCCCTGACACCTGACCTGATACCCAGCACATAACAAGGGCTTGACAATTGTATGCTCTGAACAACAGTTATTACTTAGTCGTTGGACGAGACATTTTCAAGTTGATAGACTCAAAGTATCCTGAATGCTAGTCATTATCTGGACAAAGAGAATTTCAAAGTTGACCTATTCTTTTCAATTGCCATGCCAATCTGATCTTCCTGTGGAATCTCGGTGCCTTGGTCACCACTGCACAGCAGCCCAGGGCATGCTGGGGCTGTCTTTTTTCCTGTCATTCTCAATGGCTGTTGGTGAACTTCTCTTGTGAGTGCTCTGGGACAGGAACATCATCCTTTAAAGCACACTAGGTTCTGAGAGTTTGCCATGAGAACTGGTCCGTGGCCATACAGATAGGTGTCTGATCTGTGTGTACAGTAAGTACAGGGCAGGGCCCAGGGATCCAACGAAGTCCTTTATGCAAACTGGTCTGTGGTCAGTGGGGATGAAATATAACCACACAGCCACAGCAAGAGCCCCCAGGACAGCCTTGCCCACTTGAGACTTAGCTAAGCATTGTTTGGCTGCCCACCTGGTTCTCTTGGGAAACATCACCACGCCCTACTCCACAGCTGAGAAACCCAGGAGAGGGAGATGGCTCAGTGGATACAGTGCAAAGTAGACAAGTGTGAGGATGGAGGTTCTGGTTTTAGAACCCATGTGGGTGTGTGTGCTGGCCACCTGTAAGGCCAGCACTTAGGAGGTAGAAACATGGGAGACCAATTGATTAGCTAGAGCATCTATATCTGCAAGCCCTGGCTTCAGAGAAAGCCTCAGGAAATACAGGAGAGAGGGGTTAAGGAAGAGACTTGATGTCACTCTCTCTGTCCTTCACACACAGGTGCCCACATGTAAACATGCACACACACACACACATGCACACACACACACATGCACACACACACATGCACACACACACATGCACACACACACATGCACACACACACACACATACACGGACACACACACACACACGGACACACACACACACACACACACACACACAAACACACACGCACACCATATTTATTTCCATGCAAAACATGAAAAGAAAATAAAAGAAATGTAAGGCTCAAACATTTCAACAACTGTTTCAAATGCGTGGGAGGTAGGAGTAACCAAGATGTAAACCCAGGCTTGATGCTAATCCCCCCCCCTCCCCAATCCCTTTAGTATCACAGGGAACCAGACTTCCTGGATTTCACTTCTGACTCAGAGACTGATGACCATGTGACCTTTGACATTTTACCTTTTAAAGATTTAGTTAGCATGTGAAGTAACAGGTTTCATGAGAGCACTTTCATAACGTGTGTCATTGCACTCTGCTCATGTGTCATCCTGGCTGCCTCCCCTGCCCTCTCACAGTTTCTCTTCCTCCCACCACATCCCTCTCTCCCATGACTTTTATATGCACATATTTGCATCTGAATATTGATTGTGAGTAAAAACATGCTTAACTTTCTCCATGGGCTGTCACTTTGCTCTCTGATTTCTTCTTCCTCCTTTATAGTCTTACACACACACACACACACACACACACACACACACACACACACACACACGAGTTTACATCTTGGTTACTTCTACCTCCCACACATTTGAAACAGTTGTTGAAATGTTTGAGCCTTGCTTTTCTTTTATTTCTTTTCATGTTTTGGATGGAAATAAATGTGTGTGTGTGTGTGTGTGTGTGTGTGTGTGTGTGTGCATGTTCACTGTGGGCACTTGTGTGTGAAGGACAGAGAGAGTCACACACACACACACACACACACACACACACACACAAACACACACATATATTCCCTGCATATGAGAGAAAACATGGTATTTGTCTTTGGGAATCTGTTTATTGAGCTTAACACAGTGTTCTCAAGTGCCACAAGGGCCAGAAGATGGCATACAGTCCTTTGAAACTTGAGGTACAAGAGGCTGTGAATCACCCAAAGCGGGTGTTCAAGACTGCTGGTCCTCTGGGAAAGCAAGTACTGTTAATTGCTGAGCTAGGTCTCCAGCCCATAGGCCACATTTAATCACCTACCTGTTGATAAGCATCCAGTCTGATTCTGTAAATGAGCTTGCATGAACTTTGACGTGTTACTTAATCTCTCCGTGCCCTCAGTGTCCTCATCTGCAAAGGGGGGATAGTAGCTCCCACATCCCAGTGAAGATGATGCGATGTCGGCTGAAGGAAGTGCCTAGGCTGGTGCCTGGCAGCCAGCCAGCTGTGCAGGCCTTCCTGCTACCACATGGGAGGACCACATGCACCACACACCTGCTCCCTCCTGAGCTGTCAGCCACCTGCCTCTGCATTCATCTTTTTGATGGGCCAGCTGGCTGACAACAGAGTCTCTTTGCATATCACAAGGTCTCCTTCATCCACATTCCTCTGTAAGGCAGCACTGAATTTCCAGGGACAAGAAGATCTTTGCTGTGGACGGCCCAGCTTGCAGCTTAATGTCTGGCTGTTTTGTTATTTTTCTTCCTCATCACAGGGATTGCTTTTTTTTTAGCATGGACTAAACGGAATGTTATTTATGCAGGGCCTTGGTGACTGAGTGGCGGTCGCACCCACTGCATTTATGTATCGTTTGTGAACTGGCAGATTGATCCATCAAGAGCCCCAGGGGCACGCACACATCTTGTTCTGTTATTCTATGAAGACCTTGGATCTGCCGTCTGTTTGATGTGCTGGGGATGTGAACAGCCCAGCTTGCAGGGCGTCAGTAGGGAGGATTGTGGAGGATGAATCTGGACACTGAGTGCCACTGGCGTGAATCTGCAAGATGGCCAGCTGCTGTCCACCTTGTGCCCTTTCATCAGAAAGGCTGGTCACTACTGAAGAAGAGTCTTGCTGAAGGAAGTCATCTGTCAATTAAAAAAAAAAAAAGGATTTGGGCTTAACTTATGATTTGGTGGAGAGAAAGCTCTGCCTGTACCAATTCTACCACCTCATAATGTTTGCAGACCTCCCTGGGCCACCTGCCCTGCCGCCCTCAGACCTCTTAGCAATGTCATCTCATGTCCCTCATGCCTGAAAGGTCACTGCTCCCAGCACGCGCACCTCAGCTACAGACTCACTTCCCACTGGTTCTTGCTTGGTCACCAGACAGGGGACACTTGCTCACAGCTGACCCTCCTGCATGGACTCTTATTTTGTCTGGAAGGCTTTACCTACTTTTCTCCATGGACTCATGTCAGTGTCCCTCAAGGTCCACTCTGAGAACACTTTCTCTGGAGATGCTTCCTGCAAAGAAGGTAGTGTTGCTTCTCTTCTCTCCCACCCTCGTTTACCCGTCTCTTCTCTCATGTGACAGGGACTCACTTTTTCTCATGTGTCACATAGCAAATTTCTACCCAGCAAGTCAAGGGCCTTGGATGGGAGGTGCAACTAACTTATCTTTCAGATGTTTGGCTGGGGACACTGTGATGGTGCCCACCTGAGAAGACATGGCTAGGTCCCATGCCCAGCTCGTTCTCCGTTGCACACTCGTTCCCCCCCTTGCACACTCGCTGTGTTCCATTTCTTCTGAAGCTCAGATTCTTGCCTACAAATCCCTCAGCGGTTATCTTGGGTCAACTTTTGTCTTGGGATCACAAAGTTATCCTCACTCTGGAATATTTTATTTTATTTTATTTTTTATCACACCCAAGCTGCTGCACTTCTTGGTGACTGAAATGTGTTCTTTCTGACCAAGTCATGCTTGTCTGGGTCTACTAGACTCAATACATTCTATTGAACTCGGAAAAATACACCCCTAAGATTCAAATATGCATACTCTCATTACAGGCCATTTTCCTCCTTCTTAATCAACCTGCTTCCCAACTAGTGCTACCCCGCACCCTTCCAGTGTGAGCTTCCACTCCATCATCAGGTATGGATGATGCTACCCTGAAATTTGGGTGGGCTGGACTGGAGGATGTGCAGTGTCCCATTGGAGTGGTGCTACGGTGGGCTGGAATAGAAGGCTTTCCATGGAGGGGCTGTGGTGGGCTAGCCCAGGCTCTGAGAATCTTGATCATGCCTCACTCCCCCTCTCAGAAGCAGCCTGTTCTGCTCACGCCTGTTCAGTCCACAGCAGGGCTTCCTTCCTTTGTACCAGTCTTTCTAGGGTGCTGTCCTTTTCTTCTTCCTCTGTTCTCATCACTTCTCTGTGAAGTTTTATAACAGCAATTATCATGTTAGAGCGAATGGCGATTTTAAGCCTTCCTTTTTTAATACTTTATTAGCGTATGCTAATTGTACAAAGTAAGACATCATGACATTTTCATATATGCAAACATTCACCTCCCTCTTACCTTTCTTAGCACTTCTCTTATCCTTTCCCCTTCTGCAGCAATCCTTACAGGCGACCCCTTTCCTCTTTGATGTTTTTTTCCTTGAACTTACTTCACTTAACTTGCACATCATTTGCAGTTCATCCTTTTGTGGAGTCTCGTGGGCTAGTTCACTACCTGAAATATAATATGGATGCACACTGCAGGTCTACCTTATGAGAACCTGCACATCCCCAGCACCAGGGACATAAGGCAGACAGCTCTCAGCATATCCTTTCATGTTTACAGCCCCGTATCAGCCATGCAAGGTATAATAAATAAGAGGCCATTGAGGAGGATGAAAGGGATATGGGGCGGGTGTTGATTTTGAATGGACACTGTCCGGGTGGGGACTTTCATTATATCTCTTCATTTTATCCCCAGACAACCCCACTGGGCATATATTGCCTCCATTGTATCGATTAGTCCCAAGGAATTAAGTTACCCAGTTGGTAAGTGGCTCTTGCGAGACTTTTCCTGATGAGGTCTTTTCAAGTCTCATATAGAGAGGGCAGCAACAGACCAAAGCAATAAAGCCTTTCACGTCCAACTTGGAGAAGCAATGACCTTAGTGCAGTTGTTACAAGAGTTACTCACAGAAGCTTGGGGAGGGACTCCTGCAGCCTCAGAACCCCAGAGCGCACCTCAGGGTGCTGCTGACTCATGGAGACTGGACCACTGGTGTCCCCTGCACGCTTGCAGTAAGCTCTGCCAAGCAAGCCTCCTGCAACAATACTGTACCTGCTTGGACAGCTGGGGAGGGACCTCACAGATTTGGTTAAGTTTTGTGTTAGTTTAGTGACCACAGAGAACCCACAGGGTTTCATTCTTAGCAACCCAGCTACACAACAGTGGCAGAAAATGACTCTAACCCACAACCACTGAGCTTTTCCCCTAAGGTGGGCTGTCCACTGGCCCATTAGGAAACAAGTCAGTCATCATTTCTGTTTGTCTGGATGCAATAAAACCCAATAAAGAATGCTGCCACCATTATTCCTGGGTCACAGACCTGTCTGCCCAGGGATGGATGCAGTTCTCAAGCAATTCCACCGGCTTTGAAGAGAATTAGCACATTTATTTTTCATTTCCAAATGACCATGGTACTGAGAATGGAGAATTCTTCAAGCTCGAATCAGGGCGTTAGAGAAAGTAAAACTGACAGAGACTAGGGAGAAGCAAAGCAGGACAGTTGACAGAAACGGTTCTCCAAGGCTGCTATTGTCTTCTGATGAAGAACCAACAGTCCCGAAATTAAGTTATTTGGCTGAAGTTTCCCAGAAGCATGGTTTTAAGTCACATCTCAGCTCTGGTTGGTGGCCCTGATGTCAAATCTCACAATCTTGACTCTTCACTAGTCTTCTCACTCGGTTGTTCCCTTGTTTCATCAGCTGGCTGGCCAGCCAACCAGCACTGGCTGCCAGCCTACGACTGGCAGGCTCAAGGTATGCTTAGCTCACCATAGAACCTAGTAAGTGTCCCTTGTAAGAGGAACTATTTTCTGCAGTACAGCCCTCTCTCTTGGATGTTCCGGAAAACATCATCCTCTCCTCCTCAGAGAAGGCACATCCAATCTAAACTGGATCTTCAAAGATTCCTTTCCCACAAGGGTCACTTGTTTTTTGCTTCTCTCGCCATGAAGTCAGGCAGAGAGGCAGGAAGATAGAAGCAACAGTGACGAGCACACCCACGCGTGTTTACAAGAGAGAAGCATCTCTGATGGGCCAGCAGAGAAGATGGACAGTGCCTGGATGCCGCTGTTGGCTTGGCATCTCAGTGAGCTTCGGATTTATGCCTCCGACACCACCGCCAAAGGAGTCCATTGGCACTGATTTCGTTCCGAGTTCCCAGGATTGGTTATTACTTCAAGTCTTAACGTGAGTGATGAGAGTGTCCTAGGAAGCGAGCGGGCACATGAGGATGAACAGTTGTTTCACAGATTTATTGTTGATTCTTTACTTGATTGGTTTCTCAGTCAGCTGCTGTGAGAGCAAGTCCCCGAGCTGCTGTGGCTGGGACACTCCCTGAGTCCCCATATCCATCTGTGCCTCTCTGTGAGCTTGGGACAGCCAAGCCCTGCCCTTCCTGTGGGAAGAAAGCCTGTAATCACAGCCCTGGTGGCCGCTGACATTACAGTGAGGACCAAGTTCTTCCAAGCCAATTCAGCATTCTGGGCTGCAGTCTTTGGCTCTACAGAGTTTTGGGGATTAGTCAAAGCCTGTGTTGAGTCATCTGAACAAATCTTGTAAATTACTGGGTAATCCCTAAATAAATGGTAATTATTTTCATTATAGTAGTTAAGCCATCCCCCCAAAAGAGGAGAGCAAAGAACTGAAACAGTGTTTTAAAATATCAACTGAGTGGCTAACTCCTATAACTTGGACAAGGTGTATTTTCCTCATTTACAAAATGGGTCCAGTGACCCATAGTACAAGGATGTTGTGAATTTTACACAGGACATGGCATTGAAAGTATTTTTGAACAGTCAGTAAATATGCACACTTGATGGATTTGGCTTTAACTATTATTACAGACCTTAGTATACTTAGCGGCTATGTTAAGTGACTGGGATTTGTACAAATATGTTTTTAAAGTTATATATGCATGTTTGTAAACACATATACATGCATAATTCATGCGCATGCCACAGGATGCATATGGGGTCAGAGGACAACTTGCTGGAATTGGTTCTCTACCATGTGGGTCTCAGGGATTAAACTCAAGGTGTCAGGCTTGGCAGCAAGTACCTTCACCCACTGGGCCATCTTGCCAGCCTGTGCCCTGGGATCTCGAAGTAGTTTTGTCTGTGTTTTTCTCTTAAATCATTAGATTCTTCTCAGTTGGGCTGGTTCTGTTACTAATGCTGGATAAAAGTTCTGGAAGGCTCTAGTGACTTCCTGCTACCTAGAAGGTTTTAATACCCTGCTCGTGTATGAGGGATTAAAACATGGGACTTGGGCGGTTGCCTAAACCTTGGGCTTAGTTTCCAGGGCTAGCTTTACAGAGTGTCCTGCTGTTAAAGGACAGAGGGCGTGGCCTTATCTCTGCTTCCTTAAAGTTGCTGGCTAGGATCTCTGCCTCTCCAGCTTTGAGAGCAGCAGAGCAAGAGAGAAAAGAAGGCATGAACCTGCTGACTGATTGGAATAGTAACACGTGGGAGTCAGCAGTGTCTGGAACTGTGGGTGTTTAAGCAGGGTCTCTTTCTTTATTATTTTGTTTCTTGAGACAAAGTCCCGTTGTGTAGGCCAGGCTAGCCTGGAGCCCACTATCCTCCTGCCTCAGTTTCCTGAGTGTTAGGCATACAGGTGTTCTCTGTCACATCTAGCTTTAAAGAATGCTATTTGACTCCTGCTGTTACAGCGAGATCGCTCAGTATAATAACAAGATCGAGAGATCCCCAACAAAGACCACCAGGACTCGATACTGATGCAATACACACAGGGTCCTGTAGTACGGGCTCAGAGCTTCGGATCACAGTCCTTCCTGAGGCAGTATGACAGGAGAATGATACCAGTGCTTCAAGGATAATGGGTTTATAAGGAAAAACTATAATTAGGGGCTGGGGGGGGGTCACAGGAATGTACCTCCTTAGGCAGGTTGGGTGGAGGCTGGATCTGGAGGGGAAGTTTTTTGTTTTCTTTCTTTCTTTCTTTCTTTCTTTCTTTCTTTCTTTCTTTCTTTCTTTCTTTCTTTTTATCTCAGAGGAACATTGGGGGTTAACTGTATCTAATCGCTCCTGTGGAATTTCTGGAGACTACTGGTAGGTCTAGTTTATGGCAGTGAGTGGTCTTTCCTGGAACGCAGGAAGCAGTGAAGTCACCTGGAGGACAACTTCTCATAGACCACGGCATTAATTGTAGAATATACATTATATATAAAGTATGGCATTAATTTCGCCCTTACACTGCCTGCGGGTTTTTTTGGCCTTGCAGAGTGAGTGCCCACCAAAGTGGTTGACTGCTGGAGGCTTCACACCTATGGTTCTTCTCAGGAGATGAGCTGCCTTTTTGTTTCTATATTGTCTCCTACACCTTTTTTTCTATACCCATAGGACATTAGGGTTCCATGTTCCTGGCTAGCTGGATTCCTTCCTCCTCCCTCCTCCCTTCCTATCCCCTTTCCCGCTGTCTTCTCCTCCCTCTTCCTGTTCCTTACACTAGGGCCTCATGCAAACAGGATAACACTCTGTCACCACCAAGCTATTTGCACAGCCCATCATTCATGTTTCTCTTGATGCTCCATCTTCATCCGATGCCTTACACAGGGCCTGTACGTCTGAGGCCAGATGAATTCATCCGCAAATTTAATCACCACCTGCTTGTGATGTGGGTTGTCCTCTGTATATGACAGAGGCATGACTGGGGCACCAACCCCACAAAATTTGATCAGGATCACATAGGGACCAAAGATAAAATTGTACCCTCGATAGTGGTGCTCTGAGTCGTGAGTCCCTGTCCCATTTACCTCCCATTTCTGTAAATTTCATGCCAATTTGGTCTTCATCATCTTTAGATTTTTTTCTCCACTGTCATATTTAACTGCATAGTTTGGAATTCAGTCCATAGATTACACGTACTTGATCAGGTCACACTTGGACCCATCTGCCGCTGCCATCTCAGGGGTGGTGCTAGGATTAGCTGGGAGTGAATGTGACTAAGACAGTGTGAGGTCTGCTGCTGGCTTGCATCTTCTTTGAAAGTCTATTATTCTGTAAAGAAAATATTGAACAGCCCAATGTAAGCCACTCAAATACTGGGTTGTTTTGATAATTGTCTGCCCTCATTTAAGATGAGTGAGATTCTATCAAGTTCAGAGATCAAAACAGATTAAAATAAGGTTGATTCATCTGTTTTTTGCAGACATGGGCATATGAGATCAGATACCTAGTTTTATGATTTAAGAGTTTAAGAATAGTTTTCATAGACAAGAATTCTCTTGATAACAGCTTGGTGGTTTCTACAGTATTGAGTCTCGTATTTGATGCTTTTGAGGTAATCAGTGTTTGTTCCTCTATTTAACACAAGGAAACTCAGCTCACCCTTCCTGTGGTTGCTTCCTTTGAAATAAAGAGGAAAGGGGTTGGGAGCTGTTTTACCCGTCTGCCTTGCTTTGTCAGCTTGTTCCAGAGGAATCCCGTTCTTCTTTTTCTTTATATTTGGGGACTGCAAATATGTCTGAAAATGTCACAGTCTGTGCAGGGGTTCCTTTCTGTCTTGTACTGTGTATCTTTTCACCGATGTAATTATCCCTTTAACTCATGGCTGCTTTTATTTATGGATTGTGTCTCCTCCTCTAGGCCTTCTAATATTTTCCAGTATGGTTCAGTGTTTTAAATCTGGGGCTGATTGTCCATAATTCTGGCTTTTTCAATTAGAGCCACAGGGGGCTTGCTCTCTGTCGTTTGCTTTAACACCAGCTCCAGTGAAATCAGTCTCACTGAGATCACTTCTGTGCCTTCTACTGGAGCTTTGATAGTCAAGCCAATCCTGTGCCCTCCCTCCTCCGTTTGTGGCATGATGACAATTTCCTGCATTCTAGTCACCTGAGTCATTTTGAAGCTCCAGCTTCTTCTGGCAGAAATCTTTCCTACTGAAGTGATTGTAGAAAATAAAATTAATGAAGAATTGGTGGTAATTCAGACTTGGAGGTTAATTTGCTTTCACACTTGGGATGAAGATATTTATGAACTCTTTCATTAGAGTAAAACATATAAAACGTAAATGTGACCATCTGTACCATGTTCAGAGCTCCACTCAGTGGCCAGTGTAACATACCTGGCAATCTCGTCCTTTTCTGGAACTTATTTTAGAGCTCAGACCTTGAACTGATTGTGTGCTCAGACTTGTCAAGCAGTTTAAAATGTGTAGAGATGCCATTTTGTCTCTCTCATTTGTTCTTTAGACACATCCGAATCTTCCATTCACTTAGTGAACAGCGAGTGAGTGTTTATGTCAACTCACATGTAGTTTGTTGCTTGGTGAAAACCAGAAAAGGCCTGTGGGCAAGTTGGCTGAAGTGGTTACACGTGTTCCTCACCACTGCAGACATTACCTATCATCAATGCCCACTGAAGACAATAACTGTCACCAGTGCTCACTGCAGACATTAACTGTCATCACTGCTCACTGGAGATACTAACTATCCTCACTGCCCACTGCAGATATTAACTATCATCACTGCCCACTGCAGATACTAAATATCAGCACTGCTCGCTGCAGATATTAAATATCACCACTGTCCATTAAGATAGTAAATATTATCAGCATTTTGGATCATTTTGCTCAACTGTGTTATCTGAAAATTGAACCTCATTGTTACATCAAGGTATCAGCAGATACTGGTGAGTTTTTTACAAGGCAGGGGTCATGAGTGAGGCATCTCCAATCCCTGCCTTCTTTACTCTTCAAGCAACCCACTGGTGAAGGATACTGACACCATCAATATTGTAGCTGTGAGAAAACAAGAGTTCAAATGTTTGTCCAAAGCCTCACAGTTCCTTGTTAAATCATAGTCTAAGTATTGGACCTGTTATCTATGTATCCACAAATCTTGATTGCGATTTCAAAGGAGAGGAAATGGTCCCAGGAGAGACGTTTGGTCTGGTCTAAATTTTCTAACACTTGAGGGTAGGTAAGATTCCAACAGGTGGTGAGGAACGGAAGAGAGCTCACAGTCTAGGGCAAAGACTGTTGTGGGAGCCTACAACTTTCAAGAACTTCATGTTATAACTTTGGGCATCCCAAAGGCAGGCAGGAGGTAGCATGGGCAATATGGGGCAGGATGAGCAGTGTGGGCATTACTGGGTGTGCACTGGAGTGGGGGTGAAGGATTCTGCAACCTCAGATGAAGTAGTGATGGGTTAGATTATATTGCTGTTGAGGAAGGTGATGAGGTGTGACTCTGGAGAGGCCTTCCAGAGAAGTTGAACATGAACAGCTAAATGGAAGGTGGTGACACTATGACATTCGCTATCTGGGGAAGACTGACGAATGATATGATTTAGGAAATACATGTGATGTCCCTTGCCCCTGCTTTGTTAGAAAATAAGTTCTTGATTAAATTACCAAGATCAATAATATTAGCACTATTGTTTGATTATTCTAAAATGATTTGTAACTAAAATCCTCAAGTCCCTCTGAGTGACAGAGGAGACAGCACTTTACTTTTCACCATGTACCAAGGAAACCATCTTCCTAACAATGGACCCCTCTGAACAATGCAATCTCACTCTCTATAAAGAACCTTTTATTACAAGTAAATCAGACAAACTGTGGCCTTTTAATGCATGTTTTACAAGAGCCCCAACATATGATTTGAAAGGTCACTGATGCCAGTTTTTAAATTAAATTTCCTCTTTCTTTAATAGTTCAGATTGGATTTTTGATTGTATTAAGTTATTTCAGAGAACCCTGTACACCTTGTTATTGCAGAATATGGTGTCTGTGTGGAGAGTGACAGCCACGTCACTGTAGCTCTGCATAGGGGTTGCTCTTAGCAGAAAGAATAGGGGGAAAAAAGACTTTTATGAACACCAGCTTTTCATGAGAGGGCCTTTCCTCCTGACATGCTTCAAGAAGCTGCCATGTTATTCTCTGTGCCTTCTGTGCTAAATTAAAAGTAATTCAAATATCGCTGGTTGAGGCTGGAATTCCTAGGCTGTTAAAAGTGTCACAAAAGTGTCTCTGTTGGAAAAGGGTAATTTTCCTTCTAGAGACTGCACAGGTAAAGCCATCTGATTTTGCAGAGAGTGTAATGTCTCACTAAGTAAATACATGCTGAAGCATGCACACCTTATCTCCATTTGAAGAAATGACTTTTTAAAGAATTAAAATATGGGGTATTTGGAGAATGTTAGTGATTGTGTAAGTATTGTGTGTATTTGATGGGAAAAAAGTGTGTTCAAAGTCAGAGGTGGGAAATTGGTCACTCAAGTCTTCTTTCACCTTGTGAATGTATTGTATTCCTATGTAGGTTTTTGTTTGTTTGTTTTTTGTTTTTGTTTTTTCAAGACAGGGTTTCTCTGTGTAGCCTTGGCTGTTCTGGACTCACTTTGTAGACCAGGTGGGCCTCAAACTCACAGCAATCCTCCTGCGTCTGCCTCCCAAATGCTGGGATTAAAGGCGTGCACCACAACCCCGGCTCCTATGTAGTTTTTTAAAATCACGCACACATTCAGTTGGGTGGGGCTCGGTGGCAGCTGTCCCATGAGAGTGACTTGTCCACATCATTATCTGTGATGTTGTCTCAAAACTGGTCCATCTTATCATATCTGACTGCACCCCGTGGATGTATGCCTTGGTAGTTGCTCCCATAAGTTTGATCTTCTGTTTTTAATTTTTTAAGGCCATGTCTCACTGTATAACCTAGGTTTGCCTCAAATTTTTGAACCTACCTCAACCTGCCAAGTGCTGTGATTATAGACATGTGACCCATGTCTGGCGAGCTCTCCTTTTAGAAAACTGTGACCTGCTACCTTGTAGGAGCAATGACAGCGTGCAGGTGCCTTTGAGGTGCTTCAAAATGATATTGTATATTTTGGGGAGATACCAGTGTTTGTGGCAGTTTGGAGGAGTTTTTCCTTATCAGGACAGAATATCATGAGTGTATTAGAAAGTTTATCTGACTTTACTTAAAGTTAAGACATTGCAACTTAAAAAATCATCAGACGTACTGGCAAAGTGCTGGACTCCTGAGTCTACTTTTAAAAGTTTTCCTACGTCATCAGGATGATGCTAGAAGAGGCCCCGGGGATTTAGAGTCACACTTCCTGGGTACAAGTAGTAGATACCAGATTCATTGTTTTAGACCAAAGAAGGATTTTAAAAAGCCCATGACTAAACATGATTTTATTCAGGCTCCCACAAACTGCCATCACCATACATACTAATCCATTCATCCCTCTATACAGACCTGTGTATTGTCTCTACAATAAATGGTGATATATGTATGCTCAGTGTCACCAGCATAGGTGGCAGCAATAGCACAACCACCACTGTCATAAATGTTGTCATCATTGCTGTCATCATCATCATCTTTGTCAGCTTCATCATCGACATTATCACTACCATTGCCATCATCATGAGCATCACTATCATGGCTCTTACCGTCATTGTCATCACTATCATTGTTATCACCATCACCACCATCATCATCATGATAATCATCAACATCATCATCATCACCATTGTCATCATTATTGCCATGATCACCACCACCACTACCATCACACTGCCACTACTGTCAACATCTTTGTCTTCATTATCCCCCCCACACACACCCTTTTTTAAAGCAGTGTCAAGGTTATGTTTAGTAGTTAGATATTAGTTCCACTGACACAATCTGCTGTTACCATCAGATAATTCAGTAAACAGCTGATCTCGTAGGTCAATGATAGTGCAGTTGCCTTGCATGCACAATGCCCTTGTAGCTGACCCTAGCATCCTAAACAATTTTAGATTTATTCCAAATCTCACGTGCCATTGGCCCACTGTGGAATTGGCACTTGTTTCTAGGTTAACCAATGATATGGTGAGAAGGAACATTCTCAGGTCAGGCATAAGCCCTTAAGGGACATGAGTCAAGGATGGATGTGTTTCCCCATTAGGAGCAGGTGAAAATGAAAATGATATCTACAAAAGGTCTTACCTAGCCTCAAGTCTTCATTTCACTGAAAAAAAAAATATCCCATGTCCAGAGAGTTTTTATTTTACTTTTGTCTCATGTTGACAAAGTAATGATCTGGACTGGATTTTCCTGGAGTTATTTTTAAATGGAAATGTGACATGAGCAGAAATGTGCATATATCCTAAATAGGAGGGGATGTCAGAGAGTGATGCAAACATGTGATGCCACACGGAGGAGCATCCCAGAGACCCTAGTGTGGGCCCTACAGTCACTACCTCTTCACCTTTAAAGTCATCTTGACTACTAATCCATAGACTATCACTGCAGATTGAAACTTTACTTGCAGAGCATTATAAAATGAGTAGTTTTGTATCTGGCTTCAGTAGACCCACATTTGTGTGTGTGTGTGTGTGTGTGTGTGTGTGTGTGTGTGTGTGTGAGAGCTCCTGCTGCCGTCCATTTTTTCATTATTGTGTAGTAGTCCATCAGGTCGATACGATGAAAATTAATGTGTTGTTGTTGCTTAGAATGATTCTGGGTTTTAGTTACTCTGAAAGGGATACTGTGAAAAAAAAAACCCCATTGCCAGGGGATTTTTGTCTTTTTGTTAATATCACGAGATATTTTTCTGAAATATATACATATTGTGTTAATGGATAATTTTTTCCATTAATTAATTCATCTGTTTGCTTTACATCCCAGTTGGAACTTCCCTTCATCCCCTCTTACTAGACCGACCCTCTCTCCTCCCCTCTTACTAGACCCTCCCTCTCTCCTCCCCTCTTAGTAGACCCTCCCTCTCTCCTCCTCTCTTACTAGACCCTCCCTCTCACCTCCCTTATTCTGGTTCTATGCACCATTACCTTTCTTCTCAGAGAAGGGGAGACTTCTCATGGATATCAGCCCTCCTAAGCATATCAACTAGGACTGGGCCAGTCTTCTTCTATTGAGGCTAGAAAATGGGAAAAGGATGCCAAGGCTGGCAACAGAGGCAGAGGCAGCCCCCGTTCCTGCTGTTAGAGGTCGCAATGAAGACCAAGCTATACATCTGTTCCATATGTGTGTGGTTCGTAGGTCCATCCCATACATGCTCTCTAGTTGGTGGGCCAGTCTCTGTGAGCCCCTGTTTGTTGAGGTTAGTTGATTTTGTAGGTTTTCTTGTGGAGTCCTTGACCTCTCTGGCTCTTACAATCCTTCCTCCTCTTCTTACGTAGGACTCAAGAAGCTCTGTGGAATGTTTGGCTATGGGTCTCTCCATCTATTTTCATGAGCTGCTAGGCGAAGCCACTCAGGAGATTATTATGCTAGCCCCCTGTCTGCAAGTATAACAGAATATTATTAATAGTGTCAATATTGGGCTCTCTCATGGCGTGGGACTCAAGATGGGCTGTGTTGAAGGTTTTGTGTGTTGGTTGGTGTCCCCCTACTTCACTGGAAGTCCTGCCTGTCTGTCAGGAAAATACAAATCAAAACGACTCTGAGATTCCATCTTACCCTTCTCAAAATGGCTATGATTAAAAAAAAAAACTCAAGCTGGCGAGAATGCAGAGCAAGGGGAACTCTCCTCCATTGCTGGTGGGACTGCACAGTTGTACAGCCACTGTGGAAGTTAATAGATGATTTTTAAATGAAAACATTTTTCAAATAAAATTTAAAACTTTTATTTAAAAAATCTTCCACAAATTTCGGGAATTCCTTGTTTTTAATAGCTGAATAGTATTCCATAGTGTATATGTACCACAGTTTCTTTATCCATTCTTCTATTGAGGGACACTTAGGCTGTTTCCATGTTCTGGCTATTATGAATAAGGCTGCTATGAACATGGTTGAGCAAATTTTCTTGCTGTGTGCTGGAGCATCTTCTGGGTATATTCCAAGGAGTGGAATAGCTGGGTCATGAGGAAGCCCTATTCCCATTTTTCTGAGATAGCACCAGATAGACCCCTCAGGAACAGTCATAGGGGAGGGGAATAAGGGGAAATTGGGAGGGAGGGAAGAATGGGAGGATACAAGGGATGGGATAACCATTGAGATGTAACAAGAATAAATTAATAAAGGAGGAAAAAATAAAAAAAATCTTATATCCAACTTTATTGGAGAATTTGTCTATACATTTTCATTATTATACAGTCTTGTTGAGTTTATTCATCGAAATATTTGCCATTTTATACATGTAAGTATATCACAATGGAAAACATTTATATCCTGCTCCCTGGAGGTTTTTGTAGGACATATATTAATTACAGCAAAAGTACTTAGATAAAATGACCAATGTTCTGAGAGTTTAGAGGTTCTGTGTTTAGGAATTTTGCTTTATTCACTTGTTTCCTCCACACAGGGCTGTAGTATCAGTTTGGTTAATTTGTGAGTCTTGTGTTCTACATCTTCAAATGTGTTACAGTCAAGCCATCCTTAATATTCTTATGCTGTCATCTTTAAATGACGATAGGATTTGCAGCACTGGGGATGTTTTTACTCTTGATATCTGTAATTTGTATTTCAGTTTATTGTAGGTCTCTCTGGGGTTTATCAATTTTGCATGTGTTTTTTGAGTCAACAGTTGCTTATTTGCCACATTATCTGTTTCCTTATTTATTATGCTCTTTACCTTTATTATTCTCCTTTTCCACTTTATTTGGCTCCTTTCCTAATTTGTGTTTGATAATATTTATAGCGGTTACTCCCTTGCTAGTTCCAGTTAGAGCAGCACACATCCCCCTCAGGTTCAACTTCTCCTACGTTCTAACTAGGTTTTCATTATTATTCAGAGAATGTGTTTTGTCATTTTCATGTCATTGGGAAAAAACTCTCAACCCTTAGCCCTCAATCATTTTATTACTTGGTGTCTAAGAATGTTGGATATCTTAGGGTTTCCTATTTTCTCTTTTAGCACCTTGTAGCTTGACTTCACTGCGTTCTGAACAGCTTTAGTCTTGGATGGTGGTTCTGACTTAGTTTATAACCCAGAGCCCGACAAGCTTTCATAGTGTTCAGACCAACCTTTGTGTCTTACCTCATTGCCAATGGCAACAGCAAGCATGTTTCCATTAGGTAAAAGCTGCTAATCGTGTTACTATTCAAAGGTTCTTTCTGATCTTTTGTGCTTCTTTTAGTATTTTTTACGAGCTGCCAGATGAGTTCAGCTTTCTTAGTAGGTTTATTCATTGCTTGTTTACTTTTGGTTATGTCATCTTTTGGAGTTTATATATTTCATGTCATTATTTCTAGCAACAGACAGATTAGAGTTGCTTATCACTCAAGAGGATTGGATATTTTATTGGTTTGGCACGTTCTTTGTCTTCAACTGTCTTTCTTGTCTTAAGAGCTTCCTTCTTTCTGTTAGTTGGCTTGTATCATTTTCTTTTCTTAGTGTTTGCCAGATGTAACTTTTCCAATCCTTTCTGTAAGTCCTGATTGGATCTCATGTGATTCTTATAGGACCAGCATCTAAGATCTTATTTTAATATAACATCATATTCTCTTTTGTTTTTAAATTAAGATATAATTACATGGTTTGCCCCTTCTCTTTCTCCTCTCCAAATCTTCCCATGTCCACACACTCCTCTTTGTTTTCCCTTAAATTCACAGGTTATTTTTCTTTGTTACTTTTACACACACCTTGTACACAAATAAGTAGGTTAAAATAACCTATTTGATAAATCTGTGTTACTTGTATGTATATGATTTCAAGGATGACTATTTGATATTGGACAACCAATTATGGGCTTTTCCTGTGGGGAAAACTGTATCTCCTACCTTTAGCATCCCTTACTTGCCAGTAGTAAGACATATTTTTAAAATGTTCATCATCCTTATCAATTTGGGAAATGCAAATCAAAATAACTTCCCAGTTTCACTTTGGGCCTTATGTCTTTGAAACTGTCAAGGCTGTTGGGTGTGTTACTGTCCTGTGTGGCTTTGCTCTTCTATGGCAGACCGCTGTGTCAGGCACCGTAGCCCATCATGGGAGAGATGACTTAAAGTGGATGGCAATCCTTGTGTGTCTCAGTTTCCCTTTCGTTCCACTCCAGTCCTAGTTGTCACTTCTCAGTCACCTGTCTTAGAGCCCCTGATACTTCACAGAGAACCTCTTGTCCAAAGCTTTACACTTTGTGATTTTTTTTCCCTCTCTGGCACCATGTCTCTTCCTGGTATAAACTATTTATATGGGCCGGGGTGGTGGTGGCGGTGCTGCATGTCACAGCATACTTACGGAGGTCAGAGGAAAGCCTGCAGCCTTTGATTCCTTCCAGTATGAGGGCTCTGAGGAATGAATTCAGTTGTCAGATTTGGCGGCAATCGCCTGTACTTGCTGAGCCATCCTACTGGCCCTATTCCTGTTTTTAAAATTCCTTTTTGTTTGGCTTTTAAGCCTTTTCCCCCCTGCTCAACTTCATGGGCAGATGTCTCAGGAGAAAAACTGGTGTTGGTTGATAAGTGCGTTTTCTTGTCTGTCTCTTCCTTTACCTCTAATATTTACTTCTTCATTTCTTGATAATTTGGTAGGCTTAAACCTAGTTTATTGTAACTCTAGTCCTGTGAAATTGTCTATATCTCTCCCAGTTTGATCCTTTATAACAAACACCCCTTTCCTCTCTTTGGCTATTAACTGACAAATGTCTGACGGAAAAGATCAATGTGCTCCAATTCAGATTCACCTCAATAGCATATGTTAATATTCTTTCTGGAGTTTTTCTTTGGAAGTCTTGGCTATTACAGAAATAAATACTGGTTGCTTCGAATCAAATGACTTTTAACATATGGGTGACATTTTAGTGCGTGTGGGACTGGAGATTCACACATGACAGGGAAACACTCTGTTACTAATCTCTATACTCTGCCTTCTTGTATTTTATTTTTAATTTGTATCTGTGTGTCTGTGTATAGGTATGTGCATGTGAGTGCAGGTGCCCACGGAGGCCAGACCTGACTCTTCACCGTTCCCAGAACGTCTTGTATTTTTTTTCTTGTTTCTCAAGGCTTCCTCTATCATAAGTTTGCAGAGGCTCCAAATAACTTCTTGTGAGCTATTTAGAAGACAGATACTTGAGTTTTATTGCCAGTGATGACTGTTTAGTTATCAATGAATAGAACCGTGAATAACAGTTGGAATCTGGATTCTTAGAAAACAATGTTAATCTGAATTTAATTCAAGGCTTGCGATAGTGCCTGGAAAAGGAACTTTCAGTCTTGCCATCTTTTGGCATCTGTCTGAAGGCCTGCCTCACTTTGTGTCGCTGAAGTAGTGTTTTGCATAACTTGTTACCACAGAAGTGGCAGAGGTCATATGAGATGCAGAAAGAAAGGACTTTTTTTTATATATAAATGTATGTGAGTATAAGGTGAAGTAGCAATTGAGAAAATTAGCCTGCCACTGTACTGTGGAGAAAGGCCAGTGGTTCGGATAATTAAATCCAAACAGGATTAAAATAGTTTTTTTCCCAAAGAGGAAGATACAGTCAGGCCAGCTTCAGTGTCTATGAGATGCACAGAACTTCAAGGATGAGTGACTGTTGGTGTTAGGTAGGTCTCCCCACAGACAAGCTGGGGTCCAGTGATGTATTTGTATGTTTAAGCTAAGGTATGCTGCAGTAACAAATTATTTTAAACTCAGGGTTACGATCATTAAGGGGTTTATTTTTTACTCATATTTCATATCCATTTTACATCACCTACAATTGTCCTGCATTTTGCTGAACCTATATGGAGGTTTTAATGATTTTATTGTGTGTTGGGGTGGGGGGAGGGGCAGGGAGAGCATAGACAAATGCAACACACACACAATGATTCTTTGAGCCTTAATGAAAAAAAAGCGTTTAGGAGACACTTTCATTTCTACTTCATTAGCTTAAGAACATCCCATAGTTCTGCTGTTAGTGGAATGGAGAAAAACAAGCCCCTTTTTGTGTATGCTGTGTGTGTATATTTCCATGTGTTGGGTTCATGTATGTAGGTATGCATGTACTTGCGTGCTTGCCTATCTGGAATTCAGAGATCGATATCAGGTGTTGTCTTCTACTTCTCTACTTTATAATCTGAGGCAGGGTTTCCCTTATACCAAAATCTTACCAGTGTGGTGAATCTAGCTAGCAAGCTTGCCCTAGGGATCCCCTGTCTGCCTCCAGAGCACTGGGATTACAGGTGACCATGGTGCCTGTCCAGCCTTTTCTGTGATGTTCAGGATGTGAACTCTGGTCCTTACACTTGTGCAGGAAGTGCTTTATGCATGGGGCCATCTCGGTAGAAGCCTAAGGCAACACTTTCACAAGGGGATTCAGTAACTATTTCATCATATAATTCACCGTAACCGTGGATTCCTGCACAGAGGAAGGGAATTGCCCCGTTAGACTGTGTGCTATGACCGGAGAGGTTCCTCATCCACACCGGTGGTATTTGGAAATGTTCATCTTTGAAGCACTGGAGATGTTTTTCTGCCTATACATCCCTACTCTGCAGGCTGATGGTGACATACTCTCACCAGAAGATATTTTTATCATCTCATTTGGAGTGCCACCTGTCCACCCTAGGCGTGCTGTCATCCTTTAGAGCACTTACTAAACCATTGTACTGCAATTGTTGATAGTGTGACACAGACCTTGCTTACGTGACCCTTCGAGTTAGCAAACACAGACTTCCTTGAGGAGTCCACGCACTGTCATGGCGGCATACAGAGAGCAGGAAGGGCCTGTGAGTTTGAGGACTCCCAGTCTTCAGAGTACAGTGGTGGTGGCTTCCTTTCCTTCTGCTAAAGCATGCTGTAACTGTGAGCTGACATTTCTCTGAGCTTCCTATGTATAAGGTGTTTGGGGTGTCCGCGTTCTGGATTGAGATGACTGACGTTGAGTGGTTTCACAATCACCTACGCTCAGATTCCTATGTCACCTTCAAGGACGATTTGTTTTCCAAATTCCATATCTTTCAAGGTGTTTCTCCTTCCTTGGGGCTTTGTAGGGAGCTTTTCCTCCTTCTGGACTCTTCCTTATTTTTTTTTTTCTTAATAAGGCATAAAATAAGCCTCCAGCTGTGTCTTATCACTCACAAAGCTTAAGTAATATGTAATCTTTCAAGACAAAAGAAATTCCAAAGATAAAAAATTAAATTACATTTAATCCCGTGACCCAGAGATAAGCACTATTAGCGCCTTAGTGACTAGACCTTCTGAGTCTATAGACAGTTTTAGTGACGTCACTTTGTATGTGGTGTTTCTCAGTGCCTGTATGTTCTGGGGACAGGTCACTTAGCGTCACAAGCTAGTCCATTGCTTAGTAACCGGTGGGCCTGGAAATCCTCCAAAAGATTCATTGCCACCGAATATTCAGATTATGTGATTATGTAGTTCTTAGAAATCTGTGTGACATACATTGAGTGCTTAATGTCATTACTATGTATTTTATACCTTATTAAGTTTATTGAATGTGTCTAAAGTGCTTTTCCTTTTGGTATGTAGGTATCTGTGATTTGCATATGTATGAGCATGCACATGGAATGCCAGGACACACGTGGAGGTCAAAGGACAACCTCTGGTGTCTGGGCCTCACCTTCTACTTTGTTTGCAGGCAGGATCTCTTTTCTGATGTTCCCTGCTGAGTATACCAGGTTAGGTGCCCATGAGTATCTGGGTTTTTCTGCCTCTGTTTCCCATTTTCACTGGTAGAGAACAGGGACCTACCTTCAATCATTGTTGCTTCTAGCTTTTTCACAGGGTCTCTGGATTCAAATGCCACTCCTCGTATTTATGTGACAAGTGCTTTAGCATTGAGCCATCTCCCCAGCCCTGACACTGATGCCGTGTGATTACTTAATGTTATGTTAGGCATATTTTTCTAACAGTCAATATACACTATCTGTATCATACTTTTTAATGAGATAGTTATATTGCAATACTATTATATAACAGAATTCTTTTACCCATAGTAGGATATTTAGGATGTTGTCAACTTTTTAAAACTGATTTTATATAAAAGTTTTGCTCACATAATCTTTTTTATCTTCTCTGTGTCCCCAGAGTTATAGATGCAGGAGCTGTGGTCTAGAGGTGTCCATTGGGGCTGGCGTCTGCATGATCGGTTGACCTTTGTGTTGTGTCCAGACTTTAAGAGCCAGAATACCTACTAAGAGCAGAGCTCCTACTCTGCTATGAGACCATGAATGGCTGAATAAACAAAACTGGAACAACAGTAGATTCAATGGACATGTTAACATGGAAGGGGAAAATTTTGTGGGGTCCCAGTCCTAGATAACTACAGACAACTAATGACTCATGGGAGAAGGAGAATTACCCTCTCCCAGGGATGAGCCCCCCTTATTGGCTGTTCTGTGCAGAGTGGTCAACCTGAAAACCACATACACACAAACAACAAAAATAGACTCAGTTGTTTGCATGTTTGGATACTACACATATACAAACATACAAACATACATACCTACATGTGAATACACATACATATACACATGCATAATATATATGTGAATACATATACATACATGCATCCATAATATACAGATGAGAATACAGTACATCCATGCATCCACAGTATATACATATGAATACACATACATGCATACATACTTATGTTTGTATATTATCTTAGTAATTGTTTCATTGCTGTGAAAAGACACCATGACCATGGCAACTGTTATAAAAGAAAGCATTTAATGGAGGCTTGCCTACAGTTTCAGAGGGATAGCCCATTGTCATTATGGCCCACAGCATGGCAGAGCTGAGATTTCTGCATCCTGATCCACAGGCACCAGGAGAAGGGAGACACTGGGACTGGTTAAAACTTTTGAAACCCCAAATGCCACCCACAGTGACTTACTTCCTCTAACAAAGGCACACGCCCTAATCCCTCTCAAGTCTTGCTATTCCTGGATGACCAAGCATTCAATTATGGGAGCCTATGGGAGCCATTTCTTTTCAAACCACCACATGTATGTATTTAACAGTAATAATCAAAGACAAGGAAACTGTGAACTTGACAGGTAGCTTGGAGTGGGCTGATGGGAGGAAAGGGAGGGGGAAATTGATGTGATTCTGTTTCAATTTAAAAATAAGTAACTGTAAATTTCTGCATAAATATTATCTAGGAGAAATCTCTAGAATTCCAATTTTGCTGTAAAATTTCAATGTTGAAAGTCTCTGAGGGTCTTCGATGCCATTACTTCTATTCCATTTTATTATTTTTCTTAATCTTGTTTCTTCAACAAGTAGGAAATTTTGTCTCATTGTGGCCTAAACTCACTGCAGATATACAAAATGTTGAATTCTTACCCCTTCTTGGCTTCCATGTGTCGAGGGGGATGGCCTCTCCCACTTGACTCTCTTGTTCGTTTCATGGTGTCTGCTTACACAGCATGATTATCTCTCACTCTTTCCCTTCCCACTTTCTCTCTGATGGACTCTTTTCCTCATGACTTTCTTAATTTTCAATGAGATGATAGCATCACAGTCAGAATATAGACACACATAAAGGAGAAAACAGTCCCCTGTAATTACATCCCACGACCAGTTATTAACTATTAACTGTAGGATCTATTAACACTGTGCTGCCTGTTATCAGAGCTGCAGACAGCGTTCTCCACCGTCAGTGCACAGTGGGATCTCAGTGGGTGCCACAGTCACCCGTGTGGCTTCTCTATTTTCTATGTTGAGATTTGATCCCATCACGGTCACACTAAGAGATGAGCCCTCGTGGAAGGGATAAGTTATGAGGAATTCGTGTTCCTGAAAGAGGTGCAGCCTTACCGTTGTCATGACCCACCATGTCACACAAGTCATCTGAAGGAGAGTCAGCCTTTATCTGTCACCAAGTCCATCAGTACCTTGGTCTTAATGGTTTTCCTACTTAAAAAGCTTCACAAATAAATTGCTGTTATTTGTGAATTACCCAATAATTCCACCATCACAGATGTACAGAGATCCTGGCTTGTTAAGGTGCAAATCACGCAGACCAAAAGCTTCTGAGTACCTGAGTTTTGACCTGTTCCCAGGTGAAATCCATGCTGCTTGTTTGAATAGCCTGTTTTGAGTACCCCTGTTATGCACACAGGGAAATTGTCCCTGCTACCATTAAGGATCTACCTTTTGTTTGGTGTATCTCATGTAGTTCCAGTCCACACTGTTACCCAGCAGCATGCGCACTATGCCCACAGTGAATGGATCCTAATTTATTTGATAGGAAAGACATTTAAGTTGCTTGCTGTTATGAATTTATGATGGCAGCGAATCAAACACTCCTGTTGCTGTTTGCATACGTGCAAAGGTCTTAGCAGGCGGTTCTTAAGTGGGAGGGCTTGTAAATGGTCAGGCCGACATAAAATTTGAATTATTTCATTGTTCTCCAGAAAGAGTATAGTAAAACCATATGGCTCATCTGAGTGTCAGAGTTCGTGTTCCCTGGTACCCGGGCAAAAGACAAAGCATGATGGAGCTTTCCCAGGCACTGAGGAAGTACACTGGGTTTCTCCTATTTAATTTTAATTCTTTGTTATTAGTGATGTTACATATTTTAAATGAATTTTTAGCTGTGAACATTATTGAGGGAGTTATTGTCTTGGTCCATTTTTCATTCTTACTGTTTGTAAAGGCTCATTCTTTAATCATAAGTATACTTACAATATGGGTTGCAAATTCTGTCAATCTATCATACAATTTTGTGGGCCTCTTTCACGCTGAGAGAAGTTTAATTCACCTTATGTTTTATGGATGCATCCTTTCTTGTTATTTTCCTCCTTGATTTTTATGCCTTAAACTAACTTTCGCAAATCTGCTTTTTTTTTTTTTTTTTTTTTTTTTTTGTGGTACTGGGATTTGAACTTAGGGCTTCACACATGTTAATCAAGAGCTCCATCGCTGCCTCCTCCTCGTTTTTCTCTTGAGCTACAGTCCACTCTGGCCTGAGTTGGCCCTGGGTTTCAGGCACTCCCTGACCTTTGACCCTCTCACTCCTTCAGCTGATTGGGGTGGGAATGGGGGGCTGAGGTCTTGCACCTCAGGCCAGGCTCATCTCCTCTTCCAGCTTTTCAACAGATGACTGTTTTTTCCCCCCCTCAACTACTGCATATTAGAAATGCTTTTGGACACTGTCGATAAATACTTAAAAATCATGTCTGTGTGATGCTTGCTTTCAGTGATGAGAGACAGGTAGTAAACAAAATGGTTAACGATGTCTTGATGCTAAGGAGCATGGTGGAGAAAACAAAGCAGGAAGGATGGGAACATTTGCTTAGATTGGCTTCCCCTGACTTAACCCTTCTTGAAAATTTTATTCATTTACAGACTATATTGGGATAAGACCCCCCCCCCATATGGTTTAAATCCTTTTATTTAAGTTTATTTATTGAAAATATTGTTGTTCCACATACTTTAAACAACAGCTTTAGAGCCATCACATACAAATTTGGATCTTTTTTAAAAAATCTGCATCACTCTGCCTCTGCTTGGGTCTCTGCCTATAGCAGGCAGTGCAGCAGCATGTTGCTGTTCCTTTTTGTGGCGTTCCACTCCTCTTCACTCTTAACTCTCCCTCCCCACTGCCATTCCTCCTCTGTATTCTGTTAGGGATTCTGCTCAGCTTATACTTGCAGATGAGTTTTAGAGTCCTGTTGTCAGGTTCCATATAAAATCACTTTTGAATTTTATTTAATAATATTAAGTTTGTAGATTAATGCTTAAGGACTTAAAATCAATCCAGTATTGAGTTGTCTCATCCAGAGACATGGCTCGCAGAGCATTGACCCTGCTTTCTTTTATTTTCTCATCAGAGCGTGGTGAATGTTTTTCATCTGGATTGTGTGCCTTTCTTTTTAATGTTATCTCGGGGCATTTTTACAGCACACCTTTAGATGTGCTTTCCACCTGTGCCCCACAGTCTGGATAACACTAAGTTACTATTGGGGCCTCTGTTTCCTCATTTTGCAGAATTAGTATGAAACATGAGTCTAATTGAGTGTGGCGCCACGCACCTGTAGTCTCTGAGCTCAAGAAACTGAAGCCAGGGGGTGACCCGCTCTAGATGAGCCTGGACTCTGCAACATGACCCTGTCTAAAACAAGAAAACAAACAAGCATGAGAGGCTGCGTCCCATACAGAGGTGGCATGAGAAGTGGGTGGGTGCAGGTAGTTGTGGACACAATACTGTGAAGACAGTTTTATTCCCTGGGTTTTGTGTTCTTTCGAGAATTTCTGGTTTGTCATTTGCATGACCATATGTCATCTATAGAAAGCATTATACAAATGGTTAGTAATTAGTTTTATCATTTGCCATATTTTTTTCTTGCAATCAGAAAGAGCTCCTTACATTGGCAGCGCTCAGCAAGGTGATAAGGATTGCCTATTGTCAGTTCCACGACTCACCACCTCTAATGTTTTAATTCTGCAAACCATTTTCTGTCTCTTTGTACTCATTCCTCAGCTCTATCCGTTTTCTCTTTTCTCTCTCAGTGAAGAAAATTGCCTTGTGATTTCCTCTTATTTTACAGAGTCTGTGTTTCTTATGACTTCCTTGAGAGCGAAAACGCAGATGGTGTCTAAAATTTCCTGAGCAAATTTCCTTGAAAATATGATTCCTGTCTGTAGTTGTGTGTGGTGGTTCTTCAGCCCCTCTTCAGACGTGGAGGTTGTTTTAGCCAGCCTCATCTAACCGTGACGTCATGCTAGTTTCTTTTAACCTTGCGCTGGAGAGATGGCTCTCGCTGTTCATCTCCTAGCTCCCACACCCAGTCTCACAGAACTGCCTGTAATTATAGCTCCAAGGGACCTCACATCCTCCTCTGGCCTCTGTGAACACCTTCACACACATGGCGTACCCTCTCACAAACAAACACACATATGCATAAATAAAGATAAAATAAAATATTTAAACTTAAGCTTGAAAATGGAAAGCCATAGTTATTTTCCGTAGTCGTATGAGGATATGGGAGATATCTTTCATCTCTTGACTGATGTTTGGTATTGTAACTTAGCTGTCTTTGTTGCTATTACTGTTATTGCAGTGTGTTCTTATGCTGGAAAGGAGGTGACATTGCCTGACATCAGCAGGTCAAAGGTGTCTGTGACTTTGAGAGTGTGTGGAGAGACCAGGGCACGTCCATCAACTCCTCCTCCAGATTTGCTAAAGTTTGTTACACTCAACTTCATTTTATCCAAGTGTTAACTAACTTGTCTTCTGTTAGCTTCTATAGAGAAGAGACTATTAGTTACAGCTCAGGGTTCATAGCTAGGTGCGACTGATCATTGCCTTTGTCTTCTGGTAGTGTACTTGGCATCTTCTAGCATTCTGAACGCTAGCTGGTAGGGATGGAGTCTCCAGGTGAGAGCCAGCTTGATTTCTCCATGTTGCAGGACTCAAGAATGTCATGTCTTGTCTTCAGCAATAGAGACGTACTATCCAGTTCTGGAGGACTGTAATGTTTGGACGGCTTAAGGAACACCATTGACCAAAAACTAAAAATGAAGAAACCCATTCCTGTCACTTGGCTTTTTCTTTACTAGCATGTAATGTCTAATGAAGGTATTATCCCCTATTATACGGTAACTTCATTTAACACATACACAGTCTCTCTCTCTCTCTCTCTCTCTCTCTCTCTCTCTCTCTCTCTCTCTCTCTCTCTCTGTGTATGTATGTATCTATGTGTGTATTTATGTATGTATGTATGTATGTATCTATCTATCTATCTATCTATTATCTATCTATCTATCTATCTATCTATCTATCTATCTATCTATCTATCTATCTACCTAGAATCTTCTACAGTTTCCATACTGCTTTTTTAAAAGGCATGTAGAGTTAGTTTTTATCCCCACACTCTTCCTCTTACTCTCTCTCTGCTGTCCAGTAAACACTCTGTACACCCAGGCCTTTCTAAGTGTAATGTGTGATTTTAATTTTTACTTTATGTTTCGCCACAATCCTTATTTTGGACAACATTTTACTTTTATAACCAGAAACAAATAGTACACTTCTTCTGCAACACTAGTCAACTCAAGTATCGAACCCTCTCGTAGTTTCTCTGATTCTTCTTTAAGAACTGAATTCAGTCATAGCCACTTCCTGCTGAACTTATATTATTTTTGTATTAACTTTATTGAGTTGAAATTTGCCTAAATCTCCCCCGTTTATAGAGCACAATGCTATGATTATCACGATTATAGAAAGTCTTCATCATTTCGGAAGCAACCCAGATCTTGGCTCTCCCTTCCCAAGCACCAGTTCCCTCGTAGGCAATCGCTGATGTACGCTCACTCTCCAGTCGTCCAGCCTAGGTAGCCGATATCAATGAGCTCACACTATACTACTGGTTTCCACAGACTTTCATTTTTCCAAACTAAAATGTCCTTTTAGTTAGAATGCTAAGTAATGAGTTTTATTGTGATGACTTCATACATACGTGTCATTTCCCTTTGTTCTCTTGGCCCTCCCCTCCCCTCTCTTCCACCCAGCCCTTCCTGCTTCCTTTCCTCGAGGTGGAGTCGCGCCCCTCCCCCCACTGCCTTCACACCACATGTCCCATCGCCCGCCGCCTCTTCTCCTCTGTCCTCCCTTTAGACTCCTTCATTCCTTCTTATAGTCGCCTTTCTACCTTTACGTTCTACATCCTTATGCATATATAAACTTGGATGTGGATTCCACATGTTAGAGAAAACATGCAGTATCTGTCTTTCTGGTTGTGGCTTGTTTTGTTAACACAACAATCCCTGGGTCCATCCATTTTCCTTGTCATAAGGGTGGGGTTTTTTTCCCTTCTAGTTGAATAACCTCATTTTTAAAATAACTGGCTCTTTATTTTCATATAGTCAATGGACATCTAAGCTGGTTCTTTTTCCTGCTATCATAATATCAGCTGTAAACATGGACTTACATAGATCTCTGTGGGCAGCGACCTTGGTGTATCTGGGCTTATGGGAGTTCTGTCCTCAGTGTATTTGGGGATCCTTCATACTGACACGTGTAGAGGCTTGACAGGTTTGCATTCCCAGCTACAGAGTATGCGTGGTCCCCTTTCCCTATATCCACACCGTTGTTTGTTGCTGTTTATTTTCCTGCTGATTGGCGTTTTAACTTGGGTGAAATGGATATCAATGTGGTTTTAATTTGCCTTCCTATGGTGGCTAAGATTGTTGAACACATTTTCAAATATTTGTTGCATATGTTTCTTTCTTTGTGAGCTATTAAATTTAGTGTCTCATTTATTGATTGAAATACAATTTTTGGTATTTAATTGTTGCAGTCCTTTATAGATTCTTGCTATTAAGTCACTGTATAGTTTTTCTCCCTTTTGTAGTCACTTTCTTCATACTCTTGGTTGGTGCCTTTGCTGTGTTGAACTTTTTTAAGTCCATGAAGTCTCAGTTTTCATCTTGTGGAGGTCATTTCTTATGATGCTAGAGTCCTTTTGAGAAAGTCCTGGCCTTTGACTGTCTCCTGAAGTGTTCTCACTGATATTTTCCTCTAGCAGATCTTATCTTCTGTTGGCTCAATTCGTTTTTAAATAGAGTGAGATAATTAGATATGGTTTCAGTCTCTCATGTTGGCTATACAGTTTCTGAGCATGATTTGTTGACGAGGATGTGCTTTGACCCTGTTCCAGTGTGTGTGTTTTAACACTGTTCTCAAAGACTAGCTGTAGATTTCAGTTTGTATTTTGGGGTACTTTGTTCTGTTATTCATGTCTTTTTTCTGTTAGTACTGTGCTCTTCTTGGCACTCTGCTGTAGTGTAGTTTGAGTTAAGATGATTTTTTTAAAAACTTTCATATATAAGAGTAAATATGTGACACACAAGTACTTGTCTATCTTATTTAACTGAACCCAATGACCTTCGTTCCTCCCAGCCCTGTTGTATACTAAATGATTACACTTTTCTTTGTGATACGAGCATTTTAACTTACACTCATTTGGTGATTTAGCCAACTTTTTGTATGTATCCCTTCTATTGCTATGCTGTACTCTATAATATGGTTGTAGCCCAATTTGTTGAATTGTTTTATCTGTTGAAAAACTTCTCAGGTGCTTTCAGCCTTCTTGTACATAAATCTGTGATGGATGTTCATGAATAAGTTTTTCCCTTGTTCCTTCCCTCCTTTCCTCTTTCTTTTTTTCATCTTTTGAACATAGCTTCTATTTCTGTTGGATAAATGCCTGAAAGTGCAATTGCTTGGCCACATGGCCACTGAATATTTCATTTTCTAGGAAGCTGTCAAAAATGTTTGCCTGACTTGTGGTACCACTTTACATTCCGACCAGTGGTGTGTAACTGATGTAGGTTCTCTGCAGACCCCTCAGCACTGGTTCCTTACAGGTTTTAATTTCATAGGCATGCAGTGGTATCTCAGGGTAGCCTTAGCTTGCATTTTGCTAATGGCCAACCATGTTGAGTGGTCTTTCTATTCTTATTTGCCATTTGTATGTCTTCTTCAGTATGTTCATATGTTGGCCATATTTTCCATTTAGACCATTGGCTTTTTAAGTAAACATGTGAGAGTTCTCTATTCTAGACCTATGTTTCTTATTGAATTTATGATTTGTGGTACACAATGATTTTCCTCTTATCTGTACCTTGTGCTTTTGTAATAACAAAAATTATTTTGTGTAGATTTTTTTAAATGTAAGAAAATAATAGAATATTTTGTAGAACAAGAGATTTTATTTTCCTGTGGTGCTGGGGGTCAAACTCAGTGTCTTGTGCAATCTATGCAAGTGTTTTTTAATGCTGAGCTATCCGCGGTCTAAAGACTTTCACTTTGATTAAAGTTAATGAAATGTTTTTATGATTCAACATTTTGATGTCAAGTCTAAAGCATTTTTACCTATTAAGATCCCAAATCTTTTTTTCTTGTTTGTACTAAGAGCAGTGTAATTTTATTCTATGTGTGTAAGTTCCCATCCTATTTTTGTGTTAGACTTCCTAAAAACTATATGTTTAATTCGAGGTTCACCTTGTTGCTTATGAAAATTGTCACAGCACTCCAACATCCTTTGTTGAAAACCCTACAGTTTTTCTTTTCATTGCTGTCTCATTTTTTGTCCCATGTCTTTTGAACTTCTTTGTGTGAGCCTGCTGCTAGACTGTGTTCTGTTCCCTTGATCTGTGTTTATATCCTGGCAATACCACACTATGATTGTAGTTATACATGAAGCCTAATGCGAATTATTCCTTTCACTTTATTTTTGTTTTCAAGATTGCTATAAATGCTCTGGGGCCTGTGGCGATCATAAATTTTACTACCCCCTTGTGTGCTTCTATGAAACCCTTCAGTATGTTTTGATAGGAATATTACATCTATATTTCAGCTTCTGGGACTTGAGATCTTTACTGGATTGAGTCTTCCCAACCCCAAGTTCAGTATGTCTCCCCACTAACTTGCCTGCCATTTCACCTTCTTTACTAACATTTTATAGTGTTCTATATACAGATATTATACACGTTTCATGATTAAAAGCATTTTCCTTAAGGCAGTTATAAAAGGCATTATATCATCAATGTTGATTTCTACATGCTCATTGTGCATAGACATGGGATTGACTTTTTGTGTTGATCTGTCCTGCGTTCTGTAATGTGGATAGACATTTTTACTCATCTTAGAATTCTCAGTGGTCTAGAAGCTTGTTGCCAAACACGTTACTTGCCAATAGGGATAGTCTTATCTCTTCCTATCTCATTCATATAACACTTAGTGACTTCTTTCCTTATTTCAGGGGCAAAAGCACCCAGTTCTACATTGAACTAGAGAAGTGAGAGTGGGTAGCCTTGGCTTGTTTCATACAGCAGTGAAGAGGCCCACGCTCCCTCACCAGCAAATATGAAAACTGCTATAGTTTTTTGGTAGTGGGTCAATATTGGGCAGAATATTCCTAACTTGCCAAAAGTCACTGTCAGTAATGATACAGTGTTTTGTTGCACTGTTCTGCTACATTGATCTTTGTTAACCTGTTGCTATGATGTATTACATTAATTGTGTTGTTTTTAAAAAAAAGACTATCATTGTGCAATGGGTTGTTTTCCACAAACTGAGAGCAAGGCCTCATTGCTGAAGATGACTCCCACTGAACTCATTGAACATGGAGAGGCAGAGCTGGCTCCTACATTGAACCTTCATGCCCACATTCTAGTGTCTTCGACATGGGAAAGTTCTCTGCAGGCCACCAAAAGAGAAGCGTAAGCAGCATCCCAGTCGTAAAACCCTTGGCCTGCAATCTCTCCTACCTGAAAAATATACTATGGCAACGGTGATGGCACAAAGTTTGTGGGAATAACGAACTGATGTCTGATTTGACCTCAGGCCCACTCTAAGAGATGGAACCCATACCTGACACTGCTGAAGTGACAAAGAATCAGAGGCTATGTAGCCCAGAGACCTAGAGCAAAACCAAATGTTACTTGTCAAAAACAAATAAACCATAACAACAATAAAATGACTCCTAATGACATTTTGCTATACTCATAGGTCAGTGATTTATTCCGCCGTCATCAGAGAGACTTTTTCCTGCAGCTGATGTGAACAAATACATAGACCCCAAGCTAGACATTACAGAGAGGCAGGAAGGGAAGGGATAAATATTGGAATAACAGCTCTAAACAAGATGTCTCCATCAAATCCTCCCCTCAGAGCTCAGGGGACCCTGAGGAGGCAGAAGGATTTGGGGAGACAGAAGGGAAAGAGGACACCAGGAGAACAAGGCCCTCTAAAACAATGGAGGGAAGCTCATATGAACTCACAGAGCCTGAAGCAGCAATCACAGCATCTATAGAGATCTGCACCAGGTCTCCTGCATATATGCTATAGCTTTCAGTTAAGCACATTTATGCCCTTCTGAATGTGTGAATGTCTCTGATCCTTGTGCCTGCTCTTGGGGCTTTTAATTTTTCTTGTGGGCTCATCTTGTTCAACTTTGATATGATGGTTTTTGTTTTGTCTTATTATATTTTATTTTCTTACGTTTTGTGTTATCTCTTAGAAGCCTGTTCTTTTCTAGTGTGAGACAGAAAGGGAATAGATCCAGATGGGTGAGGAGGTGTGGAGAAACTGGGAGGAGTAGAGGAAGATGAAACAGTATTCATATTATATTGTATGAGAAAAGGATCACTACTCAGTAAAAGGAAAAATTAAATAATAACAATATTCAAGGAATTTGAAAAAGGACTATCATTGTATACCTGAAATAAATCCTACTTGGTCATGCTGTAAATTTCTGTTTTACATGATGTTGGATCTACTGACCTTCACTTAAGAACTTTTACATGTATATTCATGTGAGATATTGCACCTTTTTTCTTGTGTTAACATCATCTAGCTTTTGCATGACAATAATAGTTTCACAAAACGATTTAAGAAATTTATCTCTGTTTCTTCTCTTGATGTAACCTCTACATTTTTGGAAAGTCGTATTATCGTATTGATATTTATTCTGTTTGAAGTGTGTGGTAGAAATCGCCAATGAAACTATCTCAATCTAGAGATTTCTCTTTGGCCAGGGTGTTGAGCTCAAGCTCTTTGTTGGTTTAGAACATTCAGATTTTCTGATTCTCATGGAGGAAGTGGCTCTTTCTTCTGCATTGCTGGAGTCCTATGCTTAGAGTGCATGGCATTCTTTTATTCCTTTCTCATGCTTCTATGCTAATATTCCCTGGCTTTCTCCATTTGGGGGCTACTGAGAACAGAGGAGCAATAAGCATGAAGAGTAAGTATCTCTGTATTTGGAGATTGAGTCCCTTAGATATATGCCCAGGAATGCTACATCTGGATCTCATGGTAGATTTGTTTTCAGACTTCTGAGGAACTTCCACTGCGGCTGCGCTTGAATTCATGCTCTTATTTTCCATACCCAAAATGTCAACATTTGCTGTCAGTTTTTTTTTGTCCTTGCCATTATGACTGGGGTAATATGAAATATCAATTGTTTTTCATTTGTAGTTCCCTGGTAGATAAGTTTGTTGGGGATTTAAAAGGTATTTTTCAGCCATTTGTTTCTTTTGAGAAAAATCTGTTTAGTTTCATGCCTGAATTTTCAATTGGGTTGTTTAGGTTTTTTTTGTAGTTCTTTATATATTCTAGACACTAATTCTCTGTTAAATGTATATCTGGGAAAGGTTCTTTCTTTCTTTCTTTCTTTTTTCTTTCTTCTTCCTCCCTCAACTCTATATGCTGCCTTTTCACTTGAATGATAATATCCTTCATTGTGAACAAGGTTTTTAGTTTCCTGAACCCCCACATGAGAGTTGTTGGTTTTAATGCCCCTGTTACTGAAGTGCTAGCAAGAAAGTGCTTCGACGCTAAAGCTTATCATTTGCTTCCTCCTCTAATGTTAGTATCTTCTTCAAGTGCTTTTTTTAAAAATTTCATTTTTCTTGGTTAGATTTATTTATTCCAAATTATTTTCAAGACTCTTGTGAATGCAATTGTTTAACTGATTCTTTCTTGGTATGTTTTTTTCAGTATATAAGAAGGCTGCTGATGGTTATGTGTAAATTTTGTATCTCGCTACTTTGATAAATATGTCTATCAGCTGTAGGAGTTTTCTTGTGAAGTCTTTAGGGACTTTTATGTATAGAATCATATCATATAGAATCATATAGTATGCCAACACGGATATCCTGACTTCTCTCTTTCCTTTATTTGCTTCATTTGTCTTCTTTTTCTAGCTACGATGTCATATATTATGTTGAATAGGGGTAGAGTGAGTGGATATATTTTTTTATTCCTGATTTTAATAGACATGCCTTTGAGGCTTTTTTGAGCATGATATTGTCTCTAGGCTTGCTGTATGTTGCTGCTATTAGTGTTTTGGCTATTTGTATTTGACAGTCTTGAAGAAAACATCTTTCCTATATTGGTGTGCCTAAAATTCTGAATGTAAATCAATATCTATCATATCTCATCATTGTCAACTTAAAACATCTATCTAGACCTAAAAACATCTTAACCCTGAGACAACTATGCTTAATTTTAGAACTAACCTATCTGGTCTCCAACCCCATGAGAGACTTGAGAAGGAATAAGCTTGATTACCCGAGTATACCCGGAGTGCAGGTTAGTAGCTTTTCAAATGAGAAGATGACAGAGACAGTTTGCTACCTGAAGAGTCACCCAAAACTCTCTATAACATTTGAGCATCATCTTCAGCCTTCTGGCCCAATATATCTGAGAGACATATTTGTGAGGCAGGAACTGTTGAGGGCTTTCTTACCCTGTCTTGACAGAGTTTGGCCATTGACTCTGCCTCCATCCAAGCTTGCCCTTTTGAAAGCAGAATTATGTCTGTGGTAGAAACGAGGTCATTTTGCCCAGTGGCTTGTTTGCCACATTTGAAGCACATCTATAAGAAGGTTCTTTGGTGCTCATCATCCTCTTTGAGGTAGGTTGGGTGTTGCCAGGAGTTAACTTGTCTCATTGTCAGTGAACCTTTAACATAATGAAACATTTTTAAATGTCATATTCTGCATGTCTCTGAGGTTTTTGAAGACCTTATCTAACTATCCTACCTTATCTTTCTATAGAAGCATACTATCTGTTGCACCTAAGATGTATATTCTTGTGACAAAAATAGACTAGTAATTGATATGACCATGATTTGATCAACTGACAATTAACTTCTATATCTTATTTATCTTAAACAGCCTGGAATAGCACATTCAAAGTATTAGAAGTAAACCTTGTTCTGCACTCAGAGGAAGGTTAGCAGGTTACCAAGAAGAGACTTGATACCCTATGAGCATATACAGGGGGAGGAGGTCCCCCTCAGTCACAGACATAGGGGAGGGAAGTAGGGGGGAAGTGGGAGGGAGGGAGGAATGGGAGGACACAAGAAATAGGCTAACCATTGAGATGTAATATGAATAAATCAATAAAATATTAAAAAAGTAAACCTTGTATTATGATTGAATTATATGGGTACAATACCTCATGTTAGAGTAGAAATATATATATTGTGTATGTGAAGAATAATCTTAAATTTGAATTCTATACCACTGTATCTAAAATTAAACTTATTTTGCATCTATATGCAAAATTATATACCAGTGAATTAAAAATAACATTGTGAGTGACAACTAAGGTATTAAATTAAGAAGTAGATTAACTAATTTACTCTTTGTTCTATCTTCCCTATATATTTCTATATTCCCCCTTCTTTCTTTTCAACCCCATCTCCAAACATAGGAATGTAAGATAAAAGAACAGAAAGACATTCCTGAGTCCAACCTTGTTTTCTCTCTAAATAAGACCAATAACAATGTATAACCAATGCTCATTGAAAATAACCCACTGTAGTCCAAGAAAGCAACCAATCTGTCCCACCCTCATTAAAGGAAATGGAGCTTCATCTCTTAAGGTTTCTTCCAACTGATTTGGGATGAATAATACTTTTGTAGGGGCCCAAATAAAATTGGGGAAATGATTGAACAAGCTAGGAATAGCATTTGTGGTCCAGTTTCTAAATATTGAGAAATTCCAGGCTTAATTAGAGTCCTGTGTGAGACAGTCTGAAATGCTGGACCAATCGCAATTGGAAGCTTTCTTCAAAGCTGTCCTGGGAGCTGTCCTGTTCTGATGAGGCACAGCAACTGAAGCACTTGGTGCTGGAACATGAAGGATGCAGGATGTCCGTGTCCAGCATGCTGAGAGGAATGACTCCTGTCATGTCTTTTCCAATGTCAGTATCCAGTTCTTTCGTTCTGAAAACACATAGTTTCTCCCAAGCATTTATACAGTCCTAAAATTATAAATATATAAGATGTACATGATGTAGAGAACAATTAAGGCTGGTTTTCTGCTCTTTGTATGAGCAGAAAAAAAAAGACATCTGTAAATCTCCACTGATGCCATATGAAGAATGGCATCTAATAATAATTCATGGGGGTTCTGGAGCCAACAAGAAGCCTTGCCTATGCCTAGAGTTGCCTATGTCTCAGCCAGTCTCAGAGCTATTCCCATGTAGTGGGGTTATCAGTGTAAGTTACCTGCTTCTTCTGCAGTTTAAATTCTTCACATCCTGATTGTGTCCCTCTTTCTCATCTCATCCCAATACCCCTTCCCTCCCTTATCCCCTCTCCCTCCCTCCCTTAGTCCTCAGAAAGGGGGTCCCCTCCTCCCCTAACATCTGACCTCAGCCTATAAAGTCTCATCTGTACTACCTGTAACCTCTTCCTCTGTAGCCTTGCAAAGCTGCCCTGTCAGGGGGAAGTGATCAAAGTTAGGCGGCAGAATGCATGTCAAAAGCAGTCCCTGTACTCCACATTGTGGGACCCATAAGGAGACTGAGCAGAGGGTCTAGGTCCACATCATACATAGTCCTTGGGTGATGTTTCAGTCTCTGTATTGTAATGTTGTTACCCTGTTTTATGTGACTAATATCCGCTTATGAGTGAGTATATACCATGCGTGTCTTTCTGGGTTTGGGTTGCCTCACACAGGATGGATGGACACTTGATATTTGACAAAGAAACCAAATCTATACAATGGAAAAAAGCATCTTCAACAAATGGTGCTGGTCTAACTGGATGGCTACATGTAGAAAAATGAAAATAGATTCATATCTATCACCCTGCATGAAGTTGAAGTCCAAATGGATTAAAGACCTCAACATAAAACCAGACACACTAAATCTGCTGAATAGCCTTGAGCTCATTGGCACAAAAGACAATTTCCTGAACAGAACACCAACAGCTCAGGTCCTAAGGCCAACCATTAATAAATGGGACCTTATGAAACTGAAAAGCATCTTTAAGACAAAGGACACAGTCAACAGAAAAAATGACAGCCTACAGACTTGAAAAAGATCTTCACTAACCCTACATCTGACAAAGGACTAATATGCAAAATATATAAAGAACTCAAGAAATTAAACACCCCCAAACCAATTAAAAGTGGGGTACAGAATTAAACAGAGAATTCTCAACAGATGAATATTGAATGGCTGAAAAACACTGAAAGACATCCCTAATTATCAGGGAAATGCAACTCAAAAGGACTCTTAGATTCCATCTTACACCTATCTGAATGGCTAAGATAAAAAACTCAGGTGACAGCACATGCTAGTGAGGATGTGGAGAAAGGAGAACACTCCTTCACTGCTGGTGGGAGTGCAAACTACTTTGGAAATCAATCTGGTGCTTTCTCAGGAAATTGGGAATAATTCTGCCTCAAGACCCAGCCATACCACTCTTGGGAATATATCCGAAAGATGCCACACCATACAACAAGGACATTTGTTCAACTATGTTCGAAATAGCCAGAATCTGGAACAACCTAGATGTCCCTCAGCCAAAGAATGGATAAAGAAACTGTGGTACATTTACATAATGGAATACTATTCAGCTATTAAACACAAGGAAATCTTGAAATTTTTGTCTTTTTTAAAGTTTTGATATAAATCTTAAATAAACCCATATGGGCCTACCACTTTTTGTTTGGGAGTTCTTTGTTTAATTTTGTTTTTAATTGTTGTATCCATCTCATTACTTATGAAGAGTTTATGTTACTATTAATCTCATCTTGTTTTTACTTTGGTGACTAGTTTTATGTCAACTTGACACAAGCCAGAGTCATGTGAAAGGAGCAAACCTCAATCAAGAACACCTCCATAAGGGCATTTTCTTAATTAGGGGTTGATGGAAGAGGCCCCAGCCCACTGTGGGTGATGCCATGCCTGGCCTGGTCATCCTGGGTTCTATAAGAAAGTAGACTGAGCAAGCCAAGGGAAGCAAGCCAGTAAGGATCACGCCTCCATGGCTCTGTATCAGCTCCTTTCTCCAGGTTCCTGCTCTGTGTCAGTTCCTACCCTGAATTTCTTCAAGGATGGACAATGATGAGGAATTGTAAGCCTTTCCTTCACAATTTGTTTTTTGGTCATGGTGTCCTGTCACACCAATAGAGACCCTAAATAGGACAGCAGGTTATGTTCACTAAGAAATCAACCTACTTTCATCTTGGTGTATTAAATGTTTTAGAAGAATGTCTTTCAACCCTTTGGATTTCGTTGATATCATTTGCAGTGTCTCCTTTTTCGTCTCTAGTTTTATTAATTTTGATCTTTTCACTTTTTTGGTTAATTTGGCTAAATGTTTTTTAATCTATTAAAAGAACTAACTCTTTTCACTTGTTCTTTCCTTTTTCTTTTCATCTCTGTTTTGCCCTTGGCTTTTATGGCCTCTTCGGGTCTGTTGCTTTTGTGTATTATTTGTTATTCTTTTCCAGATCCTTCATATGCATCATTTAGATATTAATGTGAAATCTCTCAAAAAACTTTAATATAGGCACTTCCCTTGTAGCATTGCTTTTGTAGTGTCCTGTAGATTTTGATATGTTTTGTTTTCATTTTCACTCAGTCCTAGGAATTTTGAATTTTCTTCTTATTTTTCTTGGCTTAATTATCATTCAGAAGTATTTTTAGATTCCATGAGTTTGTGAACTCTCTGTAGTTTCTGTTCCCGGTGATAGCTAGCTTTATTCCTTTGTGGTCAGATAGCATGTGGGATGTTGTTTCAATTTTCCCAAATCTGTTGAGATTGACTTTGTGCTCTAATATGTGGTGAACTTTGTCGAAGGTTCCATGGGCTGCTGAGAGGAACGCATACTCTTTGTGTCTGTGTGTAATGTTCTGTCTGTGTCTCGTCAGCCCATTTGACTTGTCCTGCCATTAAGCTCCAGTGTTTCTCCGTTTAGTTTTTGTTAGGATGACCTGACTATTGGTAAGAATGGAGTAGTGACGTGCCCCACTGTGAGTGTGCTGGGGTTAACCTCTGGTTTTAGATCTAATATTTCTTTCAGGAAATTGGATACATGTGTCTTTGATGTGTTTATATTTACATTTGTAATACCTTCTTGGGGACTTGTTCGTTTAATGAGTATGAAGTGAGATTTCTTATCTTTATTAGATTTGGTCTGAAGTACATTTTATTTCAAATTTTAAAATAGCTAAACAAGCTTGTTTCTTAGTTCCTCTTGCCTAGAATACCCTCTTCTATCCTTTTACGGTAAGGTGGTATGCTTGTTGAAGGTAAGGTATAGTTTTCAGACGTAGCAAAAATGGGTCTTGTTTTCTAATCCAATCTGCTAGTCTGTGTACCTTTATTGGGGAATTGATACCATTAATAGTTAGAGTTATTATTGAGAGATATATATCAATTACTGTCCTGTTCTTGATTTTGTGATGTTTTCTGACACTTTTTTCCCTTTAGAAAATTTGAATATTTATTAGGGATAACAGAAGATGAAATAACATATTGGATTAAAAAAACTATAATAAAGAAATTTGCATTTGAAGAAAAGTAAATATTTGTTTTAATTTTACGGTCATTTATTTTTAATTATAAGATAAATTGACAACATAACTGCACTCTGAAAATGCACATAAATCTGATATTTTTGTTTTTTTGTTTCTCTCTGTTAGCCTAGGCTGTCCTGGACTTGCTTTCTAGACCAGGCTGGCCTTGAACTCACAGCCATCCACCTGCCTTTGCCTTCTGAGTGCTGGGATTAAAGGCATGTGCCATGACGCCTGGGTCATGAATCTGATTTTTGATTAGTAAAATCTTACTCATCAATAATTTAACTACTAAACTGATAAATCTCAGAGCATTTATGTTAAAATCTTATTAACATGCCCACATCCTGCTTTTCTTTTTATTAGTTAAACATTTTTTATTTTTACATATATTTTTATATTATTATACATATATACAATAGATTATCTATACTAAGAACCATGGCATAATCAGGAATTATATAAATGTTACATTCTTAGTGTTTTGGCTATTTGTATTTGACAGCCTTGAAGAAAACATTTTTCTTTTCTTGGTGCATTTAGAATTCTGAATGTAAATCAATCTCTATCACATCTTGTCATTATCGACTTAAAACATCTATCTATACCTAAAAACATCTTAACCCCTAAACAACTAAGCTGTATTGTAAAACTAAACTATCTGGTCTCCAACCCCATCAGAGACTTGAGAAAGAATAAACTTGATTAACTGAGTGTGCCCGGAGTGCTGGTTAGTAGCTTTCCAAATGAGAGGATGACAGAGACAGTTTGCTACCTGAAGAGCCAGCCAAAACTCTGGCCCAATATATCTGAGAGACATATTTGTGAGGCAGGAACTATTGAGGACTTGCTTACCCTGTCTGACACTTTTTTTTATTTGCTTTTCTGATATTGCTTTTCCCCCCCTGTGATTTCCTCGGTTTGTTTAACCCTCTCTTTACACCAAAGTATTCCTTCAAGGATAATTTGTAGAGCTGGCTTGGCAGTCATAAATTCCTTTAGTCTACATTTTTCTCGAGTGTGGAAGAGGATTGAAGGATAGAGTCTCATAGTTTAGTCTTAATGGCCTGGGATTCATAGAGATTTGCTGCCTCTCCCTGGCATGTACCAATATGCCTGGCTCTTTTACTCTGTTTTCTATTATGAAAAGTTTTTCTTTTTCAATTTAATAGATAGATTTTTTTATGGGTTTTCACAGTCTTGTTTTCCAACTGTCATTTTTCAGAGCTTAGAATGCATCTTTCTGGCCCCTTTTCTCTTGCAAAGTTTCTGTTAGTATTCTAATGAGCTTTCCTTTTTAAGTGACTTGAAAATCCCTTCAGCTGTCAATACCCCCTCTTTATTCTTTGTTTTTAAATGTTTTAATTATAAGATGCCATGAAATTCTTCTCTGTTGTTATTTGGTGTGGCTGTAGGCCCCTCATTTCTGGATGGATATCTCTTGCTATGTCTGGCAAATTTTCTTCTATAATTTTATTGAAAATATTTTCTATGCCTTTGCTGTGATGTTCTACCCTGATTTTTGTTGTTGTTGTTAAAGATTTATTTATGTATTTATTTATTTATTTATTATTTATACAGTGTTCTGACTGCCTGCCCACCTGCAGGACAAAAGAGGACACCAGATCACATTATAGATGGTTGTGAGCCACCATATGGCTGCTGGGAATTGAACTCAGGACCTCTGGAAAAACAGTCAGTGCTCTTAACCTCTGATTTTTATCATCTAAAGGGTAGGTCTTTTATGGTGTGTCATTGAGCATACTGTAGGTGCTTCTTGCTTCTGGAGGAGAAGGATTGGACTTTGAAATCAATGATCCCAACGTCTTGTTTTTCACTCAGGGGCAACTTAGAGCTCTCAGGGTGAGGCCTGAGGCCCAGGCACTAGGCCAGGTTCCTGGTCTTGCCTGGGAAGGTGCTAGAATTTAGCTCTTTTAGAATGAGATCGCTGGTAGCAAATGGCAGCGGAGACGCAGAGACTCCGGAGTTCCACAAGTCCGCGACGATACCAAAAGTGTTACAGCCTTTTGTCTACCTGTGCTAAGCATGGCGGAGGAAACAGGCAGATGTTTGAAACTGGCTGGCAGGCAGGTCCTGTGAGACACATGCCCAGCACCTTAACTGGTGGTTAGCACCAATCCTGCTGAGATGGAGCAGACTTCATCATCTGCCAACGCGGCTCTGCCATAGCTGCTTTGACTACCTTAATCAGCAGTCAAGCTTTGGGCTTTCAGTGGCAATCCTTCACCAGAATAAATGGAGTCTCAAAAGGTCATTGTGGGGAGAAAGCACACCAGGAAGCCTTTGTTTATAAACCTTGGGTAGTGGGGAGGGGTTTGTGGGTGAATGTGTCTGATTTGTTAGGGCTAGAGGTACCAGGATACTTAATGACCTTTCAGTGGTACAGCACTTCATTTACATGCAGTAGCACAGAGGGAGGTTCTAAGGCAAGAAAGAAAACACAGTACTTAATTACCCTATGGGTAGGGGAAGAACTTCTAGGTAAGATTAAAGATCATTTGCTTAAGGCTAGGATCCTCTTAGCCTTAGGGTGGGATATTTGGATATTTACAGGAATCCCCAGGTGCTTGTTGAATAGGTTTCTTATCAGGAAAGGGTTGGGTCTGTAAGCTTCCTTGAGGCTATGTGTGACTGTGGTCTATCTTACAAGATCTAGGGGTCCCAGATAAGGAGAAGAGAGATCCCCCACCCTGCAGGAAAGGGCACCAATCTTAACAGATTAGCTCCATTGGCTATCTGGATATGCCAGACTTTGACCTCTCCAGCAGCATGTCACAATGGTGTTCCAGATCTCTCAGAATTCTTTTTTTTTTCTTGAATTATCATTTACCTTTACTGAGTAATCGTATTTTCTGCCTTGTCTTCCAGCCCTGCTGCTCTTTTGTCTTCCTGATCCATTCTACTGGCAAGTTTTTACACAGAGGATTTTATTTGCCTATTGGTTTTTTTTTTTTTCTGCATCCTTTTAGTATGGCCTTTTTTCAACATTGCTATCACTATGTTGATTTTTCTTTCTTTTCAAAATTTCACATAATGCGTTTTGCTCATGCTCATCCCATAATCTGCTCTTTAGCCTCTCCCAGCTTCATCTCACCTCCCTACTCCCCTCAAATGTGTGTCCTCTTCATTTTAATAATCCATCTAGGACAATTTGTATTTCTCATATACTCCTTGGTATGGGTCTATTTATTGGAGAATGGTCACTTACTAGGAACCACACCCTCAAAGAAAACTTGACTCCCCTTGCCTGAGCCGCCATTGAATGCCCATAGCTTTTCGTCAGTTAGGATGGGGAACTTGTGAACCCTTTTCTCTTCCGTGCTAGAAAGCTGATGGGCAGGATACTGTGCACCATGAGCTCCTGAGTGTAGCTGTTCTGTTATGTCCAGGGATACTGCTTTACCCCGGTCTTTTCTGATATCTGGCTCTGAGATTGTTTGAAGTTATTCTTTATAAAACTGTGTTTGTCTCTCTTAGTTTATTTATTACCCCAGCTATCAGACAAATAACTGAGACTCTTATATTTGTTCATAAAGCTTTACAACACAATCTTGAGCAGTTTAAGTCTGTTTTCAACCTTCTCTGTTATCTTGATTCCATCTTTGCCTAGACCCCCAAGTTACTTACTTTTTAGTTCTTTATTTTCTCCAACTGAATCTTCTTCATCTCTCCTGCACCTCTGCCTGTGGCCGAGTCCCCTGCTGAATCCTCTAACTCCTCCTCCCCTGGCTGGCAGGAAGCCCAGCCCTATGATAGTTGCCCCCCCCTCTGTGTGTGTGTGTGTAGAATAACCACAAAAGGAGACTTTTGTGGTTGAGCATTCCACAGATGGTAAGATCTGAGGATGGCACTAATCTTTTATTGACTTCCTCATTTCATTCATCTCTTTGCTTTTGCTACCTTGGAGTATAGTCGTGTCTTCTTTTGAGTTATTTGAACATTCTTATAATCATTCTTTTTAATTTTAAAAATATTTTTAGATCATAATATAATTACCTTATTTTCCTCTTCTCTTTCCTTCCTTCAAACCCACTGTGTTGCAGCCCACTTAGTCTCTTTCAAAATCACAGCCTCTTTCTTCTTTAAATGTTTTTTTTATGCGTGATGGTAGTGGTGTGCATGTATTTGTCTGTCTGTGTGTGTGTGTGTGCACGCGCACACATGTGTGTATTCTTAAATACATCAATGTAACCTGCTCAGTTTGTATAATGTTACTTCTTTGTATGCATTAATGGTTGGCTATTTGGTATTAGATAACCAATTGCTGTACTGTTTTTCAAAATTTCAGCATATCTTAGTTTCCTGCAGTTTTCTGTTTAGAGTTGAGCCTCTTGGACTTCTCCGCATCCATGTTAGCATGTCTTTTGGTGATGTGCTTACTCAGGTCATGTTTAGGCAGCTATCTTGCCAGGACGTTGTGAGTATACCATCCGATCTCCCTAGGAGAAGTAATCAGATACCAGTCTCCCTGTTCCTATGGCTCTTACAATCTTTCCTTCTCTTCTTCCATAATGATTCCTCAGCCTTAGGTGTGGGATTATATGTAGATGTGTCAGTTAGGACTGGGCTCCACAACTCTGCATTTTGATTGGCTGGTTTTCTGTAGTGAATTCTAGCTATCGCAAAGAGAAGTTTCCTTGATGAGGAGGATGAGAACCACACTTCTTGAGTAGATGAGTAAATATTTAAAACGTAGATAGCTATTATACCAATTTAGTGACGTGATGGTTGTAGACTTTCCTCCAGTAACTAAGGACTAGTCTTAGAATAGCTGAAATGCCCATTTCCCTCTTGGGGCTGGTTCAGGAAGTTCTTGGACAGTAACGTGGACCAAAACAAGGGAAACTGAGGCCCGCATTTTCTACAGGAGGACAAAGTGGGCTGGGCTCTTAGATCAGAACCTCTGGGAATTATAACCACACTCTACTATCTTCATTTTAAAAGTAAGAACACAGTGCTGGGCTGCTCTATATTAATTGTGCTTTATGTAGTTTGAAATGCTTCCCTTTCATTATTATTTAACTGTGTGGTTTTTATTCCCTTGACGATTTCCTCTTGGACCTGTGAATCATTTAGAAATTTGACTTTTAATTCCCCCCTTTAAGTTCTTCCTGTTACTGACATTTAGTTCAAATCCATTGTGGTCAAAGGAAATAGTTCATATGATTTTAATCCCTTTACATTTGCTGAAGCTTATGTTATATCCCTGGGTACAGTCTGCCTGAGGATTGTTTAGTGGTGTGTACATTCTCCTGTGTTGGAAACAGTGTTGCATACATACCAACTGTGCCCCGTACTATGTTCTTCATGGCTGCTATTTCCCTGCTGATTTTGTCTAGTAGTTTTGTCATTTGCTGGATATGGAGTCTTATGCTTGGCAATAGTGTGGTGCCTTCCTTGTCTTTCTTTCATCAATATCACGTTTGCTACAAATTCTTTCCAGTTGTCTTATTTGGGGTGCAAACTTCCAGCCATTCCTTTGCCCTTTTTTGTATTTCTAACACAGAGTCTCATATATAACGTGGGCTTCCAGCAGACATTCCTGAGTGCCCGAGGAAGTTAAAATCAAGTAGGAACATCAATGAAAGACAGAGCAGATCACACTTCCTCACGCTGTGCTCGCCCCCTGGTTGTATAAATTATGCATCACATAGTTTTTAATTAAGTTTTCTTCGTTCTTCATTTATTTTCCTTAGCATCGACTTGAACATTTTTACAAGAAGAAGAAAAGCTTACTAGAAAGAGCGTGGAGTTTCTACTGAGACAGATTTTTATCTTAAATATAAGCCCCATGACCAAACAGATCATTTAGTCTCTTCAATTTTCAGCTTTCCTAGTTTGGAAATGAAAACGATGGCAGTCTATTAATTAAGGAATGGTTGGTGGCTGGTGGCAGAGACTCTGGCTCAAACAATAAGTATTGTCTTATTTAACATGAAAGTCCTGAAGTAACTTGTATTGTGGCTTGAATCATGGGAGAAGTTACTTTCACCACAAGGGAATGAATATATTTTCTTTCCCTCTTCTCCTCCCTCCCACCCTTCTTTCTTTCTTGACTCATCCCCTTGTACCGTCACATCACACCTCACTGGGAATCTAGTTACATTTCTTTGTAGTCCTGATTTTACTTCCATCTGAGAAGCAAAAATGGCCTTCATTGTTCCAGACCTCATGTCTACTCATTTCCCTTCCTGATTTCCACTGAAATATTAGGTCATTTTTTTTTTTGAGTAACTTTGACTATAGCTTGTTTCCCAAAAGTGCTCCAGACTGTGAGTCACATATTTTTCACTAATAAAGACTTCTTTCATTGGTATTGTCCCACTGCATCTCATTCAGTTTCCACACCTGCATTCTGAGATTGATGTTGCTCTTGTGTATGTGTGCTGAGGGATACAAACCAGGCCTATGTGCATGATTTGGCACTGAGATATATCCCAGACGTTGGTGTGATTAGATTGTGCCTTACTGTGTAGCCCAGGCTGGCTTGGAATTTGTGATCTTCCTACCTCTTCCTCCAAGGTCCTAGCATTACCAACACATGTTGCCATGCTTATCTAACATTAGTCTTTCTCAGCCAAGAAAGATTGCCACTTGTAAGGGACAGAAGGTAGAGATTGAATTCAACTAAACTTTTACTTATTTTGAGCCCATGTGGTTATTTAATTTTAATGACATTTTTATTGAAAATAAGATTTTTCAATCCCTCTCTCTCCCTCCCTCCCTCTCTCTCTCTCTCTTTCTCTCTAGGATAAAAACAGGCATTTAAAAATAATAAAATAAAATTAGGTAAAAATAAACACATCAGAATAAGACAAAACAGAATAAAAAGTCCCAAAGAAAAAAAACTGAAAAAACAAATATAGACTAGAGACACAAAACCCACACAGAAATCCCATAAGAACACAAAACTAGAAACCATGAATATATACATGAAGGACCTGAAAGGAGAATAATGCCCTGACAAATCAGTATGAAACAAAGACCCTCTAAAAACCCTACTGAGTTTATTTTGAGTTGCCCATCTACTGTTGGACATGGGGTTTGGCCTTAAGAGTGGTTTATATATCTAGAAAGACTCCTTGGATCAAAGTAATTTTTCATTTGTGAGTGTTTATCAATTGGACATACCTTCTGGGTTAGACTTGGGGGCTTTTGTTCACTTCCACTTTCAGGGCTAGGACCCCATCTAGCTTAGACCTGTAAAAGCCCTGTGCATGCTGTCACAGTCTCTGTAGGTTTGTGTGTGTATTTATCTGTCCTGCTGTGTTACGCAGGCTTTGTTTCCCTGGTGTCCTTCATCCTCTCTGGCTTTTATGTTCTTTCTACCTTCTCTTTTCCAGGGTTCCATGAACCCTGTTCCAAGGTCTCTCATGCTCTGCACATTGTCCAGCTGTATGTGTCTGTGCTTATTTCCCCCTACTGCAGGAGGAAGCTTCTGTGATGTCGGCTGAGCAAGACTCTGATCTCTGAGTATGTTAGAATGTTATGAGGGGTTATTTCATTGCTACATTTCATTATCAGAACTGTCATATGTGTTTTTCCTATAAGGCCCTGGCCTGCCTAGTCTTAGGTTCTTGACCATCCAGGCAGTGTTGGGAATGGGTTCCATCTCATGGAGTGGACCTTAACTCCAATCAGATAGTGGCTGGTTACCCCCACTAACTTTGTGCCACTATTACACTTGCAATACTGATCCTGGCAGTCAGCTCACCATTGTAGATCAAAGAATTTGTAGCTGGGTTGGTGTTTACCTTTCTCTTTCAGTAGCATGCAGAGCATGTTCCACTACCATGAACACTAGTTAATAGGCGTGAAGGCTTTAGGTAGGCACCAGTTTGATTTCTTCATGTTCAAAGAGTAGTGTAGGTGTTCTCTTTAGCAGTAGGGACCAACCTTGGCAATATCTATACCAAAGCTATAACCTTGGGAATAGCCTAGCTTGTTTGGCCTTTCCTATTGGCCACAGGACCTTTATGTCTGTGTTAATTCTGTTCTGTTCAGAAAGTCTTTTCCAGTGTCAATGAGTTCAAGGCTGTTCCACACTTTCTCTTCTACCAGTTTCAGATTACATCTCAATTGTTATCCCCTCACTTGTATCTTCCTGTTCCCCCTCCCTCCCTCTTTCATCCTATTCCCCTCCCCTAGGTCTGTGATAGAAGGAGTCCTCCTTCCCCACTATAAGATCACAGCCAATCAGGTCTCTTCCTGGTAGCCTGCTTACTCTTCCTCTGAGTGTCACCAGATCTAGCCACCAAGGGGAAGTAGTCAAATAGGGGACATCAGAGTTCATGTCCAAGTCAGTCCCTGCTCTCCACACAGTTGTGGAGAATGTGCTGTCCATTGGCTAGATCTGGATAGGGGTTCTAGGTTTATTGCATGCATTTTCCTTTTTCGATATAGTAGTTTGAGCTGACCAGCCTTGGTCCAGATCCACCAGCCTTAATGGTCTTCTTGTAGGTTTCTAGGACCCTCTGGATCCTTCGATTTCCCCATTCTTCTTTACCTCTCTCACTTAGCATCCCAATAGGAAGTCCCAGTATCTATCCCAATTTCCAGGTAAGTGAAGGCTTTCAGGGGACATCTCTGTTGGGCTAGTGTCCAATTATAAGTGAATATATGCCATGTGTATCTTTCTGGGTCTGGGTTAACTCACTCAGGATGATTATCTCTAGTTCCATCCATTTGCCTGCAAATTTCAGGATTTCCTTGTCCTTAATAGCTGAGTAGCATTCCATAGTGTAAATGTACCACAGTTTCTTTATCCATTCTTTGACTGAGGGACATCTAGGTTGTTTCCTGATTCTGGCTATTACAAATAAGGCTGCTATTGAATATGGTTGAGCATATGTTCTTGTTGTGTAGTGGAGCATCTTTTGGATATATTCCAAGGAGTGGAAAAGCTGGGTCTTGAGGTAGCCCTGGTCCCAGTTTTCTGAGAAAGCACCAGATTAGTTTCCAAATTGGTTGTACAAGTTTGCATTCCCATCAGCAATTAAGGAGTGTTCCTATAAGAAAAGAGAATTTTTGGAATGACTTTATTTTTTTTATGGCTGATTGAAGCCAGTTGTCTCTGGAGATCAGAAAGTTGGTCTGATAAGGAGCACAGAGGGATTTCTGAGGCAACAGGTATGCTTTATAATTTCCTTTTAGTGAAAGTAACTCAAAAGTATGTGGTTGTCAAAACTTATCATGCTAAACGTGTAAGGGCTTTGTTTTTTTATTATATGGAAATTGTACAGCAATAAAATTCATTACAGAATAGAGTAGAAAATTAAATAAGAAAGGTAAAGACAGAGCAAATTGGAAGATTACTTCTGATGTTTAAGCCATTTCATAGAGAGAAGTTTGGATCCAGGTCACCTGTTTACATAGCTGGGAATCAGTAAAGCAGGTGTCCAGGAGCTGTGCCCTGACCATAGTGTGGCCTCTCTGTTCTAGTGTCTATTGACACATGACAGCATAAGGAATAAGGAATGTCCATAGCCAGTGCAAGGATTTCTAGTATATACTGGTGCAGTTGGACCCAGGCGATAGACCCATAATTAAGTAACTCATGAGAAATACGGAGGAATAACCTCTTGTGAGGGTGGGTTCAAGGCACAGTTTAGGTCATTTGTTCTGTGAGTGAAATAAGATGAGACTATTTACACCTGGAGGACTTTCTCAATTGAACCTGATGGTGTGATGTCCCTGATGTCTGTAAAATTGTGAGTCCAAGTCCAGAGGTGGGTAACAGCAGGTCTGAAGTGCATGGAAGAAGAAACAAGAAACCCGACCTCCTACCGATTGGAGGAGGAGGAGCATCCCAGGAGCCTTCTGCTCAGGACACTCTGTTTTTTACTTGTAAACATGTCCCATCATGAAATGTTGAGTTCTTTCCTGGAAGGGCTGTGTCCAGACATTATAGGTCCTCACATGTGCAATTCAAGGGACCTTGTATAATCAGAATAGAAATGAAAGCATCATGTAATGAAGGCACACGAGCATGGGATTACATGGACATTGACTGTGTGCCGTGTTTATATAGAGTTAATAGAGACTTCATCTTTATCATTCTCTTGGTAAAAAAAGCCTCTGTGTATGATGACTTTGACACAATCTGCATCTTTATTGCCTCACCCTCCTCCCCAAGCTCTTTTGCTTCCCTCAAGCTCTACCCTTTACCTTTCTCCTTGAATTGACCAATCTGATCCTCCTGAGCCATTTAGGCCCATGTCCATTTTTTATAACAACAAAAAAGACATAGTATCTCTTGAAACGAGAAACACAGGCATAATATAACCAATATATATATGCATAATTAAAAATCACTATAACGCCCTACTTATAAGGAAAAATAAAATGAAGGGTATTTGTTATAAAGTTTTATGCACACTAGCATATAGACACACCAGTATGCAGTGCTTTGCCATGACCAGAGCAAAAAGCCAAACATGAATCCGTGACATACTAGCTTCTTACTCCTTTACTACAGCTTTACAGGGTACGCCACTTTATTTTTGCTGATCACTTTGAATGCATTTTTGGCTCTATTTTTTTTCTTATAAAATATTGACATTTACTGCAAATTCAGAGATCCCTTTCAAAACCAAACCATCTTGTGTTTTATACAATCCTACAACTGAACAATTTCATATCATTTCTGAACTGTCTTTGAATATATACACACGTTTTACATAAGTTGTGTACAATAGTATACAATATAAATGCATGGTTTTGTGTGTCACTACATGTCATTGTAAAGATTATTTTTCACTTTAAAATGTCTAGGAGGGGAAACACAGTTATATTTAAGTTGCACTTTGCTGCTTTAAATGTGTTATATTCCACAGGTAAACTGTACCACAATAGCTTACAGCCACAAGTTTACATGCAGATATTCAACTTCAAATCAGTATCTCTGTTCTGGTTATGATAAAATAACAGACCAGATTTAATCTCTCACATTACAAAACTGAAAACCTGAAGAAGGTATACAAATTAACATTTGTAAATGTGAAGAAATATGTCTATATATAATATATATGTCTATATATAATATATGTCTATATATTATATATGTCTATATATATATATTATATCCATTTTTGGCTCTATTAAGCAAAAGATATCTCCTTAATTCTGGATTTGCCTATCTTCTAAAATTCCAAAGGGCAGACAATAGCCCTCCTTTTACCCTTTCCAGAAACTTGTGTTGTCATCTACTTACTCCGGACATGCTTGATATCCTAGACTGTTTGAACCCCCAGGATCCCACACACACTTAGTTTGCTCCGTCTGTACCATATCCTTGCCAGCTGATGTCTAACCCAATTAATATTATTCTGTTCACTCTCTGTGTCCATAGCAGAATTTACATGATTTCAAGCTGACGTAGGTGTTGTCTCTATGACTCTAAGATGTTTGAAGAAGCAAAACTGAATCACAAAGTGTATTTGAATTAGTTTTGTTGGAGTCTGAGTTTCTTCCTTTTCTAGGAAATTTACCTTGGGCGAGTCTTTTAAATTTATGCCTCAGTTTCCTTAAGTGCAATGTACAGGTAATCACATTACTTAGAGAGCTCCTGAGGGGATAAAATGACAAATTGCATTTTGAAAAAAAAAAAAAGGCACTTTGGAAACTACTTGTATGAACTGGAACACACTAAGTACTTTCTTAATTAAACTGTGATTTCAGAATATATGTTTCTAGTTCCTAGGCAGACAAGTACAGAACATGACCACTATTTTTTTTTATGAAATGTTACATGGTAGACATTTTAGTCTTTGAGGATTGTGTGGTCTCCTCTGTAGCTTCTTGCTCTCTTTTGGCATTGAGGAAACACATTTGTTGAACACGTGCAAATCCATGGGCATACCTGTGCTTCAATACAATTTTATTTCAGGTTGGGAAGGTAGCTCAATGATGCAGCACATGCCTAACATGTGTGAGGTCCTTGCTTCAATTCATAGTACCACAACGGATCACAACAGTATGCAATGGGTCACTCTTGTGCTAGAGGGTGAAGCAGCAGAAAAGACTTTCCTGAAAATGAGGCCGCTAGAGGCTTAGTGACACACAGCAGCTAGAGTCTTGGTGACACACAGCAGCTAAAGGCTTACTGACGCACAGCAGTTAGGGGCTTGGTGATGCACAGGGGCTGGAGGCTTGGTGATGCACAGGGGCTGTAGGAATGGTGATGCACAGCAGCCAGAATCTTGAGCTCTGTGCCTTTTCATTGTTCTTTCTTTAAATGAAAACTGGGTATTTTACAATCTGTTCTACCCAACATTTGATAGAGCTCTCATCTTTGTACTCACGGCCATCTTGGTGTTGCCAATGCTCCTGTTCTAGCTCAGCTTCTTTACAAGCAAGTGTTGACGTAGAGAGGGTGTCTTGTGGTACACATGGTGTGATGCTCGCTAAAGACTTTGAAAGATGTAGGGCTAATGCTGTCTGTGTGTTGTGGGAGATTTTGAAACTCCCTAAATTCAGATTTGAAACTTAATCCCCAGTGTGATGGCATCAGGGAGTGATGGGGTTATAGGAGGCAGCCCCAGGAGTTAGTTTAGTGCCCTTTTAGGGACAGACAAGACCAGCGGTCACCTGCCATGTGCGATGCAGCTAAAAGGCACCATGTGTGAGCCCAGAAGCTGTATCTCACCAGACACTGAGCCATGGCACGCTGATCTTGGGCTTCTCAGCTCTGATCTTCAGGAAGTAAGTTTCTGTGGCTTATGATCTACTCTACTTGTGAACTTTTACCACCCTGAGTAGACCACAGTACTCTAGAAATCTAAGTGACACCAAAGTGAACCAAACATCTTTCTTTTAATACATCGTTTGTGTTTGTTCTTTTAAAATTTTTTTACTTTTATTTTATTTTTTGTGTGTTGTTTTCCTTTATTAATTTATTCTTGTTACATCTCAATGGTTATCCCATCCCTTGTATCCTCCCATTCTTCCCTCCCTCCCATTTTCCCCTTATTCCCCTCCCCTATGACTGTTCCTGAGGGGGATTACCTCCCCCTGTATATGCTCATAGGGTATCAAGTCTCTTCTTGGTAACCTGCTGTCCTTCCTCTGAGTGCCACCAGGTCTCCCCCTCCAGGGGACAGGTCAAAGGTGAGGCACCAGAGTATGTGAGAAAGTAATATCCCACTCAGTGGCGCAATCGGTTAGCACGTGGTACTTTTATTTTATTAATTTATTCTTATTACAACTCAATGATTATCCCATCTCTTGTATCCTCCCATTCCTCCCTCCTTCCCATTTTCCCCTTACACCCTTCCCCTATGACTGTGACTGAGGGGGACTTCCTCCCCCTTTATATGCTGATAGGGTATCAAGTCTCTTCTTGGTAGCCTGCTATCCTTCCTCTGAGTGCCACCAGGTCTCCCCATCCAGGGGACGTGGTCAAATATGAGGCACCAGAGTACGTGTGAAAGTCAGACCCCTCTATCCACTCAACTGTTCTTACTGTCTGGATTCCTATGGGCAGTGAGAACTCCATAACATGAGTCAGGAGGAAACAGAACAGCCATCAGATCTTTAATGAAGAACTGGGAACACTAGGGAATACACATACGCATTTTCCTCTGCAGTGTTGAAGATCACACCCAGAGCATTTGGACATCCTATCGGGAATGTTTGAGCTACCAAAAAAAAAAAATCTGCAGAACAGGACTATAGGTCACGTCCTTAGAGAACACCTGAAACCCACAAGGAACCACAGCCAACACACTGTACATACTGTTAAATACTCACCTGTGCATACATATGTGTGCATTATTGTGGAAGTACCAATCTACTGCATTTTAAACCAAATTTCCTTAACAATTTTCCCAAGCCATAGATGGCCCAATCCCATTGCAGCCCTATACATCTTATATTGGACGTATATTTGGTCTTCAGAGAGACAGCTTTATATAAGAATAGTGCAATCAGAGATCGTTTTTTTCCTTGAAGGTATGGGCTTTTTTTCCCCCACTTAATTCAGGAGGAGTGTTGAACCCATTTCTGCCTGCAAAAATGAATGGCCCATCAGTTTTGTGCTGGTGGCTCTAGGGCCATCAATCCACAGAATCCAGCAATCACTCACTGACTGTGGCCCTAGATGGAATTTCAACTCCACTAGACACATGCTCTGGGGATGCTCTGGAGGAAGTGATTTGTCATTCATAAGACAAAGACTCTTTAATAATGGGAGAGCTGTCTTTCAGGCACATCATGGGTGGCTGTAGGAGAAGCAGATCTAGGCATCACTGGGGTGTCTGTCTGATCATAGCCTGGAGGCCTAAGAAAATACTCAGGGCAGTTAGATGCCTACCCTGTGTTTAGATTCTCAGAAATATGCAGCTCTCCTGTGACACCAGCTTCTGATGTTTTTAACTGACTGAGACAAGGATGGTCAAATCTCTGCCCATTCTTCACCGGCCATCTGTGTCACCTCTAAGCCACTGAGGTCTGTAGCCCCAGAAAGTTTTCACCACACTACAGCTATCAGCAAATGTTGAGGAAAAAATGTAATTTTTCCTGAAAAAAATTGAGGTTATAATTATTTTTGTATCTTCTTTAAAAAGGATAGTTGAAAACCAGTTTTTCTAATTCTATTTTGAATTTATAATGAATTTATAGGGGCACATATTCCATAGCATGGGAATGATGGTTAGAAAAACATTTTGGGAGTTGGCTCTCTCCTTCTACCACGTGGGTTCAGGAGATCAAACTCAAGTGGTTGTTTGTCAGGCAGCACCTTTGTACCTTTACTTGATGAGCCATCTTGTTGGCCCAGCAAAACAAAACAAATTTATTGCATTTTGTACTTCTGGAATTTTTTTTAGTGATGTTGACTGTGGTTCCGAAGTTTGCATTTTTAGGGGAGTCCATATATCTGCTCATGACTTTTGTTGAATTTCTTCTAAGCTTATTTTCTTCATTGTCTGTAAGAACTCTTCACACAGCCCTGCTCCCACCTCTGAGTTCATCTCCTTGCTATCCTCCTTGATGGTCACCTTTTAAACGCTGTTAAGTACACTTTTTTATATGACCTGACCATCTTGTCTGCACACTTTCTTTACAGTTGCTTTCAGTGTGACAATGACAGCTGAAGACTTTTGTGTCATTAAGACTGATGACCTGTAGTGTGGGCTTCGAGTGTAGCAATGGCAGCTGAGGCCTTTTGTGTCATTAAGACCGATGATCTGTAGCTTGGGCTTCTGGTATCTCAGAGACCATCTTTATAGATTCATGGTTTTGGTTTCATTCCTTCTTTGTATTTCTGATACATTTATGTCCAGATGCAACATTATGCTGGCACTCACACAGCTCCATGTTTGGGGATATTTAGTACTTTAAATGATTGGGGTAGGGACAAACACCATGTTATTGGTGTTACTAATGGGTTCAGAAATCAGCTGGGACCTTTAGGAGGACATCTTCCCCTGGGTAAGCAGATGCATCTAGGGGGTGTTCTCCAACTGAATATGTACCATTTTAGGGAATATATTTCTGAGTCTAGAATACTTTTTTTTAAAATCAGGAGTGCCCTTGCAACTGTTTTCTGCTTCTTGGTTTCTCTCATGACTTAGGTTTTCAAAATTAAGTAATTACTCAAAGCCAAAAGTAAGAATTTCTGTGCGTGTCACTCCATTGCTAGGATGTGGCTGCTTGTCTGCTCGAAAGTTGTACAAGAAGGTACAACTGTTTGCTAAACAACATTACCTTATTTCAATTTCCCTTTCAGCAAATATATATTTTATTTATTGGATTAGTGGCTTTAGAGAAAATTCTCCGAAGCTTATTATTCTTTGGTTTATTTATTTTGGCCTTTTAAAAAATTTAAAAAGTGCAAAAAGAATTAAATTCGTATTAGTGTATAGAATATCAGAAACTTGGGTAAAATGGCACATGGTTCACTTGGGAAAGAGACAAGAACGGGGTGAGCCAGCGAAGAACACCGTATTGTGGTGACCATGAGCTCGCGGCGTTTTGCCCATATTAGTTATGTTCATGGAGTTGTTGTGATCAAATAACGGAATAAACTTAAGGCTGGAAAGAAACATTAGGCTCACGGTTCCAGGGGCTCTCAATCCATCATGGCAGGAAGACATTGCTGAGCAGCTCATGTCATAGAGGCGGGGGGCACGTGGAGAGGTTAGTCACATCATGGCAGACCAGGAATCAGAGAGCACAGCAAGCGGCCAAGCAGACATACACCCACATCCATCCGCTACCAACTAACTTCCTGCACCAGGCTCCTCCTGCCACATGGCCCACAAACTGCCGAAATAGGACCATCTGCCAGAGAACAGGTGCTCAGAGCTTGAGCCTATGTGGGACACTTCAGATTCAGTGTTGGCTCTTCTCCCACCCTGAACACCTGGACTTGGATTCAGCTGGCTCTGTCCAATGTGCTGAGTATCAGTGCTGCGCACGCCACTCGCCTTGCCCATGTGAGAAGCTGGAGCGAGTGTGACCTGCCTCCTGGTTCTTATGATGAGGGCTACATCCTTCATTTTGGCATCAGGCAAGAGGAGCTAGCTGGTGGCTGCTTTATAGAGGAATGCTTGTAGTCACAGGTGTTCATGGCCACAGTCGTGCTGCGGGGGCAGCTTCCTCCCTGTGCGCTGTCCTGGGACAGCACTTAGATTTGCCTTCTCCGCGTGTTCTCGCCATGTGGTGTAGAGAGGACCCTGCACCTTAACAGACAAAGCCTTTTATTTATAGTGACAGTTTCTGTATGCAAATCACTAGAAACGCTGCAAGCACCCTCACCTGTCCTGTGATATACCACTACTTCCAGCCTCTTCATGTGACAAGGAACTTATTTTTATTCTCTGGGGTGGGGCGGGGGTCTCATCAACACAGACTGTACACAGAGTGTCAGAGTGTAGGGATCGAAATAAAGATTTTTAAACTCTTTTATTACCTAGTGGGAAAGGAATGCTACTTATTTCCTATTCTTTGCCTGGACAGTCTATGACAGACTCTTATTCTTGTATGCACATCAAAAGGCCCCTGTGATAGAAATTCAAGTGAGATCATGCATGTCATGTCTGGGGTATTCCACACATGTATCTGGCCCTTGTAAATGGCACTCGTTATGGGCAGTTCAAACAGTATCTATTTTATAGTGACATATTGAGATAAGCCAGAGGGACTTGAGCCCTTTTTAAACAGTTCTGGGAATAAACTGGTGAGAGTGGAGTGGGCTTTAAGTAGAGGAGAGGTTTTAAGAAGGTAGAGTTGGGAGGAAGAGTGAGCACATGAAATGATGGAAAGGACGTGTGTTTGGGGTTGCAGAAGCCGAGGGGTACCTGGATTGCCTCTGCGTGGCTGTGCGACAGAGTGAAGGTGGCACCGGGAGGGACTGGGAGTTAGAATGTAGGTGCGTTCAGGGCGATGAAGAGATTGTAGAATCTTAGACATAGTCGCTGAAGAGAGTGAGTGGGCAGGTAGGTTGTCAGGATGGTAGCAGTGTTCCAAGGGAGCACCAAGCGTCTAGAGAAGGCTGCCAGTGTAAAGTCATAGCGGTGCCACCTGCTCCACTGTGTAGCTTTCTCAAGCAGCACTCCACTACTCCAGTGAGCCTGGGCTGCAGCTGCTGTAACAAATCCTACACACTGAATGGCTTCAACCATGGAAATGCTCCACTTTACCATCCCGGAGGCTTGAAAGCCAAGAGCCAAGTGTTGACGGATTCATTTCTTCTGAGGGCTTCCACCTTTGGCTTCTAGAAAATCATCTTCTGTGTGTGTGTGTGTGTCTGTGTGTGTGTGTGTGTGTGTGTGTGTGTGTGTGTGTGTGCGTGTGTGTGATCTTTTTAATCAGGATAGCAGTCATACTGCATTAGGACCCTCCATCACCTCTGAGCCTTCTGACTCCGAACGCAAGCACTTTCTAGAATACTTGTGAATTTCAGGGAGACATAGTTCAGCCTATGACACAAAGAGCAGGGGGGAGGGCGAAATGAAGAAGGGGTGAGGTGGCAAGGCCATCAAAAGCATTGTTAAAATTAAGGAGCACGAACTGAACGCACCCAGAGAGGGACATAAGCCTGCAAGGGTGGGAAGTAAGAGGCAGGGGCAGTGCCACAGGAGCTAGTGACAAAATGCCTTGGTGAGATCCAATAAGTGAACAAGTGCACAGGCGACATGGAGGGCAAAGGGCTGGGGCTGGGGAGTGGATGGTTCTATCAGTGGTTTCTCGGGTGATCGTAATACCGTTCATGCTGTATAATTCCCCCGAGAGGAGTTATCTCTTTATAAAGCAGAGACAAGCCTGCCCTTTTCAAACCTCCCAGGGTATGCCATCTTCTTGACAGTGATGATCCACTGTGTTGCCTCCAATCCAGCAAAAAGCCCTGTGTGTTGCCGTGCTTTTAAGTTCAAGGAAGAGATCACACAGGCTGACCTAAGGAAAGCACGACAAAATTTTTTTTCACACATGTAAAGTGGGAGTTAATAATAAATAGAGCCAGAATTTCTAAGAAGTTGGATCCAGAAGCTGGACACCCAGCAGGAATGAGACACTGGAACCCAGGGTGAGAAAGCCACTGGGACTCATGGTAGCCACTAACTCAGGCGTTTTTCTTGCAGCCGACTAGTCTGTTTGTCTGTGGGGCCGCATGTAAGTTATGCAGTTCTAGGATGGAGCTTTCTTCTTGTTTCAGAAACTACAAGATGGGCCCATCTCCTGAGTGAGGCATGAGTCTTGGGTCCATCCAGATGTGGGTTCAAACAATGAGTAGGGTGACTATAATTTGCACCCCAGTTCCTACATATGGGCCAAGGGAAGCTACAACACGTAGAGACAGGTTGAAACAAAGGACAGCTGCCTAAATCCCTTGAAAGAGTTTCCTTTTACTGTTAAATTTTAAAATATGATCCTTACCAAAAAAAAAAAAAAAAAAAAAAAGCTAGCTAGCTTACTTTGGTGTAAGTCACTTATTTACGGCAGGTGTTGTATGGAGGTAAAATGCCAAAAACTAGCTCTTAGCATAAAAGAACATCAACTATACTGCCTTTTTGATTGTCTCATTTTTCCTTTAGTTTTAACACTGTTTTTAATCTTTGGGAATTTATCTCAAGGGGAATCTGGCCTACTATGTGCCAAATTTTCTCATTTATACTTAACCTTACACTGTGCAAACGCTGTTGAGATGTGGGACGCTGTTGAAAGCTGTGGCACTGGCAGTCAGACCGCCATCATTTTGGGCAAGTTTCAGATATGGAAACTTGGATTCGTGGCTTTTGTCGCTACTTAGCTTTGTGAAGTTGGACAAGTAGTTAATGTTGTTGGGCATCAGTGTCTTGTTTTGAAGGTGGTTTGTTTCGGTAAAAAGCGTTATAGTGGTGTGGAAATTGAACAGATTTGAAAGCACCTCTTTGAATTCCCAACACAGAGTAGTGGGCTGTGAATGACACTCTTCTGGCTTTGCCTGAGCTCTGCATGACGATCAAGGAGTGGCAGATTGATGGTGGCCCAAGTGCTACCTTTATAAGTGACCAAGGAAACTAAGGCTCAGTGTGAGAGACTGGGACATCTGATTGTGTCTCCTGCATAGGCACAGAAGAAGACCCTTGTTGGGATAGATTTGTCCTCATGGGAGCTTGCCTGAAGGACCAGAAATCTGTATTTTATGGTTAGTTTGCTCATAGAGGACAAAGGACATTTTTCCTCCTAAATTTGGTAGTTGGGAAAATCATTCCATTTTCTTTGGGCCATGGGTAGACAGAGGCAGGAATATTTACGGTGCTCTTAAGTGAGCTTCCCTCAGGGAAGGGGAGCTCAGTTGAGAAAATAAAGTTCTTCTCCTCTTAGTGCTTAGAACACGGAGGGAAAAACTGCTGCCTGAAAACACAGCCAAAGCCGTTGCAAATCTCAAACCAGGGCACACCTCACAACTGCATTGCTTTTCTTTCTCACTTCACCCTTTCCCATCCTCTTGGCTTGTGTACGTTTTGTCACCTCAGTGAAGATTCCTTGCTTGAAGTATCCAGATGCAGGTACTCCTATGTACCTCTGCATGGCCGTGTTGTGTAGATGCTGCTTCTCTGCTTTGTGGGTGGAAGACTTGCCTTGGCATAGTTTTCCATAATTATAACTGAACACCACAGACTGAGTGTTCTTATAAGGAGTAAAGTTGTATTCAGCTCATCATTCTAGAAGCTGGGAGGTCTGCACCAGAGGAGCCATGTCTGGTGAGAAGCTTCTTCCTGGCAAGGATGCTCTGAGGAGTCCCAAGGTAGTGCAGGGCATTACACGTGGAGACAAAGAAGGTCTGATAGTTTGCCCCTCTCCTCTTCTTACATAAAAGCTGATACAGCCATGGTATAGCCCTGTCTAATCCTAGTCACCCCTCAAGGCTGTACTTTCAAATCTCATAGCTAGGTGAAATCTCTCCATCTCTCCAACGTTGAATTACAGTTAACGTAAATGTAGTAGAAACATTCAAATAGTATTTTTCTACCTACCCCCTCGCCCACTGCTAATATAAAGTTTTATACAGTAAAAACTGAAAATTGAGAAACAGACAGAAAGGGAATCTGGACATCGTTTCTGAAAGGATTGGCACATTGATGTTACTCATTAAGCAGTCACCAATGATTGATGTATTCACAGCAATTGAGTGTTCCCGGACCACAGGTTGCTGGGCGATTCGTTAGGGGAACTTTGCAGAGTAAGAGTGATACCCTGGGTACACAATCTAATGAACCAACACTATGATGTCCACAGTTTGTCTTCGTAATGCCCCATATTTATACATGCGGCCTCTTCAACCACTTCTCTGAGTTCATCCTAAAATATTTAGTGAGAGGTGTGGCCTTTACATGTAGGAATGTTACTGTCAGAAATGTTCTGATTCCTGTAAGTCTACTTCCTGGGGAAATGGAACCCAACTCCTTTACCTGTTGGTGAAAAACGATGAAGCAAGAAGAATGATTTAGGTTCCTCCCTTCTACCCATCTCACCCTGGTTAGTTTGGAACTCTTTACATAGCCCACATCGCTGAGTTTCTCAAGTGAGATCTCCTGCCTTAGCCTCCTGAGTGCTAGGACCACAGGCACATGCCTAACTGCTTTCTTCTTTCTGTTCCTTTCAACCTTCAGCCTGTCAACAAGGTCTGTCTTTGCTAGCTTTCAATGCTGTAACTGAAAAAAAATGGGGCTTCCTTTTTGTAGATCCACTGTCTAGTAACCAGTTTGGCCGACCCTCATCTCTTACCCAGAGTAGCAATGTTCTATTTTCCAGTTCTCTGTTCATACAACGACATCTCTAAACATATGTGTCTTGTGTAAACAGCGACTCCCCATCTATTTGAAACAAAAACAGAACTCCATCCCCTGGTCTCTAGGACTCCAGTCAACCTGGCCCACATCTTCCCTCCTTCCTCCCTCTCTGTTTCTGCTACCGAGTCACTGCCATGACGATTCTTCCTGCAGCCTTTGCCTCTGCTGTGCTTTGTCTACCTTGCCTCTTACCTGTGTATACTGAGATATATGCCCCCTTTAAGTTTTACTTCAAGAGTAGTGCTCTTTAACTAGCCATCAAAAGCAACTCTCTTCCAGCTCACCTGTGGTGGGACATCGCGGTTACTGCCTTGCTTTCTATCTTGCCACTATCGTTTGTGTGCTTATACCTTACTCACCTTGAGAAGAAATCCCAAAAGGACGCGGACTTCATCTATTGTGTCCATTTGTTCCATCTCCCTGAAAGAATTGTATCTGACATACAGTGAAACTCTTGAGACCTAATAACATATGAGCGAGCTTACGGTTAGAGTGTTAATGACTCTTTAGTCAGATAGCTTTTTTTTTTTCCATCTCAGGTCTGGTTATCAATTACTTAAAAGAGTTTCAGCCATAGCCCTTAGTTGTCAGGGTTGGTTGTCACACCTTAGAAAACATAATGGCTAGAGGTCCTCCATGTCCAATGGGCAGGAAACATTTGCTTTGAAAGGATCATCAGCAAAGGCAAGAAGATCCTTGGGTTGACTGAGCAGCCTGGGGCCCAACTAGCTAACAGCATCCCTTAGTGTCATCCGGCAGTGTGTCAGCTCATTTTGATGTATCTGAAGAGCACACAATACCTGGGACTTTATATCTCTCTGTAATTTTGCTGACCTTGCTGTTTTAGCAAGAAATAATTTATTCTAATGTGATTTGCATTGCATAAAATTATAATAAATGTTTTTAAAGAACAAGGTGCTGTATATTTATGAAATCTCTGTGTTTATATGAGGAAGAGGTTTAAAATGTATTGGCATGTATTTTCCACAAACACTTGTATGCAAAGCTATAGACCGAGCAGCCTTGGCATTAACATATATTATTTGCATAAACCATAAACAGTGGGCAATTTTTTTGTCAAACAAAAAGTACTGATTACCTTAGAAAGGATATTAATATCTTTTCTTTATCCATATTTTTAAATTTTGCAGACTGTATTTTGATGATCATCCATCTTGTCTTGGAGCACAATTTGCAGCAAAAATTCTCTCTCTCCATAGCTTCCCAAACACCAAATAAGATGCAGGGAGGCAAGCCCTGCATGAGAATGGCCTGTGGCACGGTGATGCTGCCCGGCTGGGCAAGGCCTCTGCTCAGTTAAAGTTCACAACCATTAGACGCAGGCATGCACCAAATAGACATCTGATTGACAGAGGGGAGCCAGGAAATATGTTTTCAAATTAAATTTCGTGTTTATTTTCAGCCCTCCTTAACAGCCTTCCTGTTGAAGATCTGAGCCACTGAACCAAACTAGTTTCCTCTAGGAAATAAAATGCGGTGTTCAAATAATTCTCTGTATGTTTCTGCCTTCATAACGTGGGGTCCTCGGGAATAATTTCAGCAGAATCAATAGAAACAATGCTGAGGTTGAATTTCCCCCTAAAGTAGGAATCCTGCTGCGTGTGAAGAAAGCAAGCAACAGCTCTGGCCTGGCTCCAGAAAGAGCGACATGCTGGTCGGTCAGATCTGGACCTCGTCAGCCATGGTGTGAGTTCTATGCCTCTATCTGCTGAATGATGAGAGGCAGAGCGATGGCGTGGAGCAGAATGACAGGCGAGCAGTGCTTCTGTGCAGGGACCTTAGAACAGTGCCCAAGCTGCTCAAGTCTATTCCTATCGCTGTTGTGACCATGAGCACGTGATCTGGGGAAAGTGATGCCTACAGCACAGACACTGTGCAAGTAGGGCAAGATGGAGAGCGTGGCTCACAATGGCAACGCACGTTCTGGTGGGTATGCTGCTTTTGTCACACGCAGCCCATGGGGAGAGCGAAGAGAGAACGACCTCCACTTTGAACGTGCAGAGGATGGCTGGGAGCAAAGGGGCTTGTAACGCAAGAAATTAAAAGTAGCATCACAGAGCACATCCTGTTTAGAGAAGGGATTTTACTTCTTTCCTTGCAGACCGAAGTCTTATCCATCCCCAGGGTCAGGATGCTGCAGAGGAGGAATTCAGACACCCGGCCAACCATCCACCCATCCATTACAGCCTTCCCAGAATGCTATGTGCTGAGTTTGATAAGCGTGGAAAAGCTTATTTCCTAGTGGGGAAGGCTAAAAAGCAACTTTGAAAGAGATGCCTCTGCAGAGTGGGTGAGAATTTCGAGAATGGAGGACCTGGAATTTCCAGTTCAGATCCCTGGCAAAACGATCTCAGTGGTGTTTGATAATGCTCAGTGTTTATCCTTTGTAAAGTACATTTTCTCTCTAACATGGAGCCTGAAACAGTGGTCATTGCAGAGCAGCCCCTAGACCAGCCACGTCAGCATCAATGCTTCCTTGTCATTCTATGCTGCTACAAACAAAATGTCCCAGGCTGGATAATTTAAATAGAAAAAGAGATCGATTTATTTATTTATTTGTTTGTTTATTTGAGACATGATTTTTCTGTGTAGTCCTGGTCCTGGAATTCACTCTGTAAACCAGGCTGACCTTGAGATCTGCCCCTCTGTGCCTCCCGAGTGCAGGGGTTAAAGATGTGTGCAAGCACCACCTGGATTGACAAAAGAATCATTTTTGATTATCCTTCTAGAGCCAAAAGTATGGTTTTAGGAAGTACCTGATAGGCAGAAGGAAAAGCGTGTGTGCATGCAACGTACCTGATGAACAGCCACACAACAACCCTTTCTCATGGTAACACATATGCCCTAACTGTGGGGAGCATGGACACAGCTCCTGTAGGGAGCATCAAGCCTTCAAGGACCCAGTCCTCTTATAAAACTCCACTTTGGCTGTGAAACGGCCTCCGCAGCCTCCTGGGTTGAAGTCTTGGTCCCCAGCTGGTGGGATTTTGTTTTGCAGATACAGGAAACTTCAGAAGGTAGAGCTAGTTGGGGGAAGTAGGTCCCCATGCATGGACCTTTGAAGGTAACACCTGGTCCCGGTACCTTCTCAATCTGTTTCCTTTCTGCTTTGGGCAAGTAGCCTTTGCTCTGTGCCATCACCATCGTGAGGTTACCCGCAACCCCACTGCAAAACCAAGATCCACGTATCTGCTGTGACAGTCTGATCATTTGGAAGAAAATGTGCCTTTCCTCCTTTGGGGTTGCTTTATATCAAGCATCTGTCATAGAGACAGAAGGTCTGACTGGTTCCCTCATCGTCTCTCAACACAAGTCAGATTTCAGCATCAGAATGTGAGTGGGAAAATATCACCCAGTGTAGCAACTGGGGTCTTGCTGAAAGCGCACGGTTTGGGGTTCTTGCCTCAGACTTACTGAACTAGAAAGCTGTGGTGTTCATTGCTACATCAGAGGGTCTTCTTTATTTCAGGAGACTCAATACACTGAGAACTACCAGCCTAGAGAAACTCTTGAGGTTGAGGCACAAAAAGGTAATGAAAGTTTGTTAGATTGAACAATCCGCTGTCTGTTACTGGTGACTTGTAGTGATGTGTTCATCACCAAACAGGATCTCAACCCTGCCCTGGCTGCATTTCAGAAACATCTTAAGAGGGGTCCAAGTACATTAGGTACATATATGAAACTCTGAATCAACGGAAAAATAAAGTTGCCCCAAAATCCATGCAGTATACTGCCTTGGATACTATCATTTTCAAACATATAAAGTCTTAGTTGCTTTTGTTGAAATGCTAAGATCGTATCAACAGAAATCAACAGACAAATCAGCTAACGGGGGAGATGGTTCATTTTAGCTCGCAGTTCAGGGTACGGTCCTTTAGGAAGGAGAAATCAAGAGGGAGGCGGCTTGAAGAAGCAGGCCACACGTGCCTACAGTCTGCAGTTGGGAAGCAGAGGGGGAACACGCATGCTCACTTAACCTTCTCTTGATATAGTCCAGGATACCCCGCCCACCTTCCATCCATGAGATGGCTCTTCCCACACTAGTTAATGTGACCACGATAACTCCCTACACGCGTGCCCAGGGGCCCATCTTCCAGCTGGTTCTAGATTCTGTCAAGCCGACAATTAAGGCAACTACCATAGATGTACGGTATCTGTCTATTACGGCATCCTGTTTAGGGATGGATCCATGTGCAAAGAAGCCAGGAAGAGGGGAAGGAAGCTCTACCGGAGGCTCCATCGCCGTCCGCAGGGATGTTTGTTATTCTTTCTCTTAGATAGATTTTATTTAAATGTTTTCATACAATATATTCTGACCATCTTTTCTCCCCTCCCATTCCCTCCCAGATCCTCCTTACCTTCTCCATTTTATATGCTCCCCTCCTCCTCCTCCTCCTCCTCCTCCTCCTCCTTAGCTGAGTGGCAGGTATATCAGATCCACTGTATTATCCCTGTATATCTAAAAATGCATAGTCATCCATTAATTTTTTTAAAAAGACCATTTTCTTTTGCAGAGCAACTTTTCTTTCCCTATCGTTGTTTGAACATCACAACTCCCAAATGCTTGCTGAGCGTCACCTGCCAGAGGGACAGCTGGGCAAACATTACCTTGCAGTGCAAATCAGTTCAATTCTCTGCACAAGCTAGAGGACAGCTGGCCTGTTCTTCCTCAGCTTTGTATTTGTGGACTCTCTATATATTTTGAAGTATTGTCTCCCACATCTTATCCTGAAAATAACACTGTGAGTGAGCGTGGGTATTAATACTCCTCAGTGACTGATGAGAAACAAAATCAAGTTGTCTACCATATACTGAGCACTGCACCCTGACTCTCTAACAGGGAGAAGTCTCTGGTTCCCACTTCAGTGATGCTACAGTGGTCCCATGTGATAGCTGAGGGAACTGGGGAGAAGAGACTTATTAAAGAGCTTGTTTATACAGCACTCATAGAGGCAGAGGCAGGCGGATCTCTGTTGAGTTCAAGGCCAGCCTGGTCTACAAAGTAAGTCCAGGACAGCCAAGGCTACAGAGAGAAACCCTGTCTCAAAAACAAACAAACAAAGAGCTTGTTTCTATCCCATGGGCACAATGAGTAGGACAGACAAGTCAAAAGAAGAGAGCTGCTGTGTTGTGGTCCAGGACATAGACCCAGAATTACTTCCCTGTGAAGCTTTCAAAAAAGGAAGAAAATAGCATGTTCTGACAAACAATACTAGGATGTTTCTATGAAGGGATGACTCCAAACAAAAAGAATGTCTCCTGAGATGTTGTAATTTTGGGCCCCCTGCCCATGTGCTGGGTGCACTTGAATGCCAGAATCACATAAAGATGGATTATGTGGCTAGACGGTCTGTGCCATCAACAGGCAGACAGGAGTTCATATCCCTAAGCAGGCAGTCACATTATACAAGCAAAGAAGGAGATGAATACATCTCCACTGCCTGGCGTCCCCCAATGGGTAATTAAAATGATGCCACTGCTGTTTTCACTACATTCAAAAGTGTTTTAATTTGTATTTAGCCAGAGGCTTTCTAGCAACAGGAACATTTGTACAAATCTAACAAATAATTATAAATAAATAAAGTCCCTGCTTCTGCTATTTGGGGGAACACTTCCTTCAGGTAACACAGTTATAAATCCACCTGTTTGACAATATGGAGCTAAAATAACAGTAGATTTGAGCTGCTGCTTAAGTGACAGTTGAAGCAGTATGTTTGTCAGCATAGAAATGAAAAACAAGATCCCTTGGGAGTTGTTCCAGGCCCAGAGGTGTCATGGAATGTAAATGCTAAATTACACTAGACCAGAATATAATCATGTACAACTAAAGCAGGGGAGATTGGGGTTAAAGAGACCCCTAGCATTTATTGCTGAGGAGATATGAAAACTCCTCATGCCTATGATGCCTTAGACAGCCTCAGTGGATAGTTTCATGTCAACTTGACACCAACTGGAGATATTTGGAAAGAACTCCTTAGTTGAGAAAATGCCCCCACCACTGTGGGAGGTACCCTCCTGGGGCAGAAGATCCTGGGTGCTGTAAGAAAGCAGACTGAGCAAACCACAAAGAACAAGCCAGTAAGAGGTACCCTTCCATGGCCTCTGCCTCCAGCTTCCTCCCTGGTTGAGTTCCTGTCCTGACTAACAACAGTGATGGAATGTAACAGTGATGGATCTGTAAGCTGCTATAATAAACCAGTTCCTCTTCAGAGTTTGGGTCATGGTGTTTTATCATAGCAATGGATGCCCTAACTAGGACAACAGATGCTCTTCACCCTTGTCAGTGGAGGATGTAGAATAAGGAGGGATTCATCTAAGAAGTTAATGGCTAGTGCTCACTTTCTGGCTAAGGCCCTTCTTTCTGGACTCTTCTCTACTGCGCTCCGTTGAGGCCATGAGGGTAGATTTCTCCAGTCTGTAGTTTGGGGATGGTTCTGAGTGGCACTTCATATTCCTGATTAGCAAACTTCATTTAGGGAACCAGGGAGAGCAAAACTGTTTCTTTTTTACAGTATTGTTGGGTCAAACAAGACCATTGAGAACCTTTTCATTTCCCATCACACTCAGAAGACAGACACTGTGCAAACTCTCACATGTGCGTGTACCTGACTTGTGTTGTTCTCTAATTTAGAGCAACCGGGACACAAGGAAGGCATTCCAAGCTGGTATTACGGCTTTAGATGGAAATTACTTTTTTACTATTTTTTAAAATTACTTAAGTTTTTATACAATATATTTTGATCATATTTTCCCTCCCACAGCTCCTCATAGATCTTCCCAGCCCATCTCCACCTCCCCCCCAACTCTCCTCCACCCCCTCCCCACCTCCCCCCTGCCCCCCCCCCCCCCCCCCCCCGCCTCCTGCCCACCTCCTCCCCATCCCCCTTCACATTCTTTCTCTCGCTCTCTCTAAAAACAACTGCCTCCCTCCCTCCTCCACCAACAAAAGACAAACAACCAGCAAAGCAAAAGCAGAACAAAAAATCATAATGCTCCTGCCTCAGGGGCTTAGGGCCTGCCCTGACGTGTGGTGGATCTTACATTTAAATAATTGTTACTGATTAAAGAATGCACAAAAAGAAATAGTTAGGTCCATACACCAGACAGTTCCCAGGAACTCTTAAGATACAATAGACTATTGTTCCTAAAAAGGCCTGGAATTATTTATTAATTCCACATCACCTTAAAATATTAAAACTTTTTTCTTACTTATCTAGGAATGCTGGCACAAGTTTTATCCCAGAACTTGTGAGGCTGAGGTGGGAAGGTCATAAGTTCCTGGTCAGCCTGGGCTCCATAGTGAATTGGAAGCTGGCCTGCATGACAAAGCAGTAACTCATCTTAAAAAATACAATCATTTATATTTGTGGGCTACCATGTAATAGTTAAATGTATATGCACTAAATTGCAAGTGTGCGTGATTTGACTTAATTTGATCATCAAATTATATGTGCCAGATATTTGCTTTGCACCCCACATATATTTATTATTAAAATAATTAGTAAAAATAAATTTGATATATTAAGAGATATATGAATAGAGGAGAGGAAGGTCTTTGTCATATAACATATGCTAAATTTATAAAAAAAAATCTGCAGGAATCTAGCATTAACTCCTCTGAGAAGCTTCACCCAGCAGCTGATGGAAACAGATGCAGAGATGCACAGCCAAACATTAGACAGAGCTTGGGGAGTCATGCAGAAGAGTTGGGGGAGGCTACTGAGGGAGCTAAGTGGGTCAAGGACTCCACAAGAAGACCTGCAGAGTTAACGAAGCTGGGTCCATGGAGACACAGAGACTGAGTCGCCAACCAAAGAGCATGCATTGACTGGTCCTGGACCCCACGCTCATATGTAGCAGATGTGCAGCTTGGTCTTCCTGTGGGTCCTCCAGCAACAGGAGCGGGGTCCCTCTCTGATTGTGAGATTGGCTTTTGGATCTTGTTTCTCTAACTGGGCTTCCTTGTCTGACTTTAGTGGGAGAGGATGCGCCTAGTCCTGCAGGGACTTAATGTGCCAGGGTGGCTTGCTTCCCGTGGGGGACCGCTCCTTTCTCTGAGGAGAAGGAGAAGGGAGAATGGAAGGTATGTGTGAGGGCCAACTGGAGAGAAGGAAGGCTGCAATTAGGATGTAAATAAATAAATAAAAATACAATTTAAGAAATCCAATGCCTTTTGGATAGGAAAGGGATTCATGTCTCCTTGTAGCTCTCTGGGATACTATGCCAGGGAGGCCACTGAAGGTGCCTGTTAAGGACAGGCTCTCTGTGTGGAGCAGTGTTTGTAGGAGGGTCCTGATCTGGCTCTGATACAACAAAGCCCTTCTCTTGAACTTAACCACCTTTATTACAAAGTAAAGCAGGGTGTGAAGGAGCAGGGCCCTGCAGCCAGGTGGCCTGAGTTGTGTTGCGCTTTTAAATGGTGTGCTAATGGAGGAATAACTTTGAATGGTGGATCTTGACTGTGCTGCTTCTATGATATTTACCTGTCAGTTTGCTCAAAGCCACCTTAGCTGTAGTGGAATGTAATCTTCCCAGAAGTGCTTATTTGGCCTGACTCACTCATTCATTCATTCATTCTCCTCTCTCTCTCTCTCTCTCTCTCTCTCTCTCTCTCTCCCCTCCCTCATCCCCACCTCTGTCCCCTTCTCCATCTCATCCAGCATTTCCTATGCACCTGGCATTTGTCAGACAAACGCAGCTGACTCTAACAAAAGGGAAGGATAATTGTTTTCAGCTCTCGGGGATCCACAGCCTAAAGACAGAGCAAAGGTTGTGTTTGATTGTGATTCCTCTTTGCAGCTCATTTTCCATCTTCGTTATTGATACAGTTTCCTGAGCAAGCCATTTCGCCCACAGCCTTTGGAAAAGCCTCAAGTGGTCTCAGTTGACTCTCTAGAAGCTGCAGTGTGGCCCCACTGACTCCTACTTTTTTTTTTTTTAAGAGCACCAGTACCTTCCATATTTTTTATGGGTCCTCCCATCCTTGGGCAGGGTTCTCTGTTTGCAGTTTTCCAGGGTCTCTGGAGAAGTCTTGCTAGCTGAGATTATTCTTCAGCATATATGACTGAGCACCTTACTGCTCACCCAGGAAGAGGGTTAGGCACCTTAGGACGCTCTTTTTCTCACCCCCAGGAAGAGTGGGTGTTGCCACCTAGAGAATTCTGTTTCATGATTTGCTGTCCCAACCACTAGGTGTCACTCTTCTACATAAATAAAACCGGACCAAATTGGCCTTGGCACTGTGAAATTCGGCCTTTGGTTGGGGGATTTAGCAGGTTGGTGAACCTACTCATTTTTAAGCGTCAGGTAGCAGCAACCAACGTGCTCGAAAGCCTAGCTACCGGTGCAAGAATCAGCCTGCATTAGAAGGCTCTGAAATCCAACCATCAGACATGTAAATCCAGCTTCTGTCTGTATCTGCATTGGTATCGATCCTTTTAAATAGTCTTTAAAGATTAACCTCTCAGAACAGACCTAATGTACTATGGAATGCAGGGAACAGATCACTTCATTATTAATATAGCCATTTGGGAAGAAATGTCTGATAGGATCAGGGCATCACATAAGAGCTCACAAAAGAAAACCTCTTCCCTTTCTACAGGTGACTTGCAAAGAAACCATACTGTCTCACTTAGAGGCAAAAAGTATAATTGTTACTTTAACCTCTCCCCAAGTTAAAAAAAAACTTTCTGTGTGATTTTATCCCTTTAGGAGAATTAAGTGTGCTTTCTCAACCAGTCCTGAAGAAGGGTTTCCGGAGAAGCTACATTGCAGCCCTCTGGCCAGCAGGATTAGTAAGTCAGGAAGCTGTGTCCTTGCACTGTTACACAGGAGAGGGTTCTGGAGCATGGTACTGCATCCCAGTATTTATAGAGAGGCAGGAGCCTCGCTGACCAGTCTACACAGCCCTTCAACGTTTACTTTGTGACAGGTTGTCAGAATGGGAGTCTAGCCAACCACAAGAAGGTCTGGATAGGGTCCTGACCTTGACATGTTCCTCCTAGAAGAATATCTAATTTTATTGGTAAGGTTATGCTCACAAATGCCAGAGAGCATGTACTTTGCATGGCATTGCACTTGGGGACTGTTTTTAGGCAGGCTGAGTCCTCTAACTGCAGAAAGATCACCACTAATGGTTTTAGGGAAGAAAGTTCAGGCAGAGAACCGAGGAGCAGTTCTATTATGCAGCATAAGTCTGTCATGACCTGGGTTAGTTCAGATTGATGGGCTGAGTAGCAGCATGCACACTGGTCAGTGAAAATTCACGCATCCTTTTTCAGCCATCTCACCTCACAACATGTCCGAAGATCTTTGACCATGTGCTCATGCCTGATAGCACATTGGAGGGTGATGGAGACAGCCCTGGTCAGGTGCCTGCCCACCTCTCCTTAAATTCCTCTGACACAATGTCCTTAAAAACTTTCTGTGGAGCCAGCTGGTTTACCTAGCTGACAGAGAGCTTTGGTTATTGCTGCAGGACTTTTGATGGGCTCAAGAATCTCTCTAGCTATTTCAAGAAGAATTCAGTCATAATCCATAGCGTGGATCTGTGGAATCAGGCTAGAATCTTTAATTTTGTATGCTTTAAAAAAAAAAAAGCAATAACAAATAGAATGTTGGTCACCATGTAACTTCCAGACTGCCCAGGGTGGAGGTCTGTGTTATTAGATTCTATCAAATTATAATGGTAAAGATTATGTAATGCCAGTTTCTTAGAATAGAAAAGTTATTTTTTTCCATAAAGGACATTTTTTAAACGGGTCATTAACTCATTTCATGAGTACCTTAATGCTTTGAGTGTCGTGAAGAAATAATGCGTCAATCTACTAGGGCCAAAATTGATTCAGTAAAGAATAGCACCCAGAGAAGATACTTCTGTAAACCTCCACTCAGTTTTCCAGCCTGGCTTACATAAATAAGAAAGAACTTTACGGTTGGAAGCTGCACCCAAATATTTGTACATGGTAGAAATTGTGCCAGATTCAGATCACGAGCCATTTGTGGTCAAGTAGGATTTATTTTGGGGGGAGGAGGGAATAAGTGGGCGTGTAGCAATTATAGTTGACCAAATAAACATTGTATTTAATTTTTGTAATGTTTAATCCTTCAGCTCTATTTCAAAACTGGGGTCAGGACCACATAGCCTCTTGTGTTCCCAGGAGAGTCTAAATCATATCTATAAGATTCCTCTGTAGTGGAATAATATAGGTTTAGACGTGCATCAGTGGGTGGCATGGGGAATATTTATTCAATATGCTTCTCCTGTTCTTAGAAGCAAAAACGTGGTCCTCAATTCAGAGCTGTAACGAAGGGGGCAGGATTATTGGTGGGTAAGCATCCTAAAGACATTCTGATGGAGGCCGGTAATCAGTACAAATTGTAACAGCCGTAGAAGGCGTCGTTCTGCAGATGGCTTTATTCTTGAGCACTCAGAACCATCTGGCACTTTGGGGCTGAGCCCAGCTCCACCACGGCAAGAACCCATATTTGCTCTGCCTTGGCACAGACGTGGGAGTCAATGGCTCCTTGACATTTTGGACCCTCCGTCATATGTCATATGGCAAGTCCAGCTGCAGAGCCTGCTCTTTCTACCGTGCAGGGAAGTGGTTCCATTAAAGTTGCCTTTTGTTGAAGAAAAGGTCACCTCAGGGAGTCTTGAAGCCTTGGCTTAGGTTTGTAAATTACACCCGGCACTATGGACCATTTCTGGTAAATTTAGTGAAGTACTTGCAGTATTGTAGAAATATAAGCATTTTACATGCAAAGACCTGAGCGTAAGTTAAGATATGGGGCAATTACTGATGCACTCAAATAGCCCAGGCTTTATTCAACCTGCTCTTTAAACACTTCTTTGTATAGATTTAGATTGTTTGAAGCATCACACTATACTGTGACTTTTCCCTCTTTCTTTCCATAGGCTATATTTCTGAAAACAGCAAACTGTGCTTTCATCTTTCTTCCTAGAATCCAGGACCTGGGGGTATCTTAGGTGTCCAGTAGAATAACTGATGAATCCTGAACCCTTTCTTTAGGTTTGTGCCATATTAAAACCATCATAAGGAATTCAATGAACTGTGGTTTTGACACTAGAATTCTAGAAACCAGCATCTTTATTTATCCATATTGATTACAACTCATGGGGCTTAGCATCCTTTCATGAGCACTTGATCAGGATGAGACAGTCTCCCTGCTACTCTTCCCCAGGTGAGTCAGTAACTTGAAGGTGGCTTGGCTCCAGTGTTTACTAAGTCACATGATTTTGAGATTCTCTGAAACCTCAATTTCTTCACCGCTAAAATAGGATAATAATACCTACTGTTCTCTGAGGTGGTACATTTCATGAAATTAGCATATAAAGAGAGAATAATGTGACTAATAATCTAAGTCACTTACCAGAAGAGGGTGGATCCTTCTGCTGTCTACCTCCATGCCATAACACCTCGCATTACTCTCTCCCTGGCACCACTTTCTTTCTGGAAAACAGGGCATCTTTCCAGTTATCAACTGCTATGTGTGAGCTACCCCTCGAGGGTTCAAATGACCCTTTATTATTGCCTATGGTTCTGCACTTTGACTCAGCAGAACAAGTCTCATTTGGGGTTTCTTAGGCAGTCTTTGTGACAAGCTCGAGAGGCCAGAGACTTACCTGTGCTGCTGGCAGTAGATGCTCTGCTGGCAGCTGTTCCCTGGAGAACCCCATGGACTTTCTCCATGTCCTCATAGTCAGGTGGCCTTCGTCCCATGCTATTTTCCTAAGGTGGCTTATTTCAGAGGAGAAAGGCTCAGAGGAAGCTGAAGTGTTTAAGAGTTGACTTTAAACCTATATCACTTCCTTATCATTCTGTTTGTCAGAGCTGCATTCCAGGGCCAGTTTAGGGTAGAGGCAAGGAGGTGACTGGGTGTGAATACCCTGAGGTTCACTGGGTGTGAATACCCTGAGGTTCACTATGGGTGAAAGTGGTAGATGCTGGGTTCTGAGACCCACGACTCCACCAGTTCAGCTTCTTTGATGGAGACTTTGGAGATAGCATGTAGGAGTCTGTCTAATGATTATCTGCACTTTATGACCCTAATCGGGGTCACTGTTAATAGATTCAATGACCCACGTGGCAGCCTGAAGCAGTGACACACACTCGTATCCGATTATCATGCAAGCCTGGAACTGCATTGCCATCCCAAGAAAGTGACCGTTCAGTGCAAGGTGATCGCCGTGACACGGCTTGCCCCTCACTTTGATGGGTTTTGAATAGGCTTTCTCAGGCTGGCTGGTCCAGGCTCCTGGAGTTTATATCTGGCATTCTTGAAGCAATCTACGGTAGTTTGCTTTAGTGTGAGCTTTCCGTCCCTACAGATGGATTAAATTAACAGCTCCCAACTGCCGAACATATAAGGCAGATTTCCATGTATTTAGTTTTAAAATCCCCCAGTGAATGCCTATTTATCCAGAAATTTAAATGACATAGAAATATTAAAACAGAAAGGCCCACTGCATACCCATGCTAGTTCATTACCATCCTCTTGAGGTATCTACATATTTAACGCCTGGATGTCCATCTTTTAATACTGTTTTTTTTTATGTGTTTGCAAATTATGTTTGTGGATTTGCTACTTGTTAAACAAAAATTGGGATAATTTCATCCAGCTAGAGATTCATTTCTGTTCACTCAGAATTTATTTACTGAGAGCCAATGTGTCTGAAACCTTACATTTCAAAAGTAACATAAAATTGTTCCTTTTATTTTTGAAATTATAATGTAATTGACCTCCCCTTTCCTTACTTGAAACCCTCCTATTCACCTTTCCTTGCCCTCTTTCAATTTACTACCTTCTTTTTAAAAATTAATTATTGTTACATGCACATATTTTACATGTATATGTATGCATATTTTCCTAAATATAACCCGCTTAGTCTGTGTGCTGTCACTAGTACAATATGTATGTTCCCAGGGTTGAGCATTGGCACTGAATAACCAATTGATGTGCACTTCCCTGGAAGACTGTCTTTCCCAGTCTCAGCATTCCTTAGTTGTCTGTAGTTCTTTGTGTAGGGTTGATGCCAAATGGATGCCAAATACCCCATATTAGCATGTCCTTGTTTAGACAGTCATGTTGATGAGACTTTATGGGTGTAGCTTCTGACATTACTAGGAGACACATCTCACAGCCAACTCCCTGATCCTCTTCAAATATTTCTGCCCTGTCTATAATTTGATTATATATTATTATATATTATATATTTGTATAACTATAAATATATATTTATATATTATATATTAATTATATACTAATATATGTATTTCTAACAGTCAGCATCTTTGGGTATGTGACTTTGGGTACATCCACCTATTAAAAAAAATGAAGACAAGTTTGGATATGAAATGCCCTGCAAAATGTTTGTGGTTGAAGGCTTGGTCCCAAGCTGGCACTTCTGTTAATAAGTGTTTGGGAGTCCATCAACATGGCTCAGTGGGTAAAAGTGCTCTTCACCAAGCTTGAGGACCTGAGCTTGATCTATAGAACCAACGTGTTTGAAGGAGGGAACAGAGTCCTAAAAGTTGTCCTATATCTGTGGTGGTATGTGCATACTCAAGTGCACACACACACACACACACACACACACACACACACACACAAACACAAACACAAACACACACACGTGTGCACACACACACAAGTGTAGTAAAAATTCTTCAAAGAAGTAAAGGTTTGGGGGCTGGAGAGATGGCTCAGCAGTTAAGAGGACTGTCTGCTCTTTCAAAGGACCCAGGTTCAATTCCCAGCCACCGCATGGCAGCTCACAACTGTCTATAATACTAGTTCCAATGGCAACACCCTCACACTAAAATAAAATTGAATACATTATTTTAAAAAAAGAAGTGAAGGTTTGAATCTCAACATTGGATTGTGCATTGAGGTGTTCAACGCTGATCTGGCTATCAGGCATTTGTGGCTCATTGGAGCACTGGAGGAAGGAGCACTTTGGTACCTTTCAAGCTTTTATCTTGTCCCCAGTCCTTTTGCCCTTTGTCTCCCTCCCTCCTCCTTTTTTCTGTCCTTTTTATTTGCTATTAGGTGGGTAGCCCAGCTCTGCCACAAGCATCTGTTATGATTCTCTACCTCACTAGGGCCTCTGAGCAGTGGAGCCTACTTTGAACTAAAGCCCTGAAATTGAGTTGTCTTTCCTACCTAAGCTTATTAATTGTTTTCCTTTTCTTTTGTGTTTTTGTTTCTTTGCTTGCTTGCTGTGTTTTGTTTTTCGAGACAGGGTTTCTCTGTATAACAGCCCTGGCTGTCCTAGAACTCTCTTTGTAGGCCAGGCTGGCTTCGAACTCACAGAGATCTGCCTGCCTCTGCCTCTCAAGTGTTGGGATTAAAGGCATGCACCACCACAGCCAGCCTCTAAGCTGATTTCTTGAGGTATGTTTATGAATGTGAGGGAAAGTTGACTCTGGTTCAAAGGGAAGACCAACTTGAAGTTGTGATTGATTGATGCTGAAAAGCTTGAATTTTCAAAACACAGGTGCTAAGTGACAGCGTGTGGTAATTACAATGACTCCATTTTCTGATGGCATGGGGAATTTGCTCTCTCTGCTCTTCTGCCACTCTGAGGGCTAAAGAAACTCCTCTTTACTCTTTGTTTGTCTTTTCCAAGCTTATTTGCTCCCTCCCCCAATGTGTGTATGTGTTATGTGCACATGTGGGTCTGTGGGCCCATGTGTCCATGCAGAGCCCAAAGGACGATGTCTTTCGCTCTCCACCTTATTCCCTTGAGGCAGGGTTCCTCACTTAGCCTGGAGCTCGCCTGGCAGCCAGCAAAGCCCAGCCACCCTCCTTTCTCTTCCCCTCACAGTGCTGAGGTTATAAGATGTCATGTCTAGCCTGTCATGTGAGTGATAAGGATTCAGACTTGTCCTCAGATTGGTACCATAGGTACATTTATCCATTGAGTCTCAGCCCCTGTTGTTTTCGATGTTTATTTGTTTGTTTATTGTTTGAGTATTTATAGCCCGAGCTGGTCTTAAAATCACAACCCTGTTTCAGCCTCTCATGCTGGGATTATATTATGCTTTTAAAAACATTATTGCTAGAGATTGGATGTGGCCCCTATAAGGGACAGCAACAAGTTTAAGAGTGACTTAGCAAATGAGAGTTTATTTATTTTTTACACACCAATAAGTCTAGGGTCAGGGAGCTGTTGGCCTGGGCTCAGGCTAGGCAGCCCAGGGCTCTCTAAGACTCTCAGCTACTTTCTCTTGAACAGTGACTATCAGCTGGTGGCATGTGTCCTGGTGTGTTGCTTCTACTGCTTTGTTTTGTGTTGTTTTATCAGGAACCTAAAGGTTTTCAAGAACCTGGAAACTTCAGTGCATGTGATGGGAGCAGGAATCCATATGAGGCTGGTCAAATGTTGGAGAGGCCTGGCTGTTCCTGCTCACCGCTTTGACATTAATACTTGGTGCTCTTTGCAACCTCTGTTGCAATCCTCTCTGTTTGCTGTTAGTATCTTAGGGTCATAGTGTCTTTCACCCACAGATATTTACATTTTTAAAGTATATTTTAAATATATTATATTTTAATATAATATATTATATTATATTTTATATATTTTAAATATAATATATTTTAAATAATATATTTTAAAATGTATTCTTTTAAATTTTGTTTTTATCATTTTAAAGTGTGTGTGTGTGTGTGTGTGTGTGTGTGTGTGTGTGTGTGTGTGTGTGCGCCCATGAGTTCAGTGCCCCTAGAAGCTGAGGTAGTGGATATCTTGGCAAGTCACCTGATATTCCTCGACTTGGATCCTCTGCAAGAGCACAGTGTGCTCTTAATTGCTAAGCTATCTTCAATCATCTCCAATATGTTTTTAGTTTTGATTTAAACAAATTTAAAGTCAATCTGTGTTTAATTCTACTCATGAGGACTGCTTCCCGTGCCCCTCCTCTGCATCCTGTGTTTTCCCAGCATCACTATCCACGGGCAACACTCAGAAGACCTGAGCTGTTCACTCATTCATTCCTTTTGCTACCCAGGCCACATTCTTTCCATGGCTGCAGCTTCTGGCATATTCTGATGATAACCAGGAGGAAGGCCTTGCCTACTCTTCCTCCCCTCAACTCCAGATTGTGCTGGGGGCCAGGTGCACGGAGGGTTTTACATGTTGTTCTGCAGGGGCTTACATTCATGAAGGCACAAAGTTGAGCGTCTTAGTGGGTAGCCCTGAGGCTGTAGGTTAAGCACTTGATTGCAAGTCAAGGAACATGATTTAACTTTTAACTGGCTTATGCCTTTCTATATGTTTGGGCGTTTTCCTCACCTCTTTTGTTATGTGTGTGGCCAGACATTGCATTTTGATGTTTATTATTGTTCATGGGGTTTCCTCGCATTCTACATTCTCAGGAGAGATACTGATTTTTTTCCCCCTTATACAGTTTAGTAACTTTCATATTTGTTAGAAGTAATTTGATTATAACTTCTTTTTCACAAATGACAATTTGTGGTTTTCCTTACATTTTAGTAACTTACAGGCTTTTAAAACCATACAGTGTTGAGGGTGGAGAGAAGTCTCAATAGCTACAAGTGCTGGCTGCTCATGCAGAGGTCAGGTTCAGTTCCCAGCAAGCGCACAGTCTTCACAGCCATCTGTAACTCCAGACCCAGGGGATCTAATGTCCTCTTCTTGTTTCCTCGGGTACTTCATACATGTGGTGCACAGGCATACATGCCAGCAAGACACGAGTGCACATTTCAAAATATGTCCACAATGTCTAGAACAGCCAAAATAACTTGATTATTTTAATCAATGTTATTTAATGTTTAATTTAATGTTACTGATGATCAAATTTTATTCTAATTTTAATAGTTAAATGTTTACTGTATAATTGCTAATGCAATATTTATAGATTTGAGCTCTGTATCCTTTATCAGAGGAAGAAAATTGCTTGCTTTTAAAGCTTACCCTAGGTTTTCTTCTTCTTTCCTTTTTTGTGGTCGAAGCAGGCATTTTCCAGTTTTGTTTAATGAAGGTAGTGACTTTCAGAAATAGCAATGGACTGTTATGACATTCCCCCAAAAGACCTTCTTCCTTGTTTCTGTATTGAGGGTGAAAATGCTGCTAAAATAAAACTATTGGCCTATTATTTGTCAATGTTGGCATTTGTATATGTGTACTAAATTCATGTATTCTTTTGAGAATATACACTTGTGCTGAAGCACACTTTAGCTTTTGGTCAGTTTTATGTCAGTCTTTGCCATGATTTGAGGAGTTTTGAACTGTTTCTCGGTGTTCTGAAATAGTTACAGTGCATTGCTCACTTATGACAGGAAAGCTGACAGACCTCCATCCTTAATAAGCCCCTGGACCGGACACTTAGGAGAGTGACATGCTGGCTCACATCCCCCCGACTCTGAGTTTATGTTGGTAATTTAAAAGTTGTTTGTATTAATCTATTTGATTTACCTCTGTAAATGTATATGGAGTATTTTTTTAAATGTATAATTGCCTTTAATAAAACAAATGAGTGCATTGCAGAAAGCATTGTATTCGCTAAGAACGGTTAAATTGGATGCACAAACAGAGCTTTCCTTATTAAACTACCCATTACAATTTATTTTATATAGAGCCTTTTTCATATCAAGTACTACACTGTGATAAGCCAACTGCTGTTAAATGATGGAGTTCATCAGTGTAAAGTGGCATCAACAACATGGCATAAGACATCACAAGAGTTATTTTTAGCGACTAGTAGCGCCATGAAGCTTCATAGTAACCCTCATACACCTGTGCTCAGAGTTACGCATGCAGATTCCGAAGGCATAATATATGATCAAACTTTCCCAAGTTTAGGGCCTTTGTAGTTTTTTGTTTTGTATTCCAAGTTTATCATTCCAAATTTAGTGAGTTCTATTTTGGAGCCAAGCTTCCTGGAGATGTTGTGCCAAGAGAAAGTTGTCTGTATGTGGCAGAAAGTGTAGCCCTCGCTGTGTTCCTTCCTAATCCCTTCCCCAGCCCCTCCTCTCCACCCACACGAAGGCACCACCGCTTCTCGAGTTCTGAATCTTGTGTAGGATTTGCCATTGCTGCATCTTGTACCACAAACCCCGGCCACTGATCATGTGTCACCAGGCTCACACACAGTCACCTAACCAGATGCATGGTTTTCATTCCTCCCATCAGCACCAAAGATAGTAAACTCCTGACAGGCCATGGAGACATCTACGGAAAGCACAGTATGTGGCCCTCACACTGTGCAAGGCAGGTGGTACAGCAGAGACTGGACAGAACAAACAACTATGACTTGGTGCATCTTCCAGAGATGCCTGTCTCTCTACATCATGATCACAATTTCAAAAGCAAAACTTTTGGGGAGCAAACTTAGAGAGGAGCAATAACTACCAATAAGGATGCTAGAAAAAGCCACATAAAAACTAATAAGTTTCCTAGAAAAATATGTTTTAAGGAGTTAATGGATTAACTTTACACAGGGGGTGATGTTCCTCCCAGAACAGATGATCACTCAAAAGTATTGGTGCCAGGTATTAATACCATCTTTAACAAGTATGCCACAGGGATCCAAGAAAAGTCACTAGACAGTACAGGCTACTGCCATTGCTCTAGGCTGCCTATATGGAGTATTAAGCTTGGCACCTTTGTAGAGATCTTTCTTTATCATTTGTAACATTGTGACCTGGGTCTTTAGGTCTTGATCTGCGGGCTCAGAAATCATTTGTAACATTGTGACTTGGCTCCTTGTGCCTTGATCTGCAGGCTCAGAAGTTTCTTGTACTTTATTGCTCTTTCGACAAACCTAACTTTTCATTTTATTGCTACAAAGTCCCATTTTTCTTTTGTTTTCTATTTTATTTATTTCTGCCTTCATGTTTGTTTATTTTTTCTTTTTACTTTTTTGGAGCCTTTAAACAAATATTCCTTTTCTCAGGCTTCCTGAGTTGAATGTTTTGGCCATTGATTTTCACTCTTCTCTGTTTTCTAATGCAAGTGTTTAGAGTTACAGCATCACTTCAGTGCACGCCACCTGCATGATTTACCCTCTGTGCACTGCTCCTGTTCTTCATTTCCAAATAAGTCGTAACTTCAGGCTCACATTTCCATGTAACCCAAAAGTTATTTAGAAAAGGATATAAAACTCTCCAAATGGGTAGTTTTGCGGTGTTAGTAATATCTAAATTGACCACATTATTTTCTTTGTGTACCTTTAACAGTTCTGTTCTCTTAGGAATTTATTTCAATTTTCTTTATAGCCTAATAAGCGCCTTCAAGTTTTGATGCATGCTGTTGCTTGCATATGGTATGAATGTGCCCCAAGGGTTCATATGTTGAAGCTTAATACCCACTGTGAGACACCGAGAAGCTAGATGCTCTGTGTGATTGCAGTGTTGGAAGGTGGGCGTTGAGACAGTGATTAGAATTAGGTAAGTGGGGAGCTACCATGATGAAATGTTGGCAGCGTTATAAGAAAAGGAAGACAGCAAACACTTTCTCCATGCGATTACCTGTATCACCTGGGAACTACAGGTAAGGACATCTACACACAGGTAGGTCTTTGACCTTATTCCTCCAGAACCTAAGCCAAAACAACCCTTTCTCCTTTAAAATTCACTTAGCTTGTGGCATTCTGTTATTGGCAACAAAAGTGGAGTAATATAATATACATGCAGTATGGACATGCATATGTGTATAGGCTGAAGTATTTACAACAAGCAATGCTGTCTAGCTAAATTCTTATTATTAAGGCTGTTCTTTCTGTAGGAGTTTTGATCTGTGAATCTCTGAGTAGAACATTTGTCACCTACTCAACAGAATTCTGAATGATTTGAGGTGGTGTGTGTGCACACATGTGTGGCTTGAGTTACTTTACGATCCTTGCAGCTTCTACAAGGACCATGTATTTTGTGAATCCAATGTCTGTCTCTTATGGCATCTCTCTTAAGGCTATAGTCTTCTCATTTGTGTTACTAATTCTGTTTACCATTTTGTTCTTTTACTTGAGTGCCATTTTGCTCTTTTATTTTTAATAATTTCCTGTAACTTTATTATGTTTCAATGTAATGAATATATAAAAATCATTCATTTTTGTCATCAAGTTTAAAAATCCTGGGGAGGGAGGACCCCGCATCTTGAATTCTTTGACAAATTCTACTTTGCTTTCTAGATGAAGTGTGAGTGTTTCCTCCATTTTGAAACCTTTTTGGAAATAACTAGGCTCCAGGTCAGCCTAAGTACCCTCTCTTTACACTCAACCTCACTTGGACTCACGAAAAAGAAAACGCATGTCCTTATTTCGTACTTTTCCACTTTTCTTCCCAATAGAGCTATCATTCTTAATTTTCCGTGTGTGTGTGTGTGTGTGTGTGTGTGTGTGTGTGTGTGTGTGTGTGTATGCACACATGTGTGTGTGTGTGTGTGTATGTGTGTGTGTGTCTGTGTGTGTGTGTGTGTTTGCACATGTTTGAGTGTTTCCATGCCAAGGCATAAGCTCATGTGTTGGTCCTCAAAGTGATACTTGTCAGGCTAACTGGCCTCTGAGATTGTGTGAGATTCCCCTGTCCTTGCCTCCCATCTTGCAAAATGCATGCAAGGGCTACCGAGGTTTGCTAAAGCATTCAGATTTATATGGTTTCTGGGGTCTAAACCCTGGTCCTCGCACTTGCACACCGACTGATCCATATCCCCACTACTGCCCTTCTTGATTTTGTAGAGACTTGGGCTCTCTGGTCATTCCTTTAGCACAGCGGTTCTCAACCTGTGGGTCATGACCCCTTTGGGAGTTGAACAACTCTTTCACAGGGTTCACCTAAGACCACCTGAAAACACATATATCTACACTATGATTCATAACAGTAGCAAAGTTATAGTTTGAAGTAGCAATGAAAATAATATCATGGTTGGGGGGCTCACCACAACATGAGGAATTATATTAAAGGGTCACAGCGTTAGGAATGTTGAGAACCACTGCTTTTAGTATCTGGGGGACTTGCTAAGTGGAAAAAGGAAAGGTCTTTTCATACAAAGACGTAGGGTTGGCAAGAAGGCGGTGCTCCTTTTTGGTACCTCCCTAGCACCTTATTGCATCATTAAGGAGGGCAAGAGGACTAAGGTCAGGACAGATGAACAATAACAGATTTGCACAAGGAAGCATTAGTTTTATGCAATGGGAGATTCTGTGTCTACTTGCCCTTTCCAAAGTCTTGGGGGGAACCAAAGCAGGGTTTTGTTTTGTTTTTTCCTAGAAATTTTCTATTTTGCTTCCAAAGTTTAGTGGCTCCTTTCTGAAGAGTGGAGCTTAAGGAAAATTGTTCCACAGGAAATGAAAGACGGCTAAGAACTGAGCCATTAGAGAACACTGTATTAGATCCCTGTATGGGCATCAGGGTTTCGACTATGCGCATGCTTTTCTATGCTGATGACTGGCGGGTTGGGCACCATGCCCGGGTTGTTTGGCTTTGTGTTTGCTGTTGCCATCCATTCCTTGATTGCACAAGGGAGGGCAGGCATGTTGCCTGGTGTCACGGCTGTGTCTCACTGTTCTTCTCCGTGAGCATTCCCGTTTATGAAGCGCTGCAGACCAGGTTGACTAAAGACCTTCTGGTGTCCCTGTGCTCCAGCTTGCCACCTCCCATGCCCCCCCCACCCCTGTCTCTGCTGCATACCCACTCTGTCCCCAGATGCCACCATCTGATGCCACCTCTCTAAGTGATTCCCATTACTCTTCTTTATTCTGTTTGCAATTCGATTGACCATCCCCACAACTGCACTATCTAGTGACCACAGGCAAGTGACACACATTCTTACAAAAACAAAACCAAAAGCCAAAGCCAATGCCTAAGCAGTGGAGAAGGGACTGAGGAAGGCATATCTGGGGGTCAGATATCTGAAACTTACTGTAGCTTATAAACAGCCCGGAAGTGGTCATATATGGACACACTTCCAAAATTGGCCCTTCTGCTGTGCTATTGATGGTGACTTGTAATCTCTTAGTGATAAACACAATGGACCCTTTGTACAAAAAAAGTATTAAAAATAAACCTCATGGTTTTAACCACACATTCATGACAATGACAGGTGGTTAAGAAGTAGGTATTGAATCCTGTAGGCTCTGTTTCTTAACAATTAAACTTTATTCTACAACGCAACTAGCTTACACAAGAGAGAAAAAAGGTTAAAGGGAAAAAAGAGTGAACCTTCTGGTATCCGTTCCATGGGACAGTCCTTAGGTGTCTCTGGCCTACGTGCTAGTCCAGCCTGTTCGCTGACCCACCTGCGCTCAAGCCTGGTCTCAACTTGTTGTTCTCTCCTCCCCCACCTGCCTGTGTCAAGTGCGAAGGGCGGTCTCCTTCTCCCATTGAGGGTCGATTAGAAAAACAATAGTCCAGGTGGGGTCCCCAGGTCTGCTTCCTGAATTGCTTCGCTCAGTCTATCACAAGTCTATCCATGGGGTGTCCAAGGGTAAAGCCCTTCAAGATTGCTTTCACCTGTGACAAAGCTTTACAGTCTTTCCCAAAGAATCCTCTTCTGTTTTACACATTCGACAAAGGTACCCTACGTGGGTTCCATATTATGTAATGTTATAGAAGAGGAGATTGAGAGTTGGGGATCATAAGGGACTCATCATCTAAAACCACCAGTGCTAGAACTGGCATTTGATCAGACCTGTGTAGTTCAGATAAGGCTAGATGCTCAGACCTAGCCACCAAACAGCCTGTCTGCATGACAAACGGACACCACCCCGCCCCACACAGCACCACTGTGGCCTCCATTGACTTCCTTCTCTCTGCATCCTCTATCCTTCTTGTCTCCTCTTGGACTTACTTTCCTTTGCAATTCCTGAAATGTCCTTGAAGCTGTTGCCTTCACTTATGCTCCCAACACTCTCCAAAGAAAGACTTCTCTGTGATCACCTTTATACACGGAAGGTGTAGCATCATCCACAGCCTGGTTGTTATTCCTAACCTCAGTGACGTATGAACACTGGCGCTCCTGTGTGTTTGACCCCAAGAGCCTCAACATTTCAGTTACTCTATGAAATTGATGGAGTCCTCCCTGAACAAGGTCATGCTACACACTTGTCAGCCTTTTACCTCCTTGGTACATACTACTCAGGAAGGACAGAAAATCCAGTTCTGCTCATGTTCCTGGCACTCCCTCATCTCTGCTTTGCCCAGGAAAACAAGAAATTACTTTCCCTTTTCTATGAAAACCCATTATGTCAGACTGCATTTAAACCAAAATGGTCTGTCACTTTCAGGAGGATGCCAGTGGCATGTGTAAATCTTCATTTGCTGAGCAGACCCACCAGATGTTCGAGACCACATAAAGCTGTTACTGATCCTATCTGCATAGTGCAGAGGAGACAATGGAGTCTCCAGAGGGCAGCCATTCCCCCCAGAATTCCAGAGACAGGAAATGGTGCAGCAGCAAATCAGGCCCAGACAGTGCGTCCAGAGGTTCTTAGCCCCTGTAGCCTGTCTCACCACCTCATCTCATTTGACCCCACTCAAGATGCTTGAGGCTTTCTGAGATACGCCCATTTTGTAAGAGTCTCTTAGTTATTTTGATCAGCAGATTTGGAATGCTGGATCGTGGGAGAGAGGACTTAGCCATCCCACCTAAGAATAATGTGCTTATACTAAGAGTAAGAAATACACTCCAGGTAGTGTAGATGTTTATCACCATCTTCATTATGGTTATTGGCTATATGTCAATGTACTAGCATTTTCTTTGAGCTTGGGGAATTTTGTTAGGTAAATGACTGAAATTGTTCATTTCCCACAGTTTGAGCATCAAAAAGGGAATTGCATCAAAATTATGCATTGCCTTGGACAGAAATTTCTTTCGGAGACTGAATCAAAGAGAAATACTCATTTGCCTCTATGTGCTGAGTGTTTCTCAATGCAGAGAGCAGAATAATATGGCCATGGGATGATGCTAGCTGCAATAATCCTTACAGGAAAAGAAAGACTAGGTCATTACAGATGTGTCTGTACCAGCAGGACTCACATTTGAGCTGAATTAATCACATCAGAGCACTCACTCCTAACATTCCTCTGATTTTTTTTTCAAGAAATGCTGTGACATTGCAGGGTGGTCTGTATAACCATCAGCTGTGTGGTTTGTGATGAGTAAACAATGCTGAATTTAAGTTCTCAACAGGGGAGAAGCCATCAAATCAAGGCAGCACACACAAAGGGAGAGCATGCCAGCATCCCTTAGATCTGCTTGCGGCTGATTTTTTTTTTTTTGAGGCAAAACTAACGACGGGGTAGGATTTTAGTCAAAATATTCAGTTGGCTTGCAAACATCAAAACTATAAAGTCTGAATGCCTAAGAATGCTAGCGTATGATGTATTTAATTTTATTTCTATTACTGTGAGGTGAAACTTAATTTTTAAAAAAATGTAGATTGAAATGGTGAGGCTGTAAATGTCGCAGGTCTTAGATTTTTTTTTTTTGTTTCTGGAATATTTCAAATTCATAATGAAATATTTTGGTGATGGGATCCAAGTTAAAACTTGATATTTCTGTTTCATATATGATTGTACATATATTCTAAATGTAATTTTGCACAATACTGTTTAGTACTTTTATGAGTGAAAAAAGGCTAGTATGTGTGCCCTGACCCTCCTTTAAGCAAGGGCACTACCAGCTCAGCTACACACATCATCAGAATTTCCACTTGCGTTTTGCATTGTCACTCAGAAGGGTTAGAACTTTAATTTTTTTCTCAATTTTTAATAGTTCTTTGGAAATTTTGTATAGTATATTGTGATCATATTCCCTCTCCGCTTGGGTCAACTCTTTCATCTTTACCTTCCAACCTCTGTGTTCTCTTAAAATGAGGCAGGCAAGCAAGCAAGCAAGCAAGCAAGAAAGAAAGCAAGCAAACAAAGAATGCAGTTTGTGCTGCCCATTTATTCTTGGATACCTGGCCTTCTCCTGGAGCTTGGTCAGCCTACCAAGGGTCATCAGTTGCCAATAGCTCCTCAACTGGAGTGGGACTTCATGCCTACTTCCCCTTGTGATACTGGGAATTTTCTGGCTTGGACAGACCTTGTGCCTTGTGTCCCACCTTCAATGTGCCACTGCACCACTACCTTTCTTTGTCAGGAAAACACTATTTCCTGGTATTCATCCACTGTCCCCCAACACTTAGAACCTTTCTTTCTCCATCTTCCACATGATCCCCGAGCCTTGAGAGAAAGGGATATGCTCTATGTGCCTTTTCATCTGACCATTCCAAACTCTCAATTTTATCACTTGTACTACGTAGTTAACTACTATGTGATGCCAAAAGAAGCTTCTCTGATGAGGGGAGAGGGACGCTCTAACACGTGAGTGTAAGCATGAGTCACTGTGAGTGGCTTTGGTATGTTGTCTGTTTAGCAGAATAACAGTACATTCTCCTCTGGAGTCTGTGACCTGTCTAGGCATAGGTTCTTTCTCCCAGCAATGGTACCAGGTATGCCTTTCAACTTACAGAGCAGGGCTTAAATCCAATAAAGAAAAGGTTGGTTATTCTCATGACGTGAATGCCACTGTGGCACCAGTGGGCATATCTTTCCAGGATGGTCATCACTGTAGCCCACACTGTTTATAGCTGGGAAAGGCTAAAGTTTAATTTTCTCTATTTGGAAACTTGCATAGCTCCTTCTAGCATTATGAGGGACAGCCAGTAGTGATGAAGCTGCCAAATGAGTACCAGTTTGGTTTCACCATGTTGTGACCCAAGTACATGATGCCGTCAACAGCAGCGTCTTATCTTCAAGTTAGATGTGGTAGCCCAACTCATTGACAGTAGCTCGTAATTCGTAACCTATGAGACATTACTGGCCAACGACTCCATGAGGTAACCTGCTCCAGATGCTGGCTTTTTATTTGCTATCCTATACTAGATGCCTCAAGTCAATAGATTTAGGGGATTTGGTGAGCAGTCTGGCAGAAATTTTGTTATCTGTCTGCAAAGACAGAAGTTTCAGGACACCCTGTAATCGTAGTGAGACCTCATCTCCAATGCGTGATTTCTTCTGAGTATTAGGGGGATTCAGATTTCAGAGCTCTGGATTAGGAATGACCAACCTAGCACAGGGATATGAATTTAAACAATACAAAGATTCGTGTGACCACTGCCATGTAGACTGAGCAATTCTGTGAGACTCACTCCTCCCAAAATAACCTACCTTTTGTTTTGCCTTTATGGCGCACCTTCCCAATAGCCCTTCATTTTCAACCAGTGTAGTCCATTCTTCTGGGAATGTCATATAAGTGGTTCGTTGGTTTTTTTGTTTTGTTTTTACAGTGTGCAGCCTTTTGAGGTTGGTTCCTGTACTCAGCATTTCTCTAAGATTCACCCAAGTTGCTGTGTATAAACTATCTTCTGAGGGGGAGGGGTTACTGAACTTCTTTCCTCTAGTCTCCCAGAATGTGCCTTTATGTGGAAAGAAGGTTCCCCCCATGGCTGTAATTACTCGAGCTCCTATGAGAGAAGAACAAGGAACCTTTATGTCTGACATCTTCATAAGGACACAGTCAGAGAGGTGAGTGCTGGGTGAAGACAGAGAGCACAGCGGGGGATGGGGGGGCAGAGGCTGTCTGAAGATGGAGGTAGGGATTGGAATAATGTTGCCACAAGCCAAGAACTCTTGAGCTGCCAAAGCCAGGAAGAAGGAGTGAGAGAGAGAGAGAGAGAGAGAGAGAGAGAGAGAGAGAGAGAGAGAGAGAGAGAGAGAGAGAGAGAAGAAGAAGAAGGAAGAGGAGGAGGAGGAAGAGGAGGAGGATGGAGGGAGGGAGAGAGGGAGAGAGGGAGAGAGAGACAGAGAGAGATTCCAGTCCAGCACACTACAGGGAACTTGGTCTTGCTGATGTCGTGATTTATGCTTTTAGCCCCCAGAACTGTGAGATGATAAACCGTTATCATGTGAAGTCACTCAGTCTGTGGAACTTAGCAGCCCCAGGAATTTAACACAAACACAAAGGTGGACACTTTATTTTTCAAATGTCTAAAAATCACTCAAACTCCATACAAATGAGGTTAGTAACAACAACAACAACAACAACAACAACAACATGATCCTAGAAAACAAAGAACAAATATAGTAGAGAGGCATCACTAATTAAAGACTACTGAGTCAAAACAGCTCTGGGAGGTGGATAAAGGGAATTTCCAGAAAGTGAACTGTGCTGAGAAGGCCTTCCCTGTCCCCATTATCAGTAAACTCCAGCATATATTTGCTATTTACTTTTTCAGGGTTTCTTTTTATGCATGCTTTCCATTATTAAAATGTTATATTATTTCTCTTTTGAAAGCCTTTGAAGTGTTAAATAACTTCCCTTACAAGGCTACTTATCTTAAACTGATCGTGGGCCCATCTTTATAGTATTTTGTCACACGGATGTTTTCAACTATGCATTGTCCAATCAATCAGTGTCTTTCACGAAGTATTTCCTCTGGTAGAGAGTTCATATTGTTTCATGCTTTACATTGCCCCAACATTATAAAACTGTTATCATGTATTATTCCTTAATTGCTTTTAATTTTTAATACCTAAGTCCCTAATTTATCTGAAGTCTAATTTTGTGTGCAACAGGGAAAATGATTATCTATAGCTCTCCAAATCTGTGTTTAGTTATACTAACCCCTGTTTTTATTAAATCTGTTGAGCCAGGCTTCTTTGGTTTTTAATTCCACCTTTCCGAACAGTTGTGGCTCTGTTTCTAGATGGTTCTGTTTGATCTTCCCAGTCTATTTGTTTCTTTTTTACTTCAACAGCACACGTGTTTCTTCAGCCTCATTATCAGTATGTAGGTATGTAAGCTCCGTGCTTAAATTCATTTCCAGTGAATTTTAAAGAGTGTGTTTGCAAAAGAAGTTGTCTTCTTAATTTCATGTCTCCTAAATATAGAAATGAAACTGATTTTTGGTTCATTTTATACACCACAACTTCACTGAAGTTGCTTATTGATCTTAACAGAAATTTGGTGGAGTCCTGAGTGTTTTCTATATATAAGATAATATTCTCTGCAAACAGAAAATTCAATTTCTTCTTTTCCATTTTGGATGCAGTTTGCTTATTTCATTTTCTTGCCTAGGTTCTCTGGAGATGATATTGAGTATTATACTGAACAGAAGTGTCAATAATAAGAATCCTGTTTTGTCCCTAATCTTAAAGGAAAGTGTTTATCTTTTATGTAGATTTTTTTTTGCTTGTTAGCTCTGAGCTTGCCATAGTGCCTTTAGTATGTTGAGTATTTATCAGGATTTGGGAAGGATCCCCTAGGAAAGTGTTCTAATACTCCCTTATATATCCAGCCCCAAGAATGTTGAAGTTTGTTGAGTGGATTTTCTGAGTCTTTTGAGATGTTCACATGCCATCTATTCTCAATTCTGTTAATGCGATGTATCCCCTTTATTGATTTGCATATATTGAACCATCTTTGCATCCTAGGATTAAATTATGCTTGATGATCTTGTAGGGTTGGTTTTTTTTTTTCAGAAATCACTTTGCAAATATTTTGTTAAACGTTTTTAGCCTGTGTCCTGTAATAATATTTGTCTCTAATTTTCTTGTCATTTTGATATTGTTTGGTTTAATTTTAGAGACTTGCTGAATTCTCAAAAATCAGTTTGGAAAGATAATCAGATTTTTGGATAAGCTTGAGAAAGATTGTCCTTATTTGATTTTCAGATGTTTGGTCAGGTCCTGAGCCTCTTTCAGCTCAGGGGGTTTTTAATTACTTATTAGGTCCCCCTTTTCATTATTGATCTGTTCACATTTTCTTTTTCTTTGTAATTCAGCCTTGAATTAAATGGAATTTTTGGCTAGAATTTATTTAGCCATTCTGTATCTTTTGACTAAAGAATTTAATCCATTTACATTAAAAAAATAATTAGTAATGAAGGCATTAATGTTTCTTTTTGTTAATGATCTTTGATTTTTCCTCATTCTTGGGAATTTTATGCAAAAGTAAATGACATATGATTCTACCTCCCCACCCCACCCCCAACTCCCAGCATAGCCTTTCCAACACGTCTGCTTCTAAGTTCATGTTTCTTTCCTTTTTGCTCTTGGCAACTCACTCAATTCAGTTAGTTCTTCCCGTACTTGCCTGGGTGTAGGGTCATCCGCTGGAGCATGGAAAACTTACCAGGGGTCACATCGTCATAAAGTAATGATGCTCTCTCTGGCATCTATAGGCTGCCAATCCCTTCTTCACTGTGTTTGGCTGGATCTGCATTGTGTGCAGGTAACGGCGGCAGATGTGAGTTCTATGGTGATAGCCACGCTATGTACAGAAGACAGCCTTTCACAGCACTCCTCCCCGTCTTCCAGCTCTTTCTCTTCTGCATCCCCTTCCAGGGTATTTTCTGAGCCTTGGTTGGGGAGTGGCGGTGGATATAGGCTTCTGGTTTAGGGCTAAACACCCAGCCTCTTAGCAGCACACTCAAAACTCTTTTGCTGTTGTTACTTTCTTCTGCTGTCTTCTCTTGCTGCCTTATTTTACAAGGCCGTTTGTAGCTGAATGCATTGTTTCTTCTCTATCTTCACTTTGTCTTCAAAACTGATTACATGAGGCTCAGATACAACACCTTGGAGTCCATTCTGCGTCATTAATGGGCAAGTTCAATTGCACTTAGGAATTCTAAACTTAACCTTCTTTCCTTGTAATATCTTAGATTTATATGCTGTACATTTATCTTTCATACTGGATATACATTAACAGGTTATATCTATAGTTATTTTAAGTATTTATATTAGACTTGAAAGTGGCTGATAAATTCTATTACAATAGTGTTCTTGATTTGGCCAAGGTCTTTGCTCCATAGGAACTTTTTGTAGGTTCAGAAGTTTTTATGTTCCCACTGTCCGTTTTCACCTGAAGGCCTGCCATCAACATTTATTTTAAGACAAGTCTAATGATTATTGGATTCCTTCAGTTTGTTTGTCTTTTCTTTACTCTTGAATGACAGAGTTTCCAGTAAACCATTATCAGATAGGTGTTCTTCTGAGCTTTGGGTCTGTGTTCTCATTGTCTCTCTATCGTGTGTGTGTGTGTGTGTGTGTGTGTGTGTGTGTGTGTGTGTGTGTGTGTTCATGTGTTTGAGTGTTAATGTACATTTCCACGCTTGCATAAAGAAATGCCAGAGGTTGTTGTTGGGTCTCATACTGTGTCTTTCTCCTCCTTTTTCTCTCCCACAGATCCTGGAGTTGAAACTTTTGGTTAGCCAAGTCAGCCATCTCCTGGTATTTTCTTGTCTCTCCCTATAGCAGCTGGAGTTAGAGATGATGCCACTTAGCCTGGCTTTTATGTGAACACTAAGGATAATAACTGAGGTCTTCATGCTAGCACAGCAAGCATTTACCCACTGAGCATCTGCATAACCATGTTTTCTTTTGTAACGTCCAGTAATAGTCTCTTACATTTTTCTCATCCACTCATCCAGAGATGGACACTGTTATTTTTCTGTTTTTAATTATTATGAATTGTGCTACTTTTAATGTAGACAGCTGAAGACGTCTTCAAGAGCCCATTTTAAATTATTGTGGCTATATATTCAGTAATCACATTTCTGGGTTAGGTGGTAAAATATTTATTTTGTTTTTTATTTATTTGTGGCTTTTAGTGGCTGCTTTATTCTTGAGTTGTAGATTGCATATAAAGGTTGTGAAATGCTGTTCTATAGTCTATTTGAATAAATAGATATTTGTTTCTTAATCTGTAATTTAGTAAATGTTACTGAAATCTTTAGAGGTAGTACGTCCTTACTTTTTAGCATGTTTTATTTTTGTTGAACCTGAACAAGTTATTCTGTGATATAAACAGCCCTTCAGTGTGAGGCATTTATATTAACCTTGCTCTTTGTAGGGCTGTGATTCCATTTATTTTTGGTGCTAGAAGCTTTGTATATGCCTGGTGTTTTTACTCCTGTGCATTTCAGACTACTGTGACTACTCCCCCTTGTGGGAGGTATTGCCTATATCATTATTACTGAGGTGCAGTTGTGGCAGCCAAGGCTGAGGAGCGTTGCTGCTGGCATGGTGTTTGAATCCTCTTCCCTTCCTTTAGGGAGGAAGGCACACAGGGCACTGGAGTTTAGGCTGCCCTCCTCTAGGTGAGACAAGTTCAAGTCTTGCCCTCTGGTCAATAGTCTTTCCTATGGAGGGTCCACTGGGCTTATTCTGAAGTGGACAGCTCTTCTCTCTACCACTAAGATACACTTGGAGGTCTTTGTTAGGATTAAAAGTGAGATGGCATGCAACCGATATGACGTGGAGCTATTTAATTGAGGGAAAGAGGGAAGGGAGAGGAATTAGGACCTGAGTGGGCCATGAGTGTAGAGACTAGGGGGGAGAGAGAGAGAGAGAGAGAGAGAGAGAGAGAGAGAGAGAGAGAGAGAGGAAGAAGAAGAAGAAGAAGAAGAAGAAGAAGAAGAAGAAGAAGAAGAAAGAGAAGAGAAAAGAAGAGAAGAGAGACCCTTAGAGAGAATGCAGAAGTAAGAGAGTGCAAGAGACAAGGTGGCAGGTCAGCCCTTTTATAGTCTGGCATACACATGGTGGAAGGTGATGACATCAAAAGTTGCTAAGCAACCTAGAGGCAGGCCACTTACATGCCAGAGTCTTACTCTACTCTTCCCAGAGTCATCCTGATGGGATTTCTAGAGATGGAATTTATGAAAGGGCAAAAAAATCCTGCAGTTTAACAGAATATATATATATATATGGATGGGGTTGGAGTTCAGGGGCATCCAGCCTGCACACAGCCCCAGGGTTTCACACACAACACTGAAAGTATTTTTTAAAATGAAATAAAAATATAGCTGGTCATTGTTCTTAGATCCTGGCACAAAGCTTTAAACCCTTTTGAAATTTACCATCTTTTGTGTGTTCCCCCAGATAACCCCTAAGGACAGGTCACTAACAGGACCAAGCTTAGTCTGAGGCCGCGACTTTTGGTTCCAGCCTCCACCTCAGGAAAGGAGAAAGGTTGGCCACCGAGTCAAGTCACCAATACAGCTAATTAGTCAACTCTGCCTTCATGGAGAAGCATCTACAGGAAACCTCTGAAGGGCCGCGGAGTTCTGGGCTGATTACCATGATGCACCAGCTAGGTTCAGTGTGCAGAGAAGGCTTCTCATCCTCTGCCCACCCTGCCCATTCCCTAGCTTTTCTTCCACTGCTGTTCAGTCATATCCTATGAATGTCTAACAGTAAACACAAACCCTTCTTTCTCACAGTACTGCAAGTCATTTGAGTGAATTAATGGAATATTTGACTCTGTGTGGCTTGTCCTAACTGAGCAGCAAGTGTCAGAACGGAATAGAATTGTAGACACCTGATGCCTACGCTCTATGACAGGGACCCCTGTGAATTTTAAACTCACACTAATCTAGTCAGTTTCAATGGTTCATTAGGGTTATTAACTACATGTTTCCATCAATGAGATCTTTGCGGTGCTTCTCCAGGTAGTACTTGACTGTCACCCTCTGTGACACATGTATCTCTAGGTATCAAAGTGATGGCATTGCCTCGTGACTGTAGTTTTTTCTAATGGATCTAAGAAAACACACTGATGTCCACTTTGGTCAACACTTCCTTGTTAGAAGGACTGGAGTGAGGACTCTGAAGTTTTCTGCTTGTATCATTTACACAAGTGCCGTGATTCTGTAACTGGATATGGTTGGCATGTGGCTTGTTTCCTGGACCTTGTTTTCTCCAGTGTATAGTATTTGTTTGGCTTTCCTACCAAGATTGATGGACTGAGCTGGAAAAAAACTTTTCTACTGTTTTAGTGAAAATGATAGCCAAGACTACTTTGCATAAGATTGGGTGCTATCTGTTTGTTTGTTTGTTTGTTGTTTATGTTTTTGTAAAGTTAGATCTGTAATATTTAAACAAATATGCACACATGGCATGTATACTCAGACACATACATGATTCTACATCAAAGGAATCATATCATGAATGCCTTTGATCATCAATAACTTATGTGTAATCTTTCGGGTTTTTTTTGATTGATTGAAAATTTTACATGTGCATATAATGTATTTTGATTATAAATTCACTTCCTATCTCCTCCCTCCTAATTTCATCCCTTATCACTATTCCATACCAATTTTATGGGTTCTCTAATTATTACTTTAACCACTGGATCTATGTAGTGTTGTGTGTATGTGCATGGGCCATCTACTGGAATACATACAGCCTTCTCTCAGGGGCCACATCATTGAAGAGCACTTACTCTCTCTTTCCCAGCATCCATTAGTTGACAATAGCTGCTCCACTAGGGGTTGCTTCCCAACCACCTCTCTCTTTAGTTTAGCTGGCTTGATCTTACTTATGTCTTGCATATGTTTTCATAGCTGATGTCAGTTCATAGCTACAGCTGGCTTGTTTGTATCTGAAAAATACCTTCTTGCTGTAGCCATCTATCCCTCTGGCTTATACAGTCTTTCTACCCTTTTCTTTGATGATCCCTAAGCCTTGGGAAAAGGGATATGTATGTATGTGTATATGTATATGTATATGTACATACACATATTTGGCTTAGAACTTTATAATCTCTTATTTTCTGCAAGTTCACTACTTATGGGTCTCCATCTTATTCACCACATATAAAAGTTTTCTTGATGATATTTTAGACATGCCTTCATCTGTGGATATAATAAGGAGTGAGTTAAATACTATGTCCACTTAGCAGACTAGTGGCAGGTTCTCCCCTACAGCCTATGCCCTACATTGCTTTCAATTCTTAGTTCTGTTAACTGTGGCAGTCATGAGTTCTGTCTTGCAGAGTGAACCTTAAATTCAAGCAGGAAGTGGATGGTTACTCCTGTGACGTTTGTGCCACTCTTGTACCAGTGGGCATATGTTTCCAGGGTAGTTGTTACTGTAGTTTGCAAAGTTCACAGCTGGAAAAAATTGATGGGTACTTTCCACTTCTACTAGCATGCAAACAGCCTTCTAGCACAATGAAAACTAGGCAGTAGGGATGAAGTTTCTAGGTTAACTATTAGTTTGACTTTGTTATTTTAGCCAAATGCCTCCCTTTATTTTCCCTCCCACCTCATAATTGTATACCTGAGCCTAACAGCATTGAAGGTAGCTTTCTACAGCCTCTCTGTGTTTATGATATTATATAGACACAAATACGCATAGAAGGATTTATTTTGATTGTTCTTTGCGAAAGTTGATATTTGTTCGCTGGTTCCTCTCGCCTCTTCACTGTGCGCTTAATTCTGGAAGAAGCTGCAAATCAACTGGTGAAAACTGTAGCTCATTTGAGTGACTCTACCACTTTCTATGGGTGGACATTTTCTTTGCTTCATTTTTCCTTCCTCAAGTGATTCTACATTAATAACCTGAACTCATATCCTTTGGCACTAGTGCTTTTATTTCTATTCGACAGACTCCCAGGAGTGGGATTTATGAGTTGAAAGGTATATGTGTTTTTAATTTTGGTAGCTATTTCCAAAATGCTTTCTTTCACTGGTACCTTGTCTTCAGTGTACATATATATTGACAGTATTTCTGATTTTCTCCACTCAAATTTTATACCTCTACTTGAGTCAGCATCAGTAAATTATATTTTCTTAAGAACTCATTTATTTTGCAAAGGTTTTCCAACTTTGTGGTATAAATTTTACATAGAGTTTCCATTTTTAAAATTCTCCCATATACTTGTAAAGCTTTGAACATCAGGCATGTGTCTTCACTATGTATGCTGGGACTCTTTGAGTATAACTTCTAGCTTTGTTAACTCAAGAATGCCCAAGAAGCCTGTGGTAGTTTGTCCTTCCATGTTCTAGGTCTGGAGCTCAAGCTTGTTCTCTTGTGAGCAACAGTTGTTTTCTGCAACGGGAGGGCTACTCCACTGCCACGTAGAGCTGCATATTGCTGTGGAGTTTTGTAGATATATGTTTTGTTTTGTTTTGTCTTCGAGGCAAGGTCTCTCTGTGTAGCCTCAGCTGTCTCAGAATCACTTTGTAGACCAGGTTAGCCTCCAACTCACAGAGATCTGCTTGCCTCTGCCTCCTCGAGTGGTAGGATTAAAGGCTTGTGCCACCATGCCTGGCTCTACAGCTCTATTTTTTTAAGTAACAATTATTTAATTGTTGTGTATGTGTGCATGTGGTGTGTGTGTGTGTGTGTGTGTGTGTGTGTGTGTGTGTGTGTGTGTACAGACATTGGTATGACATTTCTCATACCTGTTGGGATTAGAGGATAACTTTTGAGAGTGTTTCTCTGCTTCCACCTTAATTTGAGGTCTTTTTGCCCCATGGTGGACTCATGGTGGAAACGCACTTGAGTTTCTAAGAGATTCTCCCATCTCACCACAGGAGTGCTGGTCTTATAGATAAGCATCATGGACTTTATATGTGGGTTGAGTGCTTAGCGCTTTTGCTCACCTCATGCCCTAGACATGAGAATTTGGTCTTAACTATTCTTTTGCCATTTCCTGGAATTTTGGAGGAAGAAAACAGTTTCTTGTCCTAAAAGTCACACATGTTCACATATTAATTTGACATCATCTATATGTATTCCTAATGAACTAGCTATCTTAAAAATAGTACATTTCATTAAATCGAAATGGACATGAAATAAACTTCTAGGAAAGTCCTGGAAGGGGCTAATGACAAATGAAATGAGAGTGAGTTCTTTATATGACCTTCTCTAATTCTTACGGCTGTATTGCCCATTTTACAGTGAAGAAAACCAAGGCAAATAAAGCCAAAGAGTCATTAGCTATAGGACTTTTTTCTGGGAGAAAGTGGGTAAGTATTATCGTCTAGGTATTTGAGGAAGCCTATAGAGGGACCGGGGTAGTGGCTGTGTTGTTTATAAAATATGCAGGAAGTGAATGGATTTGAAAGTACAATATTACCCTATTCTCCCATACATCTCTCACCTAGAGTCCCAGTAGAAGGTTCCCTCACCTATCCCAATCTCCTGGTAAGTGAAGACTTTAGGGGGCATCCCTGTTGGGCTAGTGTCCAATTATAAGTGAGTATATGCCATGTGAGTCTTTCTGAGTCTGGGTTAACTCACTCAATATGATCATTTCTAGTTCCATCCATTTGCCCACAAATTCCAGGATTTTCTTGTATTTAATAGCTGAGTAGTATTCCATCGTGTAAATGTACCACAGTTTCTTTATCCATTCTTTGACTGAGAGACATTTAGTTTTTTTTCCAGGTTCTGGCTATTACAAATAAAGCTGCTATGAACATGGTTGAGCATATGTCCTTGTTGTGTGGTGGAGCATCTTCTGGGTATATTCCAAGGAGTGGTATAGCTGGATCTGGAGGAAGCCCTATTCCCAGTATTCTGAGAAAGTGCCAGATTGATTTCCAAAGTGGTTGTACAAGTTTGCACTCTCACCAGCAATGAAGGAGTGTTCCTCTTTCTCCACTTCCTTGCCAGCATGTGCTGTCACCTGAGTTTTTGATCTTGGCCAATCTGATGAGTGTAAGATGGAATCTCAGAATCATTTAGATTTTCATTTCTCTGATGTCTAAGGATGTTGAGCATTTCTTTAAGTGTTTCTTAGCTATTCAATATTCCTCTATTGAGAATTCTCTGTTTAGTTCTGAGCCCCATTTATTGATTGGATTATTTGGTTTGATGGTGTTTAATTTCTTGAGCTCTTTATATATTTTGGATATTAGACCTTTGTCAGATGTAGGATTGGTGAAGATCTTTTCCCAGTCTGTAGGCTGTCACTTTGTTCTGTTGACAGTATCTTCTGCCTTATAGAAGCTTCTCAGCCTTATAAGGTCCCATTTATTATGGGAGAATAGGGAAATAGAAGGATTCAGAGGGTCCTAGAAACCTACAAGAAGAACATCATGATGGTCGGATCTGGACCAAGGGGGGTCTTCTCAAGCTACTGCACCAACCAAGGACAATACATGCAGTAAATATTGAACCCCTACTTAGATCTAGACAAGGGACAGGGCACTATCCACTGTCATGTGGAGATCAGGGATTGATTCTGACAAGAATTCTGGTATCCCATATTTGGCCACTTCCCCTTGGTGGGGAGGCCTGGCAGCACTCAGAGAGAAACAGGAAGGCCACCAAGATGAGAATTGATAGACTGTGACCATATCGTGAGGGAGGAGGTCCCCTTCTGTCACAGACCTAGGGGATGGGAATAGGGTGAAAGAGGGAGGCAGGGAGGAATGGGAAGAGACAAGCAAATGGTTAAAATTGAGATGTAATCTGAATAAATTAATAAAAACGATAAAAATAAAGTGCAATATTAAATAAAGTGACCTAAATGAAGGCAAAACCCACGTGTCCATGCTCACATGAGAATCCCTAGCCTGTAATAGTGTGTATACATGACTCTTCCCTGTTACCAATCATATTTTGGTGCATTTTAAACATTTTAATTTTATTTATTTTTGTGTGTATTTGCCTACACATACATCCAGTCACCATACCATGCAGTACCCATGGAGGCCAGAAGAGAGCACCAGATCCAATGGAACTGGAGTTACAGGTGCTTGTGTGTCATCACATGGGTGCTGAGATTCGAACTTTGGTCCTTTGGAAGCCTAACCAATGCTCTTAACCGTTGAACAACCTCTTCATCCTCCTTGATGAATTTTAAGTCTTACTTCTATGCACTGAGAAAAAGTTTATATGAACCCCAACAATTTACGTCTTGAGAAATGACAAGACCGGATCCTTTCTACAGGCACAAGTGCATAGCGGCACAGAAGCACACTCATGAGGCTGAGTCACGAGGATTGTCACTTTGAGGCCCCAGACCCTGCCTCAGCATCACCCCCAGAACACAAAACCCAAAATACAAAGCCTAGGTTTGTTGTTGTTGTTTTATTGTTCATAACGGAGAAAGAAAGTAAGAAAAATATCACATTAAAAATAACTCAAACAAACAAAAATTACCTAGGAACAAACCCCACCAAATAAATAAAGATCTTTAAATGAAAACTTCAAGGCACTGAAAAAGGAAGTTGAGGGGAATAAAGGGACACTATGGGATGGAAGGCCTTCCATGCTCCTGGATTGGCAGGACTATTGTCAAGAAGCTAATGATACTACCAAAATTAATCTACACATTTAATGTCAACCCTATCGAGAAGAGATTTTTTTTATTAAATATTTTTTATATTTTATGTATACACTTACATTATTATACATACATAAAATAAACTACCTACAGCAGGAGAAACCATGAAACAATCAGGAATTATATAAATGTTACATATATAGTGTTTTGGCTATTTGTATTTGGCGGCCTTAAAGAGAACATCTTTCTTATCTTGGTGAGTCTAAAATTCTGAATGTAAATCTGTATCTATCATATCGTGTCATTATCAACTTAAAACATCTATCTAGACCTAAAAACATCTTAACCCCTAAACAATTAAGCTTAATTGTAAAACTAAACTAGCTGGTCTTCAACCCCATCAGAGATTTAAGGAATAAAATGAATTACCTGGGTATACAGGGGTGCAGGTTAGCAGCTTCCCTAATGAGAAGATGGCAGAGACAGTTTGCAACCTAAGCAGTCACCCAAAACTCTGTAACATGGGGGCATCATCTTCAGATTTCTAGCCCAATATATCTGACAGACATATTTATGAAGCAGGAACATTTGAGGACTTGCGTATCCTGTCTTGGCACAGTTTGGCTGTTGACTCTGCCTGCGTCCAAGCTAGCCCTTTTTTAGGCAGAATTCTGTCTGTGGTAAAAAAAAATATGAGGGCATTTTGCCCAATGACTTGTTTGGCACATTTGAAGCCATCTCCATAAGGAGGTTCTTTGATGCTCATCATCCTCTTTGAGGTAGGCTGGGTGTTGTCAGGAGTTAACCTGTCTCATTGTCAATGACTTTAAAATTTCAATAATATATTTCACACATCTAGAAAAACAAACTAAGAATTCATTTAGGACCATAAAAGACCATGGGTATCTAAACAACCCTAAGAAGAAAGAACATAGCTGAATATATCACCATCCCAGACCTTAGATTACACGACAGAGGTATAGTCATAAAGACAGCATGTCTCTGGTATACACCAGTTAAGCCAATGAAGCAAAATAGAGGCCTTAGAAATAAACAGACAAACCTATGACCACATACATTTTGACAAATGTGGAAAAGTCACACAATCAATAAAAGAAAGCTATTCAACAAGTGGTGCTGGCAAAAGTGGACATCCAGCTACAGAATGAAACTAGATACATATCTTTTAATTTAAACAATGACAGCAACAAATCAAATACCTTAATTAAAACCTTGAAATATATACATGACTAGAGGAAAGCACAGGGAATATTTTCAAGATCTTGGGGGCAGGTAAGAGCTTTCTTAACAGCATCAGTAGTACAGGAACCAGCCCCAGGAATCAGTGGATGGGACTACAGGAAAAGGAACGGTTTCTGCACAGCAAAAGAAACATAATCAACAGAACAAACAGAGAGCTCACAGAGTGGGAGAGAATCTTTATTTATTTACTTTTATTATTAATGTATTCAGATTACATCTCAATTGTTATCCCTTTACTTGTCTCCTCCCTTTTTCATCCTATTCCCCTCCCCTAGGTCTGTGACAGAAGGGACCTCCTCCATGGGAGAGAATCTTTATTAGCTACATTTCAGAACTGCAAAAGTTAAACACCAAGGAAATGAGACTGTCAGTCAACAAATGGGCTAATGGAGTAAACTGTTTTCAAAAGAAGAAACACGAATTGCCAATAGCCATTAAAACATTTATTATCCCCATTCAGCAGGGAAATGAAATTAAAACTACTTTGAGATCCCACCTCACCCAGGTCAGAATGTCTATTAGTAAGAAATATGACAGCACTGGAGAGGATGTTCAGGGAAGAGAAACTCTTATTCATTGCTCACAGGCATGCACATTATGCAGCCATTGTGGAAAGTAGTGGGGAGGATCCTCAAAGAATTAAAAAATAGAACTTCACTTGACCCAGCCATTCTGATCCTAAGCACACACCCAAGGAACTCCAGAGCCTACCATAATGATACTTTCTCATTCGTGTTTATGGATGCTCTGTTTATGTAAAGAAATGGACCAGCCTAGATTTCTGACCAAAATGAATGGATAATAAAATTGTGGTCACATGCAAAATGAAGTATTATCCAGCTGTAAAGAAAAAAAAAGAAATATGCAGAAAATGGATGGACTTGAAAATACAATATTAAATGAAGTAATCTAAATGAAGACAAAACCCACATGTCATCCCTCACATGAGAATTCCTAGCTATAATGTATATGGTATATGTACTTATATAATATACACATATAGTATATAAGTCACATGTAATGTGTACAGTTATATAACATTTAATGTATATAGGCACACACATATATGTATAATATGAAGCAATGAGTGTGGGTATAGTCTACATTTGGAAAGAAAGCCCACAGAGGATAATATTAGATGATGAGGAAGGACAGAACACAGGGAAAGGAATACATAAGTTACAAAAGAGGGTATAAGCAATTGTTCATAGTTTCAACTCCACTGCGATGGTTTCTCTTTCATGGTAGCAAATGAATAAAAATGTAATTGATGGCAAAAGTATAAAGCCCCATGCACAGCTCTGTGGCTTCAGAGTGGATGTTCTGTCTGAGTAGAAGTTCACTGAGGCTGGTAGAGTTTGGGATGGGCAAATGTGTCTTTGAGAACTTCCTTAATCGTCTATTTGATTATTATATTTTTTACTTAAATAGAATAAAGTGATTTAATTATTAAAAATGGATTCATTTGAGGGAACGTCAGCACAAGGGAATTCCTTTTGGTGCCCAACTCTCAGATTCATAAAAAAATGGAATAAGATTCAAAGAGCCACACAGAAGGAGGTCATGCTAGGAGCCCACCAGCAGCTCTTCTGCCAGTCTTCAGTGAAGCTGCAGACACCAGACTGTAAGCTGTGGTCACCAAGCTGTGGCTGCTTCTTTGCTGGTCTACACTACCAAAATGGATGCTGTCAGCTCTGCTTAAGTCAACAGGTCACACAGGGTCATATGAGCAACACAGCAGTTTCATTCCAACTCACCCAGTAAGACAGGCTGGGGATATAGGATTAAAAAAAAATATTGTTTGTTTCTTCTAATTTTTTAAAATGCAGCTTTAGGTTCACAGAAAAATTAAGAGGGAGGCTCAAAGAGATCCCAAATATTCCCTGATACCACATGTTGATGCACAACATCCCCCATTATCAGCATCACCCACCAGGATGTTCACAGATGAATCTACAGTAGGACATTGCAGTCACCCAATGGGTTGTATTGGGAATTGGGGGAAAATGTGAAGATGGTTCTCTTTGGATGCACATGTGTCTGTCTGCTCAATCTACACCAACCTTGCTTGTGTTCTTTCTCCTGCTACTTCTACTCCTTCCCACATCCCACCCTAAGGATGTCAGTGCTGCCAAGATGCTGAAATCAAGGACCGAACCTCTTTCTTTGGAATCTTCTGTGGGGAACAGAACAGACCTAGAATTTTGCAGAATGAAGTGAATTCTGTGCAGAAAAAGCCAGATTCTTTGGAAAGTCACTGTAAAATGGTAACCTGATCTGCACTGAGCAGCAGGCAGCTTTTCTTTGCTTCTTCCTCTTCCGTTAGAAGGAGCCCAGGATGCTGACAACAGATGTCCCCTCCCCTAGCCTCTTGCCTGGAAATACCTTGATACAAAGTAATCATCTGCTAGATCTTGTGTCTTCCTCAAAGAAAGAAAGGAAAGGAAGAAGAGGGGGAGGAGAGAGTAGGATAAGGAAAAAAAGGAGGAGGAATGCAAACACTGTTTAAGTTGGAAAAGAAGAAAATGTTTTGTAAATAGCGACCACTTGGATAGACCTTAGCTTGGAAAGGTTCAGGCTTCAAACAGAAGAAAAATCAAACATTTCCTCCTAAGAGGCTAAGCTCCCAGTGAGTCATCTCTTTAAGGAGCAAATGTTGTGATTCAGATGAGCAAACTTTAAAAACTGGTTGGAAAAAACAGGAGAAACAGCAATGGTCCTGTCAGTGTACACTTTGCAGATCCCCTGCTATGTTGCTCACAAGCAAAGCAGAGGATAGCAGTCTGGAAAAAAAAACCCTTAGGTCAGCCTGTATAGGGGGAGGCCAGATTAAAGGAGTTGTGTGCAAGCAGGTTCGTGGTGGTGTGACACCCCAGAGTCTCTTTTTATGTCTCAGCCACTAAAACTCCTTGTAGCATCAAAGTGCTTGCCTGGATGTGTCTGTGTGCTTTCATCTGTGTATTTATGTGTGCCTGTACATATGTTTATTTTTCTCCTGCACCTTTGGAGTCTTGATTTTGTTCAGTCTTATTTAATGTAAGAATGATAGCAGTAATTACTGAAGGTTCCTGGGATATCAAGAAGGAGCCTGGAGAAAGATGGCCTCGAAGGCAGCCATCTGCTCTTGGGGGTGCAGGAGGGGATGGCTGCCAAGTCACAGCCCTGGGGACCAGGCTGCTGATTGGCTCTCTGTAGAGAAACAGTACTGGTTGTGTGGGTTCACAGCCTCCCCTTGAGCAAAAGGAAGTCTGTGCTGCGAAATAGCAGCACTGTCTTAGGAAGTAGAAAAGGGCTGGTCATGGCATCCTTCCCTGTGCAGGGATCTGGGTATAGTGGCCCAGGGCTGGGGACGTGAAGGATGCTGAAGGCAGATAGTCTCTGATTGAGACTCAATTCTTCACTTGTAAATGTAGCTCTGAGTGATTACTTGCCATCTTCTTGACTTTCAGGGTGTGTACAGAGATAACTATTCCTGTCATGTAAGTAGTTGCAGAGAGGCTCAGACTGTGATAGCTAACCAGGCTAGGCATGACAGCCTGTCCACACATCAAATGTCTGTAAAAATCCATTCAGTAACAGTAGAAGAGGTCACGTTTATAAATGGGGAAACTAAAATCTAGAATATTTTATCCCTTACTATTTATTACATTCTAGTCTCTATGCTAGACCCTTTATACGTGTTGTTTGTTTCCTTGCTTGTTTTTAAATTTTTGACACAGGATCTCGTTCTATAGCCCAGGCTAGCCTAGAACTCAGCTATGTAGCCCACACTGCCTTTGGACTTGTGATATTCCCACCTGGGCATCCCAGGTGTTGGGATTATCCATATTCATCACCTGTTGGCTTAAATTCCTTAATAATCAGGTTTCTCTGCTGATATTACAATGTGAACTGCTACCTATATATATACTATAGGTATACTCTATATATACCTATATACAATATACTGCTACCTAACTTTTCCAGATGGAATAAGGTTAGTATGCTTAGGAGAGAGCACTGTAAGTGGAAATAGATAGGGGAGACTGAAAAGGAACGACACACACAATGTTTGCCACCACCACCAGGTACTTGTATTCATGTGCCTCTTCTAATTAAGTCTCTACAATAACAGGGCAGAGCAGTAAAACTGACGCATTTCAGTTAGACTTAGAAAGAAACTAGAGTACATAAAAGCTAATTAATATAAACAGTAAGTCCCGGGTCCAAACTCAATGGAGCCCAGAATCTGTCTTCCCAGCCTCCATGTTTTGAACTTAGAGGTTCCTCCTTTCCCGGGTGCTGTCAAGTAGTACGTAGGTAGGTATTTTGTTAAAGATCCAGGATAAGACCAAACACTTGCCCTAATGCCACTTCGTGCTTCAGGTGTCCAGTGGAAGTATCTATGCAGCATGGCTGTTCACTCTTCTATGAAAGAATGAGAAACTATGATGTATGTTTTATAGCCCCACAGCTTCCTATATGGATGTGGGGATATAATGCTAGACCATCTCTCTCTCTCTCTCTCTCTCTCTCTCTCTCTCTCTCTCTCTCTCTCTCTCTCTCTCAAATACATTGTTTTGTTTTGCCTGCATGTACCCTTGCATGCCAGAAGAGGGATCTCATTATAGATGATTGTGAACCACCATGTGGTTGCTGGGAATTGAACTCAGGACCTCAGGAAGAGCAGTGGCTCCCTTAACCTCTGAGCCATCTCTCCAGCCCCAAGACTGTCTCTTTTTAATGGCTCAAAGCATAACAGTCATGGAAGGGGGGCAATCTGGGGTGGGCCCACTGGATCTGGCTAAATGACAGTCCTTCATATAGTCACTCAAGTAGGTTGCGGCAGGACTCATTTCTCCCCTATCTTCTATTCTGATGAGAAGACCAAGTCCACACTGGTGTTCAAGCTAGTGTATGTTGAATAACTGTTACTAGTGTGAGTGTCTACTCACTGCTTATTACACATGTGCAGAGTACCTCTTGCATTCCAGAGAGTGATCTACTCATGTGCTTCTACTGACAAGAAGAAATTCTCTGCAAAAATGATCTTCCTGTTTGAAGAACAAAAGAGCAGGGCATCACCCACAACAGCATGCTCACTCTTGACGTTTTCAGACGGGGTCTCTTGCTGAACCCAGAGCTCACCTGTTCAGCTAGATCAACTTGAGAGCAAATGCTTAGGTGCGCGTGTCTGTGTCTGGGTGCTTAAGTGGGTGTCAGGGATCTGAACTCAAGCTCTCATGCTTGTACAGCAAGATTTACTTGACTTAGCAGTCTCCTCGGCCCAAGCCTGTGACTCAAAGTTAATTTTCAGAGCATAATCACTTAAAACTTTCAGCTTTAAATCCTAACGACTTGATTATATCTCAGAATTCAGTGACTGATCAGATGGTTCTTGTGGCTGACGGTACCCCGAGCTGATCTCTGAAGTCAGATGGCAGCCTGGCAGGGGCTGTCTTTTATAGAATGGCTCCATTTGTGTCTGGCAGTTGGTTTAGTGCCAGCGGGGGCAATTGGCATGGCTCAGCCATGTGTCTTTCATTCTTTAGCAAGCTTAGCTGGCCTGGGATTTCAAGAATAGGCAAAGTTTCCATATGGCAAGAAAGCAGACCCTATAGTGCAAACATGTCTCTTCTGGCTTTGCTTTCTTCTAATGTCCCATTATGGGCATGTCATCTGGGCAGGGTCATGTTCAAGGGATTGATGGGCTCATCCCAGGGGTTGATGGGACCAGCTTCAGAGTCATGTGACAAGAGGATTCAGCGCTAAGACTACAGAGCAATCATGAGCATTTTCCAATGTTCTGCAGTTGTCCACTGGGTCTAGGTATGCAAGGTGTTTTATCATCAGCATCCCCTATGGCTAACTTCTGTTTAACATCTTTATGTCATTTCACTTGTGAATTTTGGATTTGTTCAGTTATGACAAGATGATCTTATTCCATCCAGTTGTTAAATATGTGGATTTCACTTCACACCAAATTGGGTGTGCCCTTGGACTTGGCTTTTGTAAAGATGTTCCAACTAATTATTGCCACCAATAAGTACAGTGTCCCAACAGTTTTACTGATTTATTTGTCCCTTTTTTGGTCATTCCTGCCCTTTTAATCTATTTAAAAATATTTCTTATGCTCAGCTTGTATAGACCCCACTCTAAGAGCTATGTTTGATAGTGGAGAAAAATGCCTACAGAGCCTCCATCCAAGTGCAGCAGGGTGGGTACATCAAAGAGAAAGGTTAGGTCTATTTTTATCATGTGCCCACCGTATGCCACACCTCCTGACTCTGAGCAACTCTTGTTTGTTTTCTCCTTTGTCTTTTTTGGCTTAACTAATATATCTTCTAACACAAAGATTGCATTTGTCTAATTTACTGTTCTGTCCTTGCCCACAGTACACAGCCTGAAAAGGGGACCCAAATCATAAATAGTTGTTGAATTGATTTGAGCGAAAAGCTACATAAAGGAGATGACATTTGAACTGGGCTCTAAACAATAGCAAATGCTATTCAGTTCACAACTGTGTGAGTAGTTGGGGTTGCTCTCATTTTATAATTGAGGAAAAAGGTCTTGGAGGGTTAGGTGATCCGTTCCAGATAATGCAGATGGTAAAAGGCTGGAGCGAGGCTTCTAGGCAAAGGCTGTATCTTCAAGCTGTGTGCTTTGACTACAGAGCCAGGATTCTAATCATGGTGTCTGTGTGCGTTCTGCCAACAAATTATCTTTGAAATGCAAGAACAAACCTCAGGAAGAGAGGCCCACAGCCTTATCTACTGATCCAGAGGGTTCTTTCCACATATTTGAGGCTTTCTTTGCTGTTTGCTAATCTTACGATTATTCTGTCCCTAAGCTTAGCTGTCTACCAGTGCATCTATCTTTCTGTCCCTCAGTTTACCAGTTTTTACATGTATACATCCACTTACTCATATAGCTCCATCTGCCCATGCATTTATCCCCTTAGAGTCTTGATGTACTCCTTACTTCTGTTACTCATAGGTGAGTCACCAGAACTAGGAAACAGGGCTTCTGTGTAGTAGACACTTCATAAATTATTGTCAAATGACTGATGTCTGTAGTTGGAAGGTCACATACATGCAATGCTAATGAAGGTATGAACTGTGGAACCACTTAGTGTTGGGTTGAAGTTCAAATCCTTGCTCTATATACCATTTATATGGACATGAATAAGTTATTTAGCCTCTACCTCAGTTAATTCATCTATACATGGAGTTAGTGATAGTGTCCTCATCATTTGATTATGGAAAAGGTTAAACACACACACACACACACACACACACACACACACACACACACACACTCATGAGTAAGAGTGAGCAAGAGAGAATAGTGTGACTTAAATCCACATTGCAGTGCTTTTGATTTATTGTCATTCAATAAAAGGGATACAGTGCTAATTCAAAGTGACAAAGTTACTTCTCTCATTGGGTATACGCTTTAGAGAATTAGCCAGATAATTAAGAACCAGACAACCAGATGACCAAGATCATCAAACTTTTCTGGAGCTCTGGCTTTATCTGAAATTGGTCCCTTGTTTCTGCTACTTGGATATGTAGCCTTGAGCTCATTTGTTTAGACTTGTTGGTCATCTTCATAAAACAAAGGCACTGTCTGTTTTATGTGGCACTGGTCATTTGCAATACTGATGAAATGATGTGCTCAGTTGCCTAGTCCAGTCAGTAGACCTCATCTCCTCCCCAGCAAAGACAGATACATCTCGGTGTTGGTGTCGAATGGACAGAAACGAGTTTCTGGCAGTCCAAGGACAAGCTTGCTTGTGTATATGACAATAGCTAACATCAGTGAGAGACTCAGTGATCACCCATGCACATTGGACTGTGACTTCAGGATTCAGTTGTGTTTTTTATTCTTAGGAATGATCTGGGGCCCAGAAGCAGAGTTCTGTGGCAGCCTTGCCCACGCCTAAATGTCAAGTGACAGATGATGGAGAGACTTGGACATAGGTCATACAGTATGAAGGTTATTGACAGGCGTGTGATCTGTATGGCCAAGGATCGTGGCTCCCAAAGCTTAGGGTGATAATTCTTACTCCTGACTTCCTTCTGTCCAGTAGATTGATGGATCCAGATAAAGCACCCAACAGCAGGCACATTAGGATCAGAGGCCATAACTCACATAGGGCTGCTGCTCTCAGGCTAATGGTCTATGTCTAGTGAAGATTTCTGGACACAGATTGAGAAAACCAAGGGATTGTGGAATCGGGAGGGGTATAGTCTTCACCATGAAGCTCAAACTTAATTTGATCTATGTCCCTTCCAGTGAGATGCCACCAGCTTCTTCATTTATCCTCCATCCATCAACCACACTGAACTCTTAATCATTCCCAGAAGGCATTCTGTTCTTGGAATCTATGACTTCTGACATGCTGTTTGTGCATTGTGATTGGCGTTTCAATCCAGTGTCTTATGGCTATAGTTTCCAGGAAATCCAATCCATACTGGCTTAAAAAAGTAAAACGCAGCTGGGTGTGGTGACACACACCTTTAAGCCCAGCACTAGGGGAGGCAGAGACAGGCAGATCTCTGTCAATTTGAGGCTAGCCTGGTCTATAGAGTGAGTCCAGGACAGCCAAGGCTATACAGAGAAACCCTGCCTTGAAAAAACAAAGCAAAACAAACAAACAAAATGCAAAATAAAACTTAATTAGTAACTCACACAATAATGGGCCATGGGTGGTTTGGCTCCAGGTGGGACTTGCTCAGGACATATATTATGTCAAGGGATGCAGCCCTTGGTGCTCTCCTTATGAATGGCTTCCTTCCCAAGATCTACTGTCTCTCTTGGCAGCTTCATAGCTTCCCACTCATGGTTTCTAGATGGTTCTAGCAGCTGTACATCTTCACACTCTTCTCACACTAAGCACAGAAGAAACTGCACTTACCTACCGACAGCCTCAGCAACCATCCCTTGTTTCTCATTGGCTCCAATTCTTGTCAAAAGATGGCCTGAAGTCCCCAGCAATATGGATGAATCCATTCCAGTCAACAGTGCCAGTAACGGAGGAGGGCTGGAGAGTAGTCTTCAGTAGTTTTCTGTCTGGGAAGCTTCGCTCACCACTGATCATCATTCTCTTGTTGGTGCGGAGCTAATTCATTTAGCCACTAGGTTTCCATAGTTCTTCAGAGTCAACTTTCTCCTGTCATATTGGTTTGTCTCTTCATAGTTTTGTTCCCCCAGCTCGGCTCAGAGACTCTCCTCATAATTGCTCCTGTTGGGAAATACCAGATTGAAGGCTTGTGCTGTGTATTCAGTTAGCATTAGTATTGGTTGAATGAAAGAACCTATCTTTAGTTTGACTGCTGGTGTGCTACCACTGAATTTTTGCTCCCACTCCCAAGTATACCCTGGTGGACTAGGCCCTCCTTCTAATAATGACTCATCTTCACCGACTGCACTGGACTACTGATTTTCTTTCTTTGGATTCATTCTTCCCAGGACTCGAGGATGTGACCTTGTTTGGAAACAGGATCTCTGCAGTAATAATCAAGTGAAGATGAAGTCATCATGAGTGAGGGTGGGATGACTCCTAAATCCAGTGACTAATGGTGTACTTATGAGAAGAGAGCCTTAGAGACAATGAGGCAGTTAGAGATAAGGGAGCCAGGTACCAGTGGAGGCAGAGACTGGATGGGTGTGGCTAATAAACCAAGCCTGCCAACAGCCACCTACAGCTAGAACAGCAAGACTCTTCCCTAGTGACTTGAGGAGTGTGGCCTGCTTGACACCTACTTACTGACTTTCCACCTTCTGCTCTAAAGGAAAACAAACTACCCAGCCTATGGTGTTTTCTGTAGGAACTCAGGCAGCAAACACAGTAATGTCTCTTACTATAGAGTCTGGGGTGCTCTGCAGCAGCTGTCCTTGCTCTTTCATTCATCCTCAGGAGTTTAATAGTTGTGTCTGTGTGCCATGCACCAGATGTAAGATGATGAATGGAGCAGTGTCCATGTCCCTTGGACCCTCTAATCTGATGGAAGGCATGTAGGCAAACGGACACTGTGTCCATTTGCTTTAATCGAAAGTGTGGCCCCACAAAATGAGTTTGCTTTCTCTATTGCATGTAAGTTGTGGTCAGAGTGTTAAGTGTTGCATCAAGACACATCTACATGTATGGCCCAGACCAACTGCTTATGAGCATTCTCTTTCTGCCATATCATATTTCATTTTCTGTTTATTTTTTGAGACAGGGTTTCTCTGTGTAGCCCTACATGTCCTGGAACTCACGTTGTAGACCAGGCTGGCCTCAAACTCAGAGATCCACTTACGTCTGACTCTGGAGTGCCAGGATTAAAAGTGTGTGCCACCATGCCTGGCCACGTTATCTTTAATTCTATATAAACTTCAATTTCTTCATCTTCAAGTAGAGACAACAAGGGGCCTATAGTGGGGACTGAGTGAGTCTATGTATGCTAAGTGCTTAGCACATTCTCATGTCCAATAAGCTATGATTTTTATGGTTTATTAAAAGTTTAGAATGGAAAATTATGTCAGGTTTTGTAGGCTAATGTAATTAGCATAAACAGACATATATTATGAAGAAATGGAATTTAAATTAGGATTTAATGTTGGATTTGGGAATCAAGTTAATTCATACACACACACACACACACACACACACACACACACACACACATTCTCTCTTTGGAAAGAGTACTTATTACCCACTTCCCACAGCATATTTTCACCTGTGTTAATCAATCATCCTTAATTTCTTCAACTATCAAAGGTATGGTTTTTCATCCCTAATTACTTCTTTGGTTGACTTCATGCAACAATGCCAATATCTACCAGAACTGCACCCAAACCTGTAACAACAACAACAACAACAACAACAACAACAACAACAACAACAGGACAGAAATGTGACCTCTTAGGTAGGTATCAAGACACATACCTGTAATCTCAGCACCTGGGAAGTTGAGGCAGTCAGACCATATCTCAGAAATACGAAACTATAAAAAGAGGAAGGGAGAGAGGGAAACAAAAGGGAAGGAGGGAAGATGTTTCTCCCTTTGCTTTAGAAGTCAGCTGAAAATAATGCAAATGAAATGGGTTGCCTGCTTTTGACTGTTACAGAGCTTGCAGGCAGCATTCACACCTGATGCCCCATAAAGGACTTGTCCAGATGGCTGCTGGGCCCCAAAGGGCAGGACCTTGTGTTCATCTCTGTTAAATTTCATGTTGTGTAATCCCACTTTCCACATCAGCTGGTAGAATTCTTCTGGGATCCTGGTTGTATTACATAGCATGTTGGCTACAAGGTAAAGACACAGATTTCTACAGCACAGATTTTTGTCAGCCTTTATTCAAGCTCTTGATGAAAACTCTGAGAGAGTATCAGAGCCTGGGCTGAGACAGCCCTGACTCCTTGCTAAAGTGATGGGCAATGTCTTAAGGCTCTTGAAGGCAAGCCCTGCCAGCAAAGCCGTGTCACCTACTTATTTTGGGAAAAACAAACATGAAACATCTCCCAGCTCTGTGTTCTAGCTGGTATTTTTAGGAAAACCCTGGAGAGCAGGAAGAAATAAGAGTGTCACTGAGTCGGGGCTTCAGCTAAACTTCCCAGAGTTAAATCTGGACAAAAAATTCACTTTTCAGACCTTCTGTGGTTCATTCAGTTCTGTAAATTTCTCAAACTTCCTTTCACTGATAGATCCTTGGTCAGGAGCTCACTCACTAGAGTGCGAGGCTCAGGGATGACGGTGAGTGCCACACTTAATTTTATTATGATCTCTCTCTGGGATAGATGTGCATGCTGTTTCAGTCCTTTCACAGAACTGTTAAACGTGTGTGTGTGTGTGTGTGTGTGTGTGTGTGTGTGTGTGTGTGTGTGTGTGTGTGTTGTGAATGTGCCTGTGTGGAGTTCAGAGGACAACTTTCAGGGGCAGAGTCTCATCTGCCATCTTGATTTGAGGCAAGGGCTCTCTTGTCACTCTTAGAGTCCAGCATGCTTCAGGCTAGATGGCCCACCATCTTCTGGCCTATTTTCTTACTTACCCCTCCCACTTGACGTAGACGTGCTGGGATTACAGACGCATACCACCCCGTGTAGCTTTATGTGTGTTCTGGGGAATGAAACTCAGGTCTTCAGGGTTGCTCAGAAAGTGCCCACCACTGAGCTGCATGTGTCCCTAGGTCTTTCACAGAATTTTGTCGGGAGGCTGTGTAGTAAGAGACTCTGAAGCTCTGGAAGGTATCTAAGGGCAGGCAGTGGTAATTGTGTGTACTCACACCCAGTCCATCTTGCTTGAGGCTCAGCGTGGTACCAGTCTCCTTTTTTAGTAACAAGCTACATTTGTGTGTATTTGTAAGCCGTTTTGTGAGGTTAGTGACATCCTGAAGTATGTTTGGCTCATGATTACTTCCTTCCTGAAAGTCCCACTGGGCTAGGAACTGTGGTGCATCGTGTCTGCTTTTCACAGAGCCCAGGACTGTGCCTGGGATATGGTTCATGCTCAATAAATGCTTGTTGAATGAACTCAGAGCGTCAAATGCAAATATGCTTCCAACCAAGTCCATAATGTGTCAGATGAGTTTGACTTAGGGTATTTTTCTTTTGACATGTGACCATCTCACTGCATTTGTTCTCAGAATCCCAAGTGGGAGTAAATATTCTCTTCCAAGTGTGCTGAGAATTAATTTGGGTTGTGACACCTTTTAAAATCCCCTACAATGTACAGCTGCCTTCATCTGGCTAAGTGGATGGTAGCATTATGGGGCCATTACTGGGCCTGGTGCTAATAGGCATTTGTCAACCCCTCTCCTCACTGCAATGTGTTAGTCCTGTGTGTCCCTGGTAATTGCTAAATAACTCACCGAGTGCTGGGGTTGCTAAATTAGGAAATGAAATAATAGAGTGCAAATGGAAATAGGCCCAAGAACTGAATAGAGACATCACCATGCAGAATGGTGCCATGCGTCTGTATCTTCTAAAGACAGAGGATGGCTGAAGTCGGGGTGGAAATCATGGGCTTTATAGACTTGGGGATCAGCTAGTGGTTTGTGGGGGGATGCGGTGGCTGTTTTTGATGGGTGATCTCTTTTACTTCTGCCTAAAATTCTGTGAGATGAAGGCAAGGAGTCATCTTACACAGGGTTGACTACACAGGCTGCCTCGTCAGAGAGTTGAATGACAAGAACTGGCTGTTTCCTTGAGAAAGAGTGCATGCTCTTTCAGCAGCCGTGGAGAAGCAGGTTGGAAATTTAGGACAGCGGCTGGCCTGGTGGCAAAGAAATACATGAGTTGACATCTGGTTCCTATCAGAGAAATTTGTTGTGTGTGTTACAGCCTGTAGGAGGATGGTCTCCTGGGTTGATGTTGAACCGTCCAGAATGAACAGGCCAGGAGTCAGAGAAGAAATGACCCACAGGGTTTGCTTATACTGAGACTAAGATGTGCTATGCATGTGCCATATTTTATTAAAAAAAAATAAGCCTTTGGTTTCATAGTCTGGGTTCTAAGAGTTCCTTTTAAGGAAGAGTCTTAATGGAAAGCTTTCTAAGCAGGGGGCAGCAGTTTCACTTTCTGCTTCTTACAGCTTAGTTCTCAGGGTCTTCACGTGCTAGAGACCAGTGTTTCCTCTTAGGAAAATGAAGTTACACGTTCTATTGGTACTAGTTGCTTTTCCTGTCTCTGGGATCAAATGACCCTACAGAAGAAAGTAAATGGAGGGAAGGCATATTTGGTTCATGGTCTCAGAGGGCTCGGTGGTCATAGTGGGGGAAGCTATGTGGAGTTCATAGGGGTACGGACACGAGGAAGCGGAGCAACAGCTTGGAAACTGCCTTGGGTGTAACCTTGCAAGCTCTACTCCCAGAGACCCAATTACATCAGCTGAATGCTACCTTGTAGAGGTTCCCCCAGGCTTCCATAGCATGCCCACTGAGCATCATGTACTCCAAACCTGAGCCATCACAGAGTCAAACTGTCACAGCTCTTGCCTATAGATCTAGGTGTCAATAGAGCCATTTTAAACCCAGGAATGCTAATAGTGCGTGGCACAGCTCCCACCTTCTGGAGATCTCAGAGTGCATCCCAAGACTGAGATGTGTCTACTTTCAGAAGCCATCTCCGTGCCTTTCTTGTCAAGGCTGCACTTCGCTGCTCCTGTGAAAGGTTTCTGCAGTGTCGCAACCGGAAAGTAAACGGCATAAGCTCCGGGATCTCAAAGCAGAGTGCCCCGGTGTTGCAGCACATTGATGTATATGGTCCTGAATTTCTTTCTGATCTAAGAGAGGGGGTGAGTTAGAGGATGGGTTCAGAGGAGTCAGTATTGCTTTCATAGGAGTCCATTTCTTTGTGGATAGAGGGTTTTCTTAACAGTAAGTCTCCTTGGCCAGTGAGTGTATAATGAGCTCATAGATTCTGTTCACATCCTTGGGCTCCATTTGAGGGGTCAGAGGAGGTTCTCTGTATCGTAATCTCTGTAGCTTGATTCTTAACACTTACAAGTATACGGAACTTGGGCTTTCCAGCGAGCCTGACAGTGTCCATGCATCATCTTTCTTTTCCTCCTGACCTGGAGGATCTTTTCTTTCTGTCTCATTCTTGCAGATCAGTGAGCATATTCTTCTATGTCAATTATTTAGCTTAGAATTTGGGTCTTCAGAAACTCAAAAGATACAGGCTCTCATAACTCAAAATGCCTTTTTGCTCAAGTTTGAAGTCCTTGTGTTGGAGATCAAAGGCCTGTTTTGAACCTCAAAGCTCAAATCCTGACTCTTTTTCTCTTTGGATTCCTATTGGAAAAAAAAAAGAAGAAACTCTAACGCTACATTGAGGACCATAGATATAGAATACTCAAGCTATTGAGTGGACAACAGGAACTGGCTGGAACCAAAGCTGCTTTGGTTTCACAGTAATCAATACCAGACTTATTCCAGTAAGAAGACACTCTGAATTCTCGTTCTTTGTTTGTGACAAGGGCTAGAGATTACATGATTTTTAGCTCACATGAATGTGTCTCCTAGAATTTGTCTGAAGAGAAATCAATAACAGTCTGGTAACTGTTGCTCTGTTTCCCCAGAAAGAAACAGAGTATAGTCAATATTTATCGTCTTTATTTTCCCAGCAGCCCAATGAAACATGCATTGTTTTTGTTACCATTTTATAGGTAGATAGTCACTTAGTTAATTTGCATTGGACTAGAAATTAGACTCAGTTCAGAGCCACATCCGTCAGCGCCTGAGCGAAGGGGAGGGCCTGTGGAAGAGACATCTGTGAAAGGTAAACACAGTGGATACAGTGAAGGAGCCTGGTCTTAGGGCTTTCATAAGTATTGCTCCCTTGGCCAGGGATGCTATTGCCCACACCTTAAGGACTTGCTTCTTTTACTGTCTGTAACTCAGAACAAATATTTGGGGGCCACTTCTGACCACTCTAGTTAATACCAAATGTGTTTTCACGTAATTTCCCACAGATAAGTTTTGGCAAATCTTATTTTACTTTTCAACTTCCTCTGAAGTTATTTTTTTTTCATTTATTCACATCCTTATGTTTTTCCTTTTCTAGAGTCCTTAAGTCCATTGAGTTTGTATCATTTGCAGCCTCAGATCTCTTGTTCATTCCCCGGTGTTTGGAACAACACCTGGTTCCCTTAAATGTACTTGAATGACTGGCTTCATGAGAAAGGACAGTCAGAAGGGTCAGAGGACAAATGCTTGCCTTGCCTGTCTCCTAGCACCTGTCAGAGCAGCCATGGCGTGCTTAACCATATTGCTTTCCAACCTTGATGTGGAGAGCAGCACCTGAGGAAAGGCCCATTTCCTTTGGGCCTGCTTCCTTACCTGAGGATCAGAAAGCACCTTTAATGTGGAGCTTCATTTGTTTATCAAAGACAGACAAGCCTTTGTCTTCCATGGCTGCTGAGATTCCCTGCGTGGAAACTCCTCTGCCTAGTACTTCAGAAGAGCTAAGTGCAGCTAAAATGGTGGGTTTTCAGCTCTGCAATTATTCAGGAATGTGGCAATTCAGCTTAGACACTCCCAGAGGAAAGAGCAGAAAGGAAAACTCAATGGTCCCTTGGTTTCTGCAGTCCTAGGGAACGCAAGATGCTGTCCTCCCCAAGGCAGGAGATTTGGGGACCTTAAGGACACCCCCCCTCCTTTAGGTTTCCTGCATCAATGCTTCAGAGGCTCATGGGACATCAGTAAAGGAAGAACTCTTTTTTTCCCCTCTTTAAAACATGGTGTCTCTCTGACATTTCATTTATAAAGTTGGCACATGATTATATGTAGTGATGTGTTTCATAAAGACATTTTTGTATAAGTAAAGTTATTTACTTCAGCCTGTTATACCAGGTCTGCAACACAAATTTTAGCTGCATCACCTTCACAATTTTTGTAATTTCCAAACACCATCAGGACGCAGGTTAAGTAGTACATGTTTGTACTGTCTCACACACATATGTGTGTCTGTGCAAATATTTATTGATGTTTTTGATTCTTGTGCTTAAATAAAAATTTCCCGTCATCATTAGAAAGGTCAGAGAAACAAAAGATATCAATTTCTGTCAATAGGGGATTTTTCAGTTAGTACAAGAAGTAAGAAAAAATGTTATTCACAAGTTTGCTTTCCTTTAACCTGAGAAATTAGCAAAGTTTGAGCAAGAGAGAGGGGCAGCAAAAATTTGCTTTTCTCGTTTATTTATAATAAAAAGTTGGCTGATAGTGTAACACTTGTCTATAATGTACTATGATCACGTTCATCCCCACTCCTCTCTCACCCTCCTTCCCACTCCCTAAGACCACCTTTCTCTTCCCAGTTGGGCCTCTCCCAACCTGCCTCCTTTGCTTTCTTCTTTTCTTCCTTCCCTCTTCACCTTCTTCTCCCCTCTCTTTTCTTGCCCTCCCTTTTTCTCCTGCCCCCTTCCTCCTCTCATTCACCATGCAGGCCATTAGCAAAAAATGCAAGGAAAAGGTTGGAGCTAGGAGTGTCTTCCTCATCTTGTATTTTCCTGTGCTCCGGAATCTCAGAAGTCACCTTGCAAAACACTTGAAAGGATGATTATGTTTCTTCTGACTCTTGGGAATGATGTCATCATCCAATCTTGCAACCCCATCTGTCACAACTGGACAGGTTATCCCAAAGGCTGGCTTGATTATCTGTTTTGAGAAGGAACTTTATCTTATCTTCTGTAGCAACTCTCTCTCTCTCTCTCTCTCTCTCTCTCTCTCTCTCTCTCTCTTTCATTGTGGAACATAAGAATCTGGGTACAGTGAGAAGGAAACTTGTTTTTTAAGAACATCTCAGGCATATGGAAACAGCATCTAGAAAGGCAGAAGGAGGAAGGTAGCACAGCATATTTTAGGGGTGCCCAATGCTTCATCCAGTAGGACTAGCTTTGCATCAAAGGCCAGAAGGCAGGCAGAGAGGGTGAGACAAGAGGTGAGGGAGGAAGGAGGTGGAAGCTTGGGATGCCCGTGCTCTGCCTCACTATTTATAGGGAAACCGTATTCAGGTGCCAAGGCCTTACCCTTCTGGGGAATAGCTATTTTTGATGCCTGACGGCACTGATAAGATTTTGGGGTGGGTGGAAGGGTTGGGAGAGTTTTCTAGGATTTTGTTTCACTTCATGGGCTATGCAGGCTGAGAGGAGATGGCTTTCGAAGGAGCATGGAGGGAGATTTGTAAAAGGCTGGGTTGCCTAGTGAAGAAAGGCTGCAAAGTAGAGAAACTGCCAATGGGGCACGGCAGAAATGTCCAGTAGTGGAGTTGAGGAGTTGATGACACTTCTTGTTTTCCACACAGCACCATAACACGGGAAAGACTGAGCCTATGTGGTTGATTTAGAAGGTGCAAGGACACCAGCAGGGCGTATGGAGCTGACACTGGTACGGGAAGACAGCTGATGAAGGTTGCATTCTTGACCCATCCATCACCTGAGACTCAGCCTATTTAAAAATATGTCTTAGAATAGTTCTTGTTAAATGGCTGACCAGTAGGGTAGCTAACATTTCTCTTTAGCCAAGGGCAAAAATCTCTCAACAAGGATATTTTGCTCATTTTTTTAAATTTAATTATGCAATTCCCTCCCCTTTTCCCATCTCACGTCTGCCTCCTCCCAAGTTCACAGCTTCCTATTTTTAGCCATTGTTACATATGCTTCTGAGTCAACATTTAAATATAATCTGATGAGTTCTTTTTGTGTTGCCTGTATTTATGTTTCTAAGACTGATCACCTGGTATTGGATAACCAATCAGAGGACTCATTCCTGGGGAAGACTAATTCTCTCTTTTTCAGCAATGTTAACTGCGCATAGCTTTTCATCTATGAATAGCGTTCTATGAGATTTGCTCCTTCTGTGTTGTGAGGTCAACCACTTTTGGAGTTTGTCAGCTCTTGCATAGGTAGCCATGTCATTGAGATTTCAGGAGTGTAGCTTCCATATCATAGTTAAGAGGGGTAGCATCACACTTTCTAGACCTCTGTCATTGTCATTTACATTTATTTTTCTACTCTCTCTTAGGTGATGTTTCCCGAGCCTTGGGTATAAGAGTTTCATGGGGGAGATTTTAATTCCCAGGCACTGCTGACCTGTCAAAGGGATGGGAGGCAAGACTTTCTAGCGTGGGCAGCCTTTCTAGAAGCACAGAGGCTCTGAGTATTTCCAGTCAGAATGGCAAGCATGGAAATGGTGAGAATCGAGTGATTCTTGGTGGAGTGCCTAAATGGAACACCTGCTGCATTAGCTGCATGAGGACCACCCATCCCCAGCACCTGCTGCATTAGGAATGTGAGGACCACCCATCCCCAGCATCTGCTGCATTAGGAATGTGAGGACCACCCATCCCCAGCATCTGCTGCATTAGGAATGTGAGGACCACCCATCCCCAGCACCTGGTGCATTAGGAATGTGAGGACCACCCATTCCCAGCACCTGGTGCATTAGGAATGTGAGGACCACCCATCCCCAGCACCTGGTGCATTAGGTGCATGAGGACCACCCACCCCCAGCACCTGGTGCATTAGGTGCATGAGGACCACCCACCCCCAGCACCTGGTGCATTAGGTGCATGAGGACCACCCATCCCCAGCACCTGCTGCATTAGGAATGTGAGGATCACCCATCCCCAGCACCTGCTGCATTAGGAATGTGAGGATCACCCATCCCCAGCACCTGGTGCATTAGGTATGGGAGGCCCTCCCATCCCTAGCATTTGCTGTATTGGGTGTGGAAGGAGTACCGTTTCAAGAGGTGTGTGAGAGACACCTGTTCCCAGCACCTACTGCACCTGGTCTTGAAGGTGCATCTATCTGCACACTGGGTTTGGGACATGTGTCTGTTTCTCTTCTACTGTGTGAACTGTATAATACTTTGACTAAGTGTGTGTGTGTGTGTGTGTGTGTGTGTGTGTGTGTGTGAGAGAGAGAGAGAGAGAGAGAGAGAGAGAGAGAGAGAGAGAGAGAGAGAGAGAGAGAGAGAGAGAGAGAGCGCACCGGAATAATGGATCTGGCTGGAGAGCTAACTAATGGCTTGAGTGACTGTGGCCATAGGCAGCTGGCACTGTGTGATGTCCAGCTGCACCAGAATTATGGTGGGGAAACAACTGAAGAGACAAACCCACTTTACACAATAAAAGGGAAATGAGTAGACCTAGGAGCCGAAAGTCTCTAGAAGAGTCATCAGGCAAAACCTGACCAGGGAGCTGAACAGACGTAAGCCACTTTTACATCATCCCGCATGATTTTTTAACAAAGGTTTTTTGAGTTTTATTTTTATGTATATGAGTATTTTGGCTTACATATATGTCTAACGAATCAAATTCGTACAGTGTGTGTAGATGCCAGAAGAAGGCATCAGATCCCGAGACACTGTAGTTACAGAGAGTTCTCAACTGCTGTGGGGTGCTGGGAACTGCACCTGGGTAATCTGGGTGCTCTTAACTTCTGAGCCGTCTGTCTAGACCCTCTTTTGATATTTTATCTGTCTTTTCTTCTGAATGGATTCCATTTTCCTCCTGCTTTTAGAAGATGGTGCTGGAAGCCTTGGGCATGACTCTTTTAACAAACAATTACAATGAGAATGTAGCTCTGGGACAGAACATGTGCCTAGAAAGTGTGAGGCCCTAGGTTTGATTCTCAGAAAATGGCAATAAACCCAATGGATTAAAAAAAAAACCAAAACATTAAACTAACTATAGAACATTCAAGATTGAATTAAATTAGCTCTGATTTCCCTTCCTAACACATCCACAATGCTCTTACTTGGTCCAGAATCTTGCTTTCCTATCTTAACAAGCTGAAGCCACAGGTACCTACATTTAAAGATGCAGGTGGCTAAATTTTAGCTAAATTTCCATAAACTGAAAAGTGGAAGAGGAGATAGAGTTGTGAAGATGGGTAAACCAACTGTGAAGAGGCCAAGCAACAGTTGATGTCTATGTTTGAAACAGACAGACCGAAGTACCAAAAGATACTCAGCATCATGCTCTTGGACTTGGGAACTCTAACGTACATCAAGGGCTTTTTATGAAACTAGGACCTTGGGTAACCCAGAATCCCAGTCCTATTATGTCCCCTTCTTACCCCCTCCTTCCTCAGATGCTGACATCAGTTGACGGATGAGGGTCTCTAGGTACACTGGCTTGCCATTGAGTGCTGGAACCTGGAGCTATGGGCTTCGCTGGCAGCATTTAACACAAAGCTGCTTTCCATCCCTGTCAGACCCCACTCATTCTGCACCACAGCAGGAGAAGTCAGATGATGAATCGATTCCCTCAGTGGGCAGTGCTCCATGGCAGGCAGCTGTCCTTCTGTGTTGGCTGGATTACAATTGTATCTTTTCTCACTTGCTTCTGTGGAATCTCTTCTCTGTCGTATACACAGAACTCAGAGAATTCTGTTCCTCTCGTTCTCTCTCCTCCCTTCCCTTTGTTCATTTCTTAATGGAGAGGAATAAAGTTGGGGCTCTGCCATCTGGTCCCTCAGTTCATGGGGGATCCTTCCGCTGCCACCACTGTGCAGAGAAAATGGTGATTAAGAGATTACCATCAAAAAGAGAGAGAGAGAGAGAGAGAGAGAGAGAGAGAGATATTACCATCTTACAGTGGCTGAGAATCAGTGTCTTCATGTTTCTTAGCAACTTTGGAGAAGTAAGTGGCAGAAATCAAGTAAATGAAGAGTTCTTTGGGAGTTTGATGGCTGGCACTTCTGCCTTTTACTAGTGTTTTAGGGAATATTTATAGAGCAGTTTGATGGACTTTTCTGGAACTTATTGTGGCCTGGCTTTCTTCTATTTGGTAAGTATCCATCCTCTTTCTGTGGGTAATAATAACAATATTGATATTAAACAGTATTGTGTCATCTCACAGAAACCCCATGACACGCATTCTGTTTAGATTCTCACTATATGGATGAGGGCATGCAGTTCCACAGAGATTCACAGCTCACCCTAAGTCACACAACAAATCTACAGCATAGAAGTGCCTGTGTTTATACCTGTATCTACTTCAAATAATGCCTTCTGAGCCCCTAAGGCAATACCCAGACGACATTACGGTATTAGATTCCTCAAGGTGAAGGTTCATGCATATCTTTTTAGCTATAGCTACCATAAATATTTCTGAGAAAAAAAAACCCATCTGTGATCCTTACATATGTTTAATTATAAGAGGAGTATTGTCAGGGGAGAAGAAAACTGGACTAGGGATCCAGTCTTACTGTAACATCTGGTAGATTTCCTGCATTGAAGGAAACCAATTTTTTTTTTCAATTTTGTAAACCATGATCTGGCTAGTCTTCAGCTTTCCAAGGCCTGATATGTTTGGGGGATGCTGTGGTAACTTAACAAAATTCCATAAGCAAAATTGGTTTATTCTCTCTGAGTGTCATTCTCTACCTCTTGAGTGTCATTCTTTACCTCCATATGGTGGATAAGATGTGAGGGTTGAATAAGGTACAACACATTTGACTTGAGAGATGCCAGTTGGTACTATTTTGTTTACTTTGCTAAATCTCCATTGTTATATATCTCGAATGGACAGGGATAGCTGTGACAGAAGTGACCCACCAAACTGAGTACCATAGACAAAGTCTAAGGGGTGGGTTGGTAAGAGCCAACTTGAGAAAGGAAAGAAGCTTTAGTCCAGTTGGTGGCATTTGATGTCAAGAGGCTCCAAGTACAGATAAGGAGTGCTGAGGTTCATTGCTGACACTAGAGAAGTCCAGTAAAAAAAATCATGATGTGCTATATTAGTCTAGGTGACTATGATGGACCTGTCACTGGGCATTAGGGGCTAAGGCGAAACATTGCATAGTTAGATCCATGGACACCATGGATAGGAGATGAGATTCTGCCCCATCTGTATAACAAGACATTTCAGGACACAGTTGCTTAACATTCTGTGGCTCAGAAATTAGGAAGGTTTATTTATGCTCCCTTATGTATGAGGTCTCAGCTGGGAGGACCTGAAGACTCAGGGTGGCCCACCGACTGAACTAGGAGCCATCTGGGTGGTGATGTGACGCTTGCTGATGCCAACTGATGTGCTAGGCAAAGTACTTGGGGCCTCTCCATGTGGCTTTTCCACAAGGCCTAGTGTAGGCTTCCCGCAGCATGGTGCTAGCCACTGAGACTGATTGTCCTATGAGAACTAGATGGAAAAATGTGGCTTTGATTGTCACATACTACCACATATTCTAGGTTAAAGGAGAGGGGACACGTACCCACTTCTGGTAGAAAGGATGCAGCACTGATGCTAGGGGAAAGCGTGCTGAAAAGGAGGCGTGTCGTTCAAACTTGGCAAGTTCAGTCTCTCCAGGCACTTAAACTAAGTGTGATTATCAAGGAACTGTTAACAACACAGGTTCCAGATTCAGATCCCTGGCTTCACATTCTGACTCACTGGTTGTGTTATGATGGGCAGGCCCCTCTGCCTATCGCAACTTCCTCTTCTTTAAAATGGAGCATCAATGGTACCTCTCTGGTTGGATCACAGTGAACCTCCACTGGACTGACAGCGTGTGAACTCAGGGCTTGACCCCTGGAAAACGAGCAAAGTCAAGTGTCTCCTGTGGTTGTCATCACTAGGAAGGCTAACAAGGCAATTCTAGTAAAGGGGGGGGGGCGGTAAGCCAGGGATCTAGTGACCACACTCAGAATATTCTAGCTAATTCAATAAACATTATGATCTAATGCTTAGATGTAAAAAAAATCCTTTGTCAGAGGAGATTAGTTCCTACTCCTCTAGCTAAGAATTGGTCCCCGGAATGGGGCATCAGCAAAGGCCAAGGTAACATGGTTCTTGTAGAAATGAGAAGGTTCAGGAAGGATGAAGGCTGAATTCTGTCACAGCTAACAATCTTGACCCAGCAGTGTGCCTTTTATTTTTCTCCTTGTAAGCCTCTGTGTCTCATTGAGTTTCTAATTTGTCAGGTAGAAGGCTGGGGACAAAATCACGTCAACAGTGAGTGACGGAGGAGAGAGGCTCCACCACTGTGACAGAACCGTCTTTGAACATGATTAGACAACAAAAATTGAATCAGAGCCTGCCATCACATAGCTGGGCTCCAACACATACCCACAAAACCCCTGGCATAAATCACAGCTCTTTGGTTGCCAGTGATGGAAAACCAAATTAGCAGAAGTAAAAAGGAAACTTCCTTCCTTATTTTAAGTGGTCCAAGAGGCTATAGCCTCAGCTGTTAGGAATTTTGCCTCTGTTGTGGAGAACCAGCTGCCTTTTACTTGCCTCTGTTCTCAGGATAATCTTTATTATTCATGAGTTCAACCCACTCAAGTACTTACTGGGTGCTCACTAGGCTTGGGCCTTGGTTTAGGCACTAGGGAAAAGCAATGAGCATGAGGTTCTTCCCAGATGGGAAAAACTGAGTGAATAAGAAAAATTAAACCCCATGAATGAATGAGCTCTCTGGTAATATAACAGAAATGATTAGGTTAAACCAGGGTGCACAGAGTGAAAGAAGAAAATTCCAGAAGGTCTCTGCGCTGGCAGCATGTAAGATGGTGCATGTGTAGTGTGTGTGTGTGTGTGTGTGTGTGTGTGTGTGTGTGTGTGTGTGTATCTTGTTGCTATGTGGGGGTAAGAGACAGTATTCTAGGTAGAGGCAGCAGCATCTATAGAGAGTCAGAGACAGAAAAGAATTTGCTGTGTTTGGAAAAATCAAAGGCAGTCAGTACAGCTGGGCCCTGGTGACCAGAGAGAAAAGCCATTTGAGAATAGAGAGAGACCCTGGAGTGCAGTTCAGGCTCCATAGCCATGAAATGGGGCTTTTATTTAAATTTATGTATAAAGAGTCATTTTTAGATTTTAAAGCATGAAACCAACATGCTTTTTCTTTTTCTTCTACAAAGATCACCTGACTTCTTGGAGAATATCGTTTTGAAGATAATGTTGGTTTAAGTTGACAGTCTTCCCAGTGAATTGTTTCTCCAGGTCTAGTGGCAGTGAAGGGTCTCACTGGTCAGCCTTGTGGCATGCGAATGTTCCAGACCAGTCTTTGATGCGGCGCTTTGAGTAACACAAGGAGAATGTGAGAATGTGATCAGCTCACTCGATCTTCTTTTGGAAGCACAGGAACATTCAGCGGGAGAAGGGATGGATGTTGGACAGACGGAAGAGATAGATATCTTCTCTGTCCATCAGTAGCACACCTGCAATGTGACGTTGCAACCCAGCCTTGTCCACTGAGCAGACCCTGCTCCTCAGTCCAGGTACTAGAGGGCCACTCCAACGCTGAAAGATTTCTTCAAGGTTTTGATCCAGGGTGGCTTCTACCTACGTGGTTATAGTTTGCCCTGTAAACCCTAGGAGGGGTGATCCCTGGAGACCTTTCGAAGGGAACAGAAGCATCGCACCTCCAATACTTAGTTCGCTTCCCTAGATAACACGGGTAAGTTCCTGTCTCTCCCTGGAGCTCTACTATGATTCTGGCCTCGGTCCTTGGAGCATGGGGAATTCATTAGCGTTTCAAATGCTTTATGGTAAACCCTTGTTTAACAGACTTTTAAAAAAAATTTAAGCTTCATTTGGCTGAACTAAAACAGCATTAGTACGCAAGTGAAGTCGTACCTGTGCCCAGACTTGGCAAAGAAATCACTGGATGGTACCTTGTGGATTTAGCAGGTAGGAGTAAGAAGCAACTTGCAAAGCAGAATAGGAAGCTATGGGATGGAAATAACTGGGGCTTTTGGTTTCCTGTAGCACTGTGACATTCTGTAGTTTATAAGCCTTTTACTTAAAGGAACAGAGTTGGTAAGAAAATCCTTTCCCATACAGAATCAACCATGCTGTATAGTCCCTTACATTGGGCCCACATTTATTTAGTACCCACTGTGTACAAAACATTGGACAACAGTGATGTAGATATAATGGGATAAGCGTTTGAGTTACATCTAATGTGGGAGACAATTTGGAATACCAGCAATGTCAAGGGAAGTAATGAGATTTATAATAGAGTAAGTCTGAAGAAAAAGTGGATACGTATGTATGCACATGTCCTATGTCTTGATGTGAGGAAATGGGTACAGTGTACAGAAAGGCTCTAGAGCCCAAAGGAATTGAGTGTGATGAGCCAGTGCTTGCCAGAAGGCAGTAAATGTAGGAGATTAATCTTGGGTGGTAGACAAAGACCAGACAATGTTTTTTCTGGTGATGCCAAGTGCAAGTTGTGAATAATGACAGGTTTCAGCATTGGACAGTGACGGATCAGCCCTATGATAAATCAGAGGAGACTCTAAGGAGAATGGAGTTATCAGAGAACAGGTGACAGGTCAGAGAGCAGTGGGGCAGGGGTGAGTGAAAACCAGAGCTGAGATGGTGTGGGAAATGACCTGTCATTTTCTGCCATTGTAAGAGAATGCTGTGGCTCACACAATTCAAAACACAGGAGTTTATCTTTCATTTTTCTGGTTGCTGGAAAGACCAAGATCAAGATACTGGCAGCTTTGGCAGTTGGTAAAAACCCACTTCTTCTTCTTTCCAGATGGCTACTGTCTTTCTGTGTGATCACATGGTGGCACTTTTAGAAGGGTGAAAGATCTCCTAGATATCAGCCCTCATCCCCACTTCACCTCCCAAAGGCAACACCCAGCTTCTGGTACCATACACGGGAAATAAGGTGCAACATATGAGTTTCAGTGGCTACATTCACTTTGTAGTAGTAGCCAAAGAGATGGAGAGATGAAAATGGATGAGATTAGTGAATAGATGGGTGAGGGTGATGGCTTGATTGAGGCAGCGGAGGACAGTAGGATACGCCTTGTTATTTGCATCTCTCAATATGTTTCATTTTGTTTGTTTTTTATATACTGGAGATGGTAAATGGCTGAGAAACACTTAAAGAAATGCTCAACCTCCTTAATCATCAGGGAAATGCAAATCAAAACAACTCTGAGATTCCATCTTACACCCATCAGGATGGCTAAGATCAAAAATTCAAGCGACACCACATGCTGGCGAGGATGTGGGGAGAGAGGAACACTCCTTCATTGCTGGTGGGAATGCAAACTAGTACAACCACTTTGGAAATCTATCTGGTGCTAGCTCAGAAAAATGGGAATAGGGCTTCCTCAAGACCCAGCTATTCCACTCCTTGGAATATACCCAGAAGATGCTCCAGCACACAGCAAGAAAATGTGCTCAACCATGTTCATAGCAGCCTTATTCATAATAGCCAGAACATGGAAACAGCCTAAGTGTCCATCAGTAGAAGAATGGATAAAGAAACTGTGGTACATATACACTATGGAATACTACTCAGCTATTAAAAACAAGGAATTCCCGAAATTTGTGGATAAATGGATTGAGCTAGAAATGATCATAATGAGTGAGTTAACCCAGAAGCAGAAAGACTCAAATGGTATATACTCACTTATATCTGCATATTAGTCCAAGGGGCATGTCCCACAAAAGCTTTCACTTACCAGGAAACTGAGACAGAGGGGAGGACATTCTAGTGGGACTCTAGATGAGAGAAGCAAAGTAGAAGGATCCAGAGGGTCCTAGAAGCCAAGGACAAGACAGGCGGTAAACCTTAAACCCCTACCCAGATCTAGACAATGGACAGAACACTCTCCACAGTAGAGTGGAGAGTGGGATATTACTTTCTCACATACTCTGGTACCTCACCTTTGACCATGTCCTCTGGAGGGGGAGACCTGGTGGCACTCAGAGGAAGGACAGCAGGTTACCAAGAAGAGACTTGATACCCTATAACCATATACAGGGGGAGGTAATCCCCCTCAGGAACAGTCATAGGGAAGGGGAATAAGGGGAAAATGGGAGGGAGGGAAGAATGGGAGGATACAAGGGATGGGATAACCATTGAGATGTAACAAGAATAAATTAATAAAGTAAAAAAAATTGAATGACATATTTGTTAATAATTTAACTCATGTTATTTTTATTTCTTTTAAAAACTTTTTTTTTTAGAATTTAATATACAAGTGCTGCATTTACCTAATTTGTGCTTCCTCTCTTCTTTCTTAAGGTTATGGCCTTTTTCTTGAACTGTGGTATGAGTCCCATTCTTTTTAAAAATAATAACAAATTGAAAACAGATTCTTTTCTTATACAATAAATCCTAACTATAGTTTCCCTTCCCTCTATTTCTCCCAGATCCTCCCCACTTCCCTCTTCTCTGGATCCACTTCCTTTCTGTCTCTCATTATCAAAGAAAAGGCTTCTAAGATATAACAATAAAACATGACAAAAATATAATAAGATGAAACAAAAAACTATCATATTTGAAATTGGACATGGCAGCCCAACAGGAGGAAAAGAGTCCCAAGATCAGGCAGAAGAGTTGGAGACCTCCTCATCCTCATAGTCAGGAGTCCCATAAAATACTAAACTAATATCTATAATAAATCCATGGAGAGCCTCATGTAGACCCATGTAGACCATGTTCTTGCTGTCTCTATCTCTTTGAACTCATGTACCTTGCTTAGTTGATTTAGAGAACCTTGTTCTCTTGGTGTCTTCCATCCCCTGATTCTTAAACTATTTTTTTGCTTCCTTTCCCTTGGGATTCCCAGAGCCCCAAGGGGAGGGATTTGATAGAGACTTCCAATTTAGACTCTCTCTCCACAAAATACCTGGCTGGCTCTGTACTTCTGCATCCGTTCCCATCTGCTGCTAGAGGAAGCCTCTTTGATGATGACTGGATAAGGCACTGGTCTAAGACTATAGCACAGTGATTTCAACCTTCCCTATGCTGCAACCCTTTAGTACCATTCTCTATGTCATAGTGACCCCCAACTGTACAATTTTTGGTGTGACTTCAGAGTTTTACTTTTGCTCCTGTTATGAATTGTAATATAAATATCTGATATGCAGGATATCTGATATAGGACCGTCAAAGGGTTCATGACCCACAGGTTAAGAACTGTGGCTATAGCAAAATATCATTAGAAATTATTTTATTTTTATTTTGAGACCAGTTGTGTTTCGTTTAATGCCGTGTCTCTAGGCTATCTTATCTCTAGTTCTTGATTATCCAAGCAGTGTCAGGTGTGAGCTTAAAGTCAAATCAGACATTGGTTGGTCACCATTGCCCTACAATATTTTTTCAGGCAGGACAGATTATAAGTCAAAGGTTTTGTGGCTGGGTTGATGTTCATATATATATTTTTGGTAACTTACAGAGTACCTTCCCACACCAAAGAGACTAGAAAATAGGGATGAAGGGTCTTTTAGGCACCAATTCAACTTCTGCATGTCCAATGAGTTGTGTGGATGTTGCCCTCAGCAATGGGATCCTGCTGTCAGTTGGTGGAGAGCACCCCTTTGTCTCAGCATCAGCCTGGATTTTTGGGGGCGTTTCCATGGGACACCCTTGGCAAACAACTCAATTAAATGCAATCTAGTCCTGCCCATTGGAAGCCTTTCCTGGCTGCAGGAGATGGCCAATTGAAACTCTATATCCCCTATTACTAGGAGACCTCATCAGAACAACCTTTACAGATTCCAGGAAGTTTCCTAGTAGGTTTCCACATTCCCCCATTCCCCCAAGTGCCTCCCAATTCCAGCTGTCTTTCCTCACGCTCTTCCTCCATCCCATACCTCCTCCTTCCTACTCCTGTCACCCCCACCCCCAGTCCAACTGTGAAATCTATTCTATTTCCCCTTCCTAGGAAGATCCATGCATTACACCTACAGCCTTCACCCTTACCTAACTTCTTTGGGTCTTAGTTATCATTTGCTTAACGGCTTATATATCCACTTATAAGTGAATAATATATCATATTTGTCTTTCTGCCTCTGGGTTACCTCACTCAGGATGATATTTTTCTAGTCCCATCCATTTGCCTGAAAAATTAATGATGTCATTTTTTTAAACATCTGAGTAACACTCCCTTATACCAAAATTTCTTTATCCATTCTTTGGTTGAGGGACATCTATATTGTTTCCAACTTCAGGCTATTATGAATAAAGCTCCAGTGGACGTGACTGAGCATGTGTCCTTGTGGTAGGATGGAGTCTCTTTTGGGTATATGCCCAAAAGTGGTATAGCTCGGTTTTTAGGTAGATTAATCCCAACTTCCTGCGGAACCACAATATTGATTTCCATAGTGGCAGTAAATGTTTGCACTCCCATGAGCAATGGAAGAATGCCCGTGATGGTCCCATTCTCAACTATCCTTTCCTTAGAGATTTGCATGAATTGAAACCAATGTGATCTGACTCTGGTTTCCTGTTGCTTGTTCTGGACATGCACATAAGGCCATGGAGATACTGGAGGACACTGACTGTGTGAGAGAGCCAGAGGTGAACTATTCAGAGTGATTAAACATGGAACATGGTCAATTCAAGAGTAGCAAATAGCACAGGGTCCTAAAATCCTTCAAATCCTCATGTGTTGCAGCCTTTAGCCTTCCTTAGCTGTTGGCCCTCAGGGTGCTCTGGCAATAAATGGGGTTGTTAGTTGTGGCTCAAATCTCAGTGTAAACGTCTGCTTTCTGTGTGTTGGCCAGTTTTCTGATCCTTCTGAGCTCTGGCCTCTTTGAAGGATCTCCATAAAACTGAAACAGGGGTGTGTGATGAACCCTTTGAGGTATGGCTCTCTCTCTCTTTTCCTACCTCTACCTTGGTGATGTACTGGAAAGTACTCTATACTGGTGAGAATGATACCACTGTGTGCTTATGCATATGGATACGTACACACACACACACACACACACACACACACACACACACACAATCACTCACTTTTGTTCAGGTTTCTTTTCTTTCCTTTTGTTTTTATCCTTTCTACACTTTTCTCATTTGAACAAATAAAGACTTTTGTGTTGAGTGACAACTGATAGTCACAAAATGAAAGGGTGCCTCATTTGGGTCAAAGTATCCATAGTAATTTTTTTTAATATTCTCTGAGTGAGCCTCCTTGTGTGGGACACCAGGAATTCATACAACTCTAAGCTCCCATAGGGGGAAGTGATATTCCCCTGGTTCTATATAGCCCAGTGACCTTCAGGCTCGTACTTTTCCTCTTGTTTCTCTACCTCTCTCATGGTCTGCACATTTGAGTTTTCTTTAGCTGGTGTCAAACCATTCGCCTCTTGACTGAGGCCAGACTGAGCCTTACAGACTCATCTCCTTTTGCCTTCAAACTGATAATGACAATTGTTAGTACAAGCATCACTCAGATAATCCATATTATTTTACCAAATAGGCCTGGCTCTATCCCTTGGACATATATGAACTCCTTTGTTCTTCAAAGCAACTCCTCATAAGACAGAGTTGCTGATTGTATCCCTCTGTCTCTGAACAGATATGAGCGTCTCCTTGAACACAGAAACAAGGTTTCTGAGGCTTCACTTGCTTGTGTGTGACCTTTATGGTTCTGCAATGTCAGCTAGTTGATGGCATGGTCGTTATATATTTTGCCATCTTGTCTACCATCAAAGCAATGGAACTCAAACAGTCTCTGGAAGTTAGCTTATTTTTTTGAAATCTTTTTATACACTAAAGCAAGTTACAGACCTCATTCAAATACGTGGTGTCATTTACCATCCTATAAGGTAGCCGTAGGCATCCATATAAAGAAAGCAGAAGGAAATCAAATAGTGTCACTGAGTCACAGCTGGGAGTATTGACAAGGCTCTCTGCTTGAAGTTTGCACTCTTCATGCTGAAGAGGCTAGAAGTTCAAAAGATGTTAAAGACACATGAACACTGAGTCGAGTGTTTACAACAGTAAAGGTTAAGTTGGAATTCATAAGGGAATTAATACTTTTTCATGTAACATGATGCTTTTAAAAATGTATACCTGTAGAAGTGGGTGCAGGTACTCCTGTACATGTCTTACTGGTCTATGTGCTTGTGCATAGGTGGGGTAGGCCGGAGGAGGAAGTGGGGTGTCTTTGTCTATCACATTCCACTCTTGAGAAAGGTCACCTCCCTGAACCTGGAGCCCTATAGGCACGCAGCCATCAATTCCCAGCAAGTAATCTTCCTGTTTCTGACCCTTCCAGCACTAGGGTTATGGTGCCATATGACAATGTCTGGCTTTTATGTTCATGTTGAGTATTCAAACCCAGGTTCTGATGCTTGCACAGCAAGCATTCTTACCCACTAAGCCATGTAACAAGATGTTCTTCACTGTTTTCTTCTGTCTCCTGATACATCGTATTTTATAAAAACAACCCCTTGGAAGAGGGCTGCTGGGCAAGACTAAGGACAGTTGACACTGGGTCAAATCTAGATCCCTTCCCATTCCCACATACAATGTTTGTCTTCTCTAGTTTTCTGGTTCATCTTTAGTGACTTACTCGTTGCCTTCTCTCTACTTTTCTATATGCTGTCCATCTGGCTAGAGGACCCTCCCCTTCCTATTCCAGGTGGCATAGAACAGCACGTTTCCTTCAGGTGGTCCCCAAACTAAAGTATCTCAGACCCTCATCTGTTCCCAGTTGAATTGTTCTGAGCCCATTTTAAGAGCTTCTGAAGGATGCACACTTTGTAGGCTAACCATGAGACACTCCCATTCTTTTTTTTTTCCTGCTAATCCTCTGAAGGTGCTTGAAAAACAAAGCAAAATGCCCTAACACAACCAAAATAAACAAGCCAAAAAACTGTGACAGGCACTGCACCAGCCTCTTTCAAGACCATGGGGACCATTTCTTTTTAATGAGATGCAATGACATAGTTGCTGAGTAACTGTTAGAAGGAATTTTGCATTGGATGTGGTAGTGGCAAGTTGGGGAAGGAATCCCCTCTAAAGCATACCCTTTCCACCTCCCATTTCAAAGGCAAATAAGATATCTCCTTCAACATCATCTGGTAGGGGAATAATAACCCCTACCAGGGGTTGGTAGGAATGACAAGTCCAAACAGTAAGGAAGAAGGCGTGGAAATATGAACATCTGCTTGCAAAATCATGCAGCTGCCAGAGAATTCAGTCCATCAACTTTCAGATTTCCTCAATAGGTGATCAATGCCTTTGGTTTTAGCCAGTACTAACTAGGTCTGTCTGTTGCAACCCTTAGAAGCATTCCTAATAGTTTTTTTTTTAGGTCTGCAGCCCTTCCTGGATTTGGAGCAAGCTCAGGTGGGGATATGTGTCTTTGTGAGCCAGTTTCACACAGGACTCGGAATGTGTGGTATCTATTTTCATTGTTATTGTCTTAATATCAATGAAAGGCTTATGTTTATTCAAGTCTCATGTCTGTCTGTCTCTAGAGCGTGGCTCCTTAATCACTATTGTCTGATTCTTGTTATTGATCACAGTGAAATGAGTTAATAAATGAATGAATAACTCACCAGCAGCGAGATTTGCTGAAATTGGTTTTTATGCCAATTTTATTTAGTAACTTTATTGGGATTTGTATTAGAAGAAAGGCTGTATTATTTGTTCTATACCTTGCTTGATTTTGACTATCTAGTCTATCTACCTATCTAGTCATGTTTTGTTTATCTTAGCCTAACTCACTTAAACTCATTAAAATTAGTGAAAGTTTACAGTCTTGCACTTTTAGTGAAGCATAAAAGGAGACAGAGTGTATTTGAAGCTCAAGACATGCTATCCTAGTGAGCTGATGGAACAGAGGGGTGGAGCTATTACTGTTCACATCTGTTAGAAGGTTGAGGACTTAGAAAAGACAGATACAGTTAGTTAGCCTTCCATATCTGTGGGTACCACATCCACAGATTCAACCAAGCACAGGCAGAAATATTTGAAATCAACTCAACTACACATGTATTAAACATGTCTAGAACATTTCTTGTCATTATTCCCTAAGTCATACAATATAATAATTCTTACATTGCAACGGGGACCACAGCTTATCAGAAATGATGTATATAGTATGTAGGATGATATGTTATGTATAAATATGATCCAATTTTATATTGGGGACTGAACCTCAGTAGATTTGGTATTCTCAAGAGGGTTTTCAAGTCAGTTCTCCCATAGATTCCACTTACACTTGTTTAATAATGCAGACCAGGTGCAAAGCTGGCTGCCGTGCTCCTCCTGCTGTGTCATTAGAGTAATACCATCCTGAGAAGCTCCATTGATACTTCCCTTGATATATGATGCTGTTCTGAGAAACCAGGACAATAAGCCCAGTCAGTGCATACTTGTAGTCAATGGGTTGACTGCCTACCTGTCTATGATCAGCTAAGGGTGGAAGTAAGTTTCCCCTAAACTCACAGACATTGAATCCTCTTCAATTAGCAGCTTCTTCAACTTTGGTACATTTCCCAGGAAGTTACCTACAAGAAAATCACCTCTCTGTGTGTTTGTTTTCCAATATTTTCTTAGTAGCTATGACTCCCTAGTTTCCCCAGGGGCAGATAGGAATGTCCAAGAACAGCTGTCAGCATCTGCAGAAACTCACCCAGTAGGAGGCGGCTGAAAGATCACTTCCTCCACTGTACTGAGTAGTACAAATTGCTCAGCAGCCATGCTTAAGATGTTTTCATGACTTTTTCCCCCATTCCCTGTCCACCTGTAGAATAGCTGCTGCACTAACACTACCCATAATCCTCATATAAATATTATTTAGCACTTGCTTCTGTCATGTCCTTCTATTCCTTTCAGTTTTATCCATCACAAAATTCTGTTCCAAGCTACCTGGCAAGGCTGGGTATTTAATCACAATTTTGGAAGTAGAAAACAATGAGTTTAGCCTGAAGGAGCTATAGAAAAGTAGGAAACACAAGTTGCTTAACATTGTTTTATCTTATCATATGCCAGTGCTCACATCTACTAGATATGTGCCTACATTTCTATGTCATCTAGAACATGCTAGCTTTGTCAATCTATGTTTCTCTGACTTGTTCTCCTTTCTAGTTCACCAATCTCCCAGTCTTATTATAATCGAAGGCCCAGAATACTGCTTATTGTATTAGGGAAGATGTCAGGCAGGAAGAGCACTGACATCATCTCCCCAGATTTTCTTCTTGAGCTATGTGATCAAAAGTCAATGCCTTTGATGGGGCAAGGATCTTGGCTATGAAGTCGCATTATGAGAATTTGTAGCATGTCCTTCCAACTCTAGGGAGAGAGTTTCTTCTTCATCCCTTCCTTTTGGTAATGAATAAAGAGGACTGAGGGAGAGATGTCTATAGAGAACAGAAGTAGTCTGGATCCAAGTCCTGGTTGAATACATGGAAACCAGAATGCAAGGAAGTGTCAGTGTGGTGGTTCTAGGCAAACAAGGTCCTGAGTGTCATTAACAGTATTCAGGAAGTAAATGAAGTATGCTATAGAAGCAGCAGAGAGCTGTTGAGGCAGTCATCAAAACTACAACAGCTATGCTGGCTGTATAAATCATTGTAGTTGGTCCCCAAATTACAGCATTGTGCCACTGAACCTTAAGTTACTTTGCAGGAAGATGAAATACATACACACATATGTGAATATAGGCATACATGTCAATATATTTACAGATTTGTGGATTCTATATATGGGAATATATAGTATGTAGACAGTGTCATAATGAATTCATCATTTCATTATTGACTATAAGGATGTGGATATAGATGTGGGCTTGCTTATACCAAGTCTGTCCACTTGGTATACGTGAGATCCATTAATGAGTAGGAGTACAGGGAGGATGGAGGATGCATTTCCACATATTTGACTTTCCTTCTTACTCTTGTTTCTTTGCTCTCTAATATTTGTTCAGCCATCCTGAACTGGTTCCAGTGCCTCAAATGTACTAGGCTCTCTCTCATCCAGAATCCCCACGTGCTGCTGTTACTCACGTCTAGCGCTACCTCCATACCCGTCTCCCACATCCACTGTGTGATAGATAACACAGACACACACTTTTTGCTAAAGTATGCGTAATTTTTACACAAACTCCAAGGAAGCTTTCAACAGTGATTTGTTATGTTTCAGGAAAATTCCTCTGACCATTCTCTTCCAAACTTGAGTATTGCCAGCACTTTAATAATTCCTTAAATGTACCAAGGCTTAATGAATATTTGGCAAATGAGAGAAAACTGGAATGAGTCAATGAATAAAATATGAATACATGGCTAGATAGATGAGCAAGGAAAGGACGGATGGGCACATAAATGGGGGAATGGCGTTTGGCATTTCCGTCCCCTCCATTCTCCTGGGGAAAAGCACTCTTTTCCTCAGCTGCTTTGAGTACAGCACGCTGGTCAGGCATCTCCATGTCCTTCATCTCATGTCAAGGAGACACATTTGCTTTTTAAAATCAAATCTTATTTTGAGCTGCCAGAGGTCAGAGCCAGTAAGGCAGCAGCATAAATCACCCTTTTGTTTTTTTTTTTGTAGATCAGAACCTGGTCATCTGAATAGGGTACTTTCATTGACTCATGGGGACACGTTGCCCAGCTTCCCAGGCCCCCAAGGACAGCAGAAGTCATTTATTCATTCCTCGATCAATTCATTTATTCATATCTCAATTCATATTTTCAATCAGTCTCTTCCACAGCTTGTCAATGAAGGGAAATAATCTTGGATTTTAAAAGAACTGAGTTCCAATCAGGCATATCACTTTGGACACTGAATGTCTGTGACACACGTGGCTTTTCTGTGCCCCATTTCACTTCTTTAGAAAGAAAGGCTTATCATTTTGACTCTTAGGGCTGTTCTGAGAATTAAATGAGTTAATAAATGCAAAGCATTTTGCACAGCCTCTGGTATGTTGTTGATGCTAAATAAATGTTAGCTCCCATTATAAATTCCCTAAAATATGAATTCCTCCCCTCATCAAATATGGATTGAGCTTCTTTTGAGTAGCAGATCCTGAGCTGAGTAAAACATGCTCCCTAACCTGTTAATATCTCACAGTCAGTTGGGTTTGACAGAGACATGGGTTAATAATTAGAAAACTTTCTGACAGAGTTAGTGGTGGAATCTAAGAAGTGGCAAGACCAGGAAATGGCCCGTCTGCCCATGGGGAGATAGTGAAGTGGCTGCGAACGGCAGAAGAATATGGCCTAATTGGGGCAGATAAAGTCGGGGTTCTCAAAATGTTTCAGCTGCCACAGGAGGATGTAATGCCGACAGGTAGGACTGGGGATAACATGAAGGAGGAAGCCAGAGTGTGAGATGGGAAGGCATTAAATAGGACAGGTATGAAAGAAACAGGATCTGGGTTAAGGAAGGATGTAGATACAGGAGAGTGGAGGCTTTGGGGATCATCTAGGTATTTGTTTATTTATTTATTTATTCATATTAATTGTCAGTGGTTGTCCCATCCCTTGTATCCTCCCATTCCTCTCCCCCCCCCCATTTTTCCCTTACTCTCCTCCCTTATGACTGTGACTGAGGGGGACTTCCTCCCCCTGTATATGCTCATAGGGTATCAAGTCTCTTCTTGGTAGCCTGCTATCCTTCCTCTGAGCGCCACCAGGTCTCCCCATCCAGGGAACGTGGTCAAATATGAGCCACCAGAATACATGTGAGAAACCAATACCTAGAAGGAAGTCATACCATCTAGGTATTTGTTTCTCACAGTATGGCTTGGGTGGGGCATCTTGGGAGACTGTTAAAAATGGAAACTGTTACACTATCCCTCATGCTCTGATGCTTCCTGTGCCTACACATCAGCAAGACCTTGCATGGCTGGAGGGACACTGAGTCATGGGGAGAACTGAAAGCAGACGTAGAAGCTGGTGAGCGCTTGGATAAATCAAACACACTGGAGCTCACTTCTTGAGAAGCGAGGAGGGTTCTGTTCCTCGTAAATGTTCCTCCCCAACCCACACACACACTTTGATATTAATTTGGAGTGATCATTATAAAAGGAGGGCAGACTTTTGATTTCTCCTTGAGCCTTTTGGGGTAACAGCCCTACAGTGTTCCCGGCGATATCTTTAGTCATCAGAGTGGGTTTCACGGCTTTATTGCCAAAGCCGTAGCCGAGTGTTTATGGCTGAGTGATAAATCCCTAGAACATGGATTTCTTACTGGAAGTGCTGACTCAATCTTAACTTTCACACTGCAAATGGTGCCACAATAAAATGGATATATCAAAGTTGTGGTGACTATAAAGGTCTTTTAAAATCGAGTTGACATTGCAGTATGTTTCCTTGAGATAAGGTGAGGATTTACGTTCATAAATAGAATTGTGAAGCCCGAGGAGCATAATTGGTGATTTGGGGTGTTGAGATTTGGGCGTCTTTTGTCCTTGATCCTCTGTATAATTTGCTTCTCCTTCTGTGGGGAGGGCAGCCTCACTTTTCAGCTCCAAGCCCGTCTGTGTGCAGAGATATAGATGTCATCTGAAGACCCCCTTCAGAAGTTCTCCTGTGAAATGTTTTTCAAGGCAGTGCAATCCAACAAGCTATGGTGGGTTTTTTTCTTTTTGTTTGTTTGTTTGTTTCATTTTTTTCCCATTCTGCTCTGTGGTGGGCACTTGACTATGTGACCAGAATATAAACTCAATAAGAATTTCGACAGTTAACTTGCCATGTAGCCTTTGAGGGAGTCTCTCACTCGTTCACTGTTCATGGATTGTTTGCTTTGCACCTGGCCGTAATGCCAGAGTGCTTAGAGGAAGCAGTGGACACGAGCACCTTCTTGTTCTCAAGGGACTTCCACTGAAGGCAGACAGGCTAATAAAGAATATATCGTGGAATAGATATTGACATCAAGGTATTCTTCCATGACTGCACCAAGAAGCATAAGAAGCATTTGTTTCTCACTAGGAAAACCAAGACTTGTGAATAGAGGGAGGTCATTGGATTTGCATGCTGATAACTATGATAGTAACCTCACCTACAGTCTCTCTCCCAAAGCACCAGCTGTGGTCAAAAAGAGTGTGAAAATCTTCAATGGAAATTTCCAGAAATAAGAAAGTCATCACTTCAAATTCCACATTCCTCTAAGTGTGTGACAAAATTTTGCGAATCATTCAGTTGCCCGTTTTATCTGTCATAAATATCCTACCCTTCTGCTTGTCACTCAGGTGTGGGCCGTAGCCACAGTCTCAGGCCTCAGCTGTGGATGCATGGGGGACTGCTATTGTTTACTGATAAAATCCTTGGGGTTATGAATGAACAATGCCTGCTGAGGGTGACTGTGGCTGGAATCCAGGCAATGTGTTTGGAAATAGCCACACAATTAAGTGAATTACTAATGACATACCAGGTCCCAAATCATAGAGAGACTGTGGAGGCCTATGCTAATGAAGGGTTGTGGTAAAAATAGGAGAGGTGAGCATAATCAAGTCCATAGTAGTTGGCTGGAAAGATTAAAATTTGGGGCCTGGTTTTAGGAGTACCCAGAAAGGAAGCTGGTGAGGGGTGATGGAGACATGGCATGCAGACAGTGAGATGGAAGGTGCAGGTGTATTACTTGTTTTCCCAGGTGAGGCTTCACAATGGCTTTGGCCTTACAGCCATTTCTCTTGGAATTTACAATTATCTCCTTGACCTGCATTTGCACAGGTATCATCACATGGAGAGTGTAAGCATCCCTGAAGAATCCGAAGTGACCCAAAGCCTTGGCCACCCACTCTAGCTGAGCAGCACCAAACACACAGTCAGATGTCAGCAGAGCATCCCGGAGAAGGACCCGGAGATACCCTTATCCAAACAGTCAATATTTACACTCCTCATAGTGCTTGATTAAGATTGCTCTGTCGGCACACAGCCCCTTGAAACACACACACTGGGTACATGCTCTGCATTGCAAAGTGTGCATTTTTAATATCGATCTCTCAAAATCCAGCAGGCCTCATTGATTTCCACGAGACCTGGAAGAAAGACTGTGATAAACCAAAGACTCTCACAGCTTCATCAGCCAGAGAACGTGACTGATTTTCCTCTTCCTTGAACTTTTCATGGCTTTCTGGGAAGATAACTTATTTTTATTTCTCTCTTTATTTCTTTATTTTTGAATCAGCCTGTATTAAAGTCCTATAAATAACCCCTGCGACACACGAAACAGATTCATTTAATTTTCCTTTAGTTATCCTAAGTCAGAACAGATGTGTGTCTGTGATAGAAAAGGGGAGGGGAGGATGAATCATAGGTGTGGGGAGGGAGATGAGCTGCCTGCTGGCATCCAAAGCAGAATATCTGATTTTTTGGAGGTTGGCAGACAGCACGAGCTCATCCTGGCGGCATCAGCTTGGACCTAATGACATCTGCCACAGTTGAGTCCCCAAGGAAGCTAAGATTCCAATGAGCCAGCCAAGTTCATAGAATGATGTGTTTTTAAGCATCTTCTGTCCATGGTGCTAAACAGTTGCTTAGGCCATTTAATGAGGTTTATTATTATTATTTTTTTGTATATCACTAAAAGATATGGTGATGGAGCAGGTAGAAGAGAGGCTGGAAACTTGGCTGTATGACTGGACATCTATCTGTCCCCTGGGCGGGACTTACTCAGAATCTTGAGCTGTGAGAGACACGCTGCAGATATTCATGGAAGAGGCATCTCTTTCTAGCTGGAGAGAAGGTGATCCCTGCAACTGCTGATTGGGAGCTGCTGTCACATCGCAGGGTGTGGAAACGTGAGGCTGTCTGGGCCCTCCAGCTTGGGGACAAGCCTTCCAGTGTATGTGCAGGAAGGAAGGGGTCAGGATCCTCATCTTGCCTGGCATGATACAGTATGCTATTTAATTGAGAGAACTATGGAGTGGGCAGAACGAAACAGAGAAATTGCTAACGTCAAGTCTCCCAAGATGCTAGCAGGGTTTGCAGGAGCCCAAAGAAGCCAGGAAAATGTCAGATTCCAGCCACCCACTCCTGGAAACGGAATGGAATGTCTTCTCAGAAAGGGTTAAGAAGAGCAATCTGATAGATGTCCAGGTAGCTGAGGTGTCAGAGGTGTGGCAGTGCCCCAGGTGACCCAGAACTGCTGTGGACATAGTCTGCAGGGGCTTTCTTTCCACTTGTCCTGTCTGAGGCTGTGGTCATTGCTTTGTGTGGTCAGGATCTTGTCAGGATGGGAATACAAGTGGGTCCTCTCAAGCCTCAATGTCCAAAAGAGTCATTAGGAGTGGTTTATGTATTCATTTTATTTTTTAAAATATTGTTGAGACGTTCATACATGACACTGTATCTGCCTCTTCTTCCCTTTACATCTCCATTAGTGGACTCCGCAAAATTCATGTTCTCTTTTCTTATTATCATTTTACACACACACACACACACACACACACACACACAGACACACACACACACACAGACACACACACACACACACACACACAGAGAGAGAGAGAGAGAGAGAGAGAGAGAGAGAGAGAGAGAGAGAGAGGGAAGAGGTGGAATGAGCACAAACACACATGCAGATGGACACATAATCACACACACACATGCAAACATACACATGTATATGCACAAAACCACACACAGATGGATGCATACACACACACACACACACACACACACACACACGGAGGCATGCATACACACATGCATGTACATACAACCTTGTCCTCAGCTGACCACTTGGTATTGGACAGCCTGTGTGGAAACTTGTTCCTGGAGGAAACTAGGCATATTTGTGAAACACAGATTTGACTTTAGTACGTCTGAACTGGGACTGGAGATTCTGGATTTCTAACAAGCTTCCAAGAAGTCCGAAGACAAACTGACATGTGAAGTACAGGAGTCCTGTCAAAGCAGATTCCCAGGGGGGCAGAGCCTGCTATAGACAGATTGACATAAGTTATTTTTCAATGGAATAATCACAGGCAAATTTCTAAATGAAACTCACTGTATTTAGGTTTTCACCCCCACCCCATCTCATCCAATGCTTTCAACAACACTCCTGGCTAACCTGCCTCACAGACCCCTTTGAATATAGGAGCAGAATTAGGCTTTGGCAGGGCCAAGTGGCTCACGAAGATCAGAGCAGTCCAGTTATCAAGATTACAGGTACCCACTGCTCCGGAAGCCCCAGTCAGTCACAGCCGATGCAAACAGTAGTCTTTTAACTTTGCTGCCATGCAGCACTGGGCGCGCTGGGCCATCCTTGAAGGACTCTGAGTCTTCACAGTCCCAGCCATGGAGAGGGATTTCATGTGGGTAATGGCATGCAAACCGTGTAAAGCGTTTTGCATGTGGCTTATATTATGGAAGTGTGACCTGTTACATAGGAGTCGGAAACTCTGTAAAGGATCAGGTAATAAATTCTCCAGGCTTCGAGGGGGTCATGAGGTCTCTGTTCCAGCTCCTGAGTTCAGCTGTTTTTATATGAATGCTGGGTAGATGAGGACGGCGTGAGGAGGGGTGGGTTTTTCCCAAAGGAAGTCCCATTTGTGAAAGGACGTGATAGGTTCGGATTGGCCTGCAGGCTGCATCCTACCATGCTGTTGAGCAGTGTTGCTCTAAGATCCTTACCAAGAGGACAATGCTAGAGGCCCCAAAGCCCAGGGAAGAAGACATACATGCTCTATGCCACGGAGACGGCTTTGTTTAATTCACTTGCAAATGGCCAACAGTGCCCAGTCTGAACAGAGAATAAAGCAAAAATCATTACGGGGAATTTAATGCCTGGCAATATTGGCCTCTTTGGTGATGAAGTTGTTAGGCCAATAAACAACGCCATGGCTGCAGCTTCATTGAGAGACTCCAAAGTCAGACTGACTCTCTCTGAGGCAGAGTACCCAAGATAAATGTCACCCGTTAAAGAAGGCTGCCCACTCTCAGGTGATCCCAGTGCCTGATGGGACCTTGAAGAATTAGGAAAGCAGCCATTGAGAGAATGCCTGCCTTTTCCTGTTCATAAGGAGCAGCTTGGAGAGAGAGGGTAGAGTGAGGAGAGTTCTCTGTGGTTGGTACTAAAGTAGTAGAGAGGTGGACTTAAATTCTCAGGGCGGGATCTTCATGGCTGGCAATGACAGGGTCGAACCTGTTGGAGAACCCTGGGTGTTTTCACCTCCATGTCCTCATGCCACACTTTACAGGCTCTGGCAGAATGCAGAGAGAGGTGGGTTTTACTACTGTTTACCTTATCCAGCATCTCCGCATTCTGATCAGGTGTGAGATGAATTCATGATGTGAGTTCTGCCCCCAAAGAGTGATAAAGATGAGGCCTTGGGAAACCCTCTTTCGAAACTGGCTGGAGCAAAGCCTCTGTGGTAGCTTCCGATTGTGATGCCCCAAATTCGTTCAGGAAAGACAGTACCAGGTGGACGAGATGGAGGCAAGGCTTTTCTTGTTCTTGATTTAACTGGCTCAGGAGGGGGCTGGCATGGATAGATGTAGTCATTCTTAGGGGAATGTCCATGGCCCCTGGTGGAGCCCTGCCTGGTCCAATGTATGTGATTGGCTTTGTGTCTAATCTCATTGGTCCCTTGATCTCTCACAAGTCATCTGTGAGGTCATCACATTCTCTCTCTCTCACCTTTGGACTTTAAGTGTGTGCATCCTTCATCCTTTTTGCCATGTTTCTTTGGGCTCACATCTTATTTACTTTAACCCTAAGGCAAAAAGGAGAAGACTTAGCTGGCACACTGTCCCCGGTCTATAGACCACACCTGCTGCCAGACTCTCTCAAGCTCCCCTGCCCATTTACCAACCCCCTCCTTAGAATGTGAGCGCCTGCAGGGGTAGGAGGAGGGGGAGGCCAGATCTGCCTTTTCTTAATGCTGTGCCCACAGATATGTTTAATTTGAACAGCACTGGCTGATGGTGAAGATGTATTCATACATTCCTGGGCTGCCACAGGATTGGTGCTGAGCTGAACTCTCTAGAGAAGGGCAGCATTGGCATCTGGCAGGGACTGGAGAGCATGAATGTATGATGCTTTTGTTTGGTCATAATACATTGGCTTCTACTAAATGATAGTTCTGTTTCCATACCAGCAGCACGAAGAGGAAACAAAATACTGTCCTCCCCAGGTCAACATCACAACATGGGGGAAAAAGACAGACACACTAGGAGGCAGTTGCTTGACAGTGACTAATCTGAGATGAGAGGTCTGTTTAGGGTGTTCTATGAGAAGGTGGGGGTTACGGCTGTTGGTCAGGTTTCAGTGTGCAAATAAAACATCTGGAGTCTTGTAGAAGGCAGATTCTAATTGGGCAGGTCTAGGAGAGTGACTGAAGATTCCACTGTTCTATCAAGTTCCAAAATGATGCTGCTACTGGTAACCAATGGGTCACGGTGGGGACTGAATATTCGTGTCTCCCCAGAATTCATGTCAAAATGAACCTCTGAAGGGATGAGCATTAAGAGGATGGAGCTCTGGATGTGATTATGTCTCAAGGGTGGAGCCTCATGAATGAGTTTGGCCCCGGGTAGCTTGTCTCTTCCACCAGTGAGCAAGAGCCACTGCTGAAGCAAAAAGCTCTCACTCAGCACTGAGTCCTGATGTCCCTTGAGTTTGACCTTTGAGAGGCAAGTTTGTTATTTGTAAGCCACCCACGCGAAGACATTTCATTAGAGCAGCCTGGATGGATCACAGCATCCCGTGAGCCACGCTTTGAATAGTAAATCTTTTATTTTTATGTGTTTAATTTTAACTGACATGGCAATTCACAAGGTAGAGTATAACATTGCAGTAACATGCACACAGCACATCAGATAAGGAGAACTGGCCTATTACGCAGCCATTTTCACGTCTTCCTATGAGAAATATTCAAAATACTCCCACTGGATACTCGGGAGTAGCGGTACTTTTCTCTACCATGCATGTCAACTGTGCCATCAAATTCTAAGAGTCCTTCCTCTCATCCAACTGGATCTCAACGTTCTCTGGCCATTCATTTCCCATCATTCTTCACTCACACACTCCTAAAAGACTGGCAGCCACGCTTCTCCTCTCAGCTTCTTTCGATTGGCTTTTGTTCTTTTTACATAACTCCATGTGGGTATGTGTTTGTATGGGGAGTATGTGTGTCAATGTTCCTCTCTCTCTCTCTCTCTCTCTCTCTCTCTCTCTCTTTCTCTCTCTCTCTCTGTGTGTGTGTGTGTGTGTGTGTGTGTGTACATGTGAATATAGATGTTAGAGGTTGGCACTGGGTATCTTCCTGTCTCCCTGCCTTGAGAGAATCTCTCACCGAACCTTGCTGGAGCTCATCCCATCCATCAAAACTAGCTGGCCAGTAGGTTCCAAGGATTTGCCTGTTTCTGTATTCCAAGATGGGATAACAGATTTGTACTACTGGGCCTGGCTCTTTACATGCCTGCTGGGACCCAAACTCAGGTCCTCTTGCTTGCATAGCAAACACTTTATAAATGGAGCCATCTCCTCAACTCAGAGATGAACGTTTAGCTTCCATGTGTGTGTGGAAACATGCTACTGTGTCTGTACATCTGATTTCTTTCACTTCACATAATGTCAAGTCTCATCCATGTGCCTGCATATAAAGGAATTTAATCCGTTTATTGGGTGATTGAATAGCAAGTATTTCTTTAAAGGTTTATAAAAGTGACATGGATAAACTGGAGAAATAAATAGTTTTACAAGGTGTCTTAGTCATTGCTCTATTACTGTGAAGAGACGCCATGTCCATGACAGTTCTTAAAATGAAAGCATTGAATTGGGGCTGGCTTAGAGTTCAGAGGTTCAGTCCATTATCATCATGGCGGGAGGCATAGTGGTACACAGGCCGACATGGTGCTGGAGAGGAGAGTTCCATATCTGGATCTGCAGGCAGCAGGAAGAGGGACACTGGGCCTGGCTTGAGATTCTGAAACCTCAAAGGCCACCCCCTGAGACACACTTCCTCCAACAAGGCTGCACTTACTTCAGTTCCTGATCCCTGTCCAGTCGTGCCACTCCCTAATGACCAAGCATCCAAATATATGAGACTGTTCAAACCACCGCACATGGTATAAAGGGAATGATAGCATTATTAGGATGAAATAAAATAGGACATAAAGGCATGGTGTGTATGTGCTGTGTATATGGTATATGCCTATGTGTCTGAGGTATGTATGAATGGATATGTGTAGGTGTCTATATAAATAGATGTGAGGTGTTTATGTAGGTAAGATTGTGTGTAAATATGTATGAAGTGTGTTACGTGTATAGGATATATATGTGTATAGTGTCTCTATTTGCAGATGTACTGTATACATGTGTGAGGATGATACATATGTGGTGTGTGACTGGATAAGCTTGGGGTGTGTATTATATGTGGTTATATGTGTATGTATGATGTGTTTGTGTGCACAGTACATATGTTTGGTGTGTGCATGTGTGTTGTGGAAATAGTTTTAATATGAGCACACACATATATGCACACAATGTGTGCATATGTTGATGTATATGCATGTGTGGTATATATAGCCATGTGTGCCATATCTATAAGTACCCAGGAGTGTTCCTGGGAAGCATGTGTTGGAGGACTGAAGGCTTCTCACTGGCTTCAGAGGTGTGGTGCGATGGGAAGCCAGGGCTGGGCCCCATAGAGAGCCATGCAGACTGCTTAAGAAAGCAATTTAAATGATCTGATTTGAGGAAGAACATGCTACTTACAGGCTGATGGCAATTTGCTTTTTAAAAGATGAAGGCTCAAAATAAAACCAGATATCTTCCCTCAAAAGCAGGATTTCTCAGTCAGAGCCATTGACAAGTCTGCTCAGTGAGTGTGCGGTGGCTGGTGTGTGGCTGTTCTGTGTACTGGGGCATCTAATTGTAACCCCCTCCTTCTGGATCCTGCAGACACTCTCCCACCCCTAGCTACTGCACTCCAGGATGACTGTAGACATGGCGAACATCCTTTGGGGTGAGAAATAGCCTGTGGCTGAGGACCACTGTTCTTCAGCTTGAAATTCTTCACTCTTTGTATTCACCTCATGGATGCCCAGGCCCTTCAAATATTCAGTAGTCCGCAAGATTCCTGGAGCAGGTTCAGCCAGGAGCCCCATCGATCTGTTTGCTGCCTCTCTGAAGCAGCAGAGGTGCAGGGCCTGTTTAGAGTCGGAAACACAGGCACATCTGCTTAGGAATTCTGTTTTAAAATTAAGAAAAGTACTTGCTTTTTCCTTCATTTGTTGGCCCCTTTCCTCCCAGTGCACAAGCGGTTGCTGAGGAAAACACATGTGATAGAAATCTTAAGTCTTCCATATTTGTGGATGTGTTTGGATTTCACACCAGTAGAAATTCCATACACACGGGAGCAGACCTCTAGCAATTTCCTGCTCATCATCATGTCAGGTCAGAGAGGCTGGATCTTTTACATGACCTGAGATGGTGTCTCAGAGATGTTCTAGTCTTAGACATTGCTGTTGGTTTTGCAAAAGCAGAGAATGCTGGGTAGGCAGTGCCCCTGTGAAGATGTGAGCAATAGAACTTATACTTTTGCAGCAATTCTTATGAGCTCAGAATGTAGTCGGAGGTAAATGATGCATTGTGCCAGTGTAGTGAGGGCTTCAGTTTAAAAGGCTCCTGGTTCCCAGCACTGGGGAGACGGAAGCAAGAAGACCATGAATTCAAGACCAGTCTAGGCTACATGGTGAGATTCTGTTTCTAAAACAAATCCAAAGAAAGACAAAGACACCTATTTGAGCCCTGATGTCACTGTAAGTTAGAGAAAGCTATTTCTCTAAGCCTCAGTTGCATGACCTATTGAAAGAAACCAGTTACCGGGAAGATTGGGTGAAGTATGGCACCAGAAGGGCTCAGGGAGGTGCCTGGCAGGTAGCAATTTCTTAGGAAAAGAAATCGGTCAGGTTTATCAGCTTTTCAGGAGCACTTTTATGGTATTTATTATTTCCTTAGTCAGAGAGGAGGGAAAAAGAAAACTTGCATCTCTGAGGTGCCAGACAGCCCTAAAGCATGTGACTCCACTGACATACACCAGGGAGATACCTAGGATATCTCTGACATTATAGAGTTCATGAGCACAAAAAGAGAGAGAGAGAGGGAGACAGAGAGAGAGAGAGAGAGAGAGAGAGAGAGAGAGAGAGAGAGAGAGAGAGAGAGAGAGAGGAAATTCAAACCAGCACCTGTCTGCCTCTGAAGCACCTGCCCATTTGCCATTAGGCTATAAGCTCAGGGTGAGGCCGTGGTGCTTCCACAGAACACCATCAGAGGTCTGCCTAGTCCTTGAAGGCTGTCTGCTTTCTCTCTTTGTTGTGCTGTAGTGTAGCCTTTGAATATGTTCTTAAAATGGCTGCCACCATTTCCAGTCCACCATTTGTTAGTCCTGTGACCTTGGCGAGGATGTTTAACTTCTGTTAGCCTCTTTCTCAATGTCTCTGAGAAGAAGTGGCGTTTTATGCACTGCTGTAAGGTGGGCTCTCCACCGGAGTTCTGGTCTCAGTGAGGATTCAGGCTAGCATCACTCTTCCTTAACAGACCCGATATGGATTGTGTGGGGAGGCTGAGCAGAGGTGATGCCCTGAGCCGTTCTGGATAAACTGGAGCTTCCTTCCATTGACCACATTGGCCAACAGGACCTGCTGTGTATCTCCCCATCATTGCACACCTTCGCTTTGATCTTTGCTGTAGCATGAAGTCGATATGTGAAATTATTAGGCTTTTGGGGCAGAAGACAGACTTCTGTAATCTGTGGCTGTTTCTTTTTTGCTGGTCAAACCTTGAAGCAATAAACTTCACCTTTATTGACAAACTTCAGATGCCTTTCAAAAAAAATAAAACAAACAGGTAAGAAGAAGAAACTTGTTCAGGGTGAAAAATCTTTTGCCCTTGGCCGTTTACTTATTGATTCATCTGAACTATGTTTACTTTCAGATCTCAGAGCCTTATTATGATCAGGCTGAAGCCTGTTTTTGAGATAGGGTGGGCGAGAGCATTGCCCATGGGCCTGGTTGCTGACATGAACTTTTGTGTTGTCTTTCTGCAAACGTATAACATAGCAATTCAACTTTACACACACATTTGTTGCATGGAAACTCTATACAGATGATATAGATATTAGATGTCTAAGTAAACTCTGCCTTATAATTTTATTTGATCCACATGTAATTAGGGTATAGAAATAGATATAGACGGATATATGAAAGCATCTTATTATCTCTATGTTCCTGATGAGGAAACTGACTCTCTGAATATAATAAAAGAGATGTCACTCACTTGGTCACTAGTATCAGTTTCACCAATGCTTGCTGAGTATTTGATGTATGTGGGGTGCCAGGCATGCAGCAATGAACCCCATAGATAATGGGCATGTGGAGTTAAAGGGGCTACCTAAGGATTAATGGTCCTACACATGGCCAGTACATGTACACACAGCACTTGGAGTAATATGACATGAATGCTGTCAGTGGGAGCTGGCAGTACAGATAAGTGGAAGTATCATGTGATGGAAATATTGAGGAAGGGCAGCTTCATAAAGAAGGAAGCAGTTGGTGGACAGTGGGGAAGAAAGCCAGAGGGGACGTCAACCACAGTGTGCTTTATGAAGTGAAAGGCACAAGCAAGAGTAGGCTGGAGAAGTTGCTATTTCAAATCGACAGGTGTCGGGCAGGCATTATGTATGCATGAGATAAGCCAGGTGGACAGAGGTATTGGCTGCACCTATGGGCCTCCTGTTGCAAGCTATCCCCTTGTATGAACAGAGGCTGTGTGGTGTCAGGTACCACTCACAGGTTTATGTTTTGAGTCTTTGGTCCACAGCTTGTGCCCTACTTTGAAGACTGTGAAATGTTTGTGAGGCAAAGCTTGGCTGGCAGGAATAGCTCAGTAGAAGTAGGTGGGCGTTCAGAGGTATGTGCTTGTGTTTTGTCTCCTGCCCGCACCACGTGAACAGCTCTCTTTCACTCCTGCACCCCAGTCAGAGCCACCACCCCTGTCAGGACCTTTCAGAAACCTATGACCCCAAATAAACTGTTTTGATTGGGTAGTTCGTGACCTTGGTGTGAAAAGTCACTAAAAAGCATGTTATTGGGTCTTCCTGAGTTTTCCAAGAATTGTCCTTATTGTTCAAAACCTGCAGTGGATCTTGAGAGTTACCTTAGGAAATTTGGCAGGGCAACTTGGGGTTGGGGAAACATTGGCATTGCTTGGTTATGTTAAGTCTGAAATGCTGATTGAACTCAAGTGGAGTAGATGACAAAATGTATTGTGTGTTGGTTGCACCATAAGTTAAGCTAAGGAGTCATGAAAATGTAAGTCATGAGACTTGATGCCATTCGCTTAGGAAGATACTGTGGGATGACACAAAGCCCAGAACTGAGCATTGGAAAATTCCAGGATGGCATCAAGAATTGGAGGACCCATGTTGGAAGGATGAGACAGAATAGCAGGATGTTGTGGAGGATGTGTTAGGAGAGTTAAAGACAGAAGAATGACTGTGACAAGGGAGATTGGGTGGGATATGTGGGCTCATAGATGTGTCCTCTGGGCCTAAGAGGACATAGATGGAAAGGATCAATATTTAAGAAGATGCAAAGAAAGACATGGAGGAAATTTTGAATAGATATGTACGCAAGTCATCAATAAACTTGGGAGACTGGGAAGGTCACCCAGTCAGTAAAGTGCTTTCTATACAAACATGAGGACTGGAGTTTGAATACCCAACACCCACAAGAAAAGCCAGGCATGGTGGCCCATGCCTGTAGTCCTTGCGTGGGGGGTGAGGGGTAGACAGGCAGATCCATGGAGCTCAGTGGCTGGCTCACTTGACTCAATTACTAAGCCCTGGGTTCGGTGAGAGACATTGTTTCAAAAAATAAGGAGATGGTGGTGGGGGCCAGAGAGGTGGCTCATGGTTAAGCATCTTCGCTGCTCTTCTAGAAGAGCAGAATTCTTGCACCCACCTCAGGCAGCTTACAAGTGCCTATGATTCCAGGATGAGGAGATTTGATGCTCTGTTGTAGTCTCTGCAAGCACTGCACATACTCACACAGAAACACACTTGTATACATAAGTAAAGAAGGTGGACAGCGATCAAAGAAGACATTTCATATGGCATCTACATGCTTATGTGTGTGCACACACGAAGATGCACACAGATAAGTGATTAACAGGACATGAGGGAGAAACCTAGTTCCACATCTCCGAGTTTCCAGTGAAGCCTCAGGATGCATAGGCATAAAAAGGGAGATCAGGACTGAGGCATGTGGGACATATGCCTTTTCCTACTCTGGCATTTTTGAGTTCCCACAAAGGCCATTACTTTTAATGTCAATGTTGGAGTGGTTTGGCTTGGTTTTAGTAATCTGTTTTGTCTCTTCATTCCTATAAAATCTTGTTTTGACTCTTGTCATAATATGAGATGTGCTCCTTGCCTCTCCTTTGCCTACCATAACCCCAGACTTCCACTGAGTAGCCACACTGAGGGCATCAGATGCCCTGCAACTGGAGTTGCAGGAGATTGTAAGCCACCCACTGTGAATGCTGGGAACTGAACCCAGGTCCTCTGAGAAAGGAACAAGCACTCTTAACTGCTGAGCCTTCCCTCCAGCACCCAACACCCCATCCTTTTATTACACACACCTACAGATCCGAAGCCCATATCTGAGGTCTGATCCATTTTTGCTTCGTCTCACACGAAACTTGCTTTATTTATTTTTTATCTATGCTGCCTTTCTAGCTATGGCTCAAGTACTCCAATCCTTTGCAACCTTCACCTCCATCACTTTTCGTATATATCTGTGTTTTTCTAGGCTACTTTCTCTAAAATTGTTTCCTCTAGTCCCCTTAACACATTCCATCCAGGAAAGCATTACAGAAAAAAAATTAGATAAGTAAATGAACATGGATTATGAACAGTTATGGTCAACTATTCTCAATTCTAATAATGTCATACCCTCTACCATAGTCTTTATAACTATCACACACATTGCTTCAGTGTCATCTTTCTGGTAGTAAAGGTCTCTGTCACTCTTGTCTGTTACTTGGTGCAAATACTCATACCTGGAACAATAGCCGATGCTCAAAAACAATGAAGGATGAAGGAAAAATGATACCAGCATTTCCAAATTTCCAAGGTTGTCAGAAGCTGAGACAGAGACTCAGCATCTGTACACGTGTGCTGAGCCAGTCACTTTATCTCGTAATTTACCCTCATTATTCTTGGAAAGAGGCAATCCTTTGTATCTTGCCTCAGTTGAAGAAAGCTGTGATCGAGGGGATTTGAATAATCTTTCCTGGCTGATCAAGAAATGAGCCACACAGCCAGATTTTGAACTCAGGACCAACCTGAGTTGTTGTTAGGCCTTTCCCAACTGTGAGGAGCCATCTCTTCAACACTGGAGGAGGAGAATGAGAAAACATGGGTGGAGCAGGAAGGCAAGAAGCAGTAGTATTTCTCCTTACTGGACTGGAAGAGTTTTCCAAAAAGAAGCTTGTACAAACTGTCTTGTCACCCCATTGGCAAGGGACTTTGTGATGTTTACTCCAGCTCTGTGGATACATGGCAGCTCTACATCTCTGCCTTGGCTCTCATATACCTGGGTCGTGTGAATTATTTCTCTCCAACGTCTTGACGAGGACAAATCTGTGCTTCTGTTGTTCTCGCCTTCTCCCTTTGAATCTTCTGGCTTCCACTTCTCTGACAATTGGTCATTATAGTCCAAATGATAGTGTTCCTGTTGAATTATAGTAGCTATCATGGTGGTATTTGGAAGTAGGCCCATGGGCAGTTGTGTGTGATTAATGTCTTTATAAAAGGCATCTCAGAGAGCTGTCTTGCTCTATCTGCCCTGTGACATCACAACAAGATGGTTCCTTCTTGAGTTAGAAATAAGCCCTTATAAAATGCAGAATGTGCTGAAACCTTGATCTTGGACATCTCAGCCTCCAGAGTAGTAAATAGATTTCTTTGGTTTGTGAGATAAACATTAAAATGGCATTTAATATAGACTCTCAAACAAGACCAAGGCATAGGCCATCCAAATAAGGAAAGTTCTTGAGAGAGGATTGTTCATTTAGCAAATATTGGTGGGAAATTACTGTGGCCTAGGGTGTTAGCTACCTGAGTACCTCTGTCCTTGAAGAGATAGCAGCTGCTAATTAGGGTCTTTGCTGTAGTACTACCTGGGGACAGTGCACCAGCATCACTGGCTGCTGATTGGAAATGCAGGTTCACAGTATGCATGCCCATCTATTCCAGTCTCAGAACATGGTTCTCAGAAAGCTCTGCTTAAACAAGCTTTTCAGATGTTTCTATCCATCTATTTTTTTGGGTCCTGGGAGCAGTGGGGGCGGGGACTAAGCCTAGGGCTTTGCACACTGTGGAGTTACTCCCAAAACACTCTGCTTACCCACATTTAGGAGATATAATGTATCTAATGTACATTCTATGATAAAAAGTATAATTGCTTGATGAATAAGAGCATCCTTTAAAACTATGTTTTCTGACTTTGCCACATAAAATTCAACAACCTTGTTTTTGTTCTTCTCTCTTCTTTCATTTTTAACCACTGCTGCACAAACCCATATGCTGAGAGAATTTAAAGAAGACATTCTGGGAAGCCTTTTTCAAATCCCCAGTTTTTCATCACTGGAGCTTTTTCCAAGGAAGTAGCAGGGTTCCTTGTGGACTCTTACTTGGGAGGAAAAGCTGATGCTAATTGGAGAATACGCTAAATTCTATCTTTGTATTAACCAAGGACAATAAATATTTCCAGCCTGATTCTTTTGTTTCTTTAGGTCCACACTGGGAAGACCAGGGCTTGGACTGTCACATTGTTTCAAGGGATGACTAGACAGGGTCTGCAACTCCAGGCTTTTCTCATAGGAGGGAAGAATGCTGGCAGACCTATGGAGAGCATGTTTCTAAAACTGTGTTGGGGCTTTTGTTCGCTTTCTGGAGATACTTCAATATGTTGTTGTTCCCTGAAGCTTCTGGCTTTACATTATTTTCAAAATAACAATTGAAATTGCCTCAGATTCTCAAGTTCAAGAAACGGAAGTTCATTGCAGGCCACGATTTTAGCTGCTGCTGCTACAGAAGGGCGTGCCATTCTAGCTTCCAATCTCATTCCTGAATTGATTGATTGATTTGCCTGTTCAATAAGTAGATATTTATTGAGCTGGACTTGAGGCATGGAGGACATTCTAGGTAAACTGTCACATCCATCATGACTAAGTGGATTCCATTGGCTTTTTCGGGGAATGTGACCCAGACACTCCCTTTGAAGTAGCTTGTGTCTACCAGTGCCTTCAGCTTTGAACAAGATGGCTTGCATAGTTAATGGTCTCATTTGAGTTTCAGGCACTAATATTCAAGAGATCACTTATCATCTCCACTTGGATATTTTAAATCTATCTTGGTTTCACTGTGTTTTAAAATGTAGTCTTTCCCATAGCCTCTGATTTTCTTGTGGTATTCCTGGTTTATCGAGGGGACCCAGCACCAGAAATGAGAAGCCTTCTTTTTGTTGGCCAGGGGTGTCCAAAAGACTCCCAGAGCATATACATCCTGTTGCTGTTGCCTTTGATTACTATCCCTAGAGGTAAGCCACTACTGCACCATGCATTCCAATAAAAGGTCCCAGAGACCACTGACTTATAACTGACCTGAGTACCTATTCCCTAAGGACTAGCTTGTATGGTATTTGAAAACAACATGTGAGCTACCCAGCTATAATGCCTGCGAACTATGTCAATAATCAGTGTATCACGAAAAGCCTGAGGGCAGAAGTACCATGATACCTTCGTGGCAACCAACAGTTCTACAATTGCACTCAAGATCCACTCAACAAGAGGAAACCTGTGCCTGGTACTGGAAACATAGCGTAATACTCTGTGCTAGTAAAATCATGGTTATTATAGGGGAATCTACAACCACTAACTACTAAACCAGAATAATCCTTAGCAACAGTCTAAACATCTGTCCTTACATCCACAGATAAGTGTAGTCTTCATCCCTTATCAAGGAAACTTCTCTTTGCAGCAGATGGAAATCATCATAGACACCACAACCAATCAAAATGCATTTGTGAAGCTGAGCTCCAATGGATACATCTAGAAAACAGTCCTACACCTGAGGCTCAGGGAACATTGCAAATGATGGTGCAGAAAGATTTTAAGAGCCAGAAGATCAGGGGATTTGCTGTGAGATTGTGTCTCCTAATAATGTCAGAAGTCACACCCATAAAGTCTTATCAACATGACTGACCATGTGTGAGCTGAATCTGGATGACACCAGTGGATGCGCCAAACTGCATGAAGAAGAACTCACAAGACCTCAACTTGACACAAAAAAAGCACAGGAAACTGAGTAGAGGTACAAGCAGGAGCGGTGGCCTTCCCCAGGGAAAAGCCCTCTAGCTGGTTGTCCAGTCTCAAATGATCAGCCCTGAGAAATACATACAAGTAACATTGTATGACTCGATGGCTTATATTTTGCAATATATATGTATATCCATGCATTATTCGATAACAAGTAGAGAAGAAAGACACCATGAATTTAAAAGAGACTAGGGAGGGATATCGTGGGAGGGCTCGGAGGGGGGAAAGAGAAGGGAGAAATGCTGTAGTTAGATTATAATCTCAAAAATAAAATTTAAAAAAAGGACACGACCAAGCATCCAGTTGTCCATTCTAAAATCTGAGAGCTGGCTTTGAGCCTTCTGCTTGTTTACTCCTTACAGACAACTCGTGGCCATATCCCGCTTAATCTCTTGACTATCTTCCAGCTTTATCAGCTCCCATCCATACTTATTGATGCCAATGTAACTAAAGCTACTCTCTTCTCTAACTTTCAAGGTAGCAATAGCGTTCTATCTGCCTCTGATACCCAAAAGGACTGTTTTCCGTCTACACATCTACAGGGATTAATACTACAGCTCTGTTAAAAAAAAAAACGTTGTCAAGTGCTTTCAATTGCACCTGGAACAATATTGGTATTATATACTATCAGCAGCAGATACTTGCCTTGTACGGTGTACTTTCTAAACGTTTTCTCCTGGCTTACTCATTCTCAGATTTCATCATTACTTCATAGAGAGTCTTATGCATCTGATTCTGCCTCTCTTGATCTGCCTCTATATTTCAGATTTCTATGCTACACACCTTCCATCTATTACAAAATGAGGCTTTCTGGGGTTGGAGAGATGGCTGAGTGGTTAAGAGTGCCTACTCAGGACCTAGATTCAGTTCCTACCAGCCAAATGGCTGCTTATAACTGCCTATAACTATAGCTGAGGGGATCTGGCTCCCTCTTCCAGGCTCTGTGGGTGCTGTATACACATGTGCACATAAATTCATCCAACTACACACATACACACAAATAAAAAGTAAGTCTTTAAAGATAAATCTAAAGTTAGACTTGAGATAGATTTGCTCCTGGGAACAACCATGTGTATTCTATGTGGTTGTCAAGACTCGCTGCCACAGTTATCGTCTGCCATCTTGGATGATGAACATCTTGGTTCAGTGGGAAAACAGTGGCTAATGTCAGTTTTCTGTTGAGATTTGGGAAAGTCACTCTTGGACATGATTTAAAGAGAGACATTGAATGCATCCCAGAATTAGAATAAAGTGAGTTGAATTTGAAAAAATGGAGGCTTATGTGCCAAGTAGCAGTTGAGAATGGAAGTTAACTGTCAGTTTTACTGCTCTATAGAGCAGATATCAGTATTTTAGAAGACATAGCCACTACTGCTCTGTGGGGTAAGGGTCTGTGACCAACCAGTAATAATATTCTTTACTTCCAAGCTCTAGAGAGACAACCTGATTGGCCGAGATGGGGTCCACACACCAGATTCCAGGACAATAGTGTAACACAATGTGACCCTGTCTTCTGAAGTAGAACGTTGGAAAGTTGGGAGGGAAAGTGTGACCTTGCCAGAGACTCTGAGTGGCACTGCTCTCAGCCTTGGCTTCAGATGCTTTCTGAGCACCTTGATTTCTCCCAGCTCAAGCTCACTCCCCGTTCAGTGTCACAGATTACGTTGCGCTGCTCATGAAACACAAACTGAATGCAGCCCAAACTCTGAAGATCTGGGGATTAAGCAGAAAAACCTCTTGTGTCGGTTCAGCAAAGAAGCTGCAAATCCCCTAAGTACCAGTCAAGGGGAAGCTCCGACAAGGGAAGCATCAGAAAAATCAAACACTTCGCTCCGCTCTCATGTCCTATGAGGGGATTTGTGGTTTCAGGCAGTCAGCTCAGATGTGTCTTTTGCAAAGCCGAAGACCGCCATGAAAGTGAGCAACAGAATGCCAAGCAACTGATGCTGGCCACTGCTGGGGATGGGCCCTGCAGAGACACACCTATCCACAGGATGCCCCATTTTACCCCGTCTTCTCACCCACCACAGCTTCCATCTCTCCCTTTACCCACCACCACAACTAAATTCAGCGTTTTCTCAGCCTTCATTCCTGTGCCAGACTCTTCCTAAGGAAATAAAATCCTGTCACCCTTTAGTGGATAATACCCATACTGAGGCCATCAGATGATGCCCATCTGCTAATTTTCATGAGATAAGGTTTACATGAAATAATTCCACTTATTGCAAGCATTTGTAGAAAACTGAGAGTTGTGTAGCTACTATCCCCACCTGACTTAGAGCATTTTCTTCTCTCTGGCAAGCTCTTCTGTGCTCTTTTCTAATCAATCTGCATTTCTACTCTCAGTCCCAGGCAGCCAGTAATCCAACTCTCGATGGAGATTTGCCTCTCTGTGAACTTGGCACTCTCCTTGGCAGAGTAGTTCTGTCCTTTAAGACTCCAATATTCTGTGCACATGTTTGTGAAGTGATGTGGACGTTGCTGCTTGTGTATTTTTCTAAGCGGAGTTTCCACATTCTGCCCTCTTGCCCTGAGACCCTAGGAGATCATCTGTGTACAGTGGGTAGACCTGCCAGTCTCTAGAGGACTGGGCACGGGTGTCCATTTAGTTCACCATGTGATCTGAGGCTTATGTTCACATCATTTCTCTTTAGAGCAGCTCAGCTCATATTAACATCCATTGAGCACTGTGATGCTTCAATTTGATTGGACTGAAATATACCTATGTTACAAAGGAAGGGTGCCTCAGGGTGTGTCTTTGAGGACCTTTCCAAACATGATTATATCATGATGTTTCTGGCCTACCTAAGGAAGGGTTTAAGACTTGAATGATTCAGAAGCTAAAAAGACTCTTAATCAAGGATGGAACTGTGAACAGTAGGACCTGGTTGGGACAAAAGTCACTGTGGATGTGTCTTAGCAGGCCATGTCTCATCTGGTCATGGTTCCTTCTTATTGTGACTTTGCTCTGCTTCCTGTCTGCATGAGGTAAGTTACAGCACCACTTCTTCCTTTCCGTGCTGAACCAAACCTCTGCAGCTGTGAGGAAAAACATCCTTTCCTCCTTGGCTGGGTTATAAACATTTTTTGTTTTCCTCCTCCTCCTCCTCCTCTTCCTCCTCTTCTACTTTCTTTCTCTTTCTTTCTTTCTTTTCTTTCTTTCTTTTCTTTTTTTAACAACGGGCAATAGTAACAAATTAACTCTTCTAGTTTCTCTTTTCTTTTTAGTGTTTATACCAGAATCTCACACTTGTTATTTAATTTTCACATGCATTGAAGAGAAGGTGGCCATCACTAGTGGTAAGTGCAGGAAATGTTTGAGCTGGGGCTGAGGGAGGAACAATGATTAGGTAGAGGATGGCACGCCTCAACCTCAAACCCTGTCTCCAGAGCTTAGAATTCCATTAGTTTAACCACAGAACTTCAGCGATGTCCACATGCTTACGTCTGCCACTGAGGGCCAAGTCTAACGGCTTCCCCATCGTTATGTCAGGCTTACACACTTGCAGCGCCCCTTTTCTTTTTGACCAGTGGTCACCCCATTTGCTTCAGGGGAACTTGGAAGAGTTGGCAAATACTGTAAGGTCTTTGGCTAATTTAGTATGATGTTATTTGATTTTCTTGATCAGTGAAATCATCTGCCTGATTTCTTCCCTATTGATTGCTTGCAGCCTACTGGGATGCAGTGTTATAATAACTGACTTATCATTTGTAAATCATTTTTGTGGGAAAGGATCTCTTGAGCTCTTTAGAGAAAAGCCGGACTATATTATTTTCATTGGTGAAAGACTCATAATGTTTTGGGGATATTCAAAATATAGGAAGAACAAGGAAACCACAGGTGGCAATTACTTCCCCTAACCCTCAGACACTTAGCCATAAAAAGACCCAAAGTATCTTAAGAAGACACAGGTCAAGTAGCATTTCTGACTTTTCTGGGTAGATAGCCTTCAGGGATGAGGGTAAACTTTACCCTATTCTCAGTCCTAGAGAATTCTCACAACAACATAGATCATGACCAAGAAGCTGAACTGCCTGGTGATGGCATTTGAGGGATATACATGAACTGGGCCATATATAAGGCAATGGCAGATATGAATACCATGGTACAGTGAAGCCAATAGCCTTCCTTTTCAGCAAACAATGATTTCTTAGCCCCAGCTCACTGTTTGCTTATTTTCCTAAGATTTTCTGATATTTCTAAATAACTTGGAGATTCCTTGTAAATCCTGTTGTCTTCATATTCCACCTGCCAATTCAGTGCGTGAGCATTGACCATTCTCATGTAAGTGCTGCTGTAGCTGTGAATAGAAAGATAAGACCCTTGTTCAACATCATCAGTTAGAACCACAAGGAACAATTAGAGTTTATGAGTTTATAGCCCCCAAGTCCCACTCTCAGCGCCCCATCTAGTAGGGTCTCTGGAGCTGCCTTCTTAGCTCTGTGTCCTGGAAAACCTGTGGATGTGTGTACATTGCTACTCTCTGCTCTCCATATGGGGAAGCAGAGCCCAGTTACAGACTCAGCCACAGCCATCTACAGTTGCACATATAGAGTGGTTACGTCTGTCCACTGGTATTCATTCAGCTTCTCAGAGCTTATTATGAGTCCTCAGCAGCCTGTCTCTGGAGAAATAGTGTGACAGCATTATTTCACAGACAGTGCTGTGCCACCTAGTGGCTACAACCCATTCATCATGTGTAAGCACCTTGTAAGCTTACCTGTTATTGCAGTCTACTCTGTCTCTGCATAGACGCTTTGTACCCTTTTAGTCGAAGTCTGCTCCAATGCTTTAAATAGCATAACATATACATGCTTTTGTTGTTGTTTTTTAAACATCAAAGAATCCATAGTTGATAAAGAGATTGGTTATAGTAATCAAATTCAGAACAAGCAGGAAAGGAGACAAGCAACAGAAACAAGGTCTATAATGATGTCACCACGAGTGAGAGATCTCCCAACAGAGGTGCTTCTTCTCCACCATGTGTTGGCAGGAATTCAAAGGACCTTTCTGTGTGCATCCAGCACATAGCCCTACATCCTAAAAGCCCTCTATATTCCTTTGCATTGATTTCTTCTGCTTCTTACGTATCTCCCTACGATTTGGGGATTAGTAGGTTCCCGTCTCCCTGTTTTGTGAGTGTGTCTTGATCCAGTGTTCCAGGGCCTGATATCTCCCCCTTGCATGCTTCCGAGTTCTCATGGCCACAAGGTCAGCTGAGTTCTGAGCACTGATCCAATCCAAGCCATTTTATCTATAGCCCTGAAGGCATCTGAGAAGGTCAAGTCAGAGATGATGTAGTGCAGGAGGGATGGTGACTGTTCAGCATTCTGCCTGAGCAGTGCACCTTGCAGAGAAGTGGGGGAAGAGCATTAAGACAGCAGTAATCCCAAGAGAGCTTGGGCTAAGGGTGCAAAGCAAGTACAGGAAAACAGTGATTGAAAAGTATAAGGAGGAGGACAGTGAGGACCACCTTGCTTCACAGATACCATTCAGGCTTTTGGGGGTTAAAGGTCATCTTCAAAAACATGCAGGAGCCATGGTTGTGCTCTAAGTTTACTGCTTTTGTAATATCATTCCCTAAGCCACCACTCTGGTGGTACCCTTCTTGGAGACTCAGCACCATGTCAAGTCCAAAGGCAGGGCACTGGGGTCACTTTTAGATGAACGTGTCCTCCGGGTACTTGTCTTGGGTGACAGGTCTTTGACTGGATGGAGATGTTTGGAAGCTGGATGCTATTACTAAAATCTCAAATGTGATCCTTGTGCCAGGGACCGGGGAAGGAGAGAAAGAGATTGTTGTGTTCAGCTTACTCTATAAGGAAAGCACAGTGGTGTTCCTGTTGGTTAAAATCTGCAAAGCCTGTAGCCTTGCATAGAGAATGGCTGCAGTCTTGGATTGGTCCAGTGTGAAAAGGAAAGTTCTCCTCCAACTCAACTTGAGCCTTTCCTACAGAAATCCCTATACTACTGACAAGCTCTATTTGAGAATGACTGCTCTTTCTTTTCAGCATGTTTGGGACTCGCATCTGTGAGTGAGAGGAAGCCATTTGGCTAACTCTGACAGCAGAGCACTCAGTTAACTCAAAACATTCAAAGGGTTTCATGTATGCCTGGATTCAGTGTAAGTTAGTGTGAGTGACAGGTGGGAGGTAAGTATAAATTTCTATTTCTTCATGTCTTAGAGAGCGCTGGGCTCTAGAAATTTCTGGCTTTGCTGAGAGACAGAAAATTTCTCAGCACTGCATTGGAAAGTCTGGCCAGGCTGGGATGGTCTGTAACGCACATATCCCCTGCGGTTCAGCAGCACGGGACACATGGGTCCTTCTTGTCCCTTTTGTTCTGTGTGCATCCTGGATGGGCTGATGCACTCCTCCAGAGCCCAGGCCAAGGGGGCAGCCACAGTCTCACACCTGGGCATTTATGATGGGCTAAATATGAAATGCTCCCAGAGGCTCATGTTTTAATTGCATGGTCCCAACTTGAAACACTATTTTTAGAAGTTGTGGAACTTCAGGAGGTGCGGCACAGCTAGCAGATGTGGGATAGGTCTGTGAGTGAGGAACACAGATTATCCTTGCCCACTTTCTCTCCATCGTTTTCCACTTTCAGTCAGCCATGAGCTGAGCAGCTCTTCTCTGCCAGGTGTTCCTGGTGCCATGACTTTCTGCATAAGCTCATGGCGACAAATCACCAAGGAGGAACCCTATGGGAACATGAGCTTCAATTGTGTAGATCACATGTTCTGTGAGTACCCAAAAATGAAAATGAAAACAAACAAACATACAAACAAAAAAAACCCACCAAAAAGCTTAGAACACTGGAAAGGCTGAGGCTTGAATATTGCTGTGCATTTGAGAATTAAATGCAGAGTGAGATCTTGTCTCAAAAACAAACCAAACCAACAAACCAAACAATTGCCTTTGGGGGTGGGAAGCAACAGAGAGAATGGTGCAGAGCAAGAGATGGTATACTGCAAGTAAGAGAGCAAGAGTAAGATGCAGGAGGAGAGGGAGAGGGTGAGGGAGAGGGAGAGGGAGAGGGTGAGGGAGAGCGAGAGAGAGGGAGGGTGAGGGAGAGGGTAGGGGGATGGGGAGGGTGAGGGAGAGGGTGAGGGAGAGCGAGAGAGAGGGAGGGTGAGGGACAGGGTAGGGGGATGGGGAGGGCGAGGGAGATGGTGAGGGAGAGGGAGAGGGTGAGAGAGAGGGTAGGGGGATGGGGAGGGTGAGGGAGAGGGAGAGGAACGGTGAGTTGTACCTAGTCTTTGAAGACATGTCCTGTGGTTGACGGTCTGTCTATTTGCTTATCATACTTACTCCACGTATGAAACCGAGTGACAGGCCACAGCAAAAAGGCGGAAGAGTGTGAGTTTCTCATGAGAACTAGAGAGCATCCTGGCAAAGATTTCCGATGAAATAAGTCTGCGAGTCTTCAGTTTGTTCACTGGAAACACTTGCAGGACTGTAGTAGCCTTAGACAAATGCCTGTCACGTGCAGGGCTGGTGCTGCAGGCAGGGACTTTTGTCTTCTGCCCTCTCACACCCCCATTCATCAGTGCTGCCTTCTCCTCCACCAGCCATGAGAGCCTTTTTGCGTTTGCCTCTCTGCCTTCCAGAAAACAGTTCACAGATGCTGCGCCCCTCCCCCAGGCCCTGGCTTCTCCATATGCAGGTAATACATTTTTATTTCCTTTCCAGAACAAGGCCTAAAAATAGATAAAGTGCAGGGCACAAACGATAACCATTCGATGTATTGACCCAGCCACGAGTTTATCTTGGTGAAATTCAGATTCGCTCTTTATTCCCGAAAGCAGAAACACCTTGGATGGGCAGTTACAGAGGCATTACCAGGGCCATTTGGCAATAAAATGTGACTGGCTTCATTATGGAGGACGGAGACAAGAAATAGCTGATCTTAAATCACAGAGTGGCTGGCCAGGATGCATTTGGCACAGGCTTATGTAGATTGATTCTGTTTGGTGGGAAACGATTCTGGGAAGGGGAGTCTGTTATTAAAATGCGGAATTATTTTACGCCCTTTTGTTTAGCTTAAGTGCCTACAGGTAATTTATGTGTAGCATGAATCAAGCCATATGACTTCTTCTGGGGGTGCCAACACCCCAGCTGCTGAGGTGCCTCCAAGGCTTTTTGCTCTTCCGGGTAACGTGGTAGAGATCACCTCTGCTTTCAAAGTTCACATTTTGAAGAAATAGTTCCTTTCAGAGGCATCTGAGACCCCAAGGTTTCATTTCTCCAAAGTGGAGGTTTTCTAAAGGAAAAGTGCAAGCCTTGTGTTGACAGGTCATGTCCCTTACCTCTACCTTCCACTGCGGGAGACCTGAGCTGCCTGGGTTCTGTGGTTCCTTTCCTGCTTTATCATTCCTTGCTGGCATCCTACCCCTTGTAGATTATGGTAAATATCCATTTTGACACCTGTTTTTTGACACGCGCAATTGAGTCCTGCCCACTCTGGCACTCAGGGCAACCTGACAGCATCCTGATGTGGGCAGTTCTAACATGGAAGGATCAACTGGGAATCTGAGGGACACTAATGGCCAACAAGTGCTCACTTGATGGAGCAAGTGTTATCTAGGGGTCCAAAGCACTGTGCTTTGCCTTAAATGTAAGTTCTAGAGCTGTGTGGCGTTGCTGTCCCATTTTACAGCGGAAGCCACCAAGGCGTCGAAGGTGAGGACTCTTGCTCAAGGGGAAATGGGTAAATCATCCTTAGGCTAAATAGAGTCTGGTGTCCAAAGCCAGGCTTCAGACAGCATTCTAGAAAAGGATGGTGAGATTTAGGAATTTTCTCCAAAAATCAGAGGAAGAATCAGATCAAAGATACCACTGTAGGATTTTCCCGTATTCTTCCCTTCCTCGCAGCCATTGTGGCAAGTAACCATAGCTACCTGCTTACAGGAGAGCTCCTCAGTTTCACGTCTCACGCTTTCTGGAGAGACTTGAGATGACTCACTCCTAACAGCTTCTGCTTCTGTTTTGCTTTGCTCTCTGCTTCCCACTGCCAGCCTCTTCCACTCGCCGCTGTCGTCTGCCTCTGCACTCAGACACCCAGCTCTTGGGCAATCTCATTAAACTGGGTTTAATTACTGATGTGGAGGCGAAGAGAGAGAGAGAGAGAGAGACTTCTACCGGGCCTTTTCACCACAGCCATTATTGATTGGCTGCAGAGAACTTTCTATTAGACAGCAGATTTAAAAAGGTTAGTTTCCCTAATTCTCAAACCCTCTTCCTGGTGATAATTGGTTCCCAGATGAAACATCACCCCAAACAGAGGTGCCTCATGTTGACTTTCCACCTTCACTTACATTTGAAGTGAGATTTATCACAGACCCAAAAAAAATTTCTGCAGTTTTTCCTACTAGAATGCAGATTTCGGATGCCACGGTGAAGGTTGATCTTTCTGTAAGGACTTTATATTGGTTGTCACAGTGCTCTTAACAAGTTTATCAGCTTGTCTCTTCTGTCCACACCCAGGAGGATCAAACTGGTTTTCGCATGGCTGGTGTCAGTCTTCACAGCTTTTCCGGAGAGGGTCAGGTGATTTCTGTGATGCCTCTTGACCTTGAGACTTTGGGGGGGATTCTTGTATCTCAGGTGGTGTGTTTCTCACTTACTTCTTGATGTCTGTTTCTTATTTGTTTTATTAGCCCTCTACCCTACGGATGTCACGAGGTATTCCTGAATTGTAAGTAGGTAGCCAGGCTCTTGTGTGGGATCTGGAAGCCTCTAACGGAAATGTGGCTGTTGGTTTAGGGGTAGATAAAAGCGGGGCCTTTAAAGTACAGAGGTGGAGCCGTCACATGGAAGGATGACGCAGAAGGAACTTGAGGCCAGGGCTAGCTTGGGCTACACAGCCAGTCCTTGTTACAAAACAAACTCATACATGTGTCAGCATGAGCAATAAGTGAACCACAGTGGTCTAGCCTGGCCTGATCCAAGAAAAAGGGACAATTAGCCACTGTGAGAGAACTCTAAGGACCAGCTGTTACTGAGGCGACAATCCTTGGTGACATTTTGTTTGCTGCAACACTGGAGGTGTTCTTGGCTGTCCTATTTGCCTTCCTCTGGCATGCTGTTGGAGCTACGTATATAACAGCCTGGACTCTGTGTCACCTCTAAGTCCTTGACAGTGGAGTTTTCCTATTAGAGAAATGTCAAGAGTAGTGTTTATTAGTCACTGTGCTTGTTTGAGCTAGGTACGGACTGTAGTACCGTGGTGAACAGCCCTCCATACTGACTGTCAGTCGGTTGCCTTAGCTTTGGAATGGTTGACGCAGTGTTGTCAGAGAGTTGGGAGATTTTCAATATAAATTTTAGTTTTAGGAGTAGTGAGTTCACAGCAAAGTTAAGTGAAAGGTACCAAAGTGTCCCACACGCCCTCTGTATTCTGTGTAGAAAGCCCCTTACCAGTGAGCTGCCATGGGCTAGGTTTGCACACATACTAGCCATTATAGTGTCCCATGGGATACTCTCGGTGTCTTAAAAATGCTCTGTTGTCTTTTATGCATTTCTCTATCTCCTCTCCACAACCTTAGCATCCACTGATTCCCCCCCTCTATAAAATGCATTCTTTTCAAGGTGGCTCCTACATGGATCATTCACTGTGACCCCAGAAGGCTTGTTAGACTTGTGTGTAGTTTTTCTTTCACTTAGCAATATGTGTTTAAGTGTCCCCCATATCATCTTGTGATGCCATAGCACAGTTCTCTTTAGCACCCACATTCTAGAGTTCCTTTATCCATTTGCCCACCAAGGAGGATTGATTTCCACTTTTGCCAGCTTATGAGTAAAGCCACTACAATGTTTATTTTTTAAGAATATTTGACAGTGTTAAAACAGAATTTGTTAGGATAAGGCTTCCCCAAAAAAATGTTAACTTAAAAAATCCATTAGAGTGTTAAAGACTATTGGGAAAGCAGAAGTCTTGATGTTCTGTGTAGATGACACATACTTTTCAGAATCATACTATGGGTAGGACAGTGATACGTTCAGTTGATGAGAATAATGTATAGATTTTTTTTTCTCTGAAATAGACAGTTCTTTGTATCTGTTGAGAGATTCCCAATCATTGTCCCTTGGGTTTTGTATTCAATAATGGTCTACTTAAAATCATTTGCTTTTTCCTTTTTTTTTTTTTTGTTTGTTTGTTTGAAAACTAAGGTTATAGGGATGAACTAGCATCTTCAACTCATTCATTTATTTTTTCCTTTGGATATTTTGTTGTTCTTCTTGGTGGTGGTGGTGGTTGGTTGGTTTTGGCTTTTTGTATGTTTGTTTGCTCATTTTGATTGAGATAGAGCCTTGCTATGTATCCTCAACTGGCCTCCTAGTTCTTATGTAGCCCAGGCTGGCCTCAAACTCAACCTCAGCCTCTCAAATGCTCAGGCTACAGGTGTGCACCATCACATTCATATTCAATATCTTAACCAGTGATTTTATGAGGACCTAGTCGGTCTGGTAGTTAGGTAAGCAGAATATGCCGGGCTGGGATGACAGATATTAAAAAAGCATGGTGAAACCAAAACTGAAAACTGTCTCCCAAGTTGGAGAGTTAGAGAGGCACAGCTGAGCTGAAATTTCACAGTGAAGTATAAGTCATAATCTAACTACCAACTCCAGATGTGTTTATGGAAAACAGAGACAATATGGTGCGTGTAAGTTTGCTTTACCACAAGATAAATGTAACAGATGATGTAACTGTTGATAAGAACAATGAGGCAAAAGATAATGCTTGGCATCTGCTCCTGAGCCTGTCCACAGCCCTTCTGTGTACCAGGAGCATGCTCCATGAGGGGAATAGAGAGGTCAACAAGGCTGGGTCATTGTCCGGCTCCGCCCTGAGGAGCTCTCAGCATAGTCCAGTACACTCAATCCCACAGAAGGCATCTCTACAGAGAAAGAGGGCATGGCAGCACGTGCCTGAGCTTCATTCCAGGCCTAACACAATCTCGTATCATCAGTGAAATTGAGATTTTAAAGGAAGGGTGGAGCAGTGGAGGGAGGGGGCGCTAAAGTGAAAAATAGAAAGTTTAGATTCAGGGTTAGTGCTAGTAGATATCTGTGCTTGGTGCTAACCAGTATTAGGTTTAGGACTCTGGAGGCCATGTGTGTCTCTCTGGTGTGTGCTTTGGATAAAACTGATGTTGATCCTTGACCTTAGAGTACAATGCAAGACTGAGTCACACAGGTTCCCACTTTTCAGCCAGCCAGGTGATAACTTGGAGTTATGATGTTACCTTTCCAGGACTGATTATTGAGTGAGGTGGAAAGCTGAAACACTGCCTATGGACTGTAGACCTGCAGAAAAGTGCTTATTGGATTTTTTCCCCTTGTCAAAGTCTCTGTATGCTATCTTTTGTTGTTTCGTGTTGTTGTTGTTGTTGTTGTTGTTGTTGTTTTCTAAGAGAAATTATAAAGGGAGCCATATGATCATAACCATCCAAAGGGACAATAGCATCTCAAGTTGAGAAGGTACCCTGGTGAAACATGGATACCAATGTCCACATGCTCAAGAGACGCTACGTGATTGAGTGTCATGGGCTGTGCACACCAGCCTGAGGGACACCTCTGGAGAGACAGGTGCAGCCTGGATGATTGGATCATGGCCTACACCATCCCGTTTGGTCTTTTGGTGCTGACGTACCAATCGTAACTTTCCCCTGGGTGACAGCTCTGATCTCTTGGGTAAAGCTTCAGTGGACAGGCAACTCAGACTATACAAATCTCCTTCCTTCATTTCTCCTGTCTCCCCTGGAACAGAGTGAAATTGCTATATGAATCTACTTTATTGATTAATCTGTAAACAGCCAAATTGTAATTATTGTGGAAGATGAAAGCTCATGATAATAGAATAAGCAAGGTAGGAGCAGGGGTTGTCTCATTTATTATAGGAGCCAACAGACAGTGCTTGAATATAAGACTAACAGGGCTCACAAAGCAAACAGTTTTTAGAGATGCAGTTTCAAATATAACCCAGTAATACTTATGGTCTGAATTTAAAATATCCCTGTAAAAGTTTCAGACATCAAGGATTATGTGTCCAGTTAGTGACACTAAGGAGGGCACCAGTGGGAGGTGGTTGGATCAGGGGGATTCTGATTTCATCAGAAAATTAATCCATTCGTGAATTAATATCCATAACTGAGGGGCTATGTGGTGAGGAGGTAAGGCTTGGTGGTGGGGACAGACACTAGCAGACTGTCTCTGAAAGGCTTATTTTATTCTTACCACATTTATGTTGCTTTCTCTGACCTCTGGATTCTAGAAGGGGAACGGTTTTGTTCCATAGGCCTTTGCATCATGATGTTGTCTTGCCAAGTACCTGAGAGCAAGGAGCCCATCACTGTGGGCTGAAATCTCTGAAACCAAAAGCCCAAATTAACTTTTCTACTTTTAATTAATTTTATTCAGGCATTTGGTTACACGGTCAGCGAAAACACTGGAAAATAGTTTACTGCATTTGTAACTTCAGTCATCCCCACTTCCCTACTTAGCTGTGGTTTTTTTCCCCTAGGGTTTCAATAATCTGTAGTCTACCACAGTTTGAAAATATTGAATGGAAGATTCCAGAAATAAACAGTTCATAAACTTGAAATAGCTTTTTAAAAACTGCACATTGCTATAATTGCTCTGTTTTATGCTTAGATGTTATTAATCTTTCACTGTGCCTAATTTATATATTACACTTCACTGTTGTTAGGTATAAACTTAGAGGGGAAAAAAACAATGTATATAGTACAATGTTTGATATTTTCTGTGGTTCAGGCATTTGTGAAAGTCTTGGAATGTGTCCCCTTGCAGGTAAGGGGGCTCACATCACAGAAGAAGAAACAAACTGATTTAGCAATTAGTTTAAAATTGATTAATGAGGATTCTCAGTGGGAGTCCAGAGTCAGTGTCCATCTGGCCACGAAGAGACAGGAAGGGAGTGGATAGGCATGGGGCAGTCTTTGGCTGGGGCTTCCGGAGGCAGCTTACAGCAGCTGGCAGCAAAAATACAGTTTTTCAGCTCAGGGTTGCTTCGGGGTTCTGACCTACTTGCCAGTGTGAAGGGTCAGCAGGACTGACCCAAACAACAGTACCCTCTCTCCAGAGCCATGTACAGTAGCAACCTTAGTCTCGAAGTGGCACAGGTGAGTCCAGACAGCCAAGAATCTTAGAGCAATTGCAACTAAGCACGTGATTCTGGGCACACAGGAGGGCGGGGGGACCCCTGGGAAATGGTTGGCAAACAGTGGGAGAGCCTTGGGCCAGGCTAATTTGTGTATGGAAGAAGAGTATAATAATTTCATTTTGTTTGTACTGACTGAAAGGTAGGAAGTTTATGAGTTACGTATATTTCACTGTCTTTTTAGGGGGTGATGTGGTTTTACTGCCAGGGTTCAGGGGTTTGTGTGTAAAAACCCAGGCAGCAGCACAAACTCAGATCTTTTTCCCAGTGATGCTGTGTCTATTGGAAAGATTGTTGTGATAGGGAGGTGGAGCCAATTCTTAAAGAAGACACACTAGTCCAATCCTCCAAGGTGTTAAGTACTATAGTATCAAGGAGAAGAAAGCTGTCTTTCCATATGCAGATATTATGCTAACCTTCCTGCTCTGAGGCCTGTGCACTTGGCATTTCCTTAGCCTCAAATGTCCTCCTCCATTCCCCATGAGCTATGGACACTTACCCTTGTCCTAGAAGCCCAGAGTAAACACCAGAGAGCAGGTTTCCCTGGATCTCTTGGGCAGGGCCAGTCTGTCTAGTCTTAGTTTTACATGGTGCTTTCTGCTTTCCTCCTTCAGTGAGTGAGAAAGGCCAGCAGCTGTGTACCTTTACTGTTCTTTCCAGCCAGCCCGGAAGCTGTGCCTTCTGGGTGAATGTGCACTCCCCATCAGGTGTGATGTTTTTCATCTAGTAAGGGATCAGTTCAGACCAGGGAGAACCGAAAGCATAAAGCTGGCCCTTCTGACTCCAAATCAGATGTGTTTGCTATTGGTAATTGATTGGTGGATGGATGTCTGTAAGCATATTGAGCCAGGTGGGGCTGGTGCTGAATGGGGACTAATACTTGGGTTGAAAGAAAATAGATGCATCTTAAGGTTGTTTGTTATCTTTAAGTGAAATGGATCTGGTGCAGTTAGGTTTCAAATTTTGTTAAGAATAAATTGAGCTCTCAATTTTATGTATTATGTTTTTTTCAATTGTTAAATGTCCAAAATATAATTTTCCTACTTATCTATGTACCGTGTATATATATCAATGTGTCCATGTGTGTCTGTGTGTGTGTGTGTGTGTGTTTGTGTGTGTGTGTGTGTGTGTGTGTGTGTGTGTGTGTGTGTGTGTGAGAGAGAGAGAGAGAGAGAGAGAGAGAGAGAGAGAGAGAGAGAGAGATTTGCATACTCTATGGCATGCATTCAGAGAAAAAAACAATTTACAGGAGTTATTTCTTCCTTTCCCTTATGGGTGCATTGGATTAAACTATTATTGCCGGGCTTGGTAGCAGGTACTTTACCTGCTGAAAGATTTCACCCACTCCTTACAATAGCATTTTAGAAATGGTACTGGCCAAGAAAGCCATATATGGAAACCAAGCATCCATGTTGAGTGTGGCCTGAGGACCATGAGTTTGCCCTCAGTGGCAAGAAACTAAATATACTTGCTTCATGGAAGAAAATTTTTCAAGAATTCTGTATTAAGTATTATTTGAAAAAAAAATAGCTTATGGAGTGAAAAATAAGGTGGCCAGAGGAATTGGTAGAAATTAACTAGGAAGTGGAGAGTGAGATGATCTAAACCTAGCCAACCACCTGTGGCGGTGCTATCATAAGCCCTAGCGCAGAACCTCTGATCACCACCTTCCTAAATCAACATAATTTTGAATGGCAATTGAAATACCCCCGAAGGGAGACCCTCACTCAAGCCTCGGGATGGCGTGCACCCAAAGATACACAAACGACCGTCTTGCTGTAAACGCACGAGGTAGTTTATTGGCGGAGCTCCGGGTCGACACGTATCTCACACAGGAGACAGAGGGGTCGACCCAGAAATCCAATCCCCCACAGCCACAGTCATAGGGAAGGGGGATTTGGGGTTTATATGGGCAAGAGTCGGGGGGAGTGGGAAGTTTTGGCGCGACCACACACAATTGGTTGTTTCAAACATTTGAACATCAGCAAATTGCGTAGGCAGATCTGGGGTAAGCTCAAACTTAATCATACGGGAACAGTCCTTGGTTCCTGTTTTTCTTGAAACCCGAGGGTAGATGTTTATCTGAGCTGATGACACATCTGGTTAAACTCAAACCTGGAACACTGTGTGCGGGCCTCAAGGGGGATTAAGCAAACACCATAAGATCGGATGAGGGGTCTTGGCTCATTACTCACTTGATCATGTCCGGTACCTGCTTCTCTCAGGAATTTGTCCTTGTGTATCCTCCCTATCTTTTATGGCCAGCCGATCCCTAGAATACTCAATAGGTTTCCTAGCTCCACATTCTTTGTCACTTATCATCTGGGGCCTTGGGCTAGCATACCTGCTGACCTGCACTCTCAACTATTTGGGCTTATGAGTTAGAGAGCTAATTAAAAATTCTCTCTCTCATTACTCAGCTATTAAAAACAAGGATTTTCCAAAATTTGTGGACAAATGGATTGAACTAGAAATGATCATAATGAGTGAGCTAACCCAGAAGCAGAAAGAGTCAAATGGTATATACTCACTTATTACCGGACACTAGCCCAAGGGACAGGTCCCATGAAAGTCTGCACCTACCAGGAAACGGGGATAGAGGTGAGGACATCCTATTGAGACTCTAGATGAGGAAAATATAGAGGATAGGCAAGTAGGGGGACCCAGAGGGTCCTAGAAACCTACAAGAAGAACATTATGATGGCTAGATCTGAGCCCAGGGATTCTGCTTGATCTAAGGCACCAACCATGGACAAAACGGGCAGTCATCATCAAACCCCTACCCAGATCTAGCCAAGGGACAGAACATTCTCCACAGCTAAGTGGAGACTGGGGACTGATTTTCACAGGATCTCTGGTGCCCCATATTTGGCCATGTCCCTTTGTGGGGGAGGCCCAATGGCACTCGGAAGAAGGATAGAGGACTACCAAGAAAAGACTTGATACCCTAGCACCATATTCAGGGGGAGGAGGTCCCCCACAGCCACAGTCATAGGGAAGGGGGATTGGGGTGAAAGTGGGAGGGAGGGAGGAATGGGAGGATGCATGGGATGGGATAGAAAATGAGATGTAATAGGAATTATTTTTAATTTTCAATAAAAATGTGTTAAAAAAATAAAATAAAATAAAAATTCTCTCTCTCACAATCTAAATGCGTATGCTAATACCCATAGACAAGTACGTCTCTCACTCCTCATAAAGAAGTTTCATTTGCTATAGAAGGATACCATCAGAGAAAGACACAACTGGCCAAAATGCAGAGACTTTGGGGTGCTCAGGCCCCGTTGATGAATTCGCAACACAACCTCTACATCTCTGATTCAGGGAAAATTGAAGATGAAAGGACAGGAAGGAATGTAAGAGTCAGAGGAACAGGACATCTTCTACGAGATAACGTTTTGCATATTTGACAGAGAAACTATACCAATGACACTTTGACAATGTGATTGTTAAAATAAGACCAGCACGAGGACGCGCCAGCAGGCATGGGGGAAGTCTCACAAGGCGTTAGCAATCTGTCAGGAGCTAAGGGCAATTGCTGGCTGTAGAGAGAAGAATGGCCAGTGCCCTGATAGCAAGCCCCCTGGTAGGTTAGTCAAGTGGTCAGCTCTAAATCCCATTACACAGAGTAACACTAAGGGGACTCAGCACAGTCTGTATGTATATATACATATATGCATGTGGGTAACCATAATAGTTAGATAATAAGAAGTCACGGACTTAGGGAGTAGGAGGAATTGGAAGGGAGACAAGGGGGCTGTTGAAATGTTGTAAATACAGAACTCACACATTAAGTTGTCAGAAAAATAAGGAAGGGTGGCCAGAGTGATGAGTGGTCGAGCGGTCACACCACAAAAGGAGTTTCCTGCCAGAATGCAAATACTCAAGGCATCTCACAGTTTGATGCTCAATTTAGCAGATATGAATCCAGACCCTGAACTGTCACTACAATTATGGTCACAAACGCATTGGGAGGCAGGTGGGTAATGAGGGTGCTTATCGACAGATAGGGGTGTTTTATTGCTCTACCATGAATATGGTCCTTCTCCCCAAGACTCTTGAGAGGTCATAGCTTTATTCCAATTACGTGATAATTTTTCATTTATTCTGGGTGCCGCTCTTTGGAAATTGTCATCAGAATCTGAAACATAATTTTTGAATGCCCTCACTTGTGACAAATCTCCAAATTTGATTTTCTGAAACTGCCAGGAGTTATTTGGAGCTGAGTGTAGTGAATTAGTCTGGTGATTGAACTGAGCAGTACTGTCAGGTATGACTGAGTGCCAACAAGAGAATGATCAGGGCAGGATCAGGCACAAGGCCAGGGAAGAGGAGAGACGGGACCACATAGAATCATGCTTAGTAGGAAAAAGACAGAGGCTCAGTGTAAGTTTCCATGATTCCAAAGTGCCCAAGATGACAAGACAAAGTAAGAAAGCACAATGGAAGATGGCTCTGCAGTCCTGAGTATAAGCAAGCTTTTGTTAGATAAACCAGAGTGCCAGGGTCAGGTCTAGCTGGGCTGTGGTCTAGAAGGACTCTTTGTACTCTGACAACTCTACAAGCCTTGATCACACAGGTGGATAACACTAAGCTCCTGGAGAAGAGTATTTGCCAGAGCCATGAACAGCTCAAGTTTTTAAGGTATCTCCAAGTCTATATTGAAAGACTGTAGGCTGAAGTGAGGTTTACCAGATAGATAAAAATGCTGGGAATACCCCATCCTGAAATGCCACTTGGATTGAACACTAACCTTTGGAGGAATAGATCCTGAATAATCTGGCTTAAATAATTCCCATCGGAAAAATTACACTAACAAATATGTTACGAATTTCATGGGACATTTTGTGCCTCAGGATTACAATCTCAGGCCAAGTCCCTCACTACCAAAGTGAAATAGCTTTCTGGATTTATCTCCATTTCACATCTCCTTCTTTTTCAACCCCGACATTTAGACTTCAACCAGTGATTGCATTTTGATGCCTTGAATATATCTAACTGATTTCTGCTCTGGGGCCTTGGCTCTCTCACTTCATTGTCTGAGACACTTACTGTATCTTCTCTCTGATATGTGTCTCAGTCCAGATGTTAACTGCACAGACAGGCCTTCTCGCTTCTCCCAGCTGCCCACAAGTTACTCTCTATCCGAGCCTCTATTTTGTGCCCTTCTTTGCAAACCTATATTTGCATGTTGTTTGGTTCGTTATTGGCTTCCAGAACTAGAACAGATTTCTATGAGGGCAACATCTTCCATTCTGTCTTGAGGCTTATGACAGGTACTCTACCAATATTCATGAATGAATCGACACATAAGAAACAACTTAATTTGTGGGATAGAAAAAAAAACCCCACTGAACATAAAGGTTGAAAGAACTTGGATGATGAATAGAGTCGGCCTGCGTTTGTTGCTTATGGCCTTGTCTGCTGCAAGATGTAAGTAGTGTGGGACCTGCCAACTAACGGGCTCTATAAGAAATGTTGTGGCCCCAAACTTGCCAACATGGGGAGGAGAAGCCAGAGATGATAGAGTGGTCATGGCATGATGAACAGACCATATGAGAACTGGATCTTGAACACTGTGCCTAATAGAGTTCTTGGATGAAGCTGACCCTGACTGCTTTACGGACAACACACATCGCAGGGTTACCGTCACCCGCCTGAAGATATTTACCTCCACTTTAATGGTGCGAGGGAAAAGAGTCACTGCAAGTTCAGAGGATCTCTCTGACATTTCCTTTCCTTTTTAGATGAGCACTGAAAAGAGGGTGTTTTTATCACCAAGGCTGACTCTCCATTATTTTATATATTTATAATATATTGTACGGTATTATATTACTATTATATGACACTGGTTGTAGAGCCCAGGTCTTCACCACTGAAGGTACCTCCAGTGCTGCATGTCTGACTCTTTTGCACAGGTTGACTTCCCGTGGAATTCACTCTTTGAGACTTTTAATTTATATTAAAACTTACTGTAACGTGTGACTTCTATACAGTGTTATTTTTTTTAACTGTGTTATTTTTAAAATGAAGTCTGCAGTGCTTAGACATCTCATTTCCTTATCTTAAAAAGCAAGTAGATAAATTGAGCAGTTCAGCATCTAGTCCTCTTCATTAAAGCACAATGATAACTGTAACCATACCAATAGCACTAATAATAAAGCCCATGAAGGAAGCCCCTGCTGGCTGCCAGCTATTAACTGTATTTTAAGCTCTCAGACATACTTAAACATCACAGGCAATGGGATCTTCCATACCAACATGCTGCCCTGAAAAGCCTGTGGAAGCTATTCAAGCAATCCTAGAAAAAAAATGCATTTAATACAAGTCAATACACTGAACCAAAGAAATACTGGCAGTTCTTAATGCTGTGCGGCAACAGGATAAACAGCTTTGCTATTAGTGCAGGCTATAAAAGTGTTAAGCTACGTGATGCTTAACACTTAAAAATCTGTATGCAGGTAAATGTGTCTATGGTGTAACTTTGTGTGTGTGGGGGGGGTATGCACATGCACATAGGTGCACATACATGTGGGGGCCAGAGGTCAATGCTGAGTGTCTTTCTCCATCACTGTCCACCTTATGCTTTGAGACGGTGTCTCCCTGAGCCTGGAGCTTACCAATTGGCCAGACTGGCTGGCCAGCTAACTGTGGATATTCTTCCATCTCTGCCTCCCAGTGCCCAGTTCATTGAGAACATGGTCCAGCCTGGCTTTTATGTAGGGGCTGAAGATCTAGAGATAGATCCTCCTGCTTGCACGACAAGCATTTTGCCAACTGAGTCATCTCCCTTGTACAGACAACTAAAAAACAGCCAAGTGAAGGTGACAAAGTGACAAACGTGCTTTTATTCTTTTATTTGTCCAGTTGCTCATACTGTAGACATCCTATGACATTTGGGGACTATTGAAAATATGACTGTCTTTAGTTCAGTTCTGTTCCTTAACTTAAATTTAGATATAGTACTTTTATTTAACAAAACACAACACAATCAAACAAAGCATGGGCAGGAGAATGACTCTTATTAGGAGTAAAGTCACTCTCATAAAATATCTGATCTTGATGAATTTGAGGCAGCCTATTCTACATAGTGAATTCTAGGCTAGTCAGTCAAGGTTGTACAATAAGACCCCATCTTTGTGTGTGTGTGTGTGTGTGTGTGTGTGTGTGTGTGTGTGTGTGTGTGTGTGTGTAGATGTTAGATGATGATAGATAGATAGATAGATAGATAGATAGATAGATAGATAGATAGATAGACAGACCTCAGTTACAATGAATGCCTCAATAGAGTGCCAAACTCCATTAAGGTCTACTTTTTCTTAGTTATTAATTTTGTTGTAAAGCCACCACCAGTCCCTTCAAAATCATAATCACATTGTATTCAATTTTACTCTTGTCCAAGGACACTCATGACCATTTTTATTTAATCTTTTTTTTCCTTTATTGATTTATTCTCATTACATCTCAATGGTTATCCCATCCCTTGTATCCTCCCATTCTTCTCTTAACAATGACTTGGTGAGACTGAAGAATTATTGGACTAGGTGAGACCTGTGGTCATTTCTGCTTGTGGTTTGTTTGTCCTTATCTGCTTGCCGTTTTCCCACGGCCGGGCTTCAGTGTACCTTGCACACTCAAGTATTTAACTAGAAGTCCCTTACAGATGATTTATACACTCCAAATAAGCCCCGTGTCAGCAGTGACTTCCAGGAAACCTTTGTTTAAGAATGTGGCCAGTTTCCCTACTCCTTATTGCTTTTCTTCCTACTCTACCCACATTGCCTTGATGATGTACGGTAAAGCAGCTTTCTTTTCCACATGGGGAGGTAGCAAAGAGCTAGGAATGGCTCTGGATTCACCAGCCTGTGATATCATCCTTTCAGGGCCTCAGTCAGGAGTTAAGAGACCTGCTCAAAGATGCTTAGGCTCTCTTCCCTTCCCCTTCCTCTTCCTCCCTTTTCCCTTTCTTAGTCTCTCCTCTCCCCTTCCTTCTTTTCCAGGTTTACTCATTTGTTCTCATGTATGAGAAGCTTCACAAACTAGAAATATAGTTTTTGTATATATTTCCTTTTGCTTGAATCTCTGCAAATTTAAAGTAGTTAAGATAGGGTATTTTCTCCTACCATCTGGAGTTTATTATCTGTGTGTCATATAATTAGGTGTTTTGTCAATTTTTTATAATTTTTCAAGTCTGTAAATAAAAGGGGTATTATTTTATCAGCATATATTAATTTCATAAAATTGTGGCTTCATTATTTCATTTATGTACGCACATTTTGTACTTTGGGCATGTTCACTCCCCTGTGTCCCTGTCACTAGTCCCACTGGTTCTTCTCCTCTTCCCAGATAGCCCCTCCATACTTTGCTGTATTGAAATGTATCTTTCAGATATGAGGATAACACATAGGGCATTGAAAGGAGAATAACACATAAGAATAAGCTTATTTCATTTAACATGATGTTTCCATTTGTACCCATTTTCTGCAAACGACAAAAAAAATTTTTTTTCTTTTTCATGGTGGAATAGAACTCCATGTGTCCATGTGCTACACCTCATTTAATCACTTCTTGATGGCGTCGTGGCTGGTTCCATCACTGACTCTTGAGAATATGGCAATGCAGGCAACTCTTGCTGCTTGCTGACCTAGATTCCTTCAGGCGTTTGCCCAGAAGAGGAATCGCTGATTCCCTTTGAGTCCAAGTTCATGCAGCTGAGTCTCTGGATTCCTTTGGTACTTTAAAAAGTTGATTAAAAAAAAACAATTGCTTTAAAGTTTGTAAGTGAAATCAGACTATGTTATTCCTTGTAGCGGAAAAGGACACTGAGCATTATAGGCAGTGCTAATGCTTCCTATTGGCCCCACTATGAGTGGAGTGCCTGCTCTGCCCCCACAGATGCCTACAGACCACAGGTGGGAGCAGAGTCAGAATTCTGTGCTCCTTGATGGCTTGCAAATGCATGGCCTCAGGAGATGCATGATCCTTTGCCATCAGAGGTTGTCAAACGGAATCCTCAGGCTGGAATATGGCTTCCAGCTTTCTGCCCTGTGGCACCAAGTACAGTGACCTCCTCACCACTAGCCTCCTTGTGTAACTGGGAGAGTGTCTCTTTTGCAGTAATGCCAAGACTGGCTGTTACATCTAGCACATGTGCCTCTGAAAGTTAGATAAATCTAAAGTATTTCCCACAGGCACAGGGCCCCTTTCTTCTCCTGCTGTGCCTCTCCAAGTTTTGATATCACCACTTCATTTTAATTTTTTGTCTCCAGGATTTATTCTCTCTTGGGTTAGATTGCAGGAGATTTGTGGATGTGAAGGGCATTACAATACTGTTACCAGCACTTCCCGTCTTGTCTGTGCCCAGTGCCTCTGTGCATCCCAGTGCTCAGCCACTCCATCTATCTAAGCCACCTCAGTGTGGAGCCCAGCTTCCATCGTCTCTCCAACTTAGCCTTACAGTTATGATTGTTTATGGAATTTACTTATTCATTTCACAAGTAACGGTGTAAATGATGGACCTTTCTGCCTAGCACAACCACATTCAGGATGAAGTTGTCCTTCTGCCTTCCCAACGTCTCCTTTATTGCCTGATCCCAATTCCCAGTGACTCCCTAAGGAAAGCCCTACAACCCTTGCTTCACAAGATGAAGAGGATTAAACGCTGTGCTCTGCTGCCAGCCAGGATTTCTGCTGCTCAAGAAACTCTCATTTCTTGGGCATCGATTTTGAAGGTGATGGTATAGACAACCTGTCGAGAGAGTTTGCAACATCCAGATGTTTCATCCTCTCCCAATTACAGGAGTCTTTTGATTGTAAAATTACAGTGTAGATGTCGAGGGACAGAGGAAGAGCACCTGTCATCTAGATTGACCATATTGCACTGTGCTAAGGTCATATTTCCCGACTGGCAATAACAGATTGATAATGCATTCCCACCATGCTGTTGTTTTGTGGGAGATCTGTCTTGGCAAAAATCTCAAAGGAATCAAGTGGGTGTTGAAAGGTCTGACGTAAGGAAGAAGAATCGGTTACGTTCTCCTGCACTTTAGGCCAGCAAAATAATCTATTGTCCCGATTTCCCTGCAATCACCCCCAACCTCTTTTAACTCAACCAAACTTCCCTGAGCATCATTAATGGGCCAGGCATGGTACTGATAAGGGGAGGAGAGGCAGCGCGATGTTCTTGGGAAATTTGTGGCAGAGATGTGCATTAATCAAATCGTATTCACAAATCTGTAATCACAACTATGATAAGTGTAAATAGGAGATGTGCATGATTCTAATAGCACAGATAGTCGAGGAAACAGACACACCACCCCGGTAAGTAGGCGAATGTGAACGGAGACTGTTAGAGCAGAAAAAGAACATGCAAACATTGTATCAAAAGGTGGGTGTTCCAGGGGGCATAGTGCAAGGATTAGTGAGCTATTCAGAGTGAGTGGACACCTGAGTTCTGTTCAGGTGGAAGACTAAAGATTTAGGGGTGCAACCTAAGAAAATGGGAGTATTTACTTAAGCAATAAGGGATTTATAAAGCTAGTGGGGGAAGGGAGCTAGTGACTCAACTTGTGTTTAGGGACGATGGCTTTAATTGCAATGTAGGGAAGGAAGTTGGGCACTATGGTTTTATGGGGATACTTAGGGTGTTGCTGGTTTTTTATGAGGACCAAATTAAAGAACTTGAGCATTGCTTTCAGGAAACTTCCTTATGTAGTCAGTGTTGGCTTTGAGTCTTTATCTCAGAAAGCACTCCTAACCCACTTCATGCCCAGCGATTCAGATGGCTCTACTGTTTTCAACCAGCTAGGAGACAGCTAGGGCACACATTTATCTCATCCCCACCCCAAGTCAGAGCCGCCCAAAGCAGCCCTGATTCAGTCTTGATTGCTGGTCCCTCATGTGGAGACCCATAAAACCACCTGACCCATGCTTTTCTTATGAGGCTCACAAGAGTGTGCCTGGCAGCACACAAAGAAAACAAATTTATGGTCTCTGCCCCTTCACTTTTGCTAATATTTCATTGGCTAAAACTTGTCCAATATCAGAGCAGTGGACAGTTTAGGACTTTAAATGAGGAAGGTATAGAAAGGGAGGGGTGTGGAGGAATTGTGAATAAATAATGCACTAAACCTTTTTAATTGCATGATCTTTCCAGGGAAGACATAAGCAAACATCTGTTCACCCCAGAAAGGCACTGACAACATTCTGAAGAAAGGCTCATGCCTAAAGTTCAATTGTGGGAATCAATGGACCTGTTTGTAGGAACATGGGTAACTCAAAGGCAGCCACATCATTGAAAATCCCACCTCAGCATGAGGGATGTCTCACAGGGGCTGCTGCATCACTGGAGCCTCTTGTCTGCCTTGGGGACAGTTCTTTTAAGAATCTTATCTCCAGCTCCAACAATTGTTTAGTGCTTGTGCAACACTAGGGGAGGGGCCTCGTAGGACTACTAAGGTTCAGGAACTTTGTGAGTTTTACAAGCATGTCACTTTCTTTTAGGATGGAATGTCTCAGTTTGGAGACTGCACCAAGCAGTGTTGGCTGGGTGTTGAGAGAAACCTTCCCAGCTAGGGGAATCTGGGCAGGGTGCTGACATTTTCTGTACACCTGTTTTCTCACCCGTGCAAAATAAAGAATACAGTGGCTCCAAAATCTGGGATTTAGCACTAGTAGACAGACCTGGGGCACAACCTCTCCTCAGTAAGCCTTAAGTTCTATCCGGATTCCAGACGAGACGTGCTGTGAAACAGCATCAATCCTGCTCTAGAAAGGTAAAGTACACTTCCTACAGAAGGGACGATAGCCTGTCGCTGGACTCTTGGGCACTTTGCTATGGAATGCGATTGTCTTAGTTTGGTTTTATTGCTGCGAAGAGACACTGTGACCACGCAATCTTTTTTTTTTCACCCTTTATTTGGAATACAGGGCAATAACATAAGTTTTAGATTTTTAAATAAAAAGACATGGTGATAAAAGTGTTGAAAATAAGCGTGGTCTGAATTTGGAGAGCAAGTGGTTTTCTAATTTGAGGGTAGGAGAGAAAACAGGTACAAGATCATCTCCAAAGGAGAAGGAAATGCATACTCACTATGAACCACCAAAGGGTTCACTCACTTAAGGGCAAGCAGTGAAGTCCATGAGCTTTGCGACAGCAAATCAGAGTCTCTGGCTGTTCAACGTAACCATAGGTACAAGAGAAAAAGCAACTCTAGATTGACTTATTAATTGATCTGGATGACTATGATGTGTCCCCCATCCCTGAGGTGGCGAAACGCTTGAGAGTGACTGTCGGAGCAGGGAACCTTTCATGTGCTCCCAGTTGCTATAAAGTGCATAGACACTGGTGAGTGTCAGTGCTGCCAGGCCCCTGTGTGTGATTCCTCGAAGGTCACCTGTACATCTATACACCTTTCCCATCACGGGTCCAGCTGCTACTGTGTTGAGATCATCTTCTGCACCCTGTGTTTTCTCAGTGATAACACCAAATGAACTGTAGAACAAAGCCAGAGAGCCTAGAATATTATCCCAAAATGCCCCTTGCCTAGTCACCATGTTCAAAATCTGTTCATTTCTTGGTTTGGACCAGGCCATGCTCTGGGTTTCCTTCAATCCTAGACAAAGACCGTTCATTGCCCCAAATGCAGCCCCTGTCATGCAACATCCTCCAAAGAAAGCCAGTTGATATTGGTCTCTGGTTTTATTAGCTCCAGTTGGCAAAATAAACCCATCAGTATCCTGAATGAGATAGCATGGGTCTACATTTAAATGAGGAGACAGGGGGTTCATAGCAGGTAGCAGGGACACCAACCAAATAAGCTTGTGAGTAAACTTCTCTGAAGAAGCCAGCTAACTTGCCAGTGGTTTTGTTGCCACTTCCTCTGCCACCCTCCATGACGTCGCAGCAAACTGTGGTGGGTGATTCCCACAACCACCTCAGGCTGGGGTCCCCACAGCAACAGCTGGAAGACCCACGTTGCCGACCTCACAACCGTTATAAAGGAAAACATTTAACAGATGCTGGCTTACAGCTTCAGAGGTTTAGCCTATTATTGTCATGGAGGAAAATATGACAGAGTGCAGGCAGACATGATGCTG